>NW_027466464.1:1797500-2397500 GCF_050575085.1 Anarhichas minor
AACAGAGGAAGCCGCTAAAGCCACCAAACTTTGAAAACGGGCGCGAAGGCATGCCAGGAGTGTACACACGGACTTTCGGGACTCCAGCGCCAACTTTCAAAATGTGTCGTCATGGGTACCTGGCCGGCCCGAGGCCCCCAGCCCAAAGCAATGGGTATCAATGACAGCCATAAACAGAGGAAGCCGCTAAAGCCACCAAACTTGGCACAATGTCATGAAGGCATGCCAGGAGTGCACAAACGGACTTTCGGGACTCCAGCGCCAACTTTCAAAATGTGTCGTCATGGTTACCTGACCAACCTGGCCGGCCCGAGGCCGCCAGCCCAAAGCAATGGGTGTCAATGACAGCCATCAACAGAGGAAGCCGCTAAAGCCACCAAACTTTGAAAACGGGTGCGAAGGCATGCCAGGAGTGCACAAACGGACTTTCGGGACTCTAGCGCCAACTTTCAAAATGTGTCGTCATGGGTACCTGATCAACCCTGGCCGGCACGAGGCCGCCAGCCCAAAGCAATGGGTGTCAATGACAGCCATGAACAGAGGAAGCCGCTAAAGCCACCAAACTTCTAAAACGGTCGCAAAGGCATGCCAGGAGTCCACAAACGGACTTTCGGGACTCTAGCGCCTACTTTGAAAATGTGTCATCATGGGTACCTGACCAACCTGGCCGGCCCGAGGCCGCCAGCCCAAAGCAATGGGTGTCAATGACAGCCATAAACAGAGGAAGCCGCTAAAGCCACCAAACTTCGAAAACGGGCGCGAAGGCATGCCAGGAGTGCGCAAACGGACTTTCGGGACACCAGCGCCAACTTTCAAAATGTGTCGTCATGGGTACCTGATCAACCCTGGCTGGCACGAGGCCACCAGCCCAAAGCAATGGGTATCAAAGACAGCCATAAACAGACGAAGCCGCTAAAGCCACCAAACTTCGAAAACGGGCGCGACGGCATGCCAGGAGTCCACACACGGACTTTCGGGACTCCAGCGTCAACTTTCAAAATGTGTCGTAATGGTTACCTGACCAACCCTGGCCTGCCCGAGGCCGCCAGCCCAAAGCAATGGGTGTCAATGACAGCCATAAACAGAGGAAGCCGCTAAAGCCACCAAACTTTGAAAACGGGCGCGAAGGCATGCCAGGAGTGTACACACGGACTTTCGGGACTCCAGCGCCAACTTTCAAAATGTGTCGTCATGGGTACCTGGCCGGCCCGAGGCCCCCAGCCCAAAGCAATGGGTATCAATGACAGCCATAAACAGAGGAAGCCGCTAAAGCCACCAAACTTGGCACAATGTCATGAAGGCATGCCAGGAGTGCACAAACGGACTTTCGGGACTCCAGCGCCAACTTTCAAAATGTGTCGTCATGGTTACCTGACCAACCTGGCCGGCCCGAGGCCGCCAGCCCAAAGCAATGGGTGTCAATGACAGCCATAAACAGAGGAAGCCGCTAAAGCCACCAAACTTTGAAAACGGGTGCGAAGGCATGCCAGGAGTGCACAAACGGACTTTCGGGACTCTAGCGCCAACTTTCAAAATGTGTCATCATGGGTACCTGATCAACCCTGGCCGGCACGAGGCCGCCAGCCCAAAGCAATGGGTGTCAATGACAGCCATGAACAGAGGAAGCCACTAAAGCCACCAAACTTCTAAAACGGTCGCAAAGGCATGCCAGGAGTCCACAAACGGACTCTCGGGACTCTAGCGCCAACTTTCAAAATGTGTCGTCATGGGTACCTGACCAACCCTGGCCGGCACAAGGCCACCAGCCCAAAGCAATGGGTATCAATGACAGCCATAACCAGAGGAAGCCGCTAAAGCCACCAAACTTCGCACACGGGCGCGAAGGCATGCCAGGAGTGCACACACGGACTTTCGGGACTCCAGCGCCAACTTTCAAAATGTGTCGTCATGGTTACCTGACCAACCTGGCCGGCCCGAGGCCGCCAGCCCAAAGCAATGGGTGTCAATGACAGCCATAAACAGAGGAAGCCGCTAAAGCCACCAAACTTCGCACACAGGCGCGAAGTCATGCCAGGAGTGCACACACGGACTTTCGGGACTCCAGCACCAACTTTCAAAATGTGTCGTCATGGTTACCTGACCAACCTGGCCGGCCCGAGGCCGCCAGCCCAAAGTAATGGGTGTCAATGACAGCCATAAACAGAGGAAGCCGCTAAAGCCACCAAACTTTGAAAACGGGCGCGAAGGCATGCCAGGAGTGCACAAACGGACTTTCGGGACTCTAGCGCCAACTTTCAAAATGTGTCGTCATGGGTACCTGGCCGGCCCGAGGCCCCCAGCCCAAAGCAATGGGTATCAATGACAGCCATAAACAGAGGAAGCCGCTAAAGCCACCAAACTTCGAAAACGGGCGCAACGGCATGCCAGGAGTCCACACACGGACTTTCGGGACTCCAGCGCCTACTTTCAAAATGTGTCGTCATGGGTACCTGATCAACCCTGGCCGGCACGAGGCCACCAGCCCAAAGCAATGGGTATCAATGACAGCCATAAACAGAGGAAGCCGCTAAAGCCACCAAACTTCGAAAACGGGCGCAACGGCATGCCAGGAGTCCACACACGGACTTTCGGGACTCCAGCGCCTACTTTCAAAATGTGTCGTCATGGGTACCTGATCAACCCTGGCCGGCACGAGGCCACCAGCCCAAAGGAATGGGTATCAATGACAGCCATGAACAGAGGAAGCCGCTAAAGCCAACAAACTTCTAAAACGGTCGCAAAGGCATGCCAGGAGTCCACAAACGGACTTTCGGGACTCTAGCGCCAACTTTCAAAATGTGTCGTCATGGGTACCTGACCAACCCTGGCCGGCACAAGGCCACCAGCCCAAAGCAATGGGTATCAATGACAGCCATAAACAGAGGAAGCCGCTAAAGCCACCAAACTTCGAAAACGGTCGCAAAGGCATGCCAGGAGTCCACAAACGGACTTTCGGGACTCTAGCGCCAACTTTCAAAATGTGTCGTCATGGGTACCTGACCAACCTGGCCGGCCCGAGGCCCCCAGCCCAAAGCAATGGGTGTCAATGACAGCCATAACCAGAGGAAGCCGCTAAAGCCACCAAACTTTGCACACGGGCGCGAAGTCATGCCAGGAGTGCACACACGGACTTTCGGGACTCCAACGCCAACTTTCAAAATGTGTCGTCATGGTTACCTGACCAACCTGGCCGGCCCGAGGCCGCCAGCCCAAAGCAATGGGTGTCAATGACAGCCATAAACAGAGGAAGCCGCTAAAGCCACCAAACTTGGCACAATGTCATGAAGGCATGCCAGGAGTGCACAAACGGACTTTCGGGACTCTAGCGCCAACTTTCAAAATGTGTCGTCATGGGTACCTGGCCGGCACGAGGCCACCAGCCCAAAGCAATGGGTGTCAATGACAGCCATAACCAGAGGAAACCGCTAAAGCCACCAAACTTGGCACAATGTCATGAAGGCATGCCAGGAGTGCACAAACGGACTTTCGGGACTCCAGTGCCAACTTTCAAAATGTGTCGTCATGGGTACCTGACCAACCCTGGCCGGCACGAGGCCACCAGCCCAAAGCAATGGGTATCAATGACAGCCATAAACAGACGAAGCCGCTAAAGCCACCAAACTTGGCACAATGTCATGAAGGCATGCCAGGAGTGCACAAACGGACTTTCGGGACTCCAGTGCCAACTTTCAAAATGTGTCGTCATGGGTACCTGATCAACCCTGGACGGCACGAGGCCACCAGCCCAAAGGAATGGGTATCAATGACAGCCATGAACAGAGGAAGCCGCTATAGCCACCAAACTTCTAAAACGGTCGCAAAGGCATGCCAGGAGTCCACAAACGGACTTTCGGGACTCTAGCGCCAACTTTCAAAATGTGTCGTCATGGGTACCTGGCCGGCACGAGGCCACCAGCCCAAAGGAATGGGTATCAATGACAGCCATGAACAGAGGAAGCTGCTAAAGCCACCAAACTTCGCACACGGGCGTGAAGGCATGCCAGGAGTGCACACACGGACTTTCGGGACTCCAGCGCCAACTTTCAAAATGTGTCGTCATGGTTACCTGACCAACCTGGCCAGCCCGAGGCCGCCAGCCCAAAGCAATGGGTGTCAATGACAGCCATAAACAGAGGAAGCCGCTAAAGCCACCAAACTTTGAAAACGGGTGCGAAGGCATGCCAGGAGTGCACAAACGGACTTTCGGGACTCTAGCGCCAACTTTCAAAATGTGTCGTCATGGGTACCTGATCAACCCTGGCCGGCACGAGGCCGCCAGCCCAAAGCAATGGGTGTCAATGACAGCCATGAACAGAGGAAGCCGCTAAAGCCACCAAACTTCTAAAACGGTCGCAAAGGCATGCCAGGAGTCCACAAACGGACTTTCGGGACTCTAGCGCCAACTTTCAAAATGTGTCGTCATGGGTACCTGACCAACCTGGCCGGCCCGAGGCCGCCAGCCCAAAGCAATGGGTGTCAATGACAGCCATAAACAGAGGAAGCCGCTAAAGCCACCAAACTTCGAAAACGGGCGCGAAGGCATGCCAGGAGTGCACAAACGGACTTTCGGGACTCTAGCGGCAACTTTCAAAATGTGTCGTCATGGGTACCTGACCAACCCTGGCCGGCACGAGGCCACCAGCCCAAAGCAATGGGTATCAATGACAGCCATAAACAGAGGAAGCCGCTAAAGCCACCAAACTTCGAAAACGGGCGCAACGGCATGCCAGGAGTCCACACACGGACTTTCGGGACTCCAGCGCCTACTTTCAAAATGTGTCGTCATGGGTACCTGACCAACCTGGCCGGCCCGAGGCCGCCAGCCCAAAGCAATGGGTGTCAATGACAGCCATAAACAGAGGAAGCCGCTAAAGCCACCAAACTTCGAAAACGGGCGTGAAGGCATGCCAGGAGTCCACAAACGGACTTTCGGGACTCTATCGCCAACTTTCAAAATGTGTCGTCATGGGTACCTGATCAACCCTGGCCGGCACGAGGCCGCCAGCCCAAAGCAATGGGTGTCAATGACAGCCATGAACAGAGGAAGCCGCTAAAGCCACCAAACTTCTAAAACGGTCGCAAAGGCATGCCAGGAGTCCACAAACGGACTTTCGGGACTCTAGCGCCAACTTTCAAAATGTGTCGTCATGGGTACCTGACCAACCTGGCCGGCCCGAGGCCGCCAGCCCAAAGCAATGGGTGTCAATGACAGCCATAAACAGAGGAAGCCGCTAAAGCCACCAAACTTCAAAAACGGGCGCGAAGGCATGCCAGGAGTGCACAAACGGACTTTCGGGACTCTAGCGGCAACTTTCAAAATGTGTCGTCATGGGTACCTGACCAACCCTGGCCGGCACGAGGCCACCAGCCCAAAGCAATGGGTATCAATGACAGCCATAAACAGAGGAAGCCGCTAAAGCCACCAAACTTCGAAAACGGGCGCAACGGCATGCCAGGAGTCCACACACGGACTTTCGGGACTCCAGCGCCTACTTTCAAAATGTGTCGTCATGGGTACCTGACCAACCTGGCCGGCCCGAGGCCGCCAGCCCAAAGCAATGGGTGTCAATGACAGCCATAAACAGAGGAAGCCGCTAAAGCCACCAAACTTCGAAAACGGGCGTGAAGGCATGCCAGGAGTCCACAAACGGACTTTCGGGACTCTAGCGCCAACTTTCAAAATGTGTCGTCATGGGTACCTGACCAACCCTGGCCGGCACAAGGCCACCAGCCCAAAGCAATGGGTATCAATGACAGCCATAACCAGAGGAAGCCGCTAAAGCCACCAAACTTCGAAAACGGGCGCAACGGCATGCCAGGAGTCCACACACGGACTTTCGGGACTCCAGCGCCTACTTTCAAAATGTGTCGTCATGGGTACCTGACCAACCTGGCCGGCCCGAGGCCGCCAGCCCAAAGCAATGGGTGTCAATGACAGCCATAAACAGAGGAAGCCGCTAAAGCCACCAAACTTCGAAAACGGGCGTGAAGGCATGCCAGGAGTCCACAAACGGACTTTCGGGACTCTAGCGCCAACTTTCAAAATGTGTCGTCATGGGTACCTGACCAACCCTGGCCGGCACAAGGCCACCAGCCCAAAGCAATGGGTATCAATGACAGCCATAACCAGAGGAAGCCGCTAAAGCCACCAAACTTCGAAAACGGGCGTGAAGGCATGCCAGGAGTACACAAACGGACTTTCGGGACTCTAGCGCCAACTTTCAAAATGTGTCGTCATGGGTACCTGACCAACCCTGGCTGGCACGAGGCCACCAGCCCAAAGCAATGGGTATCAATGACAGCCATAAACAGACGAAGCCGCTAAAGCCACCAAACTTGGCACAATGTCATGAAGGCATGCCAGGAGTGCACAAACGGACTTTCGGGACTCTAGCGCCAACTTTCAAAATGTGTCGTCATGGGTACCTGGCCGGCACGAGGCCACCAGCCCAAAGTAATGGGTGTCAATGACAGCCATAACCAGAGGAAGCCACTAAAGCCACCAAACTTGGCACAATGTCATGAAGGCATGCCAGGAGTCCACACACGGACTTTCGGGACTCCAGCGCCTACTTTCAAAATGTGTCATCATGGGTACTTGATCAACCCTGGCCGGCACGAGGCCGCCAGCCCAAAGCAATGGGTGTCAATGACAGCCATGAACAGAGGAAGCCGCTAAAGCCACCAAACTTCTAAAACGGTCGCAAAGGCATGCCAGGAGTCCACAAACGGACTTTCGGGACTCTAGCGCCAACTTTCAAAATGTGTCGTCATGGGTACCTGACCAACCCTGGCCGGCACAAGGCCACCAGCCCAAAGCAATGGGTATCAATGACAGCCATAACCAGAGGAAGCCGCTAAAGCCACCAAACTTCGCACACGGGCGCGAAGGCATGCCAGGAGTGCACACATGGACTTTCGGGACTCTAGCGCCAACTTTCAAAATATGTCGTCATGGGTACCTGATCAACCCTGGCCGGCACGAGGCCGCCAGCCCAAAGCAATGGGTGTCAATGACAGCCATGAACAGAGGAAGCCGCTAAAGCCACCAAACTTCTAAAACGGTCGCAAAGGCATGCCAGGAGTCCACACACGGACTTTCGGGACTCCAGCGCCAACTTTCAAAATGTGTCGTCATGGTTACCTGACCAACCTGGCCGGCCCGAGGCCGCCAGCCCAAAGCAATGGGTGTCAATGACAGCCATAACCAGAGGAAGCCGCTAAAGCCACCAAACTTGGCACAATGTCATGAAGGCATGCCAGGAGTGCACAAACGGACTTTCGGGACTCTAGCGCCAACTTTCAAAATGTGTCGTCATGGGTACCTGGCCGGCACGAGGCCACCAGCCCAAAGCAATGGGTGTCAATGACAGCCATAACCAGAGGAAACCGCTAAAGCCACCAAACTTGGCACAATGTCATGAAGGCATGCCAGGAGTCCACACACGGACTTTCGGGACTCTAGCGCCAACTTTCAAAATGTGTCGTCATGGGTACCTGACCAACCCTGGCCGGCACGAGGCCACCAGCCCAAAGCAATGGGTATCAATGACAGCCATAAACAGACGAAGCCGCTAAAGCCACCAAACTTGGCACAATGTCATGAAGGCATGCCAGGAGTGCACAAACGGACTTTCGGGACTCCAGCGCCAACTTTCAAAATGTGTCGTCATGGGTACCTGATCAACCCTGGACGGCACGAGGCCACCAGCCCAAAGCAATGGGTGTCAATGACAGCCATAACCAGAGGAAGCCGCTAAAGCCACCAAAGTTGGCACAATGTCATGAAGGCATGCCAGGAGTCCACACACGGACTTTCGGGACTCCAGCGCCTACTTTCAAAATGTGTCGTCATGGGTACCTGACGAACCTGGCCGGCCCGAGGCCCCCAGCCCAAAGCAATGGGTGTCAATGACAGCCATAACCAGAGGAAGCCGCTAAAGCCACCAAACTTTGCACATGGGCGCGAAGTCATGCCAGGAGTGCACACACGGACTTTCGGGACTCCAGCACCAACTTTCAAAATGTGTCGTCATGGTTACCTGACCAACCTGGCCGGCCCGAGGCCGCCAGCCCAAAGCAATGGGTGTCAATGACAGCCATAAACAGAGGAAGCCGCTAAAGCCACCAAACTTCGAAAACGGGCGTGAAGGCATGCCAGGAGTGCACAAACGGACTTTCGGGACTCTAGCGCCAACTTTCAAAATGTGTCGTCATGGGTACCTGACCAACCCTGGCCGGCACGAGGCCACCAGCCCAAAGCAATGGGTATCAATGACAGCCATAAACAGACGAAGCCGCTAAAGCCACCAAACTTGGCACACGGGCGCGAAGGCATGCCAGGAGTGCACACACGGACTTTCGGGACTCCAGCGCCAACTTTCAAAATGTGTCGTCATGGTTACCTGACCAACCTGGCCGGCCCGAGGCCGCCAGCCCAAAGCAATGGGTGTCAATGACAGCCATAACCAGAGGAAGCCGCTAAAGCCACCAAACTTCTTAAACGGTCACAAAGGCATGCCAGGAGTCCACAAACGGACTTTCGGGACTCCAGCGCCAACTTTCAAAATGTGTCGTCATGGTTACCTGACCAACCTGGCCGGCCCGAGGCCGCCAGCCCAAAGCAATGGGTGTCAATGACAGCCATAAACAGAGGAAGCCGCTAAAGCCACCAAACTTGGCACAATGTCATGAAGGCATGCCAGGAGTGCACAAACGGACTTTCGGGACTCTAGCGCCAACTTTCAAAATGTGTCGTCATGGGTACCTGGCCGGCACGAGGCCACCAGCCCAAAGCAATGGGTGTCAATGACAGCCATAACCAGAGGAAACCGCTAAAGCCACCAAACTTGGCACAATGTCATGAAGGCATGCCAGGAGTCCACACACGGACTTTCGGGACTCTAGCGCCAACTTTCAAAATGTGTCGTCATGGGTACCTGACCAACCCTGGCCGGCACGAGGCCACCAGCCCAAAGCAATGGGTATCAATGACAGCCATAAACAGACGAAGCCGCTAAAGCCACCAAACTTGGCACAATGTCATGAAGGCATGCCAGGAGTGCACAAACGGACTTTCGGGACTCCAGCGCCAACTTTCAAAATGTGTCGTCATGGGTACCTGATCAACCCTGGACGGCACGAGGCCACCAGCCCAAAGGAATGGGTATCAATGACAGCCATGAACAGAGGAAGCCGCTATAGCCACCAAACTTCTAAAACGGTCGCAAAGGCATGCCAGGAGTCCACAAACGGACTTTCGGGACTCTAGCGCCAACTTTCAAAATGTGTCGTCATGGGTACCTGGACGGCACGAGGCCACCAGCCCAAAGCAATGGGTGTCAATGACAGCCATAACCAGAGGAAGCCGCTAAAGCCACCAAAGTTGGCACAATGTCATGAAGGCATGCCAGGAGTCCACACACGGACTTTCGGGACTCCAGCGCCTACTTTCAAAATGTGTCGTCATGGGTACCTGACCAACCCTGGCCGGCACGAGGCCACCAGCCCAAAGCAATGGGTATCAATGACAGCCATAAACAGACGAAGCCGCTTAAGCCACCAAACTTGGCACAATGTCATGAAGGCATGCCAGGAGTGCACAAACGGACTTTCGGGACTCCAGCGCCTACTTTCAAAATGTGTCGTCATGGGTACCTGATCAACCCTGGCCGGCACGAGGCCGCCAGCCCAAAGCAATGGGTGTCAATGACAGCCATGAACAGAGGAAGCCGCTAAAGCCACCAAACTTCTAAAACGGTCGCAAAGGCATGCCAGGAGTCCACAAACGGACTTTCGGGACTCTAGCGCCAACTTTCAAAATGTGTCGTCATGGGTACCTGACCAACCCTGGCCGGCACAAGGCCACCAGCCCAAAGAAATGGGTATCAATGACAGCCATAACCAGAGGAAGCCGCTAAAGCCACCAAACTTCGCACACGGGCGCGAAGTCATGCCAGGAGTGCACACACGGACTTTCGGGACTCCAGCACCAACTTTCAAAATGTGTCGTCATGGTTACCTGACCAACCTGGCCGGCCCGAGGCCGCCAGCCCAAAGTAATGGGTGTCAATGACAGCCATAAACAGAGGAAGCCGCTAAAGCCACCAAACTTCGAAAACGGGCGCGAAGGCATGCCAGGAGTGCACAAACGGACTTTCGGGACTCTAGCGCCAACTTTCAAAATGTGTCGTCATGGGTACCTGATCAACCCTGGCCGGCACGAGGCCACCAGCCCAAAGGAATGGGTATCAATGACAGCCATGAACAGAGGAAGCCGCTAAAGCCACCAAACTTCTAAAACGGTCGCAAAGGCATGCCAGGAGTCCACAAACGGACTTTCGGGACTCTAGCGCCAACTTTCAAAATGTGTCGTCATGGGTACCTGGCCGGCCCGAGGCCCCCAGCCCAAAGCAATGGGTATCAATGACAGCCATAAACAGAGGAAGCCGCTAAAGCCACCAAACTTCGAAAACGGGCGCAACGGCATGCCAGGAGTCCACACACGGACTTTCGGGACTCCAGCGCCTACTTTCAAAATGTGTCGTCATGGGTACCTGATCAACCCTGGCCGGCACGAGGCCACCAGCCCAAAGGAATGGGTATCAATGACAGCCATGAACAGAGGAAGCCGCTAAAGCCACCAAACTTCTAAAACGGTCGCAAAGGCATGCCAGGAGTCCACAAACGGACTTTCGGGACTCTAGCGCCAACTTTCAAAATGTGTCGTCATGGGTACCTGACCAACCCTGGCCGGCACAAGGCCACCAGCCCAAAGCAATGGGTATCAATGACAGCCATAAACAGAGGAAGCCGCTAAAGCCACCAAACTTCGAAAACGGGCGCAACGGCATGCCAGGAGTCCACACACGGACTTTCGGGACTCCAGCGCCTACTTTCAAAATGTGTCGTCATGGGTACCTGATCAACCCTGGCCGGCACGAGGCCACCAGCCAAAGGAATGGGTATCAATGACAGCCATGAACAGAGGAAGCCGCTAAAGCCACCAAACTTCTAAAACGGTCGCAAAGGCATGCCAGGAGTCCACAAACGGACTTTCGGGACTCTAGCGCCAACTTTCAAAATGTGTCGTCATGGGTACCTGACCAACCCTGGCCGGCACAAGGCCACCAGCCCAAAGCAATGGGTATCAATGACAGCCATAAACAGAGGAAGCCGCTAAAGCCACCAAACTTCGAAAACGGGCGCAACAGCATGCCAGGAGTCCACACACGGACTTTCGGGACTCCAGCGCCTACTTTCAAAATGTGTCGTCATGGGTACCTGACCAACCCTGGCCGGCACAAGGCCACCAGCCCAAAGCAATGGGTATCAATGACAGCCATAACCAGAGGAAGCCGCTAAAGCCACCAAACTTCGCACACGGGCGCGAAGTCATGCCAGGAGTGCACACACGGACTTTCGGGACTCCAGCACCAACTTTCAAAATGTGTCGTCATGGTTACCTGACCAACCTGGCCGGCCCGAGGCCGCCAGCCCAAAGTAATGGGTGTCAATGACAGCCATAAACAGAGGAAGCCGCTAAAGCCACCAAACTTTGAAAACGGGCGCGAAGGCATGCCAGGAGTGCACAAACGGACTTTCGGGACTCTAGCGCCAACTTTCAAAATGTGTCGTCATGGGTACCTGGCCGGCCCGAGGCCCCCAGCCCAAAGCAATGGGTATCAATGACAGCCATAAACAGAGGAAGCCGCTAAAGCCACCAAACTTCGAAAACGGGCGCAACGGCATGCCAGGAGTCCACACACGGACTTTCGGGACTCCAGCGCCTACTTTCAAAATGTGTCGTCATGGGTACCTGATCAACCCTGGCCGGCACGAGGCCACCAGCCCAAAGGAATGGGTATCAATGACAGCCATGAACAGAGGAAGCCGCTAAAGCCACCAAACTTCTAAAACGGTCGCAAAGGCATGCCAGGAGTCCACAAACGGACTTTCGGGACTCTAGCGCCAACTTTCAAAATGTGTCGTCATGGGTACCTGACCAACCCTGGCCGGCACAAGGCCACCAGCCCAAAGCAATGGGTATCAATGACAGCCATAAATAGAGGAAGCCGCTAAAGCCACCAAACTTCGAAAACGGGCGCAACGGCATGCCAGGAGTCCACACACGGACTTTCGGGACTCCAGCGCCTACTTTCAAAATGTGTCGTCATGGGTACCTGACCAACCTGGCCGGCCCGAGGCCGCCAGCCCAAAGCAATGGGTGTCAATGACAGCCATAAACAGAGGAAGCCGCTAAAGCCACCAAACTTCGAAAACGGGCGCGAAGGCATGCCAGGAGTCCACACACGGACTTTCGGGACTCTAGCGCCAACTTTCAAAATGTGTCGTCATGGGTACCTGATCAACGCTGGCCGGCACGAGGCCACCAGCCCAAAGGAATGGGTATCAATGACAGCCATGAACAGAGGAAGCCGCTAAAGCCACCAAACTTCTAAAACGGTCGCAAAGGCATGCCAGGAGTCCACAAACGGACTTTCGGGACTCTAGCGCCAACTTTCAAAATGTGTCGTCATGGGTACCTGATCAACCCTGGCCGGCACGAGGCCACCAGCCCAAAGGAATGGGTATCAATGACAGCCATGAACAGAGGAAGCCGCTAAAGCCACCAAACTTCTAAAACGGTCGCAAAGGCATGCCAGGAGTCCACAAACGGACTTTCGGGACTCTAGCGCCAACTTTCAAAATGTGTCGTCATGGGTACCTGACCAACCCTGGCCGGCACAAGGCCACCAGCCCAAAGCAATGGGTATCAATGACAGCCATAAATAGAGGAAGCCGCTAAAGCCACCAAACTTCGAAAACGGGCGCAACGGCATGCCAGGAGTCCACACACGGACTTTCGGGACTCCAGCGCCTACTTTCAAAATGTGTCGTCATGGGTACCTGACCAACCTGGCCGGCCCGAGGCCGCCAGCCCAAAGCAATGGGTGTCAATGACAGCCATAAACAGAGGAAGCCGCTAAAGCCACCAAACTTCGAAAACGGGCGCGAAGGTATGCCAGGAGTCCACACACGGACTTTCGGGACTCTAGCGCCAACTTTCAAAATGTGTCGTCATGGGTACCTGATCAACGCTGGCCGGCACGAGGCCACCAGCCCAAAGGAATGGGTATCAATGACAGCCATGAACAGAGGAAGCCGCTAAAGCCACCAAACTTCTAAAACGGTCGCAAAGGCATGCCAGGAGTCCACAAACGGACTTTCGGGACTCTAGCGCCAACTTTCAAAATGTGTCGTCATGGGTACCTGGCCGGCCCGAGGCCCCCAGCCCAAAGCAATGGGTATCAATGACAGCCATAAACAGAGGAAGCCGCTAAAGCCACCAAACTTCAAAAACGTGCGCAACGGCATGCCAGGAGTCCACATACGGACTTTCGGGACTCCAGCGCCTACTTTCAAAATGTGTCGTCATGGGTACCTGACCAACCCTGGCCGGCACAAGGCCACCAGCCCAAAGCAATGGGTATCAATGACAGCCATAAACAGAGGAAGCCGCTAAAGCCACCAAACTTCGAAAACGGGCGCAACGGCATGCCAGGAGTCCACACACGGACTTTCGGGACTCCAGCGCCAACTTTCAAAATGTGTCGTCATGGGTACCTGATCAACCCTGGCCGGCACGAGGCCACCAGCCCAAAGGAATGGGTATCAATGACAGCCATGAACAGAGGAAGACGCTAAAGCCACCAAACTTCTAAAACGGTCGCAAAGGCATGCCAGGAGTCCACAAACGGACTTTCGGGACTCTAGCGCCAACTTTCAAAATGTGTCGTCATGGGTACCTGGCCGGCCCGAGGCCCCCAGCCCAAAGCAATGGGTATCAATGACAGCCATGAACAGAGGAAGCCGCTAAAGCCACCAAACTTCGAAAACGTGCGCAACGGCATGCCAGGAGTCCACACACGGACTTTCGGGACTCTAGCGCCAACTTTCAAAATGTGTCGTCATGGGTACCTGATCAACCCTGGCCGGCACGAGGCCACCAGCCCAAAGGAATGGGTATCAATGACAGCCATGAACAGAGGAAGCCGCTAAAGCCACCAAACTTCTAAAACGGTCGCAAAGGCATGCCAGGAGTCCACAAACGGACTTTCGGGACTCTAGCGCCAACTTTCAAAATGTGTCGTCATGGGTACCTGGCCGGCCCGAGGCCCCCAGCCCAAAGCAATGGGTATCAATGACAGCCATAAACAGAGGAAGCCGCTAAAGCCACCAAACTTCAAAAACGTGCGCAACGGCATGCCAGGAGTCCACATACGGACTTTCGGGACTCCAGCGCCTACTTTCAAAATGTGTCGTCATGGGTACCTGACCAACCCTGGCCGGCACAAGGCCACCAGCCCAAAGCAATGGGTATCAATGACAGCCATAAACAGAGGAAGCCGCTAAAGCCACCAAACTTCGAAAACGGGCGCAACGGCATGCCAGGAGTCCACACACGGACTTTCGGGACTCCAGCGCCTACTTTCAAAATGTGTCGTCATGGGTACCTGATCAACCCTGGCCGGCACGAGGCCACCAGCCCAAAGGAATGGGTATCAATGACAGCCATGAACAGAGGAAGCCGCTAAAGCCACCAAACTTCTAAAACAGTCGCAAAGGCATGCCAGGAGTCCACAAACGGACTTTCGGGACTCTAGCGCCAACTTTCAAAATGTGTCGTCATTAGTACCTGACCAACCCTGGCCGGCACAAGGCCACCAGCCCAAAGCAATGGGTATCAATGACAGCCATAAACAGAGGAAGCCGCTAAAGCCACCAAACTTCGAAAACGGGCGCAACGGCATGCCAGGAGTCCACACACGGACTTTCGGGACTCCAGCGCCTACTTTCAAAATGTGTCGTCATGGGTACCTGACCAACCCTGGCCGGCACAAGGCCACCAGCCCAAAGCAATGGGTATCAATGACAGCCATAACCAGAGGAAGCCGCTAAAGCCACCAAACTTCGAAAACGGGCGCGAAGGCATGCCAGGAGTCCACACACGGACTTTCGGGACTCTAGCGCCAACTTTCAAAATGTGTCGTCATGGGTACCTGATCAACGCTGGCCGGCACGAGGCCACCAGCCCAAAGGAATGGGTATCAATGACAGCCATGAACAGAGGAAGCCGCTAAAGCCACCAAACTTCTAAAACGGTCGCAAAGGCATGCCAGGAGTCCACAAACGGACTTTCGGGACTCTAGCGCCAACTTTCAAAATGTGTCGTCATGGGTACCTGACCAACCCTGGCCGGCACAAGGCCACCAGCCCAAAGCAATGGGTATCAATGACAGCCATAAATAGAGGAAGCCGCTAAAGCCACCAAACTTCGAAAACGGGCGCAACGGCATGCCAGGAGTCCACACACGGACTTTCGGGACTCCAGCGCCTACTTTCAAAATGTGTCGTCATGGGTACCTGACCAACCTGGCCGGCCCGAGGCCGCCAGCCCAAAGCAATGGGTGTCAATGACAGCCATAAACAGAGGAAGCCGCTAAAGCCACCAAACTTCGAAAACGGGCGCGAAGGCATGCCAGGAGTCCACACACGGACTTTCGGGACTCTAGCGCCAACTTTCAAAATGTGTCGTCATGGGTACCTGATCAACGCTGGCCGGCACGAGGCCACCAGCCCAAAGGAATGGGTATCAATGACAGCCATGAACAGAGGAAGCCGCTAAAGCCACCAAACTTCTAAAACGGTCGCAAAGGCATGCCAGGAGTCCACAAACGGACTTTCGGGACTCTAGCGCCAACTTTCAAAATGTGTCGTCATGGGTACCTGGCCGGCCCGAGGCCCCCAGCCCAAAGCAATGGGTATCAATGACAGCCATAAACAGAGGAAGCCGCTAAAGCCACCAAACTTCAAAAACGTGCGCAACGGCATGCCAGGAGTCCACATACGGACTTTCGGGACTCCAGCGCCTACTTTCAAAATGTGTCGTCATGGGTACCTGACCAACCCTGGCTGGCACAAGGCCACCAGCCCAAAGCAATGGGTATCAATGACAGCCATAAACAGAGGAAGCCGCTAAAGCCACCAAACTTCGAAAACGGGCGCAACGGCATGCCAGGAGTCCACACACGGACTTTCGGGACTCCAGCGCCAACTTTCAAAATGTGTCGTCATGGGTACCTGATCAACCCTGGCCGGCACGAGGCCACCAGCCCAAAGGAATGGGTATCAATGACAGCCATGAACAGAGGAAGACGCTAAAGCCACCAAACTTCTAAAACGGTCGCAAAGGCATGCCAGGAGTCCACAAACGGACTTTCGGGACTCTAGCGCCAACTTTCAAAATGTGTCGTCATGGGTACCTGGCCGGCCCGAGGCCCCCAGCCCAAAGCAATGGGTATCAATGACAGCCATAAACAGAGGAAGCCGCTAAAGCCACCAAACTTCGAAAACGTGCGCAACGGCATGCCAGGAGTCCACACACGGACTTTCGGGACTCCAGCGCCTACTTTCAAAATGTGTCGTCATGGGTACCTGACCAACCTGGCCGGCCCGAGGCCGCCAGCCCAAAGCAATGGGTGTCAATGACAGCCATAAACAGAGGAAGCCGCTAAAGCCACCAAACTTCGAAAACGGGCGCGAAGGCATGCCAGGAGTGCACAAACGGACTTTCGGGACTCTAGCGCCAACTTTCAAAATGTGTCGTCATGGGTACCTGATCAACCCTGGCCGGCACGAGGCCACCAGCCCAAAGGAATGGGTATCAATGACAGCCATGAACAGAGGAAGACGCTAAAGCCACCAAACTTCTAAAACGGTCGCAAAGGCATGCCAGGAGTCCACAAACGGACTTTCGGGACTCTAGCGCCAACTTTCAAAATGTGTCGTCATGGGTACCTGGCCGGCCCGAGGCCCCCAGCCCAAAGCAATGGGTATCAATGACAGCCATAAACAGAGGAAGCCGCTAAAGCCACCAAACTTCGAAAACGTGCGCAACGGCATGCCAGGAGTCCACATACGGACTTTCGGGACTCCAGCGCCTACTTTCAAAATGTGTCGTCATGGGTACCTGACCAACCCTGGCCGGCACAAGGCCACCAGCCCAAAGCAATGGGTATCAATGACAGCCATAAACAGAGGAAGCCGCTAAAGCCACCAAACTTCGAAAACGGGCGCAACGGCATGCCAGGAGTCCACACACGGACTTTCGGGACTCCAGCGCCTACTTTCAAAATGTGTCGTCATGGGTACCTGATCAACCCTGGCCGGCACGAGGCCACCAGCCCAAAGGAATGGGTATCAATGACAGCCATGAACAGAGGAAGCCGCTAAAGCCACCAAACTTCGAAAACGGGCGCGAAGGCATGCCAGGAGTCCACACACGGACTTTCGGGACTCTAGCGCCAACTTTCAAAATGTGTCGTCATGGGTACCTGACCAACCTGGCCGGCCCGAGGCCGCCAGCCCAAAGCAATGGGTGTCAATGACAGCCATAAACAGAGGAAGCCGCTAAAGCCACCAAACTTCGAAAACGGGCGCGAAGGCATGCCAGGAGTCCACACACGGACTTTCGGGACTCTAGCGCCAACTTTCAAAATGTGTCGTCATGGGTACCTGATCAACGCTGGCCGGCACGAGGCCACCAGCCCAAAGGAATGGGTATCAATGACAGCCATGAACAGAGGAAGCCGCTAAAGCCACCAAACTTCTAAAACGGTCGCAAAGGCATGCCAGGAGTCCACAAACGGACTTTCGGGACTCTAGCGCCAACTTTCAAAATGTGTCGTCATGGGTACCTGGCCGGCCCGAGGCCCCCAGCCCAAAGCAATGGGTATCAATGACAGCCATAAACAGAGGAAGCCGCTAAAGCCACCAAACTTCAAAAACGTGCGCAACGGCATGCCAGGAGTCCACATACGGACTTTCGGGACTCCAGCGCCTACTTTCAAAATGTGTCGTCATGGGTACCTGACCAACCCTGGCCGGCACAAGGCCACCAGCCCAAAGCAATGGGTATCAATGACAGCCATAAACAGAGGAAGCCGCTAAAGCCACCAAACTTCGAAAACGGGCGCAACGGCATGCCAGGAGTCCACACACGGACTTTCGGGACTCCAGCGCCTACTTTCAAAATGTGTCGTCATGGGTACCTGATCAACCCTGGCCGGCACGAGGCCACCAGCCCAAAGGAATGGGTATCAATGACAGCCATGAACAGAGGAAGCCGCTAAAGCCACCAAACTTCTAAAACGGTCGCAAAGGCATGCCAGGAGTCCACAAACGGACTTTCGGGACTCTAGCGCCAACTTTCAAAATGTGTCGTCATGGGTACCTGACCAACCCTGGCCGGCACAAGGCCACCAGCCCAAAGCAATGGGTATCAATGACAGCCATAAACAGAGGAAGCCGCTAAAGCCACCAAACTTCAAAAACGGGCGCAACGGCATGCCAGGAGTCCACACACGGACTTTCGGGACTCCAGCGCCTACTTTCAAAATGTGTCGTCATGGGTACCTGACCAACCTGGCCGGCCCGAGGCCGCCAGCCCAAAGCAATGGGTGTCAATGACAGCCATAAACAGAGGAAGCCGCTAAAGCCACCAAACTTCGAAAACGGGCGCGAAGGCATGCCAGGAGTGCACAAACGGACTTTCGGGACTCTAGCGCCAACTTTCAAAATGTGTCGTCATGGGTACCTGATCAACCCTGGCCGGCACGAGGCCACCAGCCCAAAGGAATGGGTATCAATGACAGCCATGAACAGAGGAAGACGCTAAAGCCACCAAACTTCTAAAACGGTCGCAAAGGCATGCCAGGAGTCCACAAACGGACTTTCGGGACTCTAGCGCCAACTTTCAAAATGTGTCGTCATGGGTACCTGGCCGGCCCGAGGCCCCCAGCCCAAAGCAATGGGTATCAATGACAGCCATAAACAGAGGAAGCCGCTAAAGCCACCAAACTTCGAAAACGTGCGCAACGGCATGCCAGGAGTCCACATACGGACTTTCGGGACTCCAGCGCCTACTTTCAAAATGTGTCGTCATGGGTACCTGACCAACCCTGGCCGGCACAAGGCCACCAGCCCAAAGCAATGGGTATCAATGACAGCCATAAACAGAGGAAGCCGCTAAAGCCACCAAACTTCGAAAACGGGCGCAACGGCATGCCAGGAGTCCACACACGGACTTTCGGGACTCCAGCGCCTACTTTCAAAATGTGTCGTCATGGGTACCTGATCAACCCTGGCCGGCACGAGGCCACCAGCCCAAAGGAATGGGTATCAATGACAGCCATGAACAGAGGAAGCCGCTAAAGCCACCAAACTTCTAAAACAGTCGCAAAGGCATGCCAGGAGTCCACAAACGGACTTTCGGGACTCTAGCGCCAACTTTCAAAATGTGTCGTCATGGGTACCTGACCAACCCTGGCCGGCACAAGGCCACCAGCCCAAAGCAATGGGTATCAATGACAGCCATAAACAGAGGAAGCCGCTAAAGCCACCAAACTTCGAAAACGGGCGCAACGGCATGCCAGGAGTCCACACACGGACTTTCGGGACTCCAGCGCCTACTTTCAAAATGTGTCGTCATGGGTACCTGACCAACCCTGGCCGGCACAAGGCCACCAGCCCAAAGCAATGGGTATCAATGACAGCCATAACCAGAGGAAGCCGCTAAAGCCACCAAACTTCGAAAACGGGCGCGAAGGCATGCCAGGAGTCCACACACGGACTTTCGGGACTCTAGCGCCAACTTTCAAAATGTGTCGTCATGGGTACCTGATCAACGCTGGCCGGCACGAGGCCACCAGCCCAAAGGAATGGGTATCAATGACAGCCATGAACAGAGGAAGCTGCTAAAGCCACCAAACTTCTAAAACGGTCGCAAAGGCATGCCAGGAGTCCACAAACGGACTTTCGGGACTCTAGCGCCAACTTTCAAAATGTGTCGTCATGGGTACCTGGCCGGCCCGAGGCCCCCAGCCCAAAGCAATGGGTATCAATGACAGCCATAAACAGAGGAAGCCGCTAAAGCCACCAAACTTCAAAAACGTGCGCAACGGCATGCCAGGAGTCCACATACGGACTTTCGGGACTCCAGCGCCTACTTTCAAAATGTGTCGTCATGGGTACCTGACCAACCCTGGCCGGCACAAGGCCACCAGCCCAAAGCAATGGGTATCAATGACAGCCATAAACAGAGGAAGCCGCTAAAGCCACCAAACTTCGAAAACGGGCGCAACGGCATGCCAGGAGTCCACACACGGACTTTCGGGACTCCAGCGCCTACTTTCAAAATGTGTCGTCATGGGTACCTGATCAACCCTGGCCGGCACGAGGCCACCAGCCCAAAGGAATGGGTATCAATGACAGCCATGAACAGAGGAAGCCGCTAAAGCCACCAAACTTCTAAAACGGTCGCAAAGGCATGCCAGGAGTCCACAAACGGACTTTCGGGACTCTAGCGCCAACTTTCAAAATGTGTCGTCATGGGTACCTGACCAAACCTGGCCGGCACAAGGCCACCAGCCCAAAGCAATGGGTATCAATGACAGCCATAAACAGAGGAAGCCGCTAAAGCCACCAAACTTCGAAAACGGGCGCAACGGCATGCCAGGAGTCCACACACGGACTTTCGGGACTCCAGCGCCTACTTTCAAAATGTGTCGTCATGGGTACCTGACCAACCTGGCCGGCCCGAGGCCGCCAGCCCAAAGCAATGGGTGTCAATGACAGCCATAAACAGAGGAAGCCGCTAAAGCCACCAAACTTCGAAAACGGGCGCGAAGGCATGCCAGGAGTGCACAAACGGACTTTCGGGACTCTAGCGCCAACTTTCAAAATGTGTCGTCATGGGTACCTGATCAACCCTGGCCGGCACGAGGCCACCAGCCCAAAGGAATGGGTATCAATGACAGCCATGAACAGAGGAAGACGCTAAAGCCACCAAACTTCTAAAACAGTCGCAAAGGCATGCCAGGAGTCCACAAATGGACTTTCGGGACTCTAGCGCCAACTTTCAAAATGTGTCGTCATGGGTACCTGGCCGGCCCGAGGCCCCCAGCCCAAAGCAATGGGTATCAATGACAGCCATAAACAGAGGAAGCCGCTAAAGCCACCAAACTTCGAAAACGTGCGCAACGGCATGCCAGGAGTCCACACACGGACTTTCGGGACTCTAGCGCCAACTTTCAAAATGTGTCGTCATGGGTACCTGATCAACCCTGGCCGGCACGAGGCTACCAGCCCAAAGGAATGGGTATCAATGACAGCCATGAACAGAGGAAGCCGCTAAAGCCACCAAACTTCTAAAACGGTCGCAAAGGCATGCCAGGAGTCCACAAACGGACTTTCGGGACTCTAGCGCCAACTTTCAAAATGTGTCGTCATGGGTACCTGGCCGGCCCGAGGCCCCCAGCCCAAAGCAATGGGTATCAATGACAGCCATAAACAGAGGAAGCCGCTAAAGCCACCAAACTTCAAAAACGTGCGCAACGGCATGCCAGGAGTCCACATACGGACTTTCGGGACTCCAGCGCCTACTTTCAAAATGTGTCGTCATGGGTACCTGACCAACCCTGGCCGGCACAAGGCCACCAGCCCAAAGCAATGGGTATCAATGACAGCCATAAACAGAGGAAGCCGCTAAAGCCACCAAACTTCGAAAACGGGCGCAACGGCATGCCAGGAGTCCACACACGGACTTTCGGGACTCCAGCGCCTACTTTCAAAATGTGTCATCATGGGTACCTGATCAACCCTGGCCGGCACGAGGCCACCAGCCCAAAGGAATGGGTATCAATGACAGCCATGAACAGAGGAAGCCGCTAAAGCCACCAAACTTCTAAAACGGTCGCAAAGGCATGCCAGGAGTCCACAAACGGACTTTCGGGACTCTAGCGCCAACTTTCAAAATGTGTCGTCATGGGTACCTGACCAACCCTGGCCGGCACAAGGCCACCAGCCCAAAGCAATGGGTATCAATGACAGCCATAAACAGAGGAAGCCGCTAAAGCCACCAAACTTCGAAAACGGGCGCAACGGCATGCCAGGAGTCCACACACGGACTTTCGGGACTCCAGCGCCTACTTTCAAAATGTGTCGTCATGGGTACCTGACCAACCCTGGCCGGCACAAGGCCACCAGCCCAAAGCAATGGGTATCAATGACAGCCATAACCAGAGGAAGCCGCTAAAGCCACCAAACTTCGCACACGGGCGCGAAGTCATGCCAGGAGTGCACACACGGACTTTCGGGACTCCAGCACCAACTTTCAAAATGTGTCGTCATGGTTACCTGACCAACCTGGCCGGCCCGAGGCCGCCAGCCCAAAGTAATGGGTGTCAATGACAGCCATAAACAGAGGAAGCCGCTAAAGCCACCAAACTTTGAAAACGGGCGCGAAGGCATGCCAGGAGTGCACAAACGGACTTTCGGGACTCTAGCGCCAACTTTCAAAATGTGTCGTCATGGGTACCTGGCCGGCCCGAGGCCCCCAGCCCAAAGCAATGGGTATCAATGACAGCCATAAACAGAGGAAGCCGCTAAAGCCACCAAACTTCGAAAACGGGCGCAACGGCATGCCAGGAGTCCACACACGGACTTTCGGGACTCCAGCGCCTACTTTCAAAATGTGTCGTCATGGGTACCTGATCAACCCTGGCCGGCACGAGGCCACCAGCCCAAAGGAATGGGTATCAATGACAGCCATGAACAGAGGAAGCCGCTAAAGCCACCAAACTTCTAAAACGGTCGCAAAGGCATGCCAGGAGTCCACAAACGGACTTTCGGGACTCTAGCGCCAACTTTCAAAATGTGTCGTCATGGGTACCTGACCAACCCTGGCCGGCACAAGGCCACCAGCCCAAAGCAATGGGTATCAATGACAGCCATAAACAGAGGAAGCCGCTAAAGCCACCAAACTTCGAAAACGGGCGCAACGGCATGCCAGGAGTCCACACACGGACTTTCGGGACTCTAGCGCCAACTTTCAAAATGTGTCGTCATTAGTACCTGACCAACCCTGGCCGGCACAAGGCCACCAGCCCAAAGCAATGGGTATCAATGACAGCCATAAACAGAGGAAGCCGCTAAAGCCACCAAACTTCGAAAACGGGCGCAACGGCATGCCAGGAGTCCACACACGGACTTTCGGGACTCCAGCGCCTACTTTCAAAATGTGTCGTCATGGGTACCTGACCAACCCTGGCCGGCACAAGGCCACCAGCCCAAAGCAATGGGTATCAATGACAGCCATAACCAGAGGAAGCCGCTAAAGCCACCAAACTTCGAAAACGGGCGCGAAGGCATGCCAGGAGTCCACACACGGACTTTCGGGACTCTAGCGCCAACTTTCAAAATGTGTCGTCATGGGTACCTGATCAACGCTGGCCGGCACGAGGCCACCAGCCCAAAGGAATGGGTATCAATGACAGCCATGAACAGAGGAAGCCGCTAAAGCCACCAAACTTCTAAAACGGTCGCAAAGGCATGCCAGGAGTCCACAAACGGACTTTCGGGACTCTAGCGCCAACTTTCAAAATGTGTCGTCATGGGTACCTGACCAACCCTGGCCGGCACAAGGCCACCAGCCCAAAGCAATGGGTATCAATGACAGCCATAAATAGAGGAAGCCGCTAAAGCCACCAAACTTCGAAAACGGGCGCAACGGCATGCCAGGAGTCCACACACGGACTTTCGGGACTCCAGCGCCTACTTTCAAAATGTGTCGTCATGGGTACCTGACCAACCTGGCCGGCCCGAGGCCGCCAGCCCAAAGCAATGGGTGTCAATGACAGCCATAAACAGAGGAAGCCGCTAAAGCCACCAAACTTCGAAAACGGGCGCGAAGGCATGCCAGGAGTCCACACACGGACTTTCGGGACTCTAGCGCCAACTTTCAAAATGTGTCGTCATGGGTACCTGATCAACGCTGGCCGGCACGAGGCCACCAGCCCAAAGGAATGGGTATCAATGACAGCCATGAACAGAGGAAGCCGCTAAAGCCACCAAACTTCTAAAACGGTCGCAAAGGCATGCCAGGAGTCCACAAACGGACTTTCGGGACTCTAGCGCCAACTTTCAAAATGTGTCGTCATGGGTACCTGGCCGGCCCGAGGCCCCCAGCCCAAAGCAATGGGTATCAATGACAGCCATAAACAGAGGAAGCCGCTAAAGCCACCAAACTTCAAAAACGTGCGCAACGGCATGCCAGGAGTCCACATACGGACTTTCGGGACTCCAGCGCCTACTTTCAAAATGTGTCGTCATGGGTACCTGACCAACCCTGGCTGGCACAAGGCCACCAGCCCAAAGCAATGGGTATCAATGACAGCCATAAACAGAGGAAGCCGCTAAAGCCACCAAACTTCGAAAACGGGCGCAACGGCATGCCAGGAGTCCACACACGGACTTTCGGGACTCCAGCGCCAACTTTCAAAATGTGTCGTCATGGGTACCTGATCAACCCTGGCCGGCACGAGGCCACCAGCCCAAAGGAATGGGTATCAATGACAGCCATGAACAGAGGAAGACGCTAAAGCCACCAAACTTCTAAAACGGTCGCAAAGGCATGCCAGGAGTCCACAAACGGACTTTCGGGACTCTAGCGCCAACTTTCAAAATGTGTCGTCATGGGTACCTGGCCGGCCCGAGGCCCCCAGCCCAAAGCAATGGGTATCAATGACAGCCATAAACAGAGGAAGCCGCTAAAGCCACCAAACTTCGAAAACGTGCGCAACGGCATGCCAGGAGTCCACACACGGACTTTCGGGACTCCAGCGCCTACTTTCAAAATGTGTCGTCATGGGTACCTGACCAACCTGGCCGGCCCGAGGCCGCCAGCCCAAAGCAATGGGTGTCAATGACAGCCATAAACAGAGGAAGCCGCTAAAGCCACCAAACTTCGAAAACGGGCGCGAAGGCATGCCAGGAGTGCACAAACGGACTTTCGGGACTCTAGCGCCAACTTTCAAAATGTGTCGTCATGGGTACCTGATCAACCCTGGCCGGCACGAGGCCACCAGCCCAAAGGAATGGGTATCAATGACAGCCATGAACAGAGGAAGACGCTAAAGCCACCAAACTTCTAAAACGGTCGCAAAGGCATGCCAGGAGTCCACAAACGGACTTTCGGGACTCTAGCGCCAACTTTCAAAATGTGTCGTCATGGGTACCTGGCCGGCCCGAGGCCCCCAGCCCAAAGCAATGGGTATCAATGACAGCCATAAACAGAGGAAGCCGCTAAAGCCACCAAACTTCGAAAACGTGCGCAACGGCATGCCAGGAGTCCACATACGGACTTTCGGGACTCCAGCGCCTACTTTCAAAATGTGTCGTCATGGGTACCTGACCAACCCTGGCCGGCACAAGGCCACCAGCCCAAAGCAATGGGTATCAATGACAGCCATAAACAGAGGAAGCCGCTAAAGCCACCAAACTTCGAAAACGGGCGCAACGGCATGCCAGGAGTCCACACACGGACTTTCGGGACTCCAGCGCCTACTTTCAAAATGTGTCGTCATGGGTACCTGATCAACCCTGGCCGGCACGAGGCCACCAGCCCAAAGGAATGGGTATCAATGACAGCCATGAACAGAGGAAGCCGCTAAAGCCACCAAACTTCGAAAACGGGCGCGAAGGCATGCCAGGAGTCCACACACGGACTTTCGGGACTCTAGCGCCAACTTTCAAAATGTGTCGTCATGGGTACCTGACCAACCTGGCCGGCCCGAGGCCGCCAGCCCAAAGCAATGGGTGTCAATGACAGCCATAAACAGAGGAAGCCGCTAAAGCCACCAAACTTCGAAAACGGGCGCGAAGGCATGCCAGGAGTCCACACACGGACTTTCGGGACTCTAGCGCCAACTTTCAAAATGTGTCGTCATGGGTACCTGATCAACGCTGGCCGGCACGAGGCCACCAGCCCAAAGGAATGGGTATCAATGACAGCCATGAACAGAGGAAGCCGCTAAAGCCACCAAACTTCTAAAACGGTCGCAAAGGCATGCCAGGAGTCCACAAACGGACTTTCGGGACTCTAGCGCCAACTTTCAAAATGTGTCGTCATGGGTACCTGGCCGGCCCGAGGCCCCCAGCCCAAAGCAATGGGTATCAATGACAGCCATAAACAGAGGAAGCCGCTAAAGCCACCAAACTTCAAAAACGTGCGCAACGGCATGCCAGGAGTCCACATACGGACTTTCGGGACTCCAGCGCCTACTTTCAAAATGTGTCGTCATGGGTACCTGACCAACCCTGGCCGGCACAAGGCCACCAGCCCAAAGCAATGGGTATCAATGACAGCCATAAACAGAGGAAGCCGCTAAAGCCACCAAACTTCGAAAACGGGCGCAACGGCATGCCAGGAGTCCACACACGGACTTTCGGGACTCCAGCGCCTACTTTCAAAATGTGTCGTCATGGGTACCTGATCAACCCTGGCCGGCACGAGGCCACCAGCCCAAAGGAATGGGTATCAATGACAGCCATGAACAGAGGAAGCCGCTAAAGCCACCAAACTTCTAAAACGGTCGCAAAGGCATGCCAGGAGTCCACAAACGGACTTTCGGGACTCTAGCGCCAACTTTCAAAATGTGTCGTCATGGGTACCTGACCAACCCTGGCCGGCACAAGGCCACCAGCCCAAAGCAATGGGTATCAATGACAGCCATAAACAGAGGAAGCCGCTAAAGCCACCAAACTTCAAAAACGGGCGCAACGGCATGCCAGGAGTCCACACACGGACTTTCGGGACTCCAGCGCCTACTTTCAAAATGTGTCGTCATGGGTACCTGACCAACCTGGCCGGCCCGAGGCCGCCAGCCCAAAGCAATGGGTGTCAATGACAGCCATAAACAGAGGAAGCCGCTAAAGCCACCAAACTTCGAAAACGGGCGCGAAGGCATGCCAGGAGTGCACAAACGGACTTTCGGGACTCTAGCGCCAACTTTCAAAATGTGTCGTCATGGGTACCTGATCAACCCTGGCCGGCACGAGGCCACCAGCCCAAAGGAATGGGTATCAATGACAGCCATGAACAGAGGAAGACGCTAAAGCCACCAAACTTCTAAAACGGTCGCAAAGGCATGCCAGGAGTCCACAAACGGACTTTCGGGACTCTAGCGCCAACTTTCAAAATGTGTCGTCATGGGTACCTGGCCGGCCCGAGGCCCCCAGCCCAAAGCAATGGGTATCAATGACAGCCATAAACAGAGGAAGCCGCTAAAGCCACCAAACTTCGAAAACGTGCGCAACGGCATGCCAGGAGTCCACATACGGACTTTCGGGACTCCAGCGCCTACTTTCAAAATGTGTCGTCATGGGTACCTGACCAACCCTGGCCGGCACAAGGCCACCAGCCCAAAGCAATGGGTATCAATGACAGCCATAAACAGAGGAAGCCGCTAAAGCCACCAAACTTCGAAAACGGGCGCAACGGCATGCCAGGAGTCCACACACGGACTTTCGGGACTCCAGCGCCTACTTTCAAAATGTGTCGTCATGGGTACCTGATCAACCCTGGCCGGCACGAGGCCACCAGCCCAAAGGAATGGGTATCAATGACAGCCATGAACAGAGGAAGCCGCTAAAGCCACCAAACTTCTAAAACAGTCGCAAAGGCATGCCAGGAGTCCACAAACGGACTTTCGGGACTCTAGCGCCAACTTTCAAAATGTGTCGTCATGGGTACCTGACCAACCCTGGCCGGCACAAGGCCACCAGCCCAAAGCAATGGGTATCAATGACAGCCATAAACAGAGGAAGCCGCTAAAGCCACCAAACTTCGAAAACGGGCGCAACGGCATGCCAGGAGTCCACACACGGACTTTCGGGACTCCAGCGCCTACTTTCAAAATGTGTCGTCATGGGTACCTGACCAACCCTGGCCGGCACAAGGCCACCAGCCCAAAGCAATGGGTATCAATGACAGCCATAACCAGAGGAAGCCGCTAAAGCCACCAAACTTCGAAAACGGGCGCGAAGGCATGCCAGGAGTCCACACACGGACTTTCGGGACTCTAGCGCCAACTTTCAAAATGTGTCGTCATGGGTACCTGATCAACGCTGGCCGGCACGAGGCCACCAGCCCAAAGGAATGGGTATCAATGACAGCCATGAACAGAGGAAGCTGCTAAAGCCACCAAACTTCTAAAACGGTCGCAAAGGCATGCCAGGAGTCCACAAACGGACTTTCGGGACTCTAGCGCCAACTTTCAAAATGTGTCGTCATGGGTACCTGGCCGGCCCGAGGCCCCCAGCCCAAAGCAATGGGTATCAATGACAGCCATAAACAGAGGAAGCCGCTAAAGCCACCAAACTTCAAAAACGTGCGCAACGGCATGCCAGGAGTCCACATACGGACTTTCGGGACTCCAGCGCCTACTTTCAAAATGTGTCGTCATGGGTACCTGACCAACCCTGGCCGGCACAAGGCCACCAGCCCAAAGCAATGGGTATCAATGACAGCCATAAACAGAGGAAGCCGCTAAAGCCACCAAACTTCGAAAACGGGCGCAACGGCATGCCAGGAGTCCACACACGGACTTTCGGGACTCCAGCGCCTACTTTCAAAATGTGTCGTCATGGGTACCTGATCAACCCTGGCCGGCACGAGGCCACCAGCCCAAAGGAATGGGTATCAATGACAGCCATGAACAGAGGAAGCCGCTAAAGCCACCAAACTTCTAAAACGGTCGCAAAGGCATGCCAGGAGTCCACAAACGGACTTTCGGGACTCTAGCGCCAACTTTCAAAATGTGTCGTCATGGGTACCTGACCAAACCTGGCCGGCACAAGGCCACCAGCCCAAAGCAATGGGTATCAATGACAGCCATAAACAGAGGAAGCCGCTAAAGCCACCAAACTTCGAAAACGGGCGCAACGGCATGCCAGGAGTCCACACACGGACTTTCGGGACTCCAGCGCCTACTTTCAAAATGTGTCGTCATGGGTACCTGACCAACCTGGCCGGCCCGAGGCCGCCAGCCCAAAGCAATGGGTGTCAATGACAGCCATAAACAGAGGAAGCCGCTAAAGCCACCAAACTTCGAAAACGGGCGCGAAGGCATGCCAGGAGTGCACAAACGGACTTTCGGGACTCTAGCGCCAACTTTCAAAATGTGTCGTCATGGGTACCTGATCAACCCTGGCCGGCACGAGGCCACCAGCCCAAAGGAATGGGTATCAATGACAGCCATGAACAGAGGAAGACGCTAAAGCCACCAAACTTCTAAAACAGTCGCAAAGGCATGCCAGGAGTCCACAAATGGACTTTCGGGACTCTAGCGCCAACTTTCAAAATGTGTCGTCATGGGTACCTGGCCGGCCCGAGGCCCCCAGCCCAAAGCAATGGGTATCAATGACAGCCATAAACAGAGGAAGCCGCTAAAGCCACCAAACTTCGAAAACGTGCGCAACGGCATGCCAGGAGTCCACACACGGACTTTCGGGACTCTAGCGCCAACTTTCAAAATGTGTCGTCATGGGTACCTGATCAACCCTGGCCGGCACGAGGCTACCAGCCCAAAGGAATGGGTATCAATGACAGCCATGAACAGAGGAAGCCGCTAAAGCCACCAAACTTCTAAAACGGTCGCAAAGGCATGCCAGGAGTCCACAAACGGACTTTCGGGACTCTAGCGCCAACTTTCAAAATGTGTCGTCATGGGTACCTGGCCGGCCCGAGGCCCCCAGCCCAAAGCAATGGGTATCAATGACAGCCATAAACAGAGGAAGCCGCTAAAGCCACCAAACTTCAAAAACGTGCGCAACGGCATGCCAGGAGTCCACATACGGACTTTCGGGACTCCAGCGCCTACTTTCAAAATGTGTCGTCATGGGTACCTGACCAACCCTGGCCGGCACAAGGCCACCAGCCCAAAGCAATGGGTATCAATGACAGCCATAAACAGAGGAAGCCGCTAAAGCCACCAAACTTCGAAAACGGGCGCAACGGCATGCCAGGAGTCCACACACGGACTTTCGGGACTCCAGCGCCTACTTTCAAAATGTGTCATCATGGGTACCTGATCAACCCTGGCCGGCACGAGGCCACCAGCCCAAAGGAATGGGTATCAATGACAGCCATGAACAGAGGAAGCCGCTAAAGCCACCAAACTTCTAAAACGGTCGCAAAGGCATGCCAGGAGTCCACAAACGGACTTTCGGGACTCTAGCGCCAACTTTCAAAATGTGTCGTCATGGGTACCTGACCAACCCTGGCCGGCACAAGGCCACCAGCCCAAAGCAATGGGTATCAATGACAGCCATAAACAGAGGAAGCCGCTAAAGCCACCAAACTTCGAAAACGGGCGCAACGGCATGCCAGGAGTCCACACACGGACTTTCGGGACTCCAGCGCCTACTTTCAAAATGTGTCGTCATGGGTACCTGACCAACCCTGGCCGGCACAAGGCCACCAGCCCAAAGCAATGGGTATCAATGACAGCCATAACCAGAGGAAGCCGCTAAAGCCACCAAACTTCGCACACGGGCGCGAAGTCATGCCAGGAGTGCACACACGGACTTTCGGGACTCCAGCACCAACTTTCAAAATGTGTCGTCATGGTTACCTGACCAACCTGGCCGGCCCGAGGCCGCCAGCCCAAAGTAATGGGTGTCAATGACAGCCATAAACAGAGGAAGCCGCTAAAGCCACCAAACTTTGAAAACGGGCGCGAAGGCATGCCAGGAGTGCACAAACGGACTTTCGGGACTCTAGCGCCAACTTTCAAAATGTGTCGTCATGGGTACCTGGCCGGCCCGAGGCCCCCAGCCCAAAGCAATGGGTATCAATGACAGCCATAAACAGAGGAAGCCGCTAAAGCCACCAAACTTCGAAAACGGGCGCAACGGCATGCCAGGAGTCCACACACGGACTTTCGGGACTCCAGCGCCTACTTTCAAAATGTGTCGTCATGGGTACCTGATCAACCCTGGCCGGCACGAGGCCACCAGCCCAAAGGAATGGGTATCAATGACAGCCATGAACAGAGGAAGCCGCTAAAGCCACCAAACTTCTAAAACGGTCGCAAAGGCATGCCAGGAGTCCACAAACGGACTTTCGGGACTCTAGCGCCAACTTTCAAAATGTGTCGTCATGGGTACCTGACCAACCCTGGCCGGCACAAGGCCACCAGCCCAAAGCAATGGGTATCAATGACAGCCATAAACAGAGGAAGCCGCTAAAGCCACCAAACTTCGAAAACGGGCGCAACGGCATGCCAGGAGTCCACACACGGACTTTCGGGACTCCAGCGCCTACTTTCAAAATGTGTCGTCATGGGTACCTGATCAACCCTGGCCGGCACGAGGCCACCAGCCCAAAGGAATGGGTATCAATGACAGCCATGAACAGAGGAAGCCGCTAAAGCCACCAAACTTCTAAAACGGTCGCAAAGGCATGCCAGGAGTCCACAAACGGACTTTCGGGACTCTAGCGCCAACTTTCAAAATGTGTCGTCATGGGTACCTGACCAACCCTGGCCGGCACAAGGCCACCAGCCCAAAGCAATGGGTATCAATGACAGCCATAAATAGAGGAAGCCGCTAAAGCCACCAAACTTCGAAAACGGGCGCAACGGCATGCCAGGAGTCCACACACGGACTTTCGGGACTCCAGCGCCTACTTTCAAAATGTGTCGTCATGGGTACCTGACCAACCTGGCCGGCCCGAGGCCGCCAGCCCAAAGCAATGGGTGTCAATGACAGCCATAAACAGAGGAAGCCGCTAAAGCCACCAAACTTCGAAAACGGGCGCAACGGCATGCCAGGAGTCCACACACGGACTTTCGGGACTCCAGCGCCTACTTTCAAAATGTGTCGTCATGGGTACCTGATCAACCCTGGCCGGCACGAGGCCACCAGCCCAAAGGACTGGGTATCAATGACAGCCATGAACAGAGGAAGCCGCTAAAGCCACCAAACTTCTAAAACGGTCGCAAAGGCATGCCAGGAGTCCACAAACGGACTTTCGGGACTCTAGCGCCAACTTTCAAAATGTGTCGTCATGGGTACCTGACCAACCCTGGCCGGCACAAGGCCACCAGCCCAAAGCAATGGGTATCAATGACAGCCATAAACAGAGGAAGCCGCTAAAGCCACCAAACTTCGAAAACGGGCGCAACGGCATGCCAGGAGTCCACACACGGACTTTCGGGACTCCAGCGCCTACTTTCAAAATGTGTCGTCATGGGTACCTGACCAACCTGGCCGGCCCGAGGCCGCCAGCCCAAAGCAATGGGTGTCAATGACAGCCATAAACAGAGGAAGCCGCTAAAGCCACCAAACTTCAAAAACGTGCGCAACGGCATGCCAGGAGTCCACATACGGACTTTCGGGACTCCAGCGCCTACTTTCAAAATGTGTCGTCATGGGTACCTGACCAACCCTGGCCGGCACAAGGCCACCAGCCCAAAGCAATGGGTATCAATGACAGCCATAAACAGAGGAAGCCGCTAAAGCCACCAAACTTCGAAAACGGGCGCAACGGCATGCCAGGAGTCCACACACGGACTTTCGGGACTCCAGCGCCTACTTTCAAAATGTGTCGTCATGGGTACCTGATCAACCCTGGCCGGCACGAGGCCACCAGCCCAAAGGAATGGGTATCAATGACAGCCATGAACAGAGGAAGCCGCTAAAGCCACCAAACTTCGAAAACGGGCGCGAAGGCATGCCAGGAGTCCACACACGGACTTTCGGGACTCTAGCGCCAACTTTCAAAATGTGTCGTCATGGGTACCTGACCAACCTGGCCGGCCCGAGGCCGCCAGCCCAAAGCAATGGGTGTCAATGACAGCCATAAACAGAGGAAGCCGCTAAAGCCACCAAACTTCGAAAACGGGCGCGAAGGCATGCCAGGAGTCCACACACGGACTTTCGGGACTCTAGCGCCAACTTTCAAAATGTGTCGTCATGGGTACCTGGCCGGCCCGAGGCCCCCAGCCCAAAGCAATGGGTATCAATGACAGCCATAAACAGAGGAAGCCGCTAAAGCCACCAAACTTCGAAAACGTGCGCAACGGCATGCCAGGAGTCCACACACGGACTTTCGGGACTCTAGCGCCAACTTTCAAAATGTGTCGTCATGGGTACCTGATCAACCCTGGCCGGCACGAGGCCACCAGCCCAAAGGAATGGGTATCAATGACAGCCATGAACAGAGGAAGCCGCTAAAGCCACCAAACTTCTAAAACGGTCGCAAAGGCATGCCAGGAGTCCACAAACGGACTTTCGGGACTCTAGCGCCAACTTTCAAAATGTGTCGTCATGGGTACCTGGCCGGCCCGAGGCCCCCAGCCCAAAGCAATGGGTATCAATGACAGCCATAAACAGAGGAAGCCGCTAAAGCCACCAAACTTCGAAAACGGGCGCAACGGCATGCCAGGAGTCCACACACGGACTTTCGGGACTCCAGCGCCTACTTTCAAAATGTGTCGTCATGGGTACCTGATCAACCCTGGCCGGCACGAGGCCACCAGCCCAAAGGAATGGGTATCAATGACAGCCATGAACAGAGGAAGCCGCTAAAGCCACCAAACTTCTAAAACAGTCGCAAAGGCATGCCAGGAGTCCACAAACGGACTTTCGGGACTCTAGCGCCAACTTTCAAAATGTGTCGTCATGGGTACCTGACCAACCCTGGCCGGCACAAGGCCACCAGCCCAAAGCAATGGGTATCAATGACAGCCATAAACAGAGGAAGCCGCTAAAGCCACCAAACTTCGAAAACGGGCGCAACGGCATGCCAGGAGTCCACACACGGACTTTCGGGACTCCAGCGCCTACTTTCAAAATGTGTCGTCATGGGTACCTGACCAACCCTGGCCGGCACAAGGCCACCAGCCCAAAGCAATGGGTATCAATGACAGCCATAACCAGAGGAAGCCGCTAAAGCCACCAAACTTCGAAAACGGGTGCGAAGGCATGCCAGGAGTCCACACACGGACTTTCGGGACTCTAGCGCCAACTTTCAAAATGTGTCGTCATGGGTACCTGATCAACGCTGGCCGGCACGAGGCCACCAGCCCAAAGGAATGGGTATCAATGACAGCCATGAACAGAGGAAGCTGCTAAAGCCACCAAACTTCTAAAACGGTCGCAAAGGCATGCCAGGAGTCCACAAACGGACTTTCGGGACTCTAGCGCCAACTTTCAAAATGTGTCGTCATGGGTACCTGGCCGGCCCGAGGCCCCCAGCCCAAAGCAATGGGTATCAATGACAGCCATAAACAGAGGAAGCCGCTAAAGCCACCAAACTTCAAAAACGTGCGCAACGGCATGCCAGGAGTCCACATACGGACTTTCGGGACTCCAGCGCCTACTTTCAAAATGTGTCGTCATGGGTACCTGACCAACCCTGGCCGGCACAAGGCCACCAGCCCAAAGCAATGGGTATCAATGACAGCCATAAACAGAGGAAGCCGCTAAAGCCACCAAACTTCGAAAACGGGCGCAACGGCATGCCAGGAGTCCACACACGGACTTTCGGGACTCCAGCGCCTACTTTCAAAATGTGTCGTCATGGGTACCTGATCAACCCTGGCCGGCACGAGGCCACCAGCCCAAAGGAATGGGTATCAATGACAGCCATGAACAGAGGAAGCCGCTAAAGCCACCAAACTTCTAAAACGGTCGCAAAGGCATGCCAGGAGTCCACAAACGGACTTTCGGGACTCTAGCGCCAACTTTCAAAATGTGTCGTCATGGGTACCTGACCAAACCTGGCCGGCACAAGGCCACCAGCCCAAAGCAATGGGTATCAATGACAGCCATAAACAGAGGAAGCCGCTAAAGCCACCAAACTTCGAAAACGGGCGCAACGGCATGCCAGGAGTCCACACACGGACTTTCGGGACTCCAGCGCCTACTTTCAAAATGTGTCGTCATGGGTACCTGACCAACCTGGCCGGCCCGAGGCCGCCAGCCCAAAGCAATGGGTGTCAATGACAGCCATAAACAGAGGAAGCCGCTAAAGCCACCAAACTTCGAAAACGGGCGCGAAGGCATGCCAGGAGTGCACAAACGGACTTTCGGGACTCTAGCGCCAACTTTCAAAATGTGTCGTCATGGGTACCTGATCAACCCTGGCCGGCACGAGGCCACCAGCCCAAAGGAATGGGTATCAATGACAGCCATGAACAGAGGAAGACGCTAAAGCCACCAAACTTCTAAAACGGTCGCAAAGGCATGCCAGGAGTCCACAAATGGACTTTCGGGACTCTAGCGCCAACTTTCAAAATGTGTCGTCATGGGTACCTGGCCGGCCCGAGGCCCCCAGCCCAAAGCAATGGGTATCAATGACAGCCATAAACAGAGGAAGCTGCTAAAGCCACCAAACTTCGAAAACGTGCGCAACGGCATGCCAGGAGTCCACACACGGACTTTCGGGACTCTAGCGCCAACTTTCAAAATGTGTCGTCATGGGTACCTGATCAACCCTGGCCGGCACGAGGCTACCAGCCCAAAGGAATGGGTATCAATGACAGCCATGAACAGAGGAAGCCGCTAAAGCCACCAAACTTCTAAAACGGTCGCAAAGGCATGCCAGGAGTCCACAAACGGACTTTCGGGACTCTAGCGCCAACTTTCAAAATGTGTCGTCATGGGTACCTGGCCGGCCCGAGGCCCCCAGCCCAAAGCAATGGGTATCAATGACAGCCATAAACAGAGGAAGCCGCTAAAGCCACCAAACTTCAAAAACGTGCGCAACGGCATGCCAGGAGTCCACATACGGACTTTCGGGACTCCAGCGCCTACTTTCAAAATGTGTCGTCATGGGTACCTGACCAACCCTGGCCGGCACAAGGCCACCAGCCCAAAGCAATGGGTATCAATGACAGCCATAAACAGAGGAAGCCGCTAAAGCCACCAAACTTCGAAAACGGTCGCAAAGGCATGCCAGGAGTCCACAAACGGACTTTCGGGACTCTAGCGCCAACTTTCAAAATGTGTCGTCATGGGTACCTGACCAACCCTGGCCGGCACAAGGCCACCAGCCCAAAGCAATGGGTATCAATGACAGCCATAAACAGAGGAAGCCGCTAAAGCCACCAAACTTCGAAAACGGGCGCAACGGCATGCCAGGAGTCCACACACGGACTTTCGGGACTCCAGCGCCTACTTTCAAAATGTGTCGTCATGGGTACCTGACCAACCCTGGCCGGCACAAGGCCACCAGCCCAAAGCAATGGGTATCAATGACAGCCATAACCAGAGGAAGCCGCTAAAGCCACCAAACTTCGCACACGGGCGCGAAGTCATGCCAGGAGTGCACACACAGACTTTCGGGACTCCAGCACCAACTTTCAAAATGTGTCGTCATGGTTACCTGACCAACCTGGCCGGCCCGAGGCCGCCAGCCCAAAGTAATGGGTGTCAATGACAGCCATAAACAGAGGAAGCCGCTAAAGCCACCAAACTTTGAAAACGGGCGCGAAGGCATGCCAGGAGTGCACAAACGGACTTTCGGGACTCTAGCGCCAACTTTCAAAATGTGTCGTCATGGGTACCTGGCCGGCCCGAGGCCCCCAGCCCAAAGCAATGGGTATCAATGACAGCCATAAACAGAGGAAGCCGCTAAAGCCACCAAACTTCGAAAACGGGCGCAACGGCATGCCAGGAGTCCACACACGGACTTTCGGGACTCCAGCGCCTACTTTCAAAATGTGTCGTCATGGGTACCTGATCAACCCTGGCCGGCACGAGGCCACCAGCCCAAAGGAATGGGTATCAATGACAGCCATGAACAGAGGAAGCCGCTAAAGCCACCAAACTTCTAAAACGGTCGCAAAGGCATGCCAGGAGTCCACAAACGGACTTTCGGGACTCTAGCGCCAACTTTCAAAATGTGTCGTCATGGGTACCTGACCAACCCTGGCCGGCACAAGGCCACCAGCCCAAAGCAATGGGTATCAATGACAGCCATAAACAGAGGAAGCCGCTAAAGCCACCAAACTTCGAAAACGGGCGCAACGGCATGCCAGGAGTCCACACACGGACTTTCGGGACTCCAGCGCCTACTTTCAAAATGTGTCGTCATGGGTACCTGATCAACCCTGGCCGGCACGAGGCCACCAGCCCAAAGGAATGGGTATCAATGACAGCCATGAACAGAGGAAGCCGCTAAAGCCACCAAACTTCTAAAACGGTCGCAAAGGCATGCCAGGAGTCCACAAACGGACTTTCGGGACTCTAGCGCCAACTTTCAAAATGTGTCGTCATGGGTACCTGACCAACCCTGGCCGGCACAAGGCCACCAGCCCAAAGCAATGGGTATCAATGACAGCCATAAATAGAGGAAGCCGCTAAAGCCACCAAACTTCGAAAACGGGCGCAACGGCATGCCAGGAGTCCACACACGGACTTTCGGGACTCCAGCGCCTACTTTCAAAATGTGTCGTCATGGGTACCTGACCAACCTGGCCGGCCCGAGGCCGCCAGCCCAAAGCAATGGGTGTCAATGACAGCCATAAACAGAGGAAGCCGCTAAAGCCACCAAACTTCGAAAACGGGCGCAACGGCATGCCAGGAGTCCACACACGGACTTTCGGGACTCCAGCGCCTACTTTCAAAATGTGTCGTCATGGGTACCTGATCAACCCTGGCCGGCACGAGGCCACCAGCCCAAAGGAATGGGTATCAATGACAGCCATGAACAGAGGAAGCCGCTAAAGCCACCAAACTTCTAAAACGGTCGCAAAGGCATGCCAGGAGTCCACAAACGGACTTTCGGGACTCTAGCGCCAACTTTCAAAATGTGTCGTCATGGGTACCTGACCAACCCTGGCCGGCACAAGGCCACCAGCCCAAAGCAATGGGTATCAATGACAGCCATAAACAGAGGAAGCCGCTAAAGCCACCAAACTTCGAAAACGGGCGCAACGGCATGCCAGGAGTCCACACACGGACTTTCGGGACTCCAGCGCCTACTTTCAAAATGTGTCGTCATGGGTACCTGACCAACCTGGCCGGCCCGAGGCCGCCAGCCCAAAGCAATGGGTGTCAATGACAGCCATAAACAGAGGAAGCCGCTAAAGCCACCAAACTTCGAAAATGGGCGCGAAGGCATGCCAGGAGTGCACAAACGGACTTTCGGGACTCTAGCGCCAACTTTCAAAATGTGTCGTCATGGGTACCTGATCAACCCTGGCCGGCACGAGGCCACCAGCCCAAAGGAATGGGTATCAATGACAGCCATGAACAGAGGAAGCTGCTAAAGCCACCAAACTTCTAAAACGGTCGCAAAGGCATGCCAGGAGTCCACAAACGGACTTTCGGGACTCTAGCGCCAACTTTCAAAATGTGTCGTCATGGGTACCTGGCCGGCCCGAGGCCCCCAGCCCAAAGCAATGGGTATCAATGACAGCCATAAACAGAGGAAGCCGCTAAAGCCACCAAACTTCGAAAACGGGCGCAACGGCATGTCAGGAGTCCACACACGGACTTTCGGGACTCCAGCGCCTACTTTCAAAATGTGTCGTCATGGGTACCTGACCAACCCTGGCCGGCACAAGGCCACCAGCCCAAAGCAATGGGTATCAATGACAGCCATAACCAGAGGAAGCCGCTAAAGCCACCAAACTTCGCACACGGGCGCGAAGTCATGCCAGGAGTGCACACACGGACTTTCGGGACTCCAGCACCAACTTTCAAAATGTGTCGTCATGGTTACCTGACCAACCTGGCCGGCCCGAGGCCGCCAGCCCAAAGTAATGGGTGTCAATGACAGCCATAAACAGAGGAAGCCGCTAAAGCCACCAAACTTTGAAAACGGGCGCGAAGGCATGCCAGGAGTGCACAAACGGACTTTCGGGACTCTAGCGCCAACTTTCAAAATGTGTCGTCATGGGTACCTGGCCGGCCCGAGGCCCCCAGCCCAAAGCAATGGGTATCAATGACAGCCATAAACAGAGGAAGCCGCTAAAGCCACCAAACTTCGAAAACGGGCGCAACGGCATGCCAGGAGTCCACACACGGACTTTCGGGACTCCAGCGCCTACTTTCAAAATGTGTCGTCATGGGTACCTGATCAACCCTGGCCGGCACGAGGCCACCAGCCCAAAGGAATGGGTATCAATGACAGCCATGAACAGAGGAAGCCGCTAAAGCCACCAAACTTCTAAAACGGTCGCAAAGGCATGCCAGGAGTCCACAAATGGACTTTCGGGACTCTAGCGCCAACTTTCAAAATGTGTCGTCATGGGTACCTGACCAACCCTGGCCGGCACAAGGCCACCAGCCCAAAGCAATGGGTATCAATGACAGCCATGAACAGAGGAAGCCGCTAAAGCCACCAAACTTCTAAAACGGTCGCAAAGGCATGCCAGGAGTCCACAAACGGACTTTCGGGCCTCTAGCGCCAACTTTCAAAATGTGTCGTCATGGGTACCTGACCATCCCTGGCCGGCACAAGGCCACCAGCCCAAAGCAATGGGTATCAATGACAGCCATAGACAGAGGAAGCCGCTAAAGCCACCAAACTTCGAAAACGGGCGCAACGGCATGCCAGGAGTCCACAGACGGACTTTCGGGACTCCAGCGCCTACTTTCAAAATGTGTCGTCATGGGTACCTGATCAACCCTGGCCGGCACGAGGCCACCAGCCCAAAGGAATGGGTATCAATGACAGCCATGAACAGAGGAAGCCGCTAAAGCCACCAAACTTCTAAAACGGTCGCAAAGGCATGCCAGGAGTCCACAAACGGACTTTCGGGCCTCTAGCGCCAACTTTCAAAATGTGTCGTCATGGGTACCTGACCATCCCTGGCCGGCACAAGGCCACCAGCCCAAAGCAATGGGTATCAATGACAGCCATAGACAGAGGAAGCCGCTAAAGCCACCAAACTTCGAAAACGGGCGCAACGGCATGCCAGGAGTCCACAGACGGACTTTCGGGACTCCAGCGCCTACTTTCAAAATGTGTCGTCATGGGTACCTGATCAACCCTGGCCGGCACGAGGCCACCAGCCCAAAGGAATGGGTATCAATGACAGCCATGAACAGAGGAAGCCGCTAAAGCCACCAAACTTCTAAAACGGTCGCAAAGGTATGCCAGGAGTCCACAAACGGACTTTCGGGACTCTAGCGCCAACTTTCAAAATGTGTCGTCATGGGTACCTGACCAACCCTGGCCGGCACAAGGCCACCAGCCCAAAGCAATGGGTATCAATGACAGCCATGAACAGAGGAAGCCGCTAAAGCCACCAAACTTCTAAAACGGTCGCAAAGGCATGCCAGGAGTCCACAAACGGACTTTCGGGACTCTAGCGCCAACTTTCAAAATGTGTCGTCATGGGTACCTGGCCGGCCCGAGGCCCCCAGCCCAAAGCAATGGGTATCAATGACAGCCATAAACAGAGGAAGCCGCTAAAGCCACCAAACTTCGAAAACGTGCGCAACGGCATGCCAGGAGTCCACACACGGACTTTCGGGACTCCAGCGCCTACTTTCAAAATGTGTCGTCATGGGTACCTGACCAACCCTGGCCGGCACAAGGCCACCAGCCCAAAGCAATGGGTATCAATGACAGCCATAAACAGAGGAAGCCGCTAAAGCCACCAAACTTCGAAAACGGGCGCAACGGCATGCCAGGAGTCCACACACGGACTTTCGGGACTCCAGCGCCTACTTTCAAAATGTGTCGTCATGGGTACCTGATCAACCCTGGCCGGCACGAGGCCACCAGCCCAAAGGAATGGGTATCAATGACAGCCATGAACAGAGGAAGCCGCTAAAGCCACCAAACTTCTAAAACGGTCGCAAATGCATGCCAGGAGTCCACAAACGGACTTTCGGGACTCTAGCGCCAACTTTCAAAATGTGTCGTCATGGGTACCTGACCAACCCTGGCCGGCACAAGGCCACCAGCCCAAAGCAATGGGTATCAATGACAGCCATAAACAGAGGAAGCCGCTAAAGCCACCAAACTTCGAAAACGGGCGCAACGGTATGCCAGGAGTCCACACACGGACTTTCGGGACTCCAGCGCCTACTTTCAAAATGTGTCGTCATGGGTACCTGACCAACCTGGCCGGCCCGAGGCCGCCAGCCCAAAGCAATGGGTGTCAATGACAGCCATAAACAGAGGAAGCCGCTAAAGCCACCAAACTTCGAAAACGGGCGCGAAGGCATGCCAGGAGTGCACAAACGGACTTTCGGGACTCTAGCGCCAACTTTCAAAATGTGTCGTCATGGGTACCTGATCAACCCTGGCCGGCACGAGGCCACCAGCCCAAAGGAATGGGTATCAATGACAGCCATGAACAGAGGAAGCCGCTAAAGCCACCGAACTTCGCACACGGGCGCGAAGGCATGCCAGGAGTGCACAAACGGACTTTCGGGACTCTAGCGCCAACTTTCAAAATGTGTCGTCATGGGTACCTGGCCGGCCCGAGGCCCCCAGCCCAAAGCAATGGGTATCAATGACAGCCATAAACAGAGGAAGCCGCTAAAGTCACCAAACTTCGAAAACGGGCGCAACGGCATGCCAGGAGTCCACACACGGACTTTCGGGACTCCAGCGCCTACTTTCAAAATGTGTCGTCATGGGTACCTGATCAACCCTGGCCGGCACGAGGCCACCAGCCCAAAGGAATGGGTATCAATGACAGCCATGAACAGAGGAAGCCGCTAAAGCCACCAAACTTCTAAAACGGTCGCAAATGCATGCCAGGAGTCCACAAACGGACTTTCGGGACTCTAGCGCCAACTTTCAAAATGTGTCGTCATGGGTACCTGACCAACCCTGGCCGGCACAAGGCCACCAGCCCAAAGCAATGGGTATCAATGACAGCCATAAACAGAGGAAGCCGCTAAAGCCACCAAACTTCGAAAACGGGCGCAACGGTATGCCAGGAGTCCACACACGGACTTTCGGGACTCCAGCGCCTACTTTCAAAATGTGTCGTCATGGGTACCTGACCAACCTGGCCGGCCCGAGGCCGCCAGCCCAAAGCAATGGGTGTCAATGACAGCCATAAACAGAGGAAGCCGCTAAAGCCACCAAACTTCGAAAACGGGCGCGAAGGCATGCCAGGAGTGCACAAACGGACTTTCGGGACTCTAGCGCCAACTTTCAAAATGTGTCGTCATGGGTACCTGATCAACCCTGGCCGGCACGAGGCCACCAGCCCAAAGGAATGGGTATCAATGACAGCCATGAACAGAGGAAGCCGCTAAAGCCACCGAACTTCGCACACGGGCGCGAAGGCATGCCAGGAGTGCACAAACGGACTTTCGGGACTCTAGCGCCAACTTTCAAAATGTGTCGTCATGGGTACCTGGCCGGCCCGAGGCCCCCAGCCCAAAGCAATGGGTATCAATGACAGCCATAAACAGAGGAAGCCGCTAAAGTCACCAAACTTCGAAAACGGGCGCAACGGCATGCCAGGAGTCCACACACGGACTTTCGGGACTCCAGCGCCTACTTTCAAAATGTGTCGTCATGGGTACCTGACCAACCTGGCCGGCCCGAGGCCGCCAGCCCAAAGCAATGGGTGACAATGACAGCCATAAACAGAGGAAGCCGCTAAAGCCACCAAACTTCGAAAACGGGCGCGAAGGCATGCCAGGACTGCACAAACGGACTTTCGGGACTCTAGCGCCAACTTTCAAAATGTGTCGTCATGGGTACCTGGCCGGCCCGAGGCCCCCAGCCCAAAGCAATGGGAATCAATGACAGCCATAAACAGAGGAAGCCGCTAAAGCCACCAAACTTCGAAAACGTGCGCAACGGCATGCCAGGAGTCCACACACGGACTTTCGGGACTCCAGCGCCTACTTTCAAAATGTGTCGTCATGGGTACCTGACCAACCCTGGCCGGCACAAGGTCACCAGCCCAAAGCAATGGGTATCAATGACAGCCATAAACAGAGGAAGCCGCTAAAGCCACCAAACTTCGAAAACGGGCGCAACGGCATGCCAGGAGTCCACACACGGACTTTCGGGACTCCAGCGCCTACTTTCAAAATGTGTCGTCATGGGTACCTGATCAACCCTGGCCGGCACGAGGCCACCAGCCCAAAGGAATGGGTATCAATGACAGCCATGAACAGAGGAAGCCGCTAAAGCCACCAAACTTCTAAAACGGTCGCAAAGGCATGCCAGGAGTCCACAAACGGACTTTCGGGACTATAGCGCCAACTTTCAAAATGTGTCGTCATGGGTACCTGACCAACCCTGGCCGGCACAAGGCCACCAGCCCAAAGCAATGGGTATCAATGACAGCCATAAACAGAGGAAGCCGCTAAAGCCACCAAACTTCGAAAACGGGCGCGAAGGCATGCCAGGAGTGCACAAACGGACTTTCGGGACTCTAGCGCCAACTTTCAAAATGTGTCGTCATGGGTACCTGATCAACCCTGGCCGGCACGAGGCCACCAGCCCAAAGGAATGGGTATCAATGACAGCCATGAACAGAGGAAGCCGCTAAAGCCACCAAACTTCTAAAACGGTCGCAAAGTCATGCCAGGAGTCCACAAACGGACTTTCGGGACTCTAGCGCCAACTTTCAAAATGTGTCGTCATGGGTACCTGGCCGGCCCGAGGCCCCCAGCCCAAAGCAATGGGAATCAATGACAGCCATAAACAGAGGAAGCCGCTAAAGCCACCAAACTTCGAAAACGTGCGCAACGGCATGCCAGGAGTCCACACACGGACTTTCGGGACTCCAGCGCCTACTTTCAAAATGTGTCGTCATGGGTACCTGACCAACCCTGGCCGGCACAAGGCCACCAGCCCAAAGCAATGGGTATCAATGACAGCCATAAACAGAGGAAGCCGCTAAAGCCACCAAACTTCGAAAACGGTCGCAAAGGCATGCCAGGAGTCCACAAACGGACTTTCGGGACTCTAGCGCCAACTTTCAAAATGTGTCGTCATGGGTACCTGACCAACCTGGCCGGCCCGAGGCCGCCAGCCCAAAGCAATGGGTGTCAATGACAGCCATAAACAGAGGAAGCCGCTAAAGCCACCAAACTTCGAAAACGGGCGCGAAGGCATGCCAGGAGTGCACAAACGGACTTTCGGGACTCTAGCGCCAACTTTCAAAATGTGTCGTCATGGGTACCTGATCAACCCTGGCCGGCACGAGGCCACCAGCCCAAAGGAATGGGTATCAATGACAGCCATGAACAGAGGAAGCCGCTAAAGCCACCAAACTTCTAAAACGGTCGCAAAGGCATGCCAGGAGTCCACAAACGGACTTTCGGGACTCTAGCGCCAACTTTCAAAATGTGTCGTCATGGGTACCTGACCAACCTGGCCGGCCCGAGGCCGCCAGCCCAAAGCAATGGGTGTCAATGACAGCCATAAACAGAGGAAGCCGCTAAAGCCACCAAACTTCGAAAACGGGCGCAACGGCATGCCAGGAGTCCACACACGGACTTTCGGGACTCCAGCGCCTACTTTCAAAATGTGTCGTCATGGGTACCTGATCAACCCTGGCCGGCACGAGGCCACCAGCCCAAAGGAATGGGTATCAATGACAGCCATGAACAGAGGAAGCCGCTAAAGCCACCAAACTTCTAAAACGGTCGCAAAGGCATGCCAGGAGTCCACAAACGGACTTTCGGGACTCTAGCGCCAACTTTCAAAATGTGTCGTCATGGGTACCTGACCAACCCTGGCCGGCACAAGGCCACCAGCCCAAAGCAATGGGTATCAATGACAGCCATAAACAGAGGAAGCCGCTAAAGCCACCAAACTTCGAAAACGGTCGCAAAGGCATGCCAGGAGTCCACAAACGGACTTTCGGGACTCTAGCGCCAACTTTCAAAATGTGTCGTCATGGGTACCTGGCCGGCCCGAGGCCCCCAGCCCAAAGCAATGGGTATCAATGACAGCCATAAACAGAGGAAGCCGCTAAAGCCACCAAACTTCTAAAACGGTCGCAACGGCATGCCAGGAGTCCACACACGGACTTTCGGGACTCCAGCGCCTACTTTCAAAATGTGTCGTCATGGGTACCTGACCAACCCTGGCCGGCACAAGGCCACCAGCCCAAAGCAATGGGTATCAATGACAGCCATAAACAGAGGAAGCCGCTAAAGCCACCAAACTTCGAAAACGGTCGCAAAGGCATGCCAGGAGTCCACAAACGGACTTTCGGGACTCTAGCGCCAACTTTCAAAATGTGTCGTCATGGGTACCTGACCAACCTGGCCGGCCCGAGGCCGCCAGCCCAAAGCAATGGGTGTCAATGACAGCCATAAACAGAGGAAGCCGCTAAAGCCACCAAACTTCGAAAACGGGCGCGAAGGCATGCCAGGAGTGCACAAACGGACTTTCGGGACTCTAGCGCCAACTTTCAAAATGTGTCGTCATGGGTACCTGATCAACCCTGGCCGGCACGAGGCCACCAGCCCAAAGGAATGGGTATCAATGACAGCCATGAACAGAGGAAGCCGCTAAAGCCACCAAACTTCTAAAACGGTCGCAAAGGCATGCCAGGAGTCCACAAACGGACTTTCGGGACTCTAGCGCCAACTTTCAAAATGTGTCGTCATGGGTACCTGACCAACCTGGCCGGCCCGAGGCCGCCAGCCCAAAGCAATGGGTGTCAATGACAGCCATAAACAGAGGAAGCCGCTAAAGCCACCAAACTTCGAAAACGGGCGCAACGGCATGCCAGGAGTCCACACACGGACTTTCGGGACTCCAGCGCCTACTTTCAAAATGTGTCGTAATGGGTACCTGATCAACCCTGGCCGGCACGAGGCCACCAGCCCAAAGGAATGGGTATCAATGACAGCCATGAACAGAGGAAGCCGCTAAAGCCACCAAACTTCTAAAACGGTCGCAAAGGCATGCCAGGAGTCCACAAACGGACTTTCGGGACTCTAGCGCCAACTTTCAAAATGTGTCGTCATGGGTACCTGACCAACCCTGGCCGGCACAAGGCCACCAGCCCAAAGCAATGGGTATCAATGACAGCCATAAACAGAGGAAGCCGCTAAAGCCACCAAACTTCGAAAACGGTCGCAAAGGCATGCCAGGAGTCCACAAACGGACTTTCGGGACTCTAGCGCCAACTTTCAAAATGTGTCGTCATGGGTACCTGGCCGGCCCGAGGCCCCCAGCCCAAAGCAATGGGTATCAATGACAGCCATAAACAGAGGAAGCCGCTAAAGCCACCAAACTTCTAAAACGGTCGCAAAGGCATGCCAGGAGTCCACAAACGGACTTTCGGGACTCTAGCGCCAACTTTCAAAATGTGTCGTCATGGGTACCTGACCAACCTGGCCGGCCCGAGGCCGCCAGCCCAAAGCAATGGGTGTCAATGACAGCCATAAACAGAGGAAGCCGCTAAAGCCACCAAACTTCGAAAACGGGCGCGAAGGCATGCCAGGAGTGCACAAACGGACTTTCGGGACTCTAGCGCCAACTTTCAAAATGTGTCGTCATGGGTACCTGATCAACCCTGGCCGGCACGAGGCCACCAGCCCAAAGGAATGGGTATCAATGACAGCCATGAACAGAGGAAGCCGCTAAAGCCACCAAACTTCTAAAACGGTCGCAAAGGCATGCCAGGAGTCCACAAACGGACTTTCGGGACTCTAGCGCCAACTTTCAAAATGTGTCGTCATGGGTACCTGACCAACCCTGGCCGGCACAAGGCCACCAGCCCAAAGCAATGGGTATCAATGACAGCCATAAACAGAGGAAGCCGCTAAAGCCACCAAACTTCGAAAACGGTCGCAAAGGCATGCCAGGAGTCCACAAACGGACTTTCGGGACTCTAGCGCCAACTTTCAAAATGTGTCGTCATGGGTACCTGGCCGGCCCGAGGCCCCCAGCCCAAAGCAATGGGTATCAATGACAGCCATAAACAGAGGAAGCCGCTAAAGCCACCAAACTTCGAAAACGGGCGCAACGGCATGCCAGGAGTCCACACACGGACTTTCGGGACTCCAGCGCCTACTTTCAAAATGTGTCGTCATGGGTACCTGATCAACCCTGGCCGGCACGAGGCCACCAGCCCAAAGCAATGGGTGTCAATGGCAGCCATAAACAGAGGAAGCCGCTAAAGCCACCAAACTTCGCACACGGGCGCGAAGGCATGCCAGGAGTGCACAAACGGACTTTCGGGACTCTAGCGCCAACTTTCAAAATGTGTCGTCATGGGTACCTGGCCGGCCCGAGGCCCCCAGCCCAAAGCAATGGGTATCAATGACAGCCATTAACAGAGGAAGCCGCTAAAGCCACCAAACTTCGAAAACGGGCGCAACGGCATGCCAGGAGTCCACACACGGACTTTCGGGACTCCAGCGCCTACTTTCAAAATGTGTCGTCATGGGTACCTGACCAACCCTGGCCGGCACAAGGCCACCAGCCCAAAGCAATGGGTATCAATGACAGCCATAACCAGAGGAAGCCGCTAAAGCCACCAAACTTTGCACACGGGCGCGAAGTCATGCCAGGAGTGCACACACGGACTTTCGGGACTCCAGCACCAACTTTCAAAATGTGTCGTCATGGTTACCTGACCAACCTGGCCGGCCCGAGGCCGCCAGCCCAAAGTAATGGGTGTCAATGACAGCCATAAACAGAGGAAGCCGCTAAAGCCACCAAACTTCTAAATCGGTCGCAAAGGCATGCCAGGAGTCCACAAACGGACTTTCGGGACTCTAGCGCCAACTTTCAAAATGTGTCGTCATGGGTACCTGGCCGGCCCGAGGCCCCCAGCCCAAAGCAATGGGTATCAATGACAGCCATAAACAGAGGAAGCCGCTAAAGCCACCAAACTTCGAAAACGGGCGCAACGGCATGCCAGGAGTCCACACACGGACTTTCGGGACTCCAGCGCCTACTTTCAAAATGTGTCGTCATGGGTACCTGATCAACCCTGGCCGGCACGAGGCCACCAGCCCAAAGGAATGGGTATCAATGACAGCCATGAACAGAGGAAGCCGCTAAAGCCACCAAACTTCTAAAACGGTCGCAAAGGCATGCCAGGAGTCCACAAACGGACTTTCGGGACTCTAGCGCCAACTTTCAAAATGTGTCGTCATGGGTACCTGGCCGGCCCGAGGCCCCCAGCCCAAAGCAATGGGTATCAATGACAGCCATAAACAGAGGAAGCCGCTAAAGCCACCAAACTTCAAAAACGTGCGCAACGGCATGCCAGGAGTCCACACACGGACTTTCGGGACTCCAGCGCCTACTTTCAAAATGTGTCGTCATGGGTACCTGACCAACCCTGGCCGGCACAAGGCCACCAGCCCAAAGCAATGGGTATCAATGACAGCCATAAACAGAGGAAGCCGCTAAAGCCACCAAACTTCGAAAACGGGCGCAACGGCATGCCAGGAGTCCACACACGGACTTTCGGGACTCCAGCGCCTACTTTCAAAATGTGTCGTCATGGGTACCTGATCAACCCTGGCCGGCACGAGGCCACCAGCCCAAAGGAATGGGTATCAATGACAGCCATGAACAGAGGAAGCCGCTAAAGCCACCAAACTTCTAAAACGGTCGCAAAGGCATGCCAGGAGTCCACAAACGGACTTTCGGGACTCTAGCGCCAACTTTCAAAATGTGTCGTCATGGGTACCTGGCCGGCCCGAGGCCCCCAGCCCAAAGCAATGGGTATCAATGACAGCCATAAACAGAGGAAGCCGCTAAAGCCACCAAACTTCAAAAACGTGCGCAACGGCATGCCAGGAGTCCACACACGGACTTTCGGGACTCCAGCGCCTACTTTCAAAATGTGTCGTCATGGGTACCTGACCAACCCTGGCCGGCACAAGGCCACCAGCCCAAAGCAATGGGTATCAATGACAGCCATAAACAGAGGAAGCCGCTAAAGCCACCAAACTTCGAAAACGGGCGCAACGGCATGCCAGGAGTCCACACACGGACTTTCGGGACTCCAGCGCCTACTTTCAAAATGTGTCGTCATGGGTACCTGATCAACCCTGGCCGGCACGAGGCCACCAGCCCAAAGGAATGGGTATCAATGACAGCCATGAACAGAGGAAGCCGCTAAAGCCACCAAACTTCTAAAACGGTCGCAAAGGCATGCCAGGAGTCCACAAACGGACTTTCGGGACTCTAGCGCCAACTTTCAAAATGTGTCGTCATGGGTACCTGACCAACCCTGGCCGGCACAAGGCCACCAGCCCAAAGCAATGGGTATCAATGACAGCCATAAACAGAGGAAGCCGCTAAAGCCACCAAACTTCGAAAACGGGCGCAACGGCATGCCAGGAGTCCACACACGGACTTTCGGGACTCCAGCGCCTACTTTCAAAATGTGTCGTCATGGGTACCTGACCAACCTGGCCGGCCCGAGGCCGCCAGCCCAAAGCAATGGGTGTCAATGACAGCCATAAACAGAGGAAGCCGCTAAAGCCACCAAACTTCGAAAACGGGCGCGAAGGCATGCCAGGAGTGCACAAACGGACTTTCGGGACTCTAGCGCCAACTTTCAAAATGTGTCGTCATGGGTACCTGATCAACCCTGGCCGGCACGAGGCCACCAGCCCAAAGGAATGGGTATCAATGACAGCCATGAACAGAGGAAGCCGCTAAAGCCACCGAACTTCGCACACGGGCGCGAAGGCATGCCAGGAGTGCACAAACGGACTTTCGGGACTCTAGCGCCAACTTTCAAAATGTGTCGTCATGGGTACCTGGCCGGCCCGAGGCCCCCAGCCCAAAGCAATGGGTATCAATGACAGCCATAAACAGAGGAAGCCGCTAAAGTCACCAAACTTCGAAAACGGGCGCAACGGCATGCCAGGAGTCCACACACGGACTTTCGGGACTCCAGCGCCTACTTTCAAAATGTGTCGTCATGGGTACCTGACCAACCTGGCCGGCCCGAGGCCGCCAGCCCAAAGCAATGGGTGACAATGACAGCCATAAACAGAGGAAGCCGCTAAAGCCACCAAACTTCGAAAACGGGCGCGAAGGCATGCCAGGAGTGCACAAACGGACTTTCGGGACTCTAGCGCCAACTTTCAAAATGTGTCGTCATGGGTACCTGATCAACCCTGGCCGGCACGAGGCCACCAGCCCAAAGGAATGGGTATCAATGACAGCCATGAACAGAGGAAGCCGCTAAAGCCACCAAACTTCTAAAACGGTCGCAAAGGCATGCCAGGAGTCCACAAACGGACTTTCGGGACTCTAGCGCCAACTTTCAAAATGTGTCGTCATGGGTACCTGGCCGGCCCGAGGCCCCCAGCCCAAAGCAATGGGTATCAATGACAGCCATAAACAGAGGAAGCTGCTAAAGCCACCAAACTTCGAAAACGTGCGCAACGGCATGCCAGGAGTCCACACACGGACTTTCGGGACTCCAGCGCCTACTTTCAAAATGTGTCGTCATGGGTACCTGACCAACCCTGGCCGGCACAAGGTCACCAGCCCAAAGCAATGGGTATCAATGACAGCCATAAACAGAGGAAGCCGCTAAAGCCACCAAACTTCGAAAACGGGCGCAACGGCATGCCAGGAGTCCACACACGGACTTTCGGGACTCCAGCGCCTACTTTCAAAATGTGTCGTCATGGGTACCTGATCAACCCTGGCCGGCACGAGGCCACCAGCCCAAAGGAATGGGTATCAATGACAGCCATGAACAGAGGAAGCCGCTAAAGCCACCAAACTTCTAAAACGGTCGCAAAGGCATGCCAGGAGTCCACAAACGGACTTTCGGGACTCTAGCGCCAACTTTCAAAATGTGTCGTCATGGGTACCTGACCAACCCTGGCCGGCACAAGGCCACCAGCCCAAAGCAATGGGTATCAATGACAGCCATAAACAGAGGAAGCCGCTAAAGCCACCAAACTTCGAAAACGGGCGCGAAGGCATGCCAGGAGTGCACAAACGGACTTTCGGGACTCTAGCGCCAACTTTCAAAATGTGTCGTCATGGGTACCTGATCAACCCTGGCCGGCACGAGGCCACCAGCCCAAAGGAATGGGTATCAATGACAGCCATGAACAGAGGAAGCCGCTAAAGCCACCAAACTTCTAAAACGGTCGCAAAGTCATGCCAGGAGTCCACAAACGGACTTTCGGGACTCTAGCGCCAACTTTCAAAATGTGTCGTCATGGGTACCTGACCAACCTGGCCGGCCCGAGGCCGCCAGCCCAAAGCAATGGGTGTCAATGACAGCCATAAACAGAGGAAGCCGCTAAAGCCACCAAACTTCGAAAACGGGCGCGAAGGCATGCCAGGAGTGCACAAACGGACTTTCGGGACTCTAGCGCCAACTTTCAAAATGTGTCGTCATGGGTACCTGATCAACCCTGGCCGGCCCGAGGCCGCCAGCCCAAAGCAATGGGTGTCAATGACAGCCATAAACAGAGGAAGCCGCTAAAGCCACCAAACTTCGAAAACGGGCGCAACGGCATGCCAGGAGTCCACACACGGACTTTCGGGACTCCAGCGCCTACTTTCAAAATGTGTCGTCATGGGTACCTGATCAACCCTGGCCGGCACGAGGCCACCAGCCCAAAGGAATGGGTATCAATGACAGCCATGAACAGAGGAAGCCGCTAAAGCCACCAAACTTCTAAAACGGTCGCAAAGGCATGCCAGGAGTCCACAAACGGACTTTCGGGACTCTAGCGCCAACTTTCAAAATGTGTCGTCATGGGTACCTGACCAACCCTGGCCGGCACAAGGCCACCAGCCCAAAGCAATGGGTATCAATGACAGCCATAAACAGAGGAAGCCGCTAAAGCCACCAAACTTCGAAAACGGTCGCAAAGGCATGCCAGGAGTCCACAAACGGACTTTCGGGACTCTAGCGCCAACTTTCAAAATGTGTCGTCATGGGTACCTGGCCGGCCCGAGGCCCCCAGCCCAAAGCAATGGGTATCAATGACAGCCATAAACAGAGGAAGCCGCTAAAGCCACCAAACTTCTAAAACGGTCGCAAAGGCATGCCAGGAGTCCACAAACGGACTTTCGGGACTCTAGCGCCAACTTTCAAAATGTGTCGTCATGGGTACCTGACCAACCTGGCCGGCCCGAGGCCGCCAGCCCAAAGCAATGGGTGTCAATGACAGCCATAAACAGAGGAAGCCGCTAAAGCCACCAAACTTCGAAAACGGGCGCGAAGGCATGCCAGGAGTGCACAAACGGACTTTCGGGACTCTAGCGCCAACTTTCAAAATGTGTCGTCATGGGTACCTGATCAACCCTGGCCGGCACGAGGCCACCAGCCCAAAGGAATGGGTATCAATGACAGCCATGAACAGAGGAAGCCGCTAAAGCCACCAAACTTCTAAAACGGTCGCAAAGGCATGCCAGGAGTCCACAAACGGACTTTCGGGACTCTAGCGCCAACTTTCAAAATGTGTCGTCATGGGTACCTGACCAACCCTGGCCGGCACAAGGCCACCAGCCCAAAGCAATGGGTATCAATGACAGCCATAAACAGAGGAAGCCGCTAAAGCCACCAAACTTCGAAAACGGTCGCAAAGGCATGCCAGGAGTCCACAAACGGACTTTCGGGACTCTAGCGCCAACTTTCAAAATGTGTCGTCATGGGTACCTGGCCGGCCCGAGGCCCCCAGCCCAAAGCAATGGGTATCAATGACAGCCATAAACAGAGGAAGCCGCTAAAGCCACCAAACTTCGAAAACGGGCGCAACGGCATGCCAGGAGTCCACACACGGACTTTCGGGACTCCAGCGCCTACTTTCAAAATGTGTCGTCATGGGTACCTGATCAACCCTGGCCGGCACGAGGCCACCAGCCCAAAGCAATGGGTATCAATGACAGCCATAAACAGAGGAAGCCGCTAAAGCCACCAAACTTCGAAAACGGGCGCAACGGCATGCCAGGAGTCCACACACGGACTTTCGGGACTCCAGCGCCTACTTTCAAAATGTGTCGTCATGGGTACCTGATCAACCCTGGCCGGCACGAGGCCACCAGCCCAAAGCAATGGGTGTCAATGGCAGCCATAAACAGAGGAAGCCGCTAAAGCCACCAAACTTCGCACACGGGCGCGAAGGCATGCCAGGAGTGCACAAACGGACTTTCGGGACTCTAGCGCCAACTTTCAAAATGTGTCGTCATGGGTACCTGGCCGGCCCGAGGCCCCCAGCCCAAAGCAATGGGTATCAATGACAGCCATTAACAGAGGAAGCCGCTAAAGCCACCAAACTTCGAAAACGGGCGCAACGGCATGCCAGGAGTCCACACACGGACTTTCGGGACTCCAGCGCCTACTTTCAAAATGTGTCGTCATGGGTACCTGACCAACCCTGGCCGGCACAAGGCCACCAGCCCAAAGCAATGGGTATCAATGACAGCCATAACCAGAGGAAGCCGCTAAAGCCACCAAACTTTGCACACGGGCGCGAAGTCATGCCAGGAGTGCACACACGGACTTTCGGGACTCCAGCACCAACTTTCAAAATGTGTCGTCATGGTTACCTGACCAACCTGGCCGGCCCGAGGCCGCCAGCCCAAAGTAATGGGTGTCAATGACAGCCATAAACAGAGGAAGCCGCTAAAGCCACCAAACTTCTAAATCGGTCGCAAAGGCATGCCAGGAGTCCACAAACGGACTTTCGGGACTCTAGCGCCAACTTTCAAAATGTGTCGTCATGGGTACCTGGCCGGCCCGAGGCCCCCAGCCCAAAGCAATGGGTATCAATGACAGCCATAAACAGAGGAAGCCGCTAAAGCCACCAAACTTCGAAAACGGGCGCAACGGCATGCCAGGAGTCCACACACGGACTTTCGGGACTCCAGCGCCTACTTTCAAAATGTGTCGTCATGGGTACCTGATCAACCCTGGCCGGCACGAGGCCACCAGCCCAAAGGAATGGGTATCAATGACAGCCATGAACAGAGGAAGCCGCTAAAGCCACCAAACTTCTAAAACGGTCGCAAAGGCATGCCAGGAGTCCACAAACGGACTTTCGGGACTCTAGCGCCAACTTTCAAAATGTGTCGTCATGGGTACCTGGCCGGCCCGAGGCCCCCAGCCCAAAGCAATGGGTATCAATGACAGCCATAAACAGAGGAAGCCGCTAAAGCCACCAAACTTCAAAAACGTGCGCAACGGCATGCCAGGAGTCCACACACGGACTTTCGGGACTCCAGCGCCTACTTTCAAAATGTGTCGTCATGGGTACCTGATCAACCCTGGCCGGCACGAGGCCACCAGCCCAAAGGAATGGGTATCAATGACAGCCATGAACAGAGGAAGCCGCTAAAGCCACCAAACTTCTAAAACGGTCGCAAAGGCATGCCAGGAGTCCACAAACGGACTTTCGGGACTCTAGCGCCAACTTTCAAAATGTGTCGTCATGGGTACCTGACCAACCCTGGCCGGCACAAGGCCACCAGCCCAAAGCAATGGGTATCAATGACAGCCATAAACAGAGGAAGCCGCTAAAGCCACCAAACTTCGAAAACGGGCGCAACGGCATGCCAGGAGTCCACACACGGACTTTCGGGACTCCAGCGCCTACTTTCAAAATGTGTCGTCATGGGTACCTGACCAACCTGGCCGGCCCGAGGCCGCCAGCCCAAAGCAATGGGTGTCAATGACAGCCATAAACAGAGGAAGCCGCTAAAGCCACCAAACTTCGAAAACGGGCGCGAAGGCATGCCAGGAGTGCACAAACGGACTTTCGGGACTCTAGCGCCAACTTTCAAAATGTGTCGTCATGGGTACCTGATCAACCCTGGCCGGCACGAGGCCACCAGCCCAAAGGAATGGGTATCAATGACAGCCATGAACAGAGGAAGCCGCTAAAGCCACCGAACTTCGCACACGGGCGCGAAGGCATGCCAGGAGTGCACAAACGGACTTTCGGGACTCTAGCGCCAACTTTCAAAATGTGTCGTCATGGGTACCTGGCCGGCCCGAGGCCCCCAGCCCAAAGCAATGGGTATCAATGACAGCCATAAACAGAGGAAGCCGCTAAAGTCACCAAACTTCGAAAACGGGCGCAACGGCATGCCAGGAGTCCACACACGGACTTTCGGGACTCCAGCGCCTACTTTCAAAATGTGTCGTCATGGGTACCTGACCAACCTGGCCGGCCCGAGGCCGCCAGCCCAAAGCAATGGGTGACAATGACAGCCATAAACAGAGGAAGCCGCTAAAGCCACCAAACTTCGAAAACGGGCGCGAAGGCATGCCAGGAGTGCACAAACGGACTTTCGGGACTCTAGCGCCAACTTTCAAAATGTGTCGTCATGGGTACCTGATCAACCCTGGCCGGCACGAGGCCACCAGCCCAAAGGAATGGGTATCAATGACAGCCATGAACAGAGGAAGCCGCTAAAGCCACCAAACTTCTAAAACGGTCGCAAAGGCATGCCAGGAGTCCACAAACGGACTTTCGGGACTCTAGCGCCAACTTTCAAAATGTGTCGTCATGGGTACCTGACCAACCCTGGCCGGCACAAGGCCACCAGCCCAAAGCAATGGGTATCAATGACAGCCATAAACAGAGGAAGCCGCTAAAGCCACCAAACTTCGAAAACGGGCGCGAAGGCATGCCAGGAGTGCACAAACGGACTTTCGGGACTCTAGCGCCAACTTTCAAAATGTGTCGTCATGGGTACCTGATCAACCCTGGCCGGCACGAGGCCACCAGCCCAAAGGAATGGGTATCAATGACAGCCATGAACAGAGGAAGCCGCTAAAGCCACCAAACTTCTAAAACGGTCGCAAAGTCATGCCAGGAGTCCACAAACGGACTTTCGGGACTCTAGCGCCAACTTTCAAAATGTGTCGTCATGGGTACCTGACCAACCTGGCCGGCCCGAGGCCGCCAGCCCAAAGCAATGGGTGTCAATGACAGCCATAAACAGAGGAAGCCGCTAAAGCCACCAAACTTCGAAAACGGGCGCAACGGCATGCCAGGAGTCCACACACGGACTTTCGGGACTCCAGCGCCTACTTTCAAAATGTGTCGTCATGGGTACCTGATCAACCCTGGCCGGCACGAGGCCACCAGCCCAAAGGAATGGGTATCAATGACAGCCATGAACAGAGGAAGCCGCTAAAGCCACCAAACTTCTAAAACGGTCGCAAAGGCATGCCAGGAGTCCACAAATGGACTTTCGGGACTCTAGCGCCAACTTTCAAAATGTGTCGTCATGGGTACCTGACCAACCTGGCCGGCCCGAGGCCGCCAGCCCAAAGCAATGGGTGTCAATGACAGCCATAAACAGAGGAAGCCGCTAAAGCCACCAAACTTCGAAAACGGGCGCGAAGGCATGCCAGGAGTGCACAAACGGACTTTCGGGACTCTAGCGCCAACTTTCAAAATGTGTCGTCATGGGTACCTGATCAACCCTGGCCGGCACGAGGCCACCAGCCCAAAGGAATGGGTATCAATGACAGCCATGAACAGAGGAAGCCGCTAAAGCCACCAAACTTCTAAAACAGTCGCAAAGGCATGCCAGGAGTCCACAAACGGACTTTCGGGACTCTAGCGCCAACTTTCAAAATGTGTCGTCATGGGTACCTGACCAACCCTGGCCGGCACAAGGCCACCAGCCCAAAGCAATGGGTATCAATGACAGCCATAAACAGAGGAAGCCGCTAAAGCCACCAAACTTCGAAAACGGGCGCAACGGCATGCCAGGAGTCCACACACGGACTTTCGGGACTCCAGCGCCTACTTTCAAAATGTGTCGTCATGGGTACCTGACCAACCCTGGCCGGCACAAGGCCACCAGCCCAAAGCAATGGGTATCAATGACAGCCATCAACAGAGGAAGCTGCTAAAGCCACCAAACTTCGAAAACGGGCGCAACGGCATGCCAGGAGTCCACACACGGACTTTCGGGACTCCAGCGCCTACTTTCAAAATGTGTCGTCATGGGTACCTGATCAACCCTGGCCGGCACGAGGCCACCAGCCCAAAGCAATGGGTGTCAATGACAGCCATAAACAGAGGAAGCCGCTAAAGCCACCAAACTTCGCACACGGGCGCGAAGGCATGCCAGGAGTGCACAAACGGACTTTCGGGACTCTAGCGCCAACTTTCAAAATGTGTCGTCATGGGTACCTGGCCGGCCCGAGGCCCCCAGCCCAAAGCAATGGGTATCAATGACAGCCATTAACAGAGGAAGCCGCTAAAGCCACCAAACTTCGAAAACGGGCGCAACGGCATGCCAGGAGTCCACACACGGACTTTCGGGACTCCAGCGCCTACTTTCAAAATGTGTCGTCATGGGTACCTGACCAACCCTGGCCGGCACAAGGTCACCAGCCCAAAGCAATGGGTATCAATGACAGCCATAAACAGAGGAAGCCGCTAAAGCCACCAAACTTCGAAAACGGGCGCAACGGCATGCCAGGAGTCCACACACGGACTTTCGGGACTCCAGCGCCTACTTTCAAAATGTGTCGTCATGGGTACCTGATCAACCCTGGCCGGCACGAGGCCACCAGCCCAAAGGAATGGGTATCAATGACAGCCATGAACAGAGGAAGCCGCTAAAGCCACCAAACTTCTAAAACGGTCGCAAAGGCATGCCAGGAGTCCACAAACGGACTTTCGGGACTCTAGCGCCAACTTTCAAAATGTGTCGTCATGGGTACCTGACCAACCCTGGCCGGCACAAGGCCACCAGCCCAAAGCAATGGGTATCAATGACAGCCATAAACAGAGGAAGCCGCTAAAGCCACCAAACTTCGAAAACGGGCGCGAAGGCATGCCAGGAGTGCACAAACGGACTTTCGGGACTCTAGCGCCAACTTTCAAAATGTGTCGTCATGGGTACCTGATCAACCCTGGCCGGCACGAGGCCACCAGCCCAAAGGAATGGGTATCAATGACAGCCATGAACAGAGGAAGCCGCTAAAGCCACCAAACTTCTAAAACGGTCGCAAAGGCATGCCAGGAGTCCACAAACGGACTTTCGGGACTCTAGCGCCAACTTTCAAAATGTGTCGTCATGGGTACCTGACCAACCCTGGCCGGCACAAGGCCACCAGCCCAAAGCAATGGGTATCAATGACAGCCATAAACAGAGGAAGCCGCTAAAGCCACCAAACTTCGAAAACGGTCGCAAAGGCATGCCAGGAGTCCACAAACGGACTTTCGGGACTCTAGCGCCAACTTTCAAAATGTGTCGTCATGGGTACCTGGCCGGCCCGAGGCCCCCAGCCCAAAGCAATGGGTATCAATGACAGCCATAAACAGAGGAAGCCGCTAAAGCCACCAAACTTCTAAAACGGTCGCAAAGGCATGCCAGGAGTCCACAAACGGACTTTCGGGACTCTAGCGCCAACTTTCAAAATGTGTCGTCATGGGTACCTGACCAACCTGGCCGGCCCGAGGCCGCCAGCCCAAAGCAATGGGTGTCAATGACAGCCATAAACAGAGGAAGCCGCTAAAGCCACCAAACTTCGAAAACGGGCGCGAAGGCATGCCAGGAGTGCACAAACGGACTTTCGGGACTCTAGCGCCAACTTTCAAAATGTGTCGTCATGGGTACCTGATCAACCCTGGCCGGCACGAGGCCACCAGCCCAAAGGAATGGGTATCAATGACAGCCATGAACAGAGGAAGCCGCTAAAGCCACCAAACTTCTAAAACGGTCGCAAAGGCATGCCAGGAGTCCACAAACGGACTTTCGGGACTCTAGCGCCAACTTTCAAAATGTGTCGTCATGGGTACCTGGCCGGCCCGAGGCCCCCAGCCCAAAGCAATGGGTATCAATGACAGCCATAAACAGAGGAAGCCGCTAAAGCCACCAAACTTCGAAAACGGTCGCAAAGGCATGCCAGGAGTCCACAAACGGACTTTCGGGACTCTAGCGCCAACTTTCAAAATGTGTCGTCATGGATACCTGGCCGGCCCGAGGCCGCCAGCCCAAAGCAATGGGTGTCAATGACAGCCATAAACAGAGGAAGCCGCTAAAGCCACCAAACTTCGAAAACGGGCGCGAAGGCATGCCAGGAGTGCACAAACGGACTTTCGGGACTCTAGCGCCAACTTTCAAAATGTGTCGTCATGGGTACCTGATCAACCCTGGCCGGCACGAGGCCACCAGCCCAAAGGAATGGGTATCAATGACAGCCATGAACAGAGGAAGCCGCTAAAGCCACCAAACTTCTAAAACGGTCGCAAAGGCATGCCAGGAGTCCACAAACGGACTTTCGGGACTCTAGCGCCAACTTTCAAAATGTGTCGTCATGGGTACCTGACCAACCCTGGCCGGCACAAGGCCACCAGCCCAAAGCAATGGGTATCAATGACAGCCATAAACAGAGGAAGCCGCTAAAGCCACCAAACTTCGAAAACGGGCGCAACGGCATGCCAGGAGTCCACACACGGACTTTCGGGACTCCAGCGCCTACTTTCAAAATGTGTCGTCATGGGTACCTGACCAACCCTGGCCGGCACAAGGCCACCAGCCCAAAGCAATGGGTATCAATGACAGCCATCAACAGAGGAAGCTGCTAAAGCCACCAAACTTCGAAAACGGGCGCAACGGCATGCCAGGAGTCCACACACGGACTTTCGGGACTCCAGCGCCTACTTTCAAAATGTGTCGTCATGGGTACCTGATCAACCCTGGCCGGCACGAGGCCACCAGCCCAAAGCAATGGGTGTCAATGACAGCCATAAACAGAGGAAGCCGCTAAAGCCACCAAACTTCGCACACGGGCGCGAAGGCATGCCAGGAGTGCACAAACGGACTTTCGGGACTCTAGCGCCAACTTTCAAAATGTGTCGTCATGGGTACCTGGCCGGCCCGAGGCCCCCAGCCCAAAGCAATGGGTATCAATGACAGCCATTAACAGAGGAAGCCGCTAAAGCCACCAAACTTCGAAAACGGGCGCAACGGCATGCCAGGAGTCCACACACGGACTTTCGGGACTCCAGCGCCTACTTTCAAAATGTGTCGTCATGGGTACCTGACCAACCCTGGCCGGCACAAGGTCACCAGCCCAAAGCAATGGGTATCAATGACAGCCATAAACAGAGGAAGCCGCTAAAGCCACCAAACTTCGAAAACGGGCGCAACGGCATGCCAGGAGTCCACACACGGACTTTCGGGACTCCAGCGCCTACTTTCAAAATGTGTCGTCATGGGTACCTGATCAACCCTGGCCGGCACGAGGCCACCAGCCCAAAGGAATGGGTATCAATGACAGCCATGAACAGAGGAAGCCGCTAAAGCCACCAAACTTCTAAAACGGTCGCAAAGGCATGCCAGGAGTCCACAAACGGACTTTCGGGACTCTAGCGCCAACTTTCAAAATGTGTCGTCATGGGTACCTGACCAACCTGGCCGGCCCGAGGCCGCCAGCCCAAAGCAATGGGTGTCAATGACAGCCATAAACAGAGGAAGCCGCTAAAGCCACCAAACTTCGAAAACGGGCGCAACGGCATGCCAGGAGTCCACACACGGACTTTCGGGACTCCAGCGCCTACTTTCAAAATGTGTCGTCATGGGTACCTGATCAACCCTGGCCGGCACGAGGCCACCAGCCCAAAGGAATGGGTATCAATGACAGCCATGAACAGAGGAAGCCGCTAAAGCCACCAAACTTCTAAAACGGTCGCAAAGGCATGCCAGGAGTCCACAAACGGACTTTCGGGACTCTAGCGCCAACTTTCAAAATGTGTCGTCATGGGTACCTGACCAACCCTGGCCGGCACAAGGCCACCAGCCCAAAGCAATGGGTATCAATGACAGCCATAAACAGAGGAAGCCGCTAAAGCCACCAAACTTCGAAAACGGTCGCAAAGGCATGCCAGGAGTCCACAAACGGACTTTCGGGACTCTAGCGCCAACTTTCAAAATGTGTCGTCATGGGTACCTGGCCGGCCCGAGGCCCCCAGCCCAAAGCAATGGGTATCAATGACAGCCATAAACAGAGGAAGACGCTAAAGCCACCAAACTTCTAAAACGGTCGCAAAGGCATGCCAGGAGTCCACAAACGGACTTTCGGGACTCTAGCGCCAACTTTCAAAATGTGTCGTCATGGGTACCTGACCAACCTGGCCGGCCCGAGGCCGCCAGCCCAAAGCAATGGGTGTCAATGACAGCCATAAACAGAGGAAGCCGCTAAAGCCACCAAACTTCGAAAACGGGCGCGAAGGCATGCCAGGAGTGCACAAACGGACTTTCGGGACTCTAGCGCCAACTTTCAAAATGTGTCGTCATGGGTACCTGATCAACCCTGGCCGGCACGAGGCCACCAGCCCAAAGGAATGGGTATCAATGACAGCCATGAACAGAGGAAGCCGCTAAAGCCACCAAACTTCTAAAACGGTCGCAAAGGCATGCCAGGAGTCCACAAACGGACTTTCGGGACTCTAGCGCCAACTTTCAAAATGTGTCGTCATGGGTACCTGGCCGGCCCGAGGCCCCCAGCCCAAAGCAATGGGTATCAATGACAGCCATAAACAGAGGAAGCCGCTAAAGCCACCAAACTTCGAAAACGGTCGCAAAGGCATGCCAGGAGTCCACAAACGGACTTTCGGGACTCTAGCGCCAACTTTCAAAATGTGTCGTCATGGGTACCTGGCCGGCCCGAGGCCCCCAGCCCAAAGCAATGGGTATCAATGACAGCCATAAACAGAGGAAGCCGCTAAAGCCACCAAACTTCTAAAACGGTCGCAAAGGCATGCCAGGAGTCCACAAACGGACTTTCGGGACTCTAGCGCCAACTTTCAAAATGTGTCGTCATGGGTACCTGACTAACCTGGCCGGCCCGAGGCCGCCAGCCCAAAGCAATGGGTGTCAATGACAGCCATAAACAGAGGAAGCCGCTAAAGCCACCAAACTTCGAAAACGGGCGCGAAGGCATGCCAGGAGTGCACAAACGGACTTTCGGGACTCTAGCGCCAACTTTCAAAATGTGTCGTCATGGGTACCTGATCAACCCTGGCCGGCACGAGGCCACCAGCCCAAAGGAATGGGTATCAATGACAGCCATGAACAGAGGAAGCCGCTAAAGCCACCAAACTTCTAAAACGGTCGCAAAGGCATGCCAGGAGTCCACAAACAGACTTTCGGGACTCTAGCGCCAACTTTCAAAATGTGTCGTCATGGGTACCTGACCAACCCTGGCCGGCACAAGGCCACCAGCCCAAAGCAATGGGTATCAATGACAGCCATAAACAGAGGAAGCCGCTAAAGCCACCAAACTTCGAAAACGGTCGCAAAGGCATGCCAGGAGTCCACAAACGGACTTTCGGGACTCTAGCGCCAACTTTCAAAATGTGTCGTCATGGGTACCTGGCCGGCCCGAGGCCCCCAGCCCAAAGCAATGGGTATCAATGACAGCCATAAACAGAGGAAGCCGCTAAAGCCACCAAACTTCGAAAACGGGCGCAACGGCATGCCAGGAGTCCACACACGGACTTTCGGGACTCCAGCGCCTACTTTCAAAATGTGTCGTCATGGGTACCTGATCAACCCTGGCCGGCACGAGGCCACCAGCCCAAAGCAATGGGTATCAATGACAGCCATAAACAGAGGAAGCCGCTAAAGCCACCAAACTTCGAAAACGGGCGCAACGGCATGCCAGGAGTCCACACACGGACTTTCGGGACTCCAGCGCCTACTTTCAAAATGTGTCGTCATGGGTACCTGATCAACCCTGGCCGGCACGAGGCCACCAGCCCAAAGCAATGGGTGTCAATGGCAGCCATAAACAGAGGAAGCCGCTAAAGCCACCAAACTTCGCACACGGGCGCGAAGGCATGCCAGTAGTGCACAAACGGACTTTCGGGACTCTAGCGCCAACTTTCAAAATGTGTCGTCATGGGTACCTGGCCGGCCCGAGGCCCCCAGCCCAAAGCAATGGGTATCAATGACAGCCATTAACAGAGGAAGCCGCTAAAGCCACCAAACTTCGAAAACGGGCTCAACGGCATGCCAGGAGTCCACACACGGACTTTCGGGACTCCAGCGCCTACTTTCAAAATGTGTCGTCATGGGTACCTGACCAACCCTGGCCGGCACAAGGCCACCAGCCCAAAGCAATGGGTATCAATGACAGCCATAACCAGAGGAAGCCGCTAAAGCCACCAAACTTTGCACACGGGCGCGAAGTCATGCCAGGAGTGCACACACGGACTTTCGGGACTCCAGCACCAACTTTCAAAATGTGTCGTCATGGTTACCTGACCAACCTGGCCGGCCCGAGGCCGCCAGCCCAAAGTAATGGGTGTCAATGACAGCCATAAACAGAGGAAGCCGCTAAAGCCACCAAACTTCGAAAACGGGCGCAACGGCATGCCAGGAGTCCACACACGGACTTTCGGGACTCCAGCGCCTACTTTCAAAATGTGTCGTCATGGGTACCTGATCAACCCTGGCCGGCACGAGGCCACCAGCCCAAAGGAATGGGTATCAATGACAGCCATGAACAGAGGAAGCCGCTAAAGCCACCAAACTTCTAAAACGGTCGCAAAGGCATGCCAGGAGTCCACAAACGGACTTTCGGGACTCTAGCGCCAACTTTCAAAATGTGTCGTCATGGGTACCTGGCCGGCCCGAGGCCCCCAGCCCAAAGCAATGGGTATCAATGACAGCCATAAACAGAGGAAGCCGCTAAAGCCACCAAACTTCAAAAACGTGCGCAACGGCATGCCAGGAGTCCACACACGGACTTTCGGGACTCCAGCGCCTACTTTCAAAATGTGTCGTCATGGGTACCTGACCAACCCTGGCCGGCACAAGGCCACCAGCCCAAAGCAATGGGTATCAATGACAGCCATAAACAGAGGAAGCCGCTAAAGCCACCAAACTTCGAAAACGGGCGCAACGGCATGCCAGGAGTCCACACACGGACTTTCGGGACTCCAGCGCCTACTTTCAAAATGTGTCGTCATGGGTACCTGATCAACCCTGGCCGGCACGAGGCCACCAGCCCAAAGGAATGGGTATCAATGACAGCCATGAACAGAGGAAGCCGCTAAAGCCACCAAACTTCTAAAACGGTCGCAAAGGCATGCCAGGAGTCCACAAACGGACTTTCGGGACTCTAGCGCCAACTTTCAAAATGTGTCGTCATGGGTACCTGACCAACCCTGGCCGGCACAAGGCCACCAGCCCAAAGCAATGGGTATCAATGACAGCCATAAACAGAGGAAGCCGCTAAAGCCACCAAACTTCGAAAACGGGCGCAACGGCATGCCAGGAGTCCACACACGGACTTTCGGGACTCCAGCGCCTACTTTCAAAATGTGTCGTCATGGGTACCTGACCAACCTGGCCGGCCCGAGGCCGCCAGCCCAAAGCAATGGGTGTCAATGACAGCCATAAACAGAGGAAGCCGCTAAAGCCACCAAACTTCGAAAACGGGCGCGAAGGCATGCCAGGAGTGCACAAACGGACTTTCGGGACTCTAGCGCCAACTTTCAAAATGTGTCGTCATGGGTACCTGATCAACCCTGGCCGGCACGAGGCCACCAGCCCAAAGGAATGGGTATCAATGACAGCCATGAACAGAGGAAGCCGCTAAAGCCACCGAACTTCGCACACGGGCGCGAAGGCATGCCAGGAGTGCACAAACGGACTTTCGGGACTCTAGCGCCAACTTTCAAAATGTGTCGTCATGGGTACCTGGCCGGCCCGAGGCCCCCAGCCCAAAGCAATGGGTATCAATGACAGCCATAAACAGAGGAAGCCGCTAAAGTCACCAAACTTCGAAAACGGGCGCAACGGCATGCCAGGAGTCCACACACGGACTTTCGGGACTCCAGCGCCAACTTTCAAAATGTGTCGTCATGGGTACCTGATCAACCCTGGCCGGCACGAGGCCACCAGCCCAAAGGAATGGGTATCAATGACAGCCATGAACAGAGGAAGCCGCTAAAGCCACCAAACTTCTAAAACGGTCGCAAAGGCATGCCAGGAGTCCACAAATGGACTTTCGGGACTCTAGCGCCAACTTTCAAAATGTGTCGTCATGGGTACCTGGCCGGCCCGAGGCCCCCAGCCCAAAGCAATGGGTATCAATGACAGCCATAAACAGAGGAAGCCGCTAAAGCCACCAAACTTCGAAAACGTGCGCAACGGCATGCCAGGAGTCCACACACGGACTTTCGGGACTCCAGCGCCTACTTTCAAAATGTGTCGTCATGGGTACCTGGCCGGCCCGAGGCCCCCAGCCCAAAGCAATGGGTATCAATGACAGCCATGAACAGAGGAAGCCGCTAAAGCCACCAAACTTCTAAAACGGTCGCAAAGTCATGCCAGGAGTCCACAAACGGACTTTCGGGACTCTAGCGCCAACTTTCAAAATGTGTCGTCATGGGTACCTGACCAACCCTGGCCGGCACAAGGCCACCAGCCCAAAGCAATGGGTATCAATGACAGCCATAAACAGAGGAAGCCGCTAAAGCCACCAAACTTCGAAAACGGTCGCAAAGGCATGCCAGGAGTCCACAAACGGACTTTCGGGACTCTAGCGCCAACTTTCAAAATGTGTCGTCATGGGTACCTGACCAACCCTGGCCGGCACAAGGCCACCAGCCCAAAGCAATGGGTATCAATGACAGCCATAAACAGAGGAAGCCGCTAAAGCCACCAAACTTCGAAAACGGGCGCAACGGCATGCCAGGAGTCCACACACGGACTTTCGGGACTCCAGCGCCTACTTTCAAAATGTGTCGTCATGGGTACCTGACCAACCCTGGCCGGCACAAGGCCACCAGCCCAAAGCAATGGGTATCAATGACAGCCATCAACAGAGGAAGCCGCTAAAGCCACCAAACTTCGAAAACGGGCGCAACGGCATGCCAGGAGTCCACACACGGACTTTCGGGACTCCAGCGCCTACTTTCAAAATGTGTCGTCATGGGTACCTGATCAACCCTGGCCGGCACGAGGCCACCAGCCCAAAGCAATGGGTGTCAATGACAGCCATAAACAGAGGAAGCCGCTAAAGCCACCAAACTTCGCACACGGGCGCGAAGGCATGCCAGGAGTGCACAAACGGACTTTCGGGACTCTAGCGCCAACTTTCAAAATGTGTCGTCATGGGTACCTGACCAACCCTGGCCGGCACAAGGCCACCAGCCCAAAGCAATGGGTATCAATGACAGCCATAAACAGAGGAAGCCGCTAAAGCCACCAAACTTCGAAAACGGTCGCAAAGGCATGCCAGGAGTCCACAAACGGACTTTCGGGACTCTAGCGCCAACTTTCAAAATGTGTCGTCATGGGTACCTGACCAACCCTGGCCGGCACAAGGCCACCAGCCCAAAGCAATGGGTATCAATGACAGCCATAAACAGAGGAAGCCGCTAAAGCCACCAAACTTCGAAAACGGGCGCAACGGCATGCCAGGAGTCCACACACGGACTTTCGGGACTCCAGCGCCTACTTTCAAAATGTGTCGTCATGGGTACCTGACCAACCCTGGCCGGCACAAGGCCACCAGCCCAAAGCAATGGGTATCAATGACAGCCATCAACAGAGGAAGCCGCTAAAGCCACCAAACTTCGAAAACGGGCGCAACGGCATGCCAGGAGTCCACACACGGACTTTCGGGACTCCAGCGCCTACTTTCAAAATGTGTCGTCATGGGTACCTGATCAACCCTGGCCGGCACGAGGCCACCAGCCCAAAGCAATGGGTGTCAATGACAGCCATAAACAGAGGAAGCCGCTAAAGCCACCAAACTTCGCACACGGGCGCGAAGGCATGCCAGGAGTGCACAAACGGACTTTCGGGACTCTAGCGCCAACTTTCAAAATGTGTCGTCATGGGTACCTGGCCGGCCCGAGGCCCCCAGCCCAAAGCAATGGGTATCAATGACAGCCATTAACAGAGGAAGCCGCTAAAGCCACCAAACTTCGAAAACGGGCGCAACGGCATGCCAGGAGTCCACACACGGACTTTCGGGACTCCAGCGCCTACTTTCAAAATGTGTCGTCATGGGTACCTGACCAACCCTGGCCGGCACAAGGCCACCAGCCCAAAGCAATGGGTATCAATGACAGCCATAAACAGAGGAAGCCGCTAAAGCCACCAAACTTCGAAAACGGGCGCAACGGCATGCCAGGAGTCCACAAACGGACTTTCGGGACTCTAGCGCCAACTTTCAAAATGTGTCGTCATGGGTACCTGACCAACCCTGGCCGGCACAAGGCCACCAGCCCAAAGCAATGGGTATCAATGACAGCCATAAACAGAGGAAGCCGCTAAAGCCACCAAACTTCGAAAACGGGCGCGAAGGCATGCCAGGAGTGCACAAACGGACTTTCGGGACTCTAGCGCCAACTTTCAAAATGTGTCGTCATGGGTACCTGATCAACCCTGGCCGGCACGAGGCCACCAGCCCAAAGGAATGGGTATCAATGACAGCCATGAACAGAGGAAGCCGCTAAAGCCACCAAACTTCTAAAACGGTCGCAAAGTCATGCCAGGAGTCCACAAACGGACTTTCGGGACTCTAGCGCCAACTTTCAAAATGTGTCGTCATGGGTACCTGACCAACCTGGCCGGCCCGAGGCCGCCAGCCCAAAGCAATGGGTGTCAATGACAGCCATAAACAGAGGAAGCCGCTAAAGCCACCAAACTTCGAAAACGGGCGCAACGGCATGCCAGGAGTCCACACACGGACTTTCGGGACTCCAGCGCCTACTTTCAAAATGTGTCGTCATGGGTACCTGATCAACCCTGGCCGGCACGAGGCCACCAGCCCAAAGGAATGGGTATCAATGACAGCCATGAACAGAGGAAGCCGCTAAAGCCACCAAACTTCTAAAACAGTTGCAAAGGCATGCCAGGAGTCCACAAACGGACTTTCGGGACTCTAGCGCCAACTTTCAAAATGTGTCGTCATGGGTACCTGACCAACCCTGGCCGGCACAAGGCCACCAGCCCAAAGCAATGGGTATCAATGACAGCCATAAACAGAGGAAGCCGCTAAAGCCACCAAACTTCGAAAACGGTCGCAAAGGCATGCCAGGAGTCCACAAACGGACTTTCGGGACTCTAGCGCCAACTTTCAAAATGTGTCGTCATGGGTACCTGGCCGGCCCGAGGCCCCCAGCCCAAAGCAATGGGTATCAATGACAGCCATAAACAGAGGAAGCCGCTAAAGCCACCAAACTTCTAAAACGGTCGCAAAGGCATGCCAGGAGTCCACAAATGGACTTTCGGGACTCTAGCGCCAACTTTCAAAATGTGTCGTCATGGGTACCTGACCAACCTGGCCGGCCCGAGGCCGCCAGCCCAAAGCAATGGGTGTCAATGACAGCCATAAACAGAGGAAGCCGCTAAAGCCACCAAACTTCGAAAACGGGCGCGAAGGCATGCCAGGAGTGCACAAACGGACTTTCGGGACTCTAGCGCCAACTTTCAAAATGTGTCGTCATGGGTACCTGATCAACCCTGGCCGGCACGAGGCCACCAGCCCAAAGGAATGGGTATCAATGACAGCCATGAACAGAGGAAGCCGCTAAAGCCACCAAACTTCTAAAACGGTCGCAAAGGCATGCCAGGAGTCCACAAACGGACTTTCGGGACTCTAGCGCCAACTTTCAAAATGTGTCGTCATGGGTACCTGACCAACCCTGGCCGGCACGAGGCCACCAGCCCAAAGGAATGGGTATCAATGACAGCCATGAACAGAGGAAGCCGCTAAAGCCACCAAACTTCTAAAACGGTCGCAAAGTCATGCCAGGAGTCCACAAACGGACTTTCGGGACTCTAGCGCCAACTTTCAAAATGTGTCGTCATGGGTACCTGACCAACCTGGCCGGCCCGAGGCCGCCAGCCCAAAGCAATGGGTGTCAATGACAGCCATAAACAGAGGAAGCCGCTAAAGCCACCAAACTTCGAAAACGGGCGCAACGGCATGCCAGGAGTCCACACACGGACTTTCGGGACTCCAGCGCCTACTTTCAAAATGTGTCGTCATGGGTACCTGATCAACCCTGGCCGGCACGAGGCCACCAGCCCAAAGGAATGGGTATCAATGACAGCCATGAACAGAGGAAGCCGCTAAAGCCACCAAACTTCTAAAACGGTCGCAAAGTCATGCCAGGAGTCCACAAACGGACTTTCGGGACTCGAGCGCCAACTTTCAAAATGTGTCGTCATGGGTACCTGACCAACCTGGCCGGCCCGAGGCCGCCAGCCCAAAGCAATGGGTGTCAATGACAGCCATAAACAGAGGAAGCCGCTAAAGCCACCAAACTTCGAAAACGGGCGCAACGGCATGCCAGGAGTCCACACACGGACTTTCGGGACTCTAGCGCCAACTTTCAAAATGTGTCGTCATGGGTACCTGGCCGGCCCGAGGCCCCCAGCCCAAAGCAATGGGTATCAATGACAGCCATAAACAGAGGAAGCCGCTAAAGCCACCAAACTTCGAAAACGTGCGCAACGGCATGCCAGGAGTCCACACACGGACTTTCGGGACTCCAGCGCCTACTTTCAAAATGTGTCGTCATGGGTACCTGACCAACCCTGGCCGGCACAAGGTCACCAGCCCAAAGCAATGGGTATCAATGACAGCCATAAACAGAGGAAGCCGCTAAAGCCACCAAACTTCGAAAACGGGCGCAACGGCATGCCAGGAGTCCACACACGGACTTTCGGGACTCCAGCGCCTACTTTCAAAATGTGTCGTCATGGGTACCTGACCAACCCTGGCCGGCACAAGGTCACCAGCCCAAAGCAATGGGTATCAATGACAGCCATAAACAGAGGAAGCCGCTAAAGCCACCAAACTTCGAAAACGGGTGCAACGGCATGCCAGGAGTCCACACACGGACTTTCGGGACTCCAGCGCCTACTTTCAAAATGTGTCGTCATGGGTACCTGATCAACCCTGGCCGGCACGAGGCCACCAGCCCAAAGGAATGGGTATCAATGACAGCCATGAACAGAGGAAGCCGCTAAAGCCACCAAACTTCTAAAACGGTCGCAAAGGCATGCCAGGAGTCCACAAACGGACTTTCGGGACTCTAGCGCCAACTTTCAAAATGTGTCATCATGGGTACCTGACCAACCCTGGCCGGCACAAGGCCACCAGCCCAAAGCAATGGGTATCAATGACAGCCATAAACAGAGGAAGCCGCTAAAGCCACCAAACTTCGAAAACGGGCGCGAAGGCATGCCAGGAGTGCACAAACGGACTTTCGGGACTCTAGCGCCAACTTTCAAAATGTGTCGTCATGGGTACCTGATCAACCCTGGCCGGCACGAGGCCACCAGCCCAAAGGAATGGGTATCAATGACAGCCATGAACAGAGGAAGCCGCTAAAGCCACCAAACTTCTAAAACGGTCGCAAAGTCATGCCAGGAGTCCACAAACGGACTTTCGGGACTCTAGCGCCAACTTTCAAAATGTGTCGTCATGGGTACCTGACCAACCTGGCCGGCCCGAGGCCGCCAGCCCAAAGCAATGGGTGTCAATGACAGCCATAAACAGAGGAAGCCGCTAAAGCCACCAAACTTCGAAAACGGGCGCAACGGCATGCCAGGAGTCCACACACGGACTTTCGGGACTCCAGCGCCTACTTTCAAAATGTGTCGTCATGGGTACCTGATCAACCCTGGCCGGCACGAGGCCACCAGCCCAAAGGAATGGGTATCAATGACAGCCATGAACAGAGGAAGCCGCTAAAGCCACCAAACTTCTAAAACAGTCGCAAAGGCATGCCAGGAGTCCACAAACGGACTTTCGGGACTCTAGCGCCAACTTTCAAAATGTGTCGTCATGGGTACCTGACCAACCCTGGCCGGCACAAGGCCACCAGCCCAAAGCAATGGGTATCAATGACAGCCATAAACAGAGGAAGCCGCTAAAGCCACCAAACTTCGAAAACGGTCGCAAAGGCATGCCAGGAGTCCACAAACGGACTTTCGGGACTCTAGCGCCAACTTTCAAAATGTGTCGTCATGGGTACCTGGCCGGCCCGAGGCCCCCAGCCCAAAGCAATGGGTATCAATGACAGCCATAAACAGAGGAAGCCGCTAAAGCCACCAAACTTCTAAAACGGTCGCAAAGGCATGCCAGGAGTCCACAAATGGACTTTCGGGACTCTAGCGCCAACTTTCAAAATGTGTCGTCATGGGTACCTGACCAACCTGGCCGGCCCGAGGCCGCCAGCCCAAAGCAATGGGTGTCAATGACAGCCATAAACAGAGGAAGCCGCTAAAGCCACCAAACTTCGAAAACGGGCGCGAAGGCATGCCAGGAGTGCACAAACGGACTTTCGGGACTCTAGCGCCAACTTTCAAAATGTGTCGTCATGGGTACCTGATCAACCCTGGCCGGCACGAGGCCACCAGCCCAAAGGAATGGGTATCAATGACAGCCATGAACAGAGGAAGCCGCTAAAGCCACCAAACTTCTAAAACGGTCGCAAAGGCATGCCAGGAGTCCACAAACGGACTTTCGGGACTCTAGCGCCAACTTTCAAAATGTGTCGTCATGGGTACCTGACCAACCCTGGCCGGCACGAGGCCACCAGCCCAAAGGAATGGGTATCAATGACAGCCATGAACAGAGGAAGCCGCTAAAGCCACCAAACTTCTAAAACGGTCGCAAAGTCATGCCAGGAGTCCACAAACGGACTTTCGGGACTCTAGCGCCAACTTTCAAAATGTGTCGTCATGGGTACCTGACCAACCTGGCCGGCCCGAGGCCGCCAGCCCAAAGCAATGGGTGTCAATGACAGCCATAAACAGAGGAAGCCGCTAAAGCCACCAAACTTCGAAAACGGGCGCAACGGCATGCCAGGAGTCCACACACGGACTTTCGGGACTCCAGCGCCTACTTTCAAAATGTGTCGTCATGGGTACCTGATCAACCCTGGCCGGCACGAGGCCACCAGCCCAAAGGAATGGGTATCAATGACAGCCATGAACAGAGGAAGCCGCTAAAGCCACCAAACTTCTAAAACAGTCGCAAAGGCATGCCAGGAGTCCACAAACGGACTTTCGGGACTCTAGCGCCAACTTTCAAAATGTGTCGTCATGGGTACCTGACCAACCCTGGCCGGCACAAGGCCACCAGCCCAAAGCAATGGGTATCAATGACAGCCATAAACAGAGGAAGCCGCTAAAGCCACCAAACTTCGAAAACGGTCGCAAAGGCATGCCAGGAGTCCACAAACGGACTTTCGGGACTCTAGCGCCAACTTTCAAAATGTGTCGTCATGGGTACCTGGCCGGCCCGAGGCCCCCAGCCCAAAGCAATGGGTATCAATGACAGCCATAAACAGAGGAAGCCGCTAAAGCCACCAAACTTCAAAAACGTGCGCAACGGCATGCCAGGAGTCCACACATGGACTTTCGGGACTCCAGCGCCTACTTTCAAAATGTGTCGTCATGGGTACCTGACCAACCCTGGCCGGCACAAGGCCACCAGCCCAAAGCAATGGGTATCAATGACAGCCATAAACAGAGGAAGCCGCTAAAGCCACCAAACTTCGAAAACGGGCGCAACGGCATGCCAGGAGTCCACAAACGGACTTTCGGGACTCTAGCGCCAACTTTCAAAATGTGTCGTCATGGGTACCTGACCAACCCTGGCCGGCACAAGGCCACCAGCCCAAAGCAATGGGTATCAATGACAGCCATAAACAGAGGAAGCCGCTAAAGCCACCAAACTTCGAAAACGGGCGCGAAGGCATGCCAGGAGTGCACAAACGGACTTTCGGGACTCTAGCGCCAACTTTCAAAATGTGTCGTCATGGGTACCTGATCAACCCTGGCCGGCACGAGGCCACCAGCCCAAAGGAATGGGTATCAATGACAGCCATGAACAGAGGAAGCCGCTAAAGCCACCAAACTTCTAAAACGGTCGCAAAGTCATGCCAGGAGTCCACAAACGGACTTTCGGGACTCTAGCGCCAACTTTCAAAATGTGTCGTCATGGGTACCTGACCAACCTGGCCGGCCCGAGGCCGCCAGCCCAAAGCAATGGGTGTCAATGACAGCCATAAACAGAGGAAGCCGCTAAAGCCACCAAACTTCGAAAACGGGCGCAACGGCATGCCAGGAGTCCACACACGGACTTTCGGGACTCCAGCGCCTACTTTCAAAATGTGTCGTCATGGGTACCTGATCAACCCTGGCCGGCACGAGGCCACCAGCCCAAAGGAATGGGTATCAATGACAGCCATGAACAGAGGAAGCCGCTAAAGCCACCAAACTTCTAAAACAGTCGCAAAGGCATGCCAGGAGTCCACAAACGGACTTTCGGGACTCTAGCGCCAACTTTCAAAATGTGTCGTCATGGGTACCTGACCAACCCTGGCCGGCACAAGGCCACCAGCCCAAAGCAATGGGTATCAATGACAGCCATAAACAGAGGAAGCCGCTAAAGCCACCAAACTTCGAAAACGGTCGCAAAGGCATGCCAGGAGTCCACAAACGGACTTTCGGGACTCTAGCGCCAACTTTCAAAATGTGTCGTCATGGGTACCTGGCCGGCCCGAGGCCCCCAGCCCAAAGCAATGGGTATCAATGACAGCCATAAACAGAGGAAGCCGCTAAAGCCACCAAACTTCTAAAACGGTCGCAAAGGCATGCCAGGAGTCCACAAATGGACTTTCGGGACTCTAGCGCCAACTTTCAAAATGTGTCGTCATGGGTACCTGACCAACCTGGCCGGCCCGAGGCCGCCAGCCCAAAGCAATGGGTGTCAATGACAGCCATAAACAGAGGAAGCCGCTAAAGCCACCAAACTTCGAAAACGGGCGCGAAGGCATGCCAGGAGTGCACAAACGGACTTTCGGGACTCTAGCGCCAACTTTCAAAATGTGTCGTCATGGGTACCTGATCAACCCTGGCCGGCACGAGGCCACCAGCCCAAAGGAATGGGTATCAATGACAGCCATGAACAGAGGAAGCCGCTAAAGCCACCAAACTTCTAAAACGGTCGCAAAGGCATGCCAGGAGTCCACAAACGGACTTTCGGGACTCTAGCGCCAACTTTCAAAATGTGTCGTCATGGGTACCTGACCAACCCTGGCCGGCACGAGGCCACCAGCCCAAAGGAATGGGTATCAATGACAGCCATGAACAGAGGAAGCCGCTAAAGCCACCAAACTTCTAAAACGGTCGCAAAGTCATGCCAGGAGTCCACAAACGGACTTTCGGGACTCTAGCGCCAACTTTCAAAATGTGTCGTCATGGGTACCTGACCAACCTGGCCGGCCCGAGGCCGCCAGCCCAAAGCAATGGGTGTCAATGACAGCCATAAACAGAGGAAGCCGCTAAAGCCACCAAACTTCGAAAACGGGCGCAACGGCATGCCAGGAGTCCACACACGGACTTTCGGGACTCCAGCGCCTACTTTCAAAATGTGTCGTCATGGGTACCTGATCAACCCTGGCCGGCACGAGGCCACCAGCCCAAAGGAATGGGTATCAATGACAGCCATGAACAGAGGAAGCCGCTAAAGCCACCAAACTTCTAAAACAGTCGCAAAGGCATGCCAGGAGTCCACAAACGGACTTTCGGGACTCTAGCGCCAACTTTCAAAATGTGTCGTCATGGGTACCTGACCAACCCTGGCCGGCACAAGGCCACCAGCCCAAAGCAATGGGTATCAATGACAGCCATAAACAGAGGAAGCCGCTAAAGCCACCAAACTTCGAAAACGGTCGCAAAGGCATGCCAGGAGTCCACAAACGGACTTTCGGGACTCTAGCGCCAACTTTCAAAATGTGTCGTCATGGGTACCTGGCCGGCCCGAGGCCCCCAGCCCAAAGCAATGGGTATCAATGACAGCCATAAACAGAGGAAGCCGCTAAAGCCACCAAACTTCAAAAACGTGCGCAACGGCATGCCAGGAGTCCACACATGGACTTTCGGGACTCCAGCGCCTACTTTCAAAATGTGTCGTCATGGGTACCTGACCAACCCTGGCCGGCACAAGGCCACCAGCCCAAAGCAATGGGTATCAATGACAGCCATAAACAGAGGAAGCCGCTAAAGCCACCAAACTTCGAAAACGGGCGCAACGGCATGCCAGGAGTCCACACACGGACTTTCGGGACTCCAGCGCCTACTTTCAAAATGTGTCGTCATGGGTACCTGATCAACCCTGGCCGGCACGAGGCCACCAGCCCAAAGGAATGGGTATCAATGACAGCCATGAACAGAGGAAGCCGCTAAAGCCACCAAACTTCTAAAACGGTCGCAAAGGCATGCCAGGAGTCCACAAACGGACTTTCGGGACTCTAGCGCCAACTTTCAAAATGTGTCGTCATGGGTACCTGACCAACCCTGGCCGGCACAAGGCCACCAGCCCAAAGCAATGGGTATCAATGACAGCCATGAACAGAGGAAGCCGCTAAAGCCACCAAACTTCGAAAACGGGCGCAACGGCATGCCAGGAGTCCACACACGGACTTTCGGGACTCCAGCGCCTACTTTCAAAATGTGTCGTCATGGGTACCTGACCAACCTGGCCGGCCCGAGGCCGCCAGCCCAAAGCAATGGGTGTCAATGACAGCCATAAACAGAGGAAGCCGCTAAAGCCACCAAACTTCGAAAACGGGCGCGAAGGCATGCCAGGAGTGCACAAACGGACTTTCGGGACTCTAGCGCCAACTTTCAAAATGTGTCGTCATGGGTACCTGATCAACCCTGGCCGGCACGAGGCCACCAGCCCAAAGGAATGGGTATCAATGACAGCCATGAACAGAGGAAGCCGCTAAAGCCACCGAACTTCGCACACGGGCGCGAAGGCATGCCAGGAGTGCACAAACGGACTTTCGGGACTCTAGCGCCAACTTTCAAAATGTGTCGTCATGGGTACCTGGCCGGCCCGAGGCCCCCAGCCCAAAGCAATGGGTATCAATGACAGCCATAAACAGAGGAAGCCGCTAAAGTCACCAAACTTCGAAAACGGGCGCAACGGCATGCCAGGAGTCCACACACGGACTTTCGGGACTCCAGCGCCTACTTTCAAAATGTGTCGTCATGGGTACCTGACCAACCTGGCCGGCCCGAGGCCGCCAGCCCAAAGCAATGGGTGACAATGACAGCCATAAACAGAGGAAGCCGCTAAAGCCACCAAACTTCGAAAACGGGCGCGAAGGCATGCCAGGAGTGCACAAACGGACTTTCGGGACTCTAGCGCCAACTTTCAAAATGTGTCGTCATGGGTACCTGATCAACCCTGGCCGGCACGAGGCCACCAGCCCAAAGGAATGGGTATCAATGACAGCCATGAACAGAGGAAGCCGCTAAAGCCACCAAACTTCTAAAACGGTCGCAAAGGCATGCCAGGAGTCCACAAATGGACTTTCGGGACTCTAGCGCCAACTTTCAAAATGTGTCGTCATGGGTACCTGGCCGGCCCGAGGCCCCCAGCCCAAAGCAATGGGTATCAATGACAGCCATAAACAGAGGAAGCCGCTAAAGCCACCAAACTTCGAAAACGTGCGCAACAGCATGCCAGGAGTCCACACACGGACTTTCGGGACTCCAGCGCCAACTTTCAAAATGTGTCGTCATGGGTACCTGACCAACCTGGCCGGCCCGAGGCCGCCAGCCCAAAGCAATGGGTGTCAATGACAGCCATAAACAGAGGAAGCCGCTAAAGCCACCAAACTTCGAAAACGGGCGCAACGGCATGCCAGGAGTCCACACACGGACTTTCGGGACTCCAGCGCCTACTTTCAAAATGTGTCGTCATGGGTACCTGATCAACCCTGGCCGGCACGAGGCCACCAGCCCAAAGGAATGGGTATCAATGACAGCCATGAACAGAGGAAGCCGCTAAAGCCACCAAACTTCTAAAACGGTCGCAAAGGCATGCCAGGAGTCCACAAACGGACTTTCGGGACTCTAGCGCCAACTTTCAAAATGTGTCGTCATGGGTACCTGACCAACCCTGGCCGGCACAAGGCCACCAGCCCAAAGCAATGGGTATCAATGACAGCCATAAACAGAGGAAGCCGCTAAAGCCACCAAACTTCGAAAACGGTCGCAAAGGCATGCCAGGAGTCCACAAACGGACTTTCGGGACTCTAGCGCCAACTTTCAAAATGTGTCGTCATGGGTACCTGGCCGGCCCGAGGCCCCCAGCCCAAAGCAATGGGTATCAATGACAGCCATAAACAGAGGAAGCCGCTAAAGCCACCAAACTTCTAAAACGGTCGCAAAGGCATGCCAGGAGTCCACAAATGGACTTTCGGGACTCTAGCGCCAACTTTCAAAATGTGTCGTCATGGGTACCTGACCAACCTGGCCGGCCCGAGGCCGCCAGCCCAAAGCAATGGGTGTCAATGACAGCCATAAACAGAGGAAGCTGCTAAAGCCACCAAACTTCGAAAACGGGCGCGAAGGCATGCCAGGAGTGCACAAACGGACTTTCGGGACTCTAGCGCCAACTTTCAAAATGTGTCGTCATGGGTACCTGATCAACCCTGGCCGGCACGAGGCCACCAGCCCAAAGGAATGGGTATCAATGACAGCCATGAACAGAGGAAGCCGCTAAAGCCACCAAACTTCTAAAACGGTCGCAAAGGCATGCCAGGAGTCCACAAACGGACTTTCGGGACTCTAGCGCCAACTTTCAAAATGTGTCGTCATGGGTACCTGACCAACCCTGGCCGGCACAAGGCCACCAGCCCAAAGCAATGGGTATCAATGACAGCCATAAACAGAGGAAGCCGCTAAAGCCACCAAACTTCGAAAACGGGCGCAACGGCATGCCAGGAGTCCACACACGGACTTTCGGGACTCCAGCGCCTACTTTCAAAATGTGTCGTCATGGGTACCTGACCAACCCTGGCCGGCACAAGGCCACCAGCCCAAAGCAATGGGTATCAATGACAGCCATCAACAGAGGAAGCCGCTAAAGCCACCAAACTTCGAAAACGGGCGCAACGGCATGCCAGGAGTCCACACACGGACTTTCGGGACTCCAGCGCCTACTTTCAAAATGTGTCGTCATGGGTACCTGATCAACCCTGGCCGGCACGAGGCCACCAGCCCAAAGCAATGGGTGTCAATGACAGCCATAAACAGAGGAAGCCGCTAAAGCCACCAAACTTCGCACACGGGCGCGAAGGCATGCCAGGAGTGCACAAACGGACTTTCGGGACTCTAGCGCCAACTTTCAAAATGTGTCGTCATGGGTACCTGGCCGGCCCGAGGCCCCCAGCCCAAAGCAATGGGTATCAATGACAGCCATTAACAGAGGAAGCCGCTAAAGCCACCAAACTTCGAAAACGGGCGCAACGGCATGCCAGGAGTCCACACACGGACTTTCGGGACTCCAGCGCCTACTTTCAAAATGTGTCGTCATGGGTACCTGACCAACCCTGGCCGGCACAAGGCCACCAGCCCAAAGCAATGGGTATCAATGACAGCCATAAACAGAGGAAGCCGCTAAAGCCACCAAACTTCTAAAACGGTCGCAAAGGCATGCCAGGAGTCCACAAACGGACTTTCGGGACTCTAGCGCCAACTTTCAAAATGTGTCGTCATGGGTACCTGGCCGGCCCGAGGCCCCCAGCCCAAAGCAATGGGTATCAATGACAGCCATAAACAGAGGAAGCCGCTAAAGCCACCAAACTTCGAAAACGTGCGCAACGGCATGCCAGGAGTCCACACACGGACTTTCGGGACTCCAGCGCCTACTTTCAAAATGTGTCGTCATGGGTACCTGACCAACCCTGGCCGGCACAAGGTCACCAGCCCAAAGCAATGGGTATCAATGACAGTCATAAACAGAGGAAGCCGCTAAAGCCACCAAACTTCGAAAACGGGCGCAACGGCATGCCAGGAGTCCACACACGGACTTTCGGGACTCCAGCGCCTACTTTCAAAATGTGTCGTCATGGGTACCTGACCAACCCTGGCCGGCACAAGGTCACCAGCCCAAAGCAATGGGTATCAATGACAGCCATAAACAGAGGAAGCCGCTAAAGCCACCAAACTTCGAAAACGGGCGCAACGGCATGCCAGGAGTCCACACACGGACTTTCGGGACTCCAGCGCCTACTTTCAAAATGTGTCGTCATGGGTACCTGATCAACCCTGGCCGGCACGAGGCCACCAGCCCAAAGGAATGGGTATCAATGACAGCCATGAACAGAGGAAGCCGCTAAAGCCACCAAACTTCGAAAACGGGCGCGAAGGCATGCCAGGAGTGCACAAACGGACTTTCGGGACTCTAGCGCCAACTTTCAAAATGTGTCGTCATGGGTACCTGATCAACCCTGGCCGGCACGAGGCCACCAGCCCAAAGGAATGGGTATCAATGACAGCCATGAACAGAGGAAGCCGCTAAAGCCACCAAACTTCTAAAACGGTCGCAAAGTCATGCCAGGAGTCCACAAACGGACTTTCGGGACTCTAGCGCCAACTTTCAAAATGTGTCGTCATGGGTACCTGACCAACCTGGCCGGCCCGAGGCCGCCAGCCCAAAGCAATGGGTGTCAATGACAGCCATAAACAGAGGAAGCCGCTAAAGCCACCAAACTTCGAAAACGGGCGCAACGGCATGCCAGGAGTCCACACACGGACTTTCGGGACTCTAGCGCCAACTTTCAAAATGTGTCGTCATGGGTACCTGGCCGGCCCGAGGCCCCCAGCCCAAAGCAATGGGTATCAATGACAGCCATAAACAGAGGAAGCCGCTAAAGCCACCAAACTTCGAAAACGTGCGCAACGGCATGCCAGGAGTCCACACATGGACTTTCGGGACTCCAGCGCCTACTTTCAAAATGTGTCGTCATGGGTACCTGACCAACCCTGGCCGGCACAAGGTCACCAGCCCAAAGCAATGGGTATCAATGACAGCCATAAACAGAGGAAGCCGCTAAAGCCACCAAACTTCGAAAACGGGCGCAACGGCATGCCAGGAGTCCACACACGGACTTTCGGGACTCCAGCGCCTACTTTCAAAATGTGTCGTCATGGGTACCTGACCAACCCTGGCCGGCACAAGGTCACCAGCCCAAAGCAATGGGTATCAATGACAGCCATAAACAGAGGAAGCCGCTAAAGCCACCAAACTTCGAAAACGGGCGCAACGGCATGCCAGGAGTCCACACACGGACTTTCGGGACTCCAGCGCCTACTTTCAAAATGTGTCGTCATGGGTACCTGATCAACCCTGGCCGGCACGAGGCCACCAGCCCAAAGGAATGGGTATCAATGACAGCCATGAACAGAGGAAGCCGCTAAAGCCACCAAACTTCTAAAACGGTCGCAAAGGCATGCCAGGAGTCCACAAACGGACTTTCGGGACTCTAGCGCCAACTTTCAAAATGTGTCGTCATGGGTACCTGACCAACCCTGGCCGGCACAAGGCCACCAGCCCAAAGCAATGGGTATCAATGACAGCCATAAACAGAGGAAGCCGCTAAAGCCACCAAACTTCGAAAACGGGCGCGAAGGCATGCCAGGAGTGCACAAACGGACTTTCGGGACTCTAGCGCCAACTTTCAAAATGTGTCGTCATGGGTACCTGATCAACCCTGGCCGGCACGAGGCCACCAGCCCAAAGGAATGGGTATCAATGACAGCCATGAACAGAGGAAGCCGCTAAAGCCACCAAACTTCTAAAACGGTCGCAAAGTCATGCCAGGAGTCCACAAACGGACTTTCGGGACTCTAGCGCCAACTTTCAAAATGTGTCGTCATGGGTACCTGACCAACCTGGCCGGCCCGAGGCCGCCAGCCCAAAGCAATGGGTGTCAATGACAGCCATAAACAGAGGAAGCCGCTAAAGCCACCAAACTTCGAAAACGGGCGCAACGGCATGCCAGGAGTCCACACACGGACTTTCGGGACTCCAGCGCCTACTTTCAAAATGTGTCGTCATGGGTACCTGATCAACCCTGGCCGGCACGAGGCCACCAGCCCAAAGGAATGGGTATCAATGACAGCCATGAACAGAGGAAGCCGCTAAAGCCACCAAACTTCTAAAACAGTCGCAAAGGCATGCCAGGAGTCCACAAACGGACTTTCGGGACTCTAGCGCCAACTTTCAAAATGTGTCGTCATGGGTACCTGACCAACCCTGGCCGGCACAAGGCCACCAGCCCAAAGCAATGGGTATCAATGACAGCCATAAACAGAGGAAGCCGCTAAAGCCACCAAACTTCGAAAACGGTCGCAAAGGCATGCCAGGAGTCCACAAACGGACTTTCGGGACTCTAGCGCCAACTTTCAAAATGTGTCGTCATGGGTACCTGGCCGGCCCGAGGCCCCCAGCCCAAAGCAATGGGTATCAATGACAGCCATGAACAGAGGAAGCCGCTAAAGCCACCAAACTTCTAAAACGGTCGCAAAGGCATGCCAGGAGTCCACAAATGGACTTTCGGGACTCTAGCGCCAACTTTCAAAATGTGTCGTCATGGGTACCTGACCAACCTGGCCGGCCCGAGGCCGCCAGCCCAAAGCAATGGGTGTCAATGACAGCCATAAACAGAGGAAGCCGCTAAAGCCACCAAACTTCGAAAACGGGCGCGAAGGCATGCCAGGAGTGCACAAACGGACTTTCGGGACTCTAGCGCCAACTTTCAAAATGTGTCGTCATGGGTACCTGATCAACCCTGGCCGGCACGAGGCCACCAGCCCAAAGGAATGGGTATCAATGACAGCCATGAACAGAGGAAGCCGCTAAAGCCACCAAACTTCTAAAACGGTCGCAAAGGCATGCCAGGAGTCCACAAACGGACTTTCGGGACTCTAGCGCCAACTTTCAAAATGTGTCGTCATGGGTACCTGGCCGGCCCGAGGCCCCCAGCCCAAAGCAATGGGTATCAATGACAGCCATAAACAGAGGAAGCCGCTAAAGCCACCAAACTTCAAAAACGTGCGCAACGGCATGCCAGGAGTCCACACACGGACTTTCGGGACTCCAGCGCCTACTTTCAAAATGTGTCGTCATGGGTACCTGATCAACCCTGGCCGGCACGAGGCCACCAGCCCAAAGGAATGGGTATCAATGACAGCCATGAACAGAGGAAGCCGCTAAAGCCACCAAACTTCTAAAACGGTCGCAAAGGCATGCCAGGAGTCCACAAACGGACTTTCGGGACTCTAGCGCCAACTTTCAAAATGTGTCGTCATGGGTACCTGACCAACCCTGGCCGGCACAAGGCCACCAGCCCAAAGCAATGGGTATCAATGACAGCCATAAACAGAGGAAGCCGCTAAAGCCACCAAACTTCGAAAACGGGCGCAACGGCATGCCAGGAGTCCACACACGGACTTTCGGGACTCCAGCGCCTACTTTCAAAATGTGTCGTCATGGGTACCTGACCAACCTGGCCGGCCCGAGGCCGCCAGCCCAAAGCAATGGGTGTCAATGACAGCCATAAACAGAGGAAGCCGCTAAAGCCACCAAACTTCGAAAACGGGCGCGAAGGCATGCCAGGAGTGCACAAACGGACTTTCGGGACTCTAGCGCCAACTTTCAAAATGTGTCGTCATGGGTACCTGATCAACCCTGGCCGGCACGAGGCCACCAGCCCAAAGGAATGGGTATCAATGACAGCCATGAACAGAGGAAGCCGCTAAAGCCACCGAACTTCGCACACGGGCGCGAAGGCATGCCAGGAGTGCACAAACGGACTTTCGGGACTCTAGCGCCAACTTTCAAAATGTGTCGTCATGGGTACCTGGCCGGCCCGAGGCCCCCAGCCCAAAGCAATGGGTATCAATGACAGCCATAAACAGAGGAAGCCGCTAAAGCCACCAAACTTCGAAAACGGTCGCAAAGGCATGCCAGGAGTCCACAAATGGACTTTCGGGACTCTAGCGCCAACTTTCAAAATGTGTCGTCATGGGTACCTGACCAACCTGGCCGGCCCGAGGCCGCCAGCCCAAAGCAATGGGTGTCAATGACAGCCATAAACAGAGGAAGCTGCTAAAGCCACCAAACTTCGAAAACGGGCGCGAAGGCATGCCAGGAGTGCACAAACGGACTTTCGGGACTCTAGCGCCAACTTTCAAAATGTGTCGTCATGGGTACCTGATCAACCCTGGCCGGCACGAGGCCACCAGCCCAAAGGAATGGGTATCAATGACAGCCATGAACAGAGGAAGCCGCTAAAGCCACCAAACTTCTAAAACGGTCGCAAAGTCATGCCAGGAGTCCACAAACGGACTTTCGGGACTCTAGCGCCAACTTTCAAAATGTGTCGTCATGGGTACCTGACCAACCTGGCCGGCCCGAGGCCGCCAGCCCAAAGCAATGGGTGTCAATGACAGCCATAAACAGAGGAAGCCGCTAAAGCCACCAAACTTCGAAAACGGGCGCAACGGCATGCCAGGAGTCCACACACGGACTTTCGGGACTCTAGCGCCAACTTTCAAAATGTGTCGTCATGGGTACCTGGCCGGCCCGAGGCCCCCAGCCCAAAGCAATGGGTATCAATGACAGCCATAAACAGAGGAAGCCGCTAAAGCCACCAAACTTCGAAAACGTGCGCAACGGCATGCCAGGAGTCCACACACGGACTTTCGGGACTCCAGCGCCTACTTTCAAAATGTGTCGTCATGGGTACCTGACCAACCCTGGCCGGCACAAGGTCACCAGCCCAAAGCAATGGGTATCAATGACAGCCATAAACAGAGGAAGCCGCTAAAGCCACCAAACTTCGAAAACGGGCGCAACGGCATGCCAGGAGTCCACACACGGACTTTCGGGACTCCAGCGCCTACTTTCAAAATGTGTCGTCATGGGTACCTGACCAACCCTGGCCGGCACAAGGTCACCAGCCCAAAGCAATGGGTATCAATGACAGCCATAAACAGAGGAAGCCGCTAAAGCCACCAAACTTCGAAAACGGGCGCAACGGCATGCCAGGAGTCCACACACGGACTTTCGGGACTCCAGCGCCTACTTTCAAAATGTGTCGTCATGGGTACCTGATCAACCCTGGCCGGCACGAGGCCACCAGCCCAAAGGAATGGGTATCAATGACAGCCATGAACAGAGGAAGCCGCTAAAGCCACCAAACTTCTAAAACGGTCGCAAAGGCATGCCAGGAGTCCACAAACGGACTTTCGGGACTCTAGCGCCAACTTTCAAAATGTGTCGTCATGGGTACCTGACCAACCCTGGCCGGCACAAGGCCACCAGCCCAAAGCAATGGGTATCAATGACAGCCATAAACAGAGGAAGCCGCTAAAGCCACCAAACTTCGAAAACGGGCGCGAAGGCATGCCAGGAGTGCACAAACGGACTTTCGGGACTCTAGCGCCAACTTTCAAAATGTGTCGTCATGGGTACCTGATCAACCCTGGCCGGCACGAGGCCACCAGCCCAAAGGAATGGGTATCAATGACAGCCATGAACAGAGGAAGCCGCTAAAGCCACCAAACTTCTAAAACGGTCGCAAAGTCATGCCAGGAGTCCACAAACGGACTTTCGGGACTCTAGCGCCAACTTTCAAAATGTGTCGTCATGGGTACCTGACCAACCTGGCCGGCCCGAGGCCGCCAGCCCAAAGCAATGGGTGTCAATGACAGCCATAAACAGAGGAAGCCGCTAAAGCCACCAAACTTCGAAAACGGGCGCAACGGCATGCCAGGAGTCCACACACGGACTTTCGGGACTCCAGCGCCTACTTTCAAAATGTGTCGTCATGGGTACCTGATCAACCCTGGCCGGCACGAGGCCACCAGCCCAAAGGAATGGGTATCAATGACAGCCATGAACAGAGGAAGCCGCTAAAGCCACCAAACTTCTAAAACAGTCGCAAAGGCATGCCAGGAGTCCACAAACGGACTTTCGGGACTCTAGCGCCAACTTTCAAAATGTGTCGTCATGGGTACCTGACCAACCCTGGCCGGCACAAGGCCACCAGCCCAAAGCAATGGGTATCAATGACAGCCATAAACAGAGGAAGCCGCTAAAGCCACCAAACTTCGAAAACGGTCGCAAAGGCATGCCAGGAGTCCACAAACGGACTTTCGGGACTCTAGCGCCAACTTTCAAAATGTGTCGTCATGGGTACCTGGCCGGCCCGAGGCCCCCAGCCCAAAGCAATGGGTATCAATGACAGCCATAAACAGAGGAAGCCGCTAAAGCCACCAAACTTCTAAAACGGTCGCAAAGGCATGCCAGGAGTCCACAAATGGACTTTCGGGACTCTAGCGCCAACTTTCAAAATGTGTCGTCATGGGTACCTGACCAACCTGGCCGGCCCGAGGCCGCCAGCCCAAAGCAATGGGTGTCAATGACAGCCATAAACAGAGGAAGCCGCTAAAGCCACCAAACTTCGAAAACGGGCGCGAAGGCATGCCAGGAGTGCACAAACGGACTTTCGGGACTCTAGCGCCAACTTTCAAAATGTGTCGTCATGGGTACCTGATCAACCCTGGCCGGCACGAGGCCACCAGCCCAAAGGAATGGGTATCAATGACAGCCATGAACAGAGGAAGCCGCTAAAGCCACCAAACTTCTAAAACGGTCGCAAAGGCATGCCAGGAGTCCACAAACGGACTTTCGGGACTCTAGCGCCAACTTTCAAAATGTGTCGTCATGGGTACCTGACCAACCCTGGCCGGCACAAGGCCACCAGCCCAAAGCAATGGGTATCAATGACAGCCATAAACAGAGGAAGCCGCTAAAGCCACCAAACTTCGCACACGGGCGCGAAGGCATGCCAGGAGTGCACAAACGGACTTTCGGGACTCTAGCGCCAACTTTCAAAATGTGTCGTCATGGGTACCTGGCCGGCCCGAGGCCCCCAGCCCAAAGCAATGGGTATCAATGACAGCCATTAACAGAGGAAGCCGCTAAAGCCACCAAACTTCGAAAACGGGCGCAACGGCATGCCAGGAGTCCACACACGGACTTTCGGGACTCCAGCGCCTACTTTCAAAATGTGTCATCATGGGTACCTGACCAACCCTGGCCGGCACAAGGCCACCAGCCCAAAGCAATGGGTATCAATGACAGCCATAAACAGAGGAAGCCGCTAAAGCCACCAAACTTCGAAAACGTGCGCAACGGCATGCCAGGAGTCCACACACGGACTTTCGGGACTCCAGCGCCTACTTTCAAAATGTGTCGTCATGGGTACCTGACCAACCCTGGCCGGCACAAGGCCACCAGTCCAAAGCAATGGGTATCAATGACAGCCATAAACAGAGGAAGCCGCTAAAGCCACCAAACTTCGAAAACGGGCGCAACGGCATGCCAGGAGTCCACACACGGACTTTCGGGACTCCAGCGCCTACTTTCAAAATGTGTCGTCATGGGTACCTGATCAACCCTGGCCGGCACGAGGCCACCAGCCCAAAGGAATGGGTATCAATGACAGCCATGAACAGAGGAAGCCGCTAAAGCCACCAAACTTCTAAAACGGTCGCAAAGGCATGCCAGGAGTCCACAAACGGACTTTCGGGACTCTAGCGCCAACTTTCAAAATGTGTCGTCATGGGTACCTGACCAACCCTGGCCGGCACAAGGCCACCAGCCCAAAGCAATGGGTATCAATGACAGCCATAAACAGAGGAAGCCGCTAAAGCCACCAAACTTCGAAAACGGGCGCAACGGCATGCCAGGAGTCCACACACGGACTTTCGGGACTCCAGCGCCTACTTTCAAAATGTGTCGTCATGGGTACCTGACCAACCTGGCCGGCCCGAGGCCGCCAGCCCAAAGCAATGGGTGTCAATGACAGCCATAAACAGAGGAAGCCGCTAAAGCCACCAAACTTCGAAAACGGGCGCGAAGGCATGCCAGGAGTGCACAAACGGACTTTCGGGACTCTAGCGCCAACTTTCAAAATGTGTCGTCATGGGTACCTGATCAACCCTGGCCGGCACGAGGCCACCAGCCCAAAGGAATGGGTATCAATGACAGCCATGAACAGAGGAAGCCGCTAAAGCCACCGAACTTCGCACACGGGCGCGAAGGCATGCCAGGAGTGCACAAACGGACTTTCGGGACTCTAGCGCCAACTTTCAAAATGTGTCGTCATGGGTACCTGGCCGGCCCGAGGCCCCCAGCCCAAAGCAATGGGTATCAATGACAGCCATAAACAGAGGAAGCCGCTAAAGCCACCAAACTTCGAAAACGGTCGCAAAGGCATGCCAGGAGTCCACAAATGGACTTTCGGGACTCTAGCGCCAACTTTCAAAATGTGTCGTCATGGGTACCTGACCAACCTGGCCGGCCCGAGGCCGCCAGCCCAAAGCAATGGGTGTCAATGACAGCCATAAACAGAGGAAGCTGCTAAAGCCACCAAACTTCGAAAACGGGCGCGAAGGCATGCCAGGAGTGCACAAACGGACTTTCGGGACTCTAGCGCCAACTTTCAAAATGTGTCGTCATGGGTACCTGATCAACCCTGGCCGGCACGAGGCCACCAGCCCAAAGGAATGGGTATCAATGACAGCCATGAACAGAGGAAGCCGCTAAAGCCACCAAACTTCTAAAACGGTCGCAAAGTCATGCCAGGAGTCCACAAACGGACTTTCGGGACTCTAGCGCCAACTTTCAAAATGTGTCGTCATGGGTACCTGACCAACCTGGCCGGCCCGAGGCCGCCAGCCCAAAGCAATGGGTGTCAATGACAGCCATAAACAGAGGAAGCCGCTAAAGCCACCAAACTTCGAAAACGGGCGCAACGGCATGCCAGGAGTCCACACACGGACTTTCGGGACTCTAGCGCCAACTTTCAAAATGTGTCGTCATGGGTACCTGGCCGGCCCGAGGCCCCCAGCCCAAAGCAATGGGTATCAATGACAGCCATAAACAGAGGAAGCCGCTAAAGCCACCAAACTTCGAAAACGTGCGCAACGGCATGCCAGGAGTCCACACACGGACTTTCGGGACTCCAGCGCCTACTTTCAAAATGTGTCGTCATGGGTACCTGACCAACCCTGGCCGGCACAAGGTCACCAGCCCAAAGCAATGGGTATCAATGACAGCCATAAACAGAGGAAGCCGCTAAAGCCACCAAACTTCGAAAACGGGCGCAACGGCATGCCAGGAGTCCACACACGGACTTTCGGGACTCCAGCGCCTACTTTCAAAATGTGTCGTCATGGGTACCTGACCAACCCTGGCCGGCACAAGGTCACCAGCCCAAAGCAATGGGTATCAATGACAGCCATAAACAGAGGAAGCCGCTAAAGCCACCAAACTTCGAAAACGGGCGCAACGGCATGCCAGGAGTCCACACACGGACTTTCGGGACTCCAGCGCCTACTTTCAAAATGTGTCGTCATGGGTACCTGATCAACCCTGGCCGGCACGAGGCCACCAGCCCAAAGGAATGGGTATCAATGACAGCCATGAACAGAGGAAGCCGCTAAAGCCACCAAACTTCTAAAACGGTCGCAAAGGCATGCCAGGAGTCCACAAACGGACTTTCGGGACTCTAGCGCCAACTTTCAAAATGTGTCGTCATGGGTACCTGACCAACCCTGGCCGGCACAAGGCCACCAGCCCAAAGCAATGGGTATCAATGACAGCCATAAACAGAGGAAGCCGCTAAAGCCACCAAACTTCGAAAACGGGCGCGAAGGCATGCCAGGAGTGCACAAACGGACTTTCGGGACTCTAGCGCCAACTTTCAAAATGTGTCGTCATGGGTACCTGATCAACCCTGGCCGGCACGAGGCCACCAGCCCAAAGGAATGGGTATCAATGACAGCCATGAACAGAGGAAGCCGCTAAAGCCACCAAACTTCTAAAACGGTCGCAAAGTCATGCCAGGAGTCCACAAACGGACTTTCGGGACTCTAGCGCCAACTTTCAAAATGTGTCGTCATGGGTACCTGACCAACCTGGCCGGCCCGAGGCCGCCAGCCCAAAGCAATGGGTGTCAATGACAGCCATAAACAGAGGAAGCCGCTAAAGCCACCAAACTTCGAAAACGGGCGCAACGGCATGCCAGGAGTCCACACACGGACTTTCGGGACTCCAGCGCCTACTTTCAAAATGTGTCGTCATGGGTACCTGATCAACCCTGGCCGGCACGAGGCCACCAGCCCAAAGGAATGGGTATCAATGACAGCCATGAACAGAGGAAGCCGCTAAAGCCACCAAACTTCTAAAACAGTCGCAAAGGCATGCCAGGAGTCCACAAACGGACTTTCGGGACTCTAGCGCCAACTTTCAAAATGTGTCGTCATGGGTACCTGACCAACCCTGGCCGGCACAAGGCCACCAGCCCAAAGCAATGGGTATCAATGACAGCCATAAACAGAGGAAGCCGCTAAAGCCACCAAACTTCGAAAACGGTCGCAAAGGCATGCCAGGAGTCCACAAACGGACTTTCGGGACTCTAGCGCCAACTTTCAAAATGTGTCGTCATGGGTACCTGGCCGGCCCGAGGCCCCCAGCCCAAAGCAATGGGTATCAATGACAGCCATAAACAGAGGAAGCCGCTAAAGCCACCAAACTTCTAAAACGGTCGCAAAGGCATGCCAGGAGTCCACAAATGGACTTTCGGGACTCTAGCGCCAACTTTCAAAATGTGTCGTCATGGGTACCTGACCAACCTGGCCGGCCCGAGGCCGCCAGCCCAAAGCAATGGGTGTCAATGACAGCCATAAACAGAGGAAGCCGCTAAAGCCACCAAACTTCGAAAACGGGCGCGAAGGCATGCCAGGAGTGCACAAACGGACTTTCGGGACTCTAGCGCCAACTTTCAAAATGTGTCGTCATGGGTACCTGATCAACCCTGGCCGGCACGAGGCCACCAGCCCAAAGGAATGGGTATCAATGACAGCCATGAACAGAGGAAGCCGCTAAAGCCACCAAACTTCTAAAACGGTCGCAAAGGCATGCCAGGAGTCCACAAACGGACTTTCGGGACTCTAGCGCCAACTTTCAAAATGTGTCGTCATGGGTACCTGACCAACCCTGGCCGGCACAAGGCCACCAGCCCAAAGCAATGGGTATCAATGACAGCCATAAACAGAGGAAGCCGCTAAAGCCACCAAACTTCGCACACGGGCGCGAAGGCATGCCAGGAGTGCACAAACGGACTTTCGGGACTCTAGCGCCAACTTTCAAAATGTGTCGTCATGGGTACCTGGCCGGCCCGAGGCCCCCAGCCCAAAGCAATGGGTATCAATGACAGCCATTAACAGAGGAAGCCGCTAAAGCCACCAAACTTCGAAAACGGGCGCAACGGCATGCCAGGAGTCCACACACGGACTTTCGGGACTCCAGCGCCTACTTTCAAAATGTGTCATCATGGGTACCTGACCAACCCTGGCCGGCACAAGGCCACCAGCCCAAAGCAATGGGTATCAATGACAGCCATAAACAGAGGAAGCCGCTAAAGCCACCAAACTTCGAAAACGTGCGCAACGGCATGCCAGGAGTCCACACACGGACTTTCGGGACTCCAGCGCCTACTTTCAAAATGTGTCGTCATGGGTACCTGACCAACCCTGGCCGGCACAAGGCCACCAGTCCAAAGCAATGGGTATCAATGACAGCCATAAACAGAGGAAGCCGCTAAAGCCACCAAACTTCGAAAACGGGCGCAACGGCATGCCAGGAGTCCACACACGGACTTTCGGGACTCCAGCGCCTACTTTCAAAATGTGTCGTCATGGGTACCTGATCAACCCTGGCCGGCACGAGGCCACCAGCCCAAAGGAATGGGTATCAATGACAGCCATGAACAGAGGAAGCCGCTAAAGCCACCAAACTTCTAAAACGGTCGCAAAGGCATGCCAGGAGTCCACAAACGGACTTTCGGGACTCTAGCGCCAACTTTCAAAATGTGTCGTCATGGGTACCTGACCAACCCTGGCCGGCACAAGGCCACCAGCCCAAAGCAATGGGTATCAATGACAGCCATAAACAGAGGAAGCCGCTAAAGCCACCAAACTTCGAAAACGGGCGCGAAGGCATGCCAGGAGTGCACAAACGGACTTTCGGGACTCTAGCGCCAACTTTCAAAATGTGTCGTCATGGGTACCTGATCAACCCTGGCCGGCACGAGGCCACCAGCCCAAAGGAATGGGTATCAATGACAGCCATGAACAGAGGAAGCCGCTAAAGCCACCAAACTTCTAAAACGGTCGCAAAGGCATGCCAGGAGTCCACAAACGGACTTTCGGGACTCTAGCGCCAACTTTCAAAATGTGTCGTCATGGGTACCTGACCAACCTGGCCGGCCCGAGGCCGCCAGCCCAAAGCAATGGGTGTCAATGACAGCCATAAACAGAGGAAGCCGCTAAAGCCACCAAACTTCGAAAACGGGCGCAACGGCATGCCAGGAGTCCACACACGGACTTTCGGGACTCCAGCGCCTACTTTCAAAATGTGTCGTCATGGGTACCTGATCAACCCTGGCCGGCACGAGGCCACCAGCCCAAAGGAATGGGTATCAATGACAGCCATGAACAGAGGAAGCCGCTAAAGCCACCAAACTTCTAAAACGGTCGCAAAGGCATGCCAGGAGTCCACAAACGGACTTTCGGGACTCTAGCGCCAACTTTCAAAATGTGTCGTCATGGGTACCTGACCAACCCTGGCCGGCACAAGGCCACCAGCCCAAAGCAATGGGTATCAATGACAGCCATAAACAGAGGAAGCCGCTAAAGCCACCAAACTTCGAAAACGGTCGCAAAGGCATGCCAGGAGTCCACAAACGGACTTTCGGGACTCTAGCGCCAACTTTCAAAATGTGTCGTCATGGGTACCTGGCCGGCCCAAGGCCCCCAGCCCAAAGCAATGGGTATCAATGACAGCCATAAACAGAGGAAGCCGCTAAAGCCACCAAACTTCTAAAACGGTCGCAAAGGCATGCCAGGAGTCCACAAACGGACTTTCGGGACTCTAGCGCCAACTTTCAAAATGTGTCGTCATGGGTACCTGACCAACCTGGCCGGCCCGAGGCCGCCAGCCAAAAGCAATGGGTGTCAATGACAGCCATAAACAGAGGAAGCTGCTAAAGCCACCAAACTTCGAAAACGGGCGCGAAGGCATGCCAGGAGTGCACAAACGGACTTTCGGGACTCTAGCGCCAACTTTCAAAATGTGTCGTCATGGGTACCTGATCAACCCTGGCCGGCACGAGGCCACCAGCCCAAAGGAATGGGTATCAATGACAGCCATGAACAGAGGAAGCCGCTAAAGCCACCAAACTTCTAAAACGGTCGCAAAGGCATGCCAGGAGTCCACAAACGGACTTTCGGGACTCTAGCGCCAACTTTCAAAATGTGTCGTCATGGGTACCTGACCAACCCTGGCCGGCACAAGGCCACCAGCCCAAAGCAATGGGTATCAATGACAGCCATAAACAGAGGAAGCCGCTAAAGCCACCAAACTTCGAAAACGGGCGCAACGGCATGCCAGGAGTCCACACACGGACTTTCGGGACTCCAGCGCCTACTTTCAAAATGTGTCGTCATGGGTACCTGACCAACCCTGGCCGGCACAAGGCCACCAGCCCAAAGCAATGGGTATCAATGACAGCCATAAACAGAGGAAGCCGCTAAAGCCACCAAACTTCGAAAACGGGCGCGAAGGCATGCCAGGAGTGCACAAACGGACTTTCGGGACTCTAGCGCCAACTTTCAAAATGTGTCGTCATGGGTACCTGATCAACCCTGGCCGGCACGAGGCCACCAGCCCAAAGGAATGGGTATCAATGACAGCCATGAACAGAGGAAGCCGCTAAAGCCACCAAACTTCTAAAACGGTCGCAAAGGCATGCCAGGAGTCCACAAACGGACTTTCGGGACTCTAGCGCCAACTTTCAAAATGTGTCGTCATGGGTACCTGACCAACCTGGCCGGCCCGAGGCCGCCAGCCCAAAGCAATGGGTGTCAATGACAGCCATAAACAGAGGAAGCCGCTAAAGCCACCAAACTTCGAAAACGGGCGCAACGGCATGCCAGGAGTCCACACACGGACTTTCGGGACTCCAGCGCCTACTTTCAAAATGTGTCGTCATGGGTACCTGATCAACCCTGGCCGGCACGAGGCCACCAGCCCAAAGGAATGGGTATCAATGACAGCCATGAACAGAGGAAGCCGCTAAAGCCACCAAACTTCTAAAACGGTCGCAAAGGCATGCCAGGAGTCCACAAACGGACTTTCGGGACTCTAGCGCCAACTTTCAAAATGTGTCGTCATGGGTACCTGACCAACCCTGGCCGGCACAAGGCCACCAGCCCAAAGCAATGGGTATCAATGACAGCCATAAACAGAGGAAGCCGCTAAAGCCACCAAACTTCGAAAACGGTCGCAAAGGCATGCCAGGAGTCCACAAACGGACTTTCGGGACTCTAGCGCCAACTTTCAAAATGTGTCGTCATGGGTACCTGGCCGGCCCAAGGCCCCCAGCCCAAAGCAATGGGTATCAATGACAGCCATAAACAGAGGAAGCCGCTAAAGCCACCAAACTTCTAAAACGGTCGCAAAGGCATGCCAGGAGTCCACAAACGGACTTTCGGGACTCTAGCGCCAACTTTCAAAATGTGTCGTCATGGGTACCTGACCAACCTGGCCGGCCCGAGGCCGCCAGCCAAAAGCAATGGGTGTCAATGACAGCCATAAACAGAGGAAGCTGCTAAAGCCACCAAACTTCGAAAACGGGCGCGAAGGCATGCCAGGAGTGCACAAACGGACTTTCGGGACTCTAGCGCCAACTTTCAAAATGTGTCGTCATGGGTACCTGATCAACCCTGGCCGGCACGAGGCCACCAGCCCAAAGGAATGGGTATCAATGACAGCCATGAACAGAGGAAGCCGCTAAAGCCACCAAACTTCTAAAACGGTCGCAAAGGCATGCCAGGAGTCCACAAACGGACTTTCGGGACTCTAGCGCCAACTTTCAAAATGTGTCGTCATGGGTACCTGACCAACCCTGGCCGGCACAAGGCCACCAGCCCAAAGCAATGGGTATCAATGACAGCCATAAACAGAGGAAGCCGCTAAAGCCACCAAACTTCGAAAACGGGCGCAACGGCATGCCAGGAGTCCACACACGGACTTTCGGGACTCCAGCGCCTACTTTCAAAATGTGTCGTCATGGGTACCTGACCAACCCTGGCCGGCACAAGGCCACCAGCCCAAAGCAATGGGTATCAATGACAGCCATCAACAGAGGAAGCCGCTAAAGCCACCAAACTTCGAAAACGGGCGCAACGGCATGCCAGGAGTCCACACACGGACTTTCGGGACTCCAGCGCCTACTTTCAAAATGTGTCGTCATGGGTACCTGATCAACCCTGGCCGGCACGAGGCCACCAGCCCAAAGCAATGGGTGTCAATGACAGCCATAAACAGAGGAAGCCGCTAAAGCCACCAAACTTCGCACACGGGCGCGAAGGCATGCCAGGAGTGCACAAACGGACTTTCGGGACTCTAGCGCCAACTTTCAAAATGTGTCGTCATGGGTACCTGGCCGGCCCGAGGCCCCCAGCCCAAAGCAATGGGTATCAATGACAGCCATTAACAGAGGAAGCCGCTAAAGCCACCAAACTTCGAAAACGGTCGCAAAGGCATGCCAGGAGTCCACAAACGGACTTTCGGGACTCTAGCGCCAACTTTCAAAATGTGTCGTCATGGGTACCTGGCCGGCCCGAGGCCCCCAGCCCAAAGCAATGGGTATCAATGACAGCCATAAACAGAGGAAGCCGCTAAAGCCACCAAACTTCGAAAACGTGCGCAACGGCATGCCAGGAGTCCACACACGGACTTTCGGGACTCCAGCGCCTACTTTCAAAATGTGTCGTCATGGGTACCTGACCAACCCTGGCCGGCACAAGGTCACCAGCCCAAAGCAATGGGTATCAATGACAGCCATAAACAGAGGAAGCCGCTAAAGCCACCAAACTTCGAAAACGGGCGCAACGGCATGCCAGGAGTCCACACACGGACTTTCGGGACTCCAGCGCCTACTTTCAAAATGTGTCGTCATGGGTACCTGGCCGGCCCGAGGCCCCCAGCCCAAAGCAATGGGTATCAATGACAGCCATAAACAGAGGAAGCCGCTAAAGCCACCAAACTTCGAAAACGGGCGCAACGGCATGCCAGGAGTCCACACACGGACTTTCGGGACTCCAGCGCCTACTTTCAAAATGTGTCGTCATGGGTACCTGACCAACCCTGGCCGGCACAAGGTCACCAGCCCAAAGCAATGGGTATCAATGACAGCCATAAACAGAGGAAGCCGCTAAAGCCACCAAACTTCGAAAACGGGCGCAACGGCATGCCAGGAGTCCACACACGGACTTTCGGGACTCCAGCGCCTACTTTCAAAATGTGTCGTCATGGGTACCTGACCAACCCTGGCCGGCACAAGGTCACCAGCCCAAAGCAATGGGTATCAATGACAGCCATAAACAGAGGAAGCCGCTAAAGCCACCAAACTTCGAAAACGGGCGCAACGGCATGCCAGGAGTCCACACACGGACTTTCGGGACTCCAGCGCCTACTTTCAAAATGTGTCGTCATGGGTACCTGATCAACCCTGGCCGGCACGAGGCCACCAGCCCAAAGGAATGGGTATCAATGACAGCCATGAACAGAGGAAGCCGCTAAAGCCACCAAACTTCTAAAACGGTCGCAAAGGAATGCCAGGAGTCCACAAACGGACTTTCGGGACTCTAGCGCCAACTTTCAAAATGTGTCGTCATGGGTACCTGACCAACCCTGGCCGGCACAAGGCCACCAGCCCAAAGCAATGGGTATCAATGACAGCCATAAACAGAGGAAGCCGCTAAAGCCACCAAACTTCGAAAACGGGCGCGAAGGCATGCCAGGAGTGCACAAACGGACTTTCGGGACTCTAGCGCCAACTTTCAAAATGTGTCGTCATGGGTACCTGATCAACCCTGGCCGGCACGAGGCCACCAGCCCAAAGGAATGGGTATCAATGACAGCCATGAACAGAGGAAGCCGCTAAAGCCACCAAACTTCTAAAACGGTCGCAAAGGCATGCCAGGAGTCCACAAACGGACTTTCGGGACTCTAGCGCCAACTTTCAAAATGTGTCGTCATGGGTACCTGACCAACCCTGGCCGGCACAAGGCCACCAGCCCAAAGCAATGGGTATCAATGACAGCCATAAACAGAGGAAGCCGCTAAAGCCACCAAACTTCGAAAACGGGCGCAACGGCATGCCAGGAGTCCACACACGGACTTTCGGGACTCCAGCGCCTACTTTCAAAATGTGTCGTCATGGGTACCTGACCAACCCTGGCCGGCACAAGGCCACCAGCCCAAAGCAATGGGTATCAATGACAGCCATCAACAGAGGAAGCCGCTAAAGCCACCAAACTTCGAAAACGGGCGCAACGGCATGCCAGGAGTCCACACACGGACTTTCGGGACTCCAGCGCCTACTTTCAAAATGTGTCGTCATGGGTACCTGATCAACCCTGGCCGGCACGAGGCCACCAGCCCAAAGGAATGGGTATCAATGACAGCCATGAACAGAGGAAGCCGCTAAAGCCACCAAACTTCTAAAACGGTCGCAAAGTCATGCCAGGAGTCCACAAACGGACTTTCGGGACTCTAGCGCCAACTTTCAAAATGTGTCGTCATGGGTACCTGACCAACCTGGCCGGCCCGAGGCCGCCAGCCCAAAGCAATGGGTGTCAATGACAGCCATAAACAGAGGAAGCCGCTAAAGCCACCAAACTTCGAAAACGGGCGCAACGGCATGCCAGGAGTCCACACACGGACTTTCGGGACTCTAGCGCCAACTTTCAAAATGTGTCGTCATGGGTACCTGGCCGGCCCGAGGCCCCCAGCCCAAAGCAATGGGTATCAATGACAGCCATAAACAGAGGAAGCCGCTAAAGCCACCAAACTTCGAAAACGTGCGCAACGGCATGCCAGGAGTCCACACACGGACTTTCGGGACTCCAGCGCCTACTTTCAAAATGTGTCGTCATGGGTACCTGACCAACCCTGGCCGGCACAAGGTCACCAGCCCAAAGCAATGGGTATCAATGACAGCCATAAACAGAGGAAGCCGCTAAAGCCACCAAACTTCGAAAACGGGCGCAACGGCATGCCAGGAGTCCACACACGGACTTTCGGGACTCCAGCGCCTACTTTCAAAATGTGTCGTCATGGGTACCTGATCAACCCTGGCCGGCACGAGGCCACCAGCCCAAAGGAATGGGTATCAATGACAGCCATGAACAGAGGAAGCCGCTAAAGCCACCAAACTTCTAAAACGGTCGCAAAGGCATGCCAGGAGTCCACAAACGGACTTTCGGGACTCTAGCGCCAACTTTCAAAATGTGTCGTCATGGGTACCTGACCAACCCTGGCCGGCACAAGGCCACCAGCCCAAAGCAATGGGTATCAATGACAGCCATAAACAGAGGAAGCCGCTAAAGCCACCAAACTTCGAAAACGGTCGCAAAGGCATGCCAGGAGTCCACAAACGGACTTTCGGGACTCTAGCGCCAACTTTCAAAATGTGTCGTCATGGGTACCTGGCCGGCCCGAGGCCCCCAGCCCAAAGCAATGGGTATCAATGACAGCCATAAACAGAGGAAGCCGCTAAAGCCACCAAACTTCTAAAACGGTCGCAAAGGCATGCCAGGAGTCCACAAATGGACTTTCGGGACTCTAGCGCCAACTTTCAAAATGTGTCGTCATGGGTACCTGACCAACCTGGCCGGCCCGAGGCCGCCAGCCCAAAGCAATGGGTGTCAATGACAGCCATAAACAGAGGAAGCCGCTAAAGCCACCAAACTTCGAAAACGGGCGCGAAGGCATGCCAGGAGTGCACAAACGGACTTTCGGGACTCTAGCGCCAACTTTCAAAATGTGTCGTCATGGGTACCTGATCAACCCTGGCCGGCACGAGGCCACCAGCCCAAAGGAATGGGTATCAATGACAGCCATGAACAGAGGAAGCCGCTAAAGCCACCAAACTTCTAAAACGGTCGCAAAGGCATGCCAGGAGTCCACAAACGGACTTTCGGGACTCTAGCGCCAACTTTCAAAATGTGTCGTCATGGGTACCTGACCAACCCTGGCCGGCACAAGGCCACCAGCCCAAAGCAATGGGTATCAATGACAGCCATAAACAGAGGAAGCCGCTAAAGCCACCAAACTTCGAAAACGGGCGCAACGGCATGCCAGGAGTCCACACACGGACTTTCGGGACTCCAGCGCCTACTTTCAAAATGTGTCGTCATGGGTACCTGACCAACCCTGGCCGGCACAAGGCCACCAGCCCAAAGCAATGGGTATCAATGACAGCCATCAACAGAGGAAGCCGCTAAAGCCACCAAACTTCGAAAACGGGCGCAACGGCATGCCAGGAGTCCACACACGGACTTTCGGGACTCCAGCGCCTACTTTCAAAATGTGTCGTCATGGGTACCTGACCAACCCTGGCCGGCACAAGGCCACCAGCCCAAAGCAATGGGTATCAATGACAGCCATCAACAGAGGAAGCCGCTAAAGCCACCAAACTTCGAAAACGGGCGCAACGGCATGCCAGGAGTCCACACACGGACTTTCGGGACTCCAGCGCCTACTTTCAAAATGTGTCGTCATGGGTACCTGATCAACCCTGGCCGGCACGAGGCCACCAGCCCAAAGCAATGGGTGTCAATGACAGCCATAAACAGAGGAAGCCGCTAAAGCCACCAAACTTCGCACACGGGCGCGAAGGCATGCCAGGAGTGCACAAACGGACTTTCGGGACTCTAGCGCCAACTTTCAAAATGTGTCGTCATGGGTACCTGGCCGGCCCGAGGCCCCCAGCCCAAAGCAATGGGTATCAATGACAGCCATTAACAGAGGAAGCCGCTAAAGCCACCAAACTTCGAAAACGGGCGCAACGGCATGCCAGGAGTCCACACACGGACTTTCGGGACTCCAGCGCCTACTTTCAAAATGTGTCGTCATGGGTACCTGACCAACCCTGGCCGGCACAAGGCCACCAGCCCAAAGCAATGGGTATCAATGACAGCCATAAACAGAGGAAGCCGCTAAAGCCACCAAACTTCGAAAACGTGCGCAACGGCATGCCAGGAGTCCACACACGGACTTTCGGGACTCCAGCGCCTACTTTCAAAATGTGTCGTCATGGGTACCTGACCAACCCTGGCCGGCACAAGGCCACCAGTCCAAAGCAATGGGTATCAATGACAGCCATAAACAGAGGAAGCCGCTAAAGCCACCAAACTTCGAAAACGGGCGCAACGGCATGCCAGGAGTCCACACACGGACTTTCGGGACTCCAGCGCCTACTTTCAAAATGTGTCGTCATGGGTACCTGATCAACCCTGGCCGGCACGAGGCCACCAGCCCAAAGGAATGGGTATCAATGACAGCCATGAACAGAGGAAGCCGCTAAAGCCACCAAACTTCTAAAACGGTCGCAAAGGCATGCCAGGAGTCCACAAACGGACTTTCGGGACTCTAGCGCCAACTTTCAAAATGTGTCGTCATGGGTACCTGACCAACCCTGGCCGGCACAAGGCCACCAGCCCAAAGCAATGGGTATCAATGACAGCCATAAACAGAGGAAGCCGCTAAAGCCACCAAACTTCGAAAACGGGCGCGAAGGCATGCCAGGAGTGCACAAACGGACTTTCGGGACTCTAGCGCCAACTTTCAAAATGTGTCGTCATGGGTACCTGATCAACCCTGGCCGGCACGAGGCCACCAGCCCAAAGGAATGGGTATCAATGACAGCCATGAACAGAGGAAGCCGCTAAAGCCACCAAACTTCTAAAACGGTCGCAAAGGCATGCCAGGAGTCCACAAACGGACTTTCGGGACTCTAGCGCCAACTTTCAAAATGTGTCGTCATGGGTACCTGACCAACCTGGCCGGCCCGAGGCCGCCAGCCCAAAGCAATGGGTGTCAATGACAGCCATAAACAGAGGAAGCCGCTAAAGCCACCAAACTTCGAAAACGGGCGCAACGGCATGCCAGGAGTCCACACACGGACTTTCGGGACTCCAGCGCCTACTTTCAAAATGTGTCGTCATGGGTACCTGATCAACCCTGGCCGGCACGAGGCCACCAGCCCAAAGGAATGGGTATCAATGACAGCCATGAACAGAGGAAGCCGCTAAAGCCACCAAACTTCTAAAACGGTCGCAAAGGCATGCCAGGAGTCCACAAACGGACTTTCGGGACTCTAGCGCCAACTTTCAAAATGTGTCGTCATGGGTACCTGACCAACCCTGGCCGGCACAAGGCCACCAGCCCAAAGCAATGGGTATCAATGACAGCCATAAACAGAGGAAGCCGCTAAAGCCACCAAACTTCGAAAACGGTCGCAAAGGCATGCCAGGAGTCCACAAACGGACTTTCGGGACTCTAGCGCCAACTTTCAAAATGTGTCGTCATGGGTACCTGGCCGGCCCGAGGCCCCCAGCCCAAAGCAATGGGTATCAATGACAGCCATAAACAGAGGAAGCCGCTAAAGCCACCAAACTTCTAAAACGGTCGCAAAGGCATGCCAGGAGTCCACAAATGGACTTTCGGGACTCTAGCGCCAACTTTCAAAATGTGTCGTCATGGGTACCTGACCAACCTGGCCGGCCCGAGGCCGCCAGCCCAAAGCAATGGGTGTCAATGACAGCCATAAACAGAGGAAGCCGCTAAAGCCACCAAACTTCGAAAACGGGCGCGAAGGCATGCCAGGAGTGCACAAACGGACTTTCGGGACTCTAGCGCCAACTTTCAAAATGTGTCGTCATGGGTACCTGATCAACCCTGGCCGGCACGAGGCCACCAGCCCAAAGGAATGGGTATCAATGACAGCCATGAACAGAGGAAGCCGCTAAAGCCACCAAACTTCTAAAACGGTCGCAAAGGCATGCCAGGAGTCCACAAACGGACTTTCGGGACTCTAGCGCCAACTTTCAAAATGTGTCGTCATGGGTACCTGACCAACCCTGGCCGGCACAAGGCCACCAGCCCAAAGCAATGGGTATCAATGACAGCCATAAACAGAGGAAGCCGCTAAAGCCACCAAACTTCGAAAACGGGCGCAACGGCATGCCAGGAGTCCACACACGGACTTTCGGGACTCCAGCGCCTACTTTCAAAATGTGTCGTCATGGGTACCTGACCAACCCTGGCCGGCACAAGGCCACCAGCCCAAAGCAATGGGTATCAATGACAGCCATCAACAGAGGAAGCCGCTAAAGCCACCAAACTTCGAAAACGGGCGCAACGGCATGCCAGGAGTCCACACACGGACTTTCGGGACTCCAGCGCCTACTTTCAAAATGTGTCGTCATGGGTACCTGATCAACCCTGGCCGGCACGAGGCCACCAGCCCAAAGCAATGGGTGTCAATGACAGCCATAAACAGAGGAAGCCGCTAAAGCCACCAAACTTCGCACACGGGCGCGAAGGCATGCCAGGAGTGCACAAACGGACTTTCGGGACTCTAGCGCCAACTTTCAAAATGTGTCGTCATGGGTACCTGGCCGGCCCGAGGCCCCCAGCCCAAAGCAATGGGTATCAATGACAGCCATTAACAGAGGAAGCCGCTAAAGCCACCAAACTTCGAAAACGGGCGCAACGGCATGCCAGGAGTCCACACACGGACTTTCGGGACTCCAGCGCCTACTTTCAAAATGTGTCGTCATGGGTACCTGACCAACCCTGGCCGGCACAAGGCCACCAGCCCAAAGCAATGGGTATCAATGACAGCCATAAACAGAGGAAGCCGCTAAAGCCACCAAACTTCGAAAACGTGCGCAACGGCATGCCAGGAGTCCACACACGGACTTTCGGGACTCCAGCGCCTACTTTCAAAATGTGTCGTCATGGGTACCTGACCAACCCTGGCCGGCACAAGGCCACCAGTCCAAAGCAATGGGTATCAATGACAGCCATAAACAGAGGAAGCCGCTAAAGCCACCAAACTTCGAAAACGGGCGCAACGGCATGCCAGGAGTCCACACACGGACTTTCGGGACTCCAGCGCCTACTTTCAAAATGTGTCGTCATGGGTACCTGATCAACCCTGGCCGGCACGAGGCCACCAGCCCAAAGGAATGGGTATCAATGACAGCCATGAACAGAGGAAGCCGCTAAAGCCACCAAACTTCTAAAACGGTCGCAAAGGCATGCCAGGAGTCCACAAACGGACTTTCGGGACTCTAGCGCCAACTTTCAAAATGTGTCGTCATGGGTACCTGACCAACCCTGGCCGGCACAAGGCCACCAGCCCAAAGCAATGGGTATCAATGACAGCCATAAACAGAGGAAGCCGCTAAAGCCACCAAACTTCGAAAACGGGCGCGAAGGCATGCCAGGAGTGCACAAACGGACTTTCGGGACTCTAGCGCCAACTTTCAAAATGTGTCGTCATGGGTACCTGATCAACCCTGGCCGGCACGAGGCCACCAGCCCAAAGGAATGGGTATCAATGACAGCCATGAACAGAGGAAGCCGCTAAAGCCACCAAACTTCTAAAACGGTCGCAAAGGCATGCCAGGAGTCCACAAACGGACTTTCGGGACTCTAGCGCCAACTTTCAAAATGTGTCGTCATGGGTACCTGACCAACCTGGCCGGCCCGAGGCCGCCAGCCCAAAGCAATGGGTGTCAATGACAGCCATAAACAGAGGAAGCCGCTAAAGCCACCAAACTTCGAAAACGGGCGCAACGGCATGCCAGGAGTCCACACACGGACTTTCGGGACTCCAGCGCCTACTTTCAAAATGTGTCGTCATGGGTACCTGATCAACCCTGGCCGGCACGAGGCCACCAGCCCAAAGGAATGGGTATCAATGACAGCCATGAACAGAGGAAGCCGCTAAAGCCACCAAACTTCTAAAACGGTCGCAAAGGCATGCCAGGAGTCCACAAACGGACTTTCGGGACTCTAGCGCCAACTTTCAAAATGTGTCGTCATGGGTACCTGACCAACCCTGGCCGGCACAAGGCCACCAGCCCAAAGCAATGGGTATCAATGACAGCCATAAACAGAGGAAGCCGCTAAAGCCACCAAACTTCGAAAACGGTCGCAAAGGCATGCCAGGAGTCCACAAACGGACTTTCGGGACTCTAGCGCCAACTTTCAAAATGTGTCGTCATGGGTACCTGGCCGGCCCGAGGCCCCCAGCCCAAAGCAATGGGTATCAATGACAGCCATAAACAGAGGAAGCCGCTAAAGCCACCAAACTTCTAAAACGGTCGCAAAGGCATGCCAGGAGTCCACAAACGGACTTTCGGGACTCTAGCGCCAACTTTCAAAATGTGTCGTCATGGGTACCTGACCAACCTGGCCGGCCCGAGGCCGCCAGCCCAAAGCAATGGGTGTCAATGACAGCCATAAACAGAGGAAGCCGCTAAAGCCACCAAACTTCGAAAACGGGCGCGAAGGCATGCCAGGAGTGCACAAACGGACTTTCGGGACTCTAGCGCCAACTTTCAAAATGTGTCGTCATGGGTACCTGATCAACCCTGGCCGGCACGAGGCCACCAGCCCAAAGGAATGGGTATCAATGACAGCCATGAACAGAGGAAGCCGCTAAAGCCACCAAACTTCTAAAACGGTCGCAAAGGCATGCCAGGAGTCCACAAACGGACTTTCGGGACTCTAGCGCCAACTTTCAAAATGTGTCGTCATGGGTACCTGACCAACCCTGGCCGGCACAAGGCCACCAGCCCAAAGCAATGGGTGGCAATGACAGCCATAAACAGAGGAAGCCGCTAAAGCCACCAAACTTCGAAAACGGGCGCGAAGGCATGCCAGGAGTGCACAAACGGACTTTCGGGACTCTAGCGCCAACTTTCAAAATGTGTCGTCATGGGTACCTGATCAACCCTGGCCGGCACGAGGCCACCAGCCCAAAGCAATGGGTATCAATGACAGCCATTAACAGAGGAAGCCGCTAAAGCCACCAAACTTCGAAAACGGGCGCAACGGCATGCCAGGAGTCCACACACGGACTTTCGGGACTCCAGCGCCTACTTTCAAAATGTGTCGTCATGGGTACCTGACCAACCCTGGCCGGCACAAGGCCACCAGCCCAAAGCAATGGGTATCAATGACAGCCATAAACAGAGGAAGCCGCTAAAGCCACCAAACTTCGAAAACGTGCGCAACGGCATGCCAGGAGTCCACACACGGACTTTCGGGACTCCAGCGCCTACTTTCAAAATGTGTCGTCATGGGTACCTGACCAACCCTGGCCGGCACAAGGCCACCAGCCCAAAGCAATGGGTATCAATGACAGCCATAAACAGAGGAAGCCGCTAAAGCCACCAAACTTCGAAAACGGGCGCAACGGCATGCCAGGAGTCCACACACGGACTTTCGGGACTCCAGCGCCTACTTTCAAAATGTGTCGTCATGGGTACCTGATCAACCCTGGCCGGCACGAGGCCACCAGCCCAAAGGAATAGGTATCAATGACAGCCATGAACAGAGGAAGCCGCTAAAGCCACCAAACTTCTAAAACGGTCGCAAAGGCATGCCAGGAGTCCACAAACGGACTTTCGGGACTCTAGCGCCAACTTTCAAAATGTGTCGTCATGGGTACCTGACCAACCTGGCCGGCCCGAGGCCGCCAGCCCAAAGCAATGGGTGTCAATGACAGCCATAAACAGAGGAAGCCGCTAAAGCCACCAAACTTCGAAAACGGGCGCAACGGCATGCCAGGAGTCCACACACGGACTTTCGGGACTCCAGCGCCTACTTTCAAAATGTGTCGTCATGGGTACCTGATCAACCCTGGCCGGCACGAGGCCACCAGCCCAAAGGAATGGGTATCAATGACAGCCATGAACAGAGGAAGCCGCTAAAGCCACCAAACTTCTAAAACGGTCGCAAAGGCATGCCAGGAGTCCACAAACGGACTTTCGGGACTCTAGCGCCAACTTTCAAAATGTGTCGTCATGGGTACCTGACCAACCCTGGCCGGCACAAGGCCACCAGCCCAAAGCAATGGGTGTCAATGACAGCCATAAACAGAGGAAGCCGCTAAAGCCACCAAACTTCGCACACGGGCGCGAAGGCATGCCAGGAGTGCACAAACGGACTTTCGGGACTCTAGCGCCAACTTTCAAAATGTGTCGTCATGGGTACCTGGCCGGCCCGAGGCCCCCAGCCCAAAGCAATGGGTATCAATGACAGCCATTAACAGAGGAAGCCGCTAAAGCCACCAAACTTCGAAAACGGGCGCAACGGCATGCCAGGAGTCCACACACGGACTTTCGGGACTCCAGCGCCTACTTTCAAAATGTGTCGTCATGGGTACCTGACCAACCCTGGCCGGCACAAGGCCACCAGCCCAAAGCAATGGGTATCAATGACAGCCATAAACAGAGGAAGCCGCTAAAGCCACCAAACTTCGAAAACGTGCGCAACGGCATGCCAGGAGTCCACACACGGACTTTCGGGACTCCAGCGCCTACTTTCAAAATGTGTCGTCATGGGTACCTGACCAACCCTGGCCGGCACAAGGCCACCAGTCCAAAGCAATGGGTATCAATGACAGCCATAAACAGAGGAAGCCGCTAAAGCCACCAAACTTCGAAAACGGGCGCAACGGCATGCCAGGAGTCCACACACGGACTTTCGGGACTCCAGCGCCTACTTTCAAAATGTGTCGTCATGGGTACCTGACCAACCTGGCCGGCCCGAGGCCGCCAGCCCAAAGCAATGGGTGTCAATGACAGCCATAAACAGAGGAAGCCGCTAAAGCCACCAAACTTCGAAAACGGGCGCAACGGCATGCCAGGAGTCCACACACGGACTTTCGGGACTCCAGCGCCTACTTTCAAAATGTGTCGTCATGGGTACCTGATCAACCCTGGCCGGCACGAGGCCACCAGCCCAAAGGAATGGGTATCAATGACAGCCATGAACAGAGGAAGCCGCTAAAGCCACCAAACTTCTAAAACGGTCGCAAAGGCATGCCAGGAGTCCACAAACGGACTTTCGGGACTCTAGCGCCAACTTTCAAAATGTGTCGTCATGGGTACCTGACCAACCCTGGCCGGCACAAGGCCACCAGCCCAAAGCAATGGGTATCAATGACAGCCATAAACAGAGGAAGCCGCTAAAGCCACCAAACTTCGAAAACGGTCGCAAAGGCATGCCAGGAGTCCACAAACGGACTTTCGGGACTCTAGCGCCAACTTTCAAAATGTGTCGTCATGGGTACCTGGCCGGCCCGAGGCCCCCAGCCCAAAGCAATGGGTATCAATGACAGCCATAAACAGAGGAAGCCGCTAAAGCCACCAAACTTCTAAAACGGTCGCAAAGGCATGCCAGGAGTCCACAAACGGACTTTCGGGACTCTAGCGCCAACTTTCAAAATGTGTCGTCATGGGTACCTGACCAACCTGGCCGGCCCGAGGCCGCCAGCCCAAAGCAATGGGTGTCAATGACAGCCATAAACAGAGGAAGCCGCTAAAGCCACCAAACTTCGAAAACGGGCGCGAAGGCATGCCAGGAGTGCACAAACGGACTTTCGGGACTCTAGCGCCAACTTTCAAAATGTGTCGTCATGGGTACCTGATCAACCCTGGCCGGCACGAGGCCACCAGCCCAAAGGAATGGGTATCAATGACAGCCATGAACAGAGGAAGCCGCTAAAGCCACCAAACTTCTAAAACGGTCGCAAAGGCATGCCAGGAGTCCACAAACGGACTTTCGGGACTCTAGCGCCAACTTTCAAAATGTGTCGTCATGGGTACCTGACCAACCCTGGCCGGCACAAGGCCACCAGCCCAAAGCAATGGGTGGCAATGACAGCCATAAACAGAGGAAGCCGCTAAAGCCACCAAACTTCGAAAACGGGCGCGAAGGCATGCCAGGAGTGCACAAACGGACTTTCGGGACTCTAGCGCCAACTTTCAAAATGTGTCGTCATGGGTACCTGATCAACCCTGGCCGGCACGAGGCCACCAGCCCAAAGCAATGGGTGTCAATGACAGCCATAAACAGAGGAAGCCGCTAAAGCCACCAAACTTCGCACACGGGCGCGAAGGCATGCCAGGAGTGCACAAACGGACTTTCGGGACTCTAGCGCCAACTTTCAAAATGTGTCGTCATGGGTACCTGGCCGGCCCGAGGCCCCCAGCCCAAAGCAATGGGTATCAATGACAGCCATTAACAGAGGAAGCCGCTAAAGCCACCAAACTTCGAAAACGGGCGCAACGGCATGCCAGGAGTCCACACACGGACTTTCGGGACTCCAGCGCCTACTTTCAAAATGTGTCGTCATGGGTACCTGACCAACCCTGGCCGGCACAAGGCCACCAGCCCAAAGCAATGGGTATCAATGACAGCCATAAACAGAGGAAGCCGCTAAAGCCACCAAACTTCGAAAACGGGCGCAACGGCATGCCAGGAGTCCACACACGGACTTTCGGGACTCCAGCGCCTACTTTCAAAATGTGTCGTCATGGGTACCTGATCAACCCTGGCCGGCACGAGGCCACCAGCCCAAAGGAATGGGTATCAATGACAGCCATGAACAGAGGAAGCCGCTAAAGCCACCAAACTTCTAAAACGGTCGCAAAGGCATGCCAGGAGTCCACAAACGGACTTTCGGGACTCTAGCGCCAACTTTCAAAATGTGTCGTCATGGGTACCTGACCAACCCTGGCCGGCACAAGGCCACCAGCCCAAAGCAATGGGTATCAATGACAGCCATAAACAGAGGAAGCCGCTAAAGCCACCAAACTTCGAAAACGGTCGCAAAGGCATGCCAGGAGTCCACAAACGGACTTTCGGGACTCTAGCGCCAACTTTCAAAATGTGTCGTCATGGGTACCTGGCCGGCCCAAGGCCCCCAGCCCAAAGCAATGGGTATCAATGACAGCCATAAACAGAGGAAGCCGCTAAAGCCACCAAACTTCTAAAACGGTCGCAAAGGCATGCCAGGAGTCCACAAACGGACTTTCGGGACTCTAGCGCCAACTTTCAAAATGTGTCGTCATGGGTACCTGACCAACCTGGCCGGCCCGAGGCCGCCAGCCAAAAGCAATGGGTGTCAATGACAGCCATAAACAGAGGAAGCTGCTAAAGCCACCAAACTTCGAAAACGGGCGCGAAGGCATGCCAGGAGTGCACAAACGGACTTTCGGGACTCTAGCGCCAACTTTCAAAATGTGTCGTCATGGGTACCTGATCAACCCTGGCCGGCACAAGGCCACCAGCCCAAAGCAATGGGTATCAATGACAGCCATAAACAGAGGAAGCCGCTAAAGCCACCAAACTTCGAAAACGGTCGCAAAGGCATGCCAGGAGTCCACAAACGGACTTTCGGGACTCTAGCGCCAACTTTCAAAATGTGTCGTCATGGGTACCTGGCCGGCCCAAGGCCCCCAGCCCAAAGCAATGGGTATCAATGACAGCCATAAACAGAGGAAGCCGCTAAAGCCACCAAACTTCTAAAACGGTCGCAAAGGCATGCCAGGAGTCCACAAACGGACTTTCGGGACTCTAGCGCCAACTTTCAAAATGTGTCGTCATGGGTACCTGACCAACCTGGCCGGCCCGAGGCCGCCAGCCAAAAGCAATGGGTGTCAATGACAGCCATAAACAGAGGAAGCTGCTAAAGCCACCAAACTTCGAAAACGGGCGCGAAGGCATGCCAGGAGTGCACAAACGGACTTTCGGGACTCTAGCGCCAACTTTCAAAATGTGTCGTCATGGGTACCTGATCAACCCTGGCCGGCACGAGGCCACCAGCCCAAAGGAATGGGTATCAATGACAGCCATGAACAGAGGAAGCCGCTAAAGCCACCAAACTTCTAAAACGGTCGCAAAGGCATGCCAGGAGTCCACAAACGGACTTTCGGGACTCTAGCGCCAACTTTCAAAATGTGTCGTCATGGGTACCTGACCAACCCTGGCCGGCACAAGGCCACCAGCCCAAAGCAATGGGTATCAATGACAGCCATAAACAGAGGAAGCCGCTAAAGCCACCAAACTTCGAAAACGGGCGCAACGGCATGCCAGGAGTCCACACACGGACTTTCGGGACTCCAGCGCCTACTTTCAAAATGTGTCGTCATGGGTACCTGACCAACCCTGGCCGGCACAAGGCCACCAGCCCAAAGCAATGGGTATCAATGACAGCCATCAACAGAGGAAGCCGCTAAAGCCACCAAACTTCGAAAACGGGCGCAACGGCATGCCAGGAGTCCACACACGGACTTTCGGGACTCCAGCGCCTACTTTCAAAATGTGTCGTCATGGGTACCTGATCAACCCTGGCCGGCACGAGGCCACCAGCCCAAAGCAATGGGTGTCAATGACAGCCATAAACAGAGGAAGCCGCTAAAGCCACCAAACTTCGCACACGGGCGCGAAGGCATGCCAGGAGTGCACAAACGGACTTTCGGGACTCTAGCGCCAACTTTCAAAATGTGTCGTCATGGGTACCTGGCCGGCCCGAGGCCCCCAGCCCAAAGCAATGGGTATCAATGACAGCCATTAACAGAGGAAGCCGCTAAAGCCACCAAACTTCGAAAACGGTCGCAAAGGCATGCCAGGAGTCCACAAACGGACTTTCGGGACTCTAGCGCCAACTTTCAAAATGTGTCGTCATGGGTACCTGGCCGGCCCGAGGCCCCCAGCCCAAAGCAATGGGTATCAATGACAGCCATAAACAGAGGAAGCCGCTAAAGCCACCAAACTTCGAAAACGTGCGCAACGGCATGCCAGGAGTCCACACACGGACTTTCGGGACTCCAGCGCCTACTTTCAAAATGTGTCGTCATGGGTACCTGACCAACCCTGGCCGGCACAAGGTCACCAGCCCAAAGCAATGGGTATCAATGACAGCCATAAACAGAGGAAGCCGCTAAAGCCACCAAACTTCGAAAACGGGCGCAACGGCATGCCAGGAGTCCACACACGGACTTTCGGGACTCCAGCGCCTACTTTCAAAATGTGTCGTCATGGGTACCTGACCAACCCTGGCCGGCACAAGGTCACCAGCCCAAAGCAATGGGTATCAATGACAGCCATAAACAGAGGAAGCCGCTAAAGCCACCAAACTTCGAAAACGGGCGCAACGGCATGCCAGGAGTCCACACACGGACTTTCGGGACTCCAGCGCCTACTTTCAAAATGTGTCGTCATGGGTACCTGATCAACCCTGGCCGGCACGAGGCCACCAGCCCAAAGGAATGGGTATCAATGACAGCCATGAACAGAGGAAGCCGCTAAAGCCACCAAACTTCTAAAACGGTCGCAAAGGAATGCCAGGAGTCCACAAACGGACTTTCGGGACTCTAGCGCCAACTTTCAAAATGTGTCGTCATGGGTACCTGACCAACCCTGGCCGGCACAAGGCCACCAGCCCAAAGCAATGGGTATCAATGACAGCCATAAACAGAGGAAGCCGCTAAAGCCACCAAACTTCGAAAACGGGCGCGAAGGCATGCCAGGAGTGCACAAACGGACTTTCGGGACTCTAGCGCCAACTTTCAAAATGTGTCGTCATGGGTACCTGATCAACCCTGGCCGGCACGAGGCCACCAGCCCAAAGGAATGGGTATCAATGACAGCCATGAACAGAGGAAGCCGCTAAAGCCACCAAACTTCTAAAACGGTCGCAAAGTCATGCCAGGAGTCCACAAACGGACTTTCGGGACTCTAGCGCCAACTTTCAAAATGTGTCGTCATGGGTACCTGACCAACCTGGCCGGCCCGAGGCCGCCAGCCCAAAGCAATGGGTGTCAATGACAGCCATAAACAGAGGAAGCCGCTAAAGCCACCAAACTTCGAAAACGGGCGCAACGGCATGCCAGGAGTCCACACACGGACTTTCGGGACTCTAGCGCCAACTTTCAAAATGTGTCGTCATGGGTACCTGGCCGGCCCGAGGCCCCCAGCCCAAAGCAATGGGTATCAATGACAGCCATAAACAGAGGAAGCCGCTAAAGCCACCAAACTTCGAAAACGTGCGCAACGGCATGCCAGGAGTCCACACACGGACTTTCGGGACTCCAGCGCCTACTTTCAAAATGTGTCGTCATGGGTACCTGACCAACCCTGGCCGGCACAAGGTCACCAGCCCAAAGCAATGGGTATCAATGACAGCCATAAACAGAGGAAGCCGCTAAAGCCACCAAACTTCGAAAACGGGCGCAACGGCATGCCAGGAGTCCACACACGGACTTTCGGGACTCCAGCGCCTACTTTCAAAATGTGTCGTCATGGGTACCTGATCAACCCTGGCCGGCACGAGGCCACCAGCCCAAAGGAATGGGTATCAATGACAGCCATGAACAGAGGAAGCCGCTAAAGCCACCAAACTTCTAAAACGGTCGCAAAGTCATGCCAGGAGTCCACAAACGGACTTTCGGGACTCTAGCGCCAACTTTCAAAATGTGTCGTCATGGGTACCTGACCAACCTGGCCGGCCCGAGGCCGCCAGCCCAAAGCAATGGGTGTCAATGACAGCCATAAACAGAGGAAGCCGCTAAAGCCACCAAACTTCGAAAACGGGCGCAACGGCATGCCAGGAGTCCACACACGGACTTTCGGGACTCCAGCGCCTACTTTCAAAATGTGTCGTCATGGGTACCTGATCAACCCTGGCCGGCACGAGGCCACCAGCCCAAAGGAATGGGTATCAATGACAGCCATGAACAGAGGAAGCCGCTAAAGCCACCAAACTTCTAAAACAGTCGCAAAGGCATGCCAGGAGTCCACAAACGGACTTTCGGGACTCTAGCGCCAACTTTCAAAATGTGTCGTCATGGGTACCTGACCAACCCTGGCCGGCACAAGGCCACCAGCCCAAAGCAATGGGTATCAATGACAGCCATAAACAGAGGAAGCCGCTAAAGCCACCAAACTTCGAAAACGGTCGCAAAGGCATGCCAGGAGTCCACAAACGGACTTTCGGGACTCTAGCGCCAACTTTCAAAATGTGTCGTCATGGGTACCTGGCCGGCCCGAGGCCCCCAGCCCAAAGCAATGGGTATCAATGACAGCCATAAACAGAGGAAGCCGCTAAAGCCACCAAACTTCTAAAACGGTCGCAAAGGCATGCCAGGAGTCCACAAATGGACTTTCGGGACTCTAGCGCCAACTTTCAAAATGTGTCGTCATGGGTACCTGACCAACCTGGCCGGCCCGAGGCCGCCAGCCCAAAGCAATGGGTGTCAATGACAGCCATAAACAGAGGAAGCCGCTAAAGCCACCAAACTTCGAAAACGGGTGCGAAGGCATGCCAGGAGTGCACAAACGGACTTTCGGGACTCTAGCGCCAACTTTCAAAATGTGTCGTCATGGGTACCTGATCAACCCTGGCCGGCACGAGGCCACCAGCCCAAAGGAATGGGTATCAATGACAGCCATGAACAGAGGAAGCCGCTAAAGCCACCAAACTTCTAAAACGGTCGCAAAGGCATGCCAGGAGTCCACAAACGGACTTTCGGGACTCTAGCGCCAACTTTCAAAATGTGTCGTCATGGGTACCTGACCAACCCTGGCCGGCACAAGGCCACCAGCCCAAAGCAATGGGTATCAATGACAGCCATAAACAGAGGAAGCCGCTAAAGCCACCAAACTTCGAAAACGGGCGCAACGGCATGCCAGGAGTCCACACACGGACTTTCGGGACTCCAGCGCCTACTTTCAAAATGTGTCGTCATGGGTACCTGACCAACCCTGGCCGGCACAAGGCCACCAGCCCAAAGCAATGGGTATCAATGACAGCCATCAACAGAGGAAGCCGCTAAAGCCACCAAACTTCGAAAACGGGCGCAACGGCATGCCAGGAGTCCACACACGGACTTTCGGGACTCCAGCGCCTACTTTCAAAATGTGTCGTCATGGGTACCTGATCAACCCTGGCCGGCACGAGGCCACCAGCCCAAAGCAATGGGTGTCAATGACAGCCATAAACAGAGGAAGCCGCTAAAGCCACCAAACTTCGCACACGGGCGCGAAGGCATGCCAGGAGTGCACAAACGGACTTTCGGGACTCTAGCGCCAACTTTCAAAATGTGTCGTCATGGGTACCTGGCCGGCCCGAGGCCCCCAGCCCAAAGCAATGGGTATCAATGACAGCCATTAACAGAGGAAGCCGCTAAAGCCACCAAACTTCGAAAACGGGCGCAACGGCATGCCAGGAGTCCACACACGGACTTTCGGGACTCCAGCGCCTACTTTCAAAATGTGTCGTCATGGGTACCTGACCAACCCTGGCCGGCACAAGGCCACCAGCCCAAAGCAATGGGTATCAATGACAGCCATAAACAGAGGAAGCCGCTAAAGCCACCAAACTTCGAAAACGTGCGCAACGGCATGCCAGGAGTCCACACACGGACTTTCGGGACTCCAGCGCCTACTTTCAAAATGTGTCGTCATGGGTACCTGACCAACCCTGGCCGGCACAAGGCCACCAGTCCAAAGCAATGGGTATCAATGACAGCCATAAACAGAGGAAGCCGCTAAAGCCACCAAACTTCGAAAACGGGCGCAACGGCATGCCAGGAGTCCACACACGGACTTTCGGGACTCCAGCGCCTACTTTCAAAATGTGTCGTCATGGGTACCTGATCAACCCTGGCCGGCACGAGGCCACCAGCCCAAAGGAATGGGTATCAATGACAGCCATGAACAGAGGAAGCCGCTAAAGCCACCAAACTTCTAAAACGGTCGCAAAGGCATGCCAGGAGTCCACAAACGGACTTTCGGGACTCTAGCGCCAACTTTCAAAATGTGTCGTCATGGGTACCTGACCAACCCTGGCCGGCACAAGGCCACCAGCCCAAAGCAATGGGTATCAATGACAGCCATAAACAGAGGAAGCCGCTAAAGCCACCAAACTTCGAAAACGGGCGCGAAGGCATGCCAGGAGTGCACAAACGGACTTTCGGGACTCTAGCGCCAACTTTCAAAATGTGTCGTCATGGGTACCTGATCAACCCTGGCCGGCACGAGGCCACCAGCCCAAAGGAATGGGTATCAATGACAGCCATGAACAGAGGAAGCCGCTAAAGCCACCAAACTTCTAAAACGGTCGCAAAGGCATGCCAGGAGTCCACAAACGGACTTTCGGGACTCTAGCGCCAACTTTCAAAATGTGTCGTCATGGGTACCTGACCAACCTGGCCGGCCCGAGGCCGCCAGCCCAAAGCAATGGGTGTCAATGACAGCCATAAACAGAGGAAGCCGCTAACGCCACCAAACTTCGAAAACGGGCGCAACGGCATGCCAGGAGTCCACACACGGACTTTCGGGACTCCAGCGCCTACTTTCAAAATGTGTCGTCATGGGTACCTGATCAACCCTGGCCGGCACGAGGCCACCAGCCCAAAGGAATGGGTATCAATGACAGCCATGAACAGAGGAAGCCGCTAAAGCCACCAAACTTCTAAAACGGTCGCAAAGGCATGCCAGGAGTCCACAAACGGACTTTCGGGACTCTAGCGCCAACTTTCAAAATGTGTCGTCATGGGTACCTGACCAACCCTGGCCGGCACAAGGCCACCAGCCCAAAGCAATGGGTATCAATGACAGCCATAAACAGAGGAAGCCGCTAAAGCCACCAAACTTCGAAAACGGTCGCAAAGGCATGCCAGGAGTCCACAAACGGACTTTCGGGACTCTAGCGCCAACTTTCAAAATGTGTCGTCATGGGTACCTGGCCGGCCCGAGGCCCCCAGCCCAAAGCAATGGGTATCAATGACAGCCATAAACAGAGGAAGCCGCTAAAGCCACCAAACTTCTAAAACGGTCGCAAAGGCATGCCAGGAGTCCACAAACGGACTTTCGGGACTCTAGCGCCAACTTTCAAAATGTGTCGTCATGGGTACCTGACCAACCTGGCCGGCCCGAGGCCGCCAGCCCAAAGCAATGGGTGTCAATGACAGCCATAAACAGAGGAAGCCGCTAAAGCCACCAAACTTCGAAAACGGGCGCGAAGGCATGCCAGGAGTGCACAAACGGACTTTCGGGACTCTAGCGCCAACTTTCAAAATGTGTCGTCATGGGTACCTGATCAACCCTGGCCGGCACGAGGCCACCAGCCCAAAGGAATGGGTATCAATGACAGCCATGAACAGAGGAAGCCGCTAAAGCCACCAAACTTCTAAAACGGTCGCAAAGGCATGCCAGGAGTCCACAAACGGACTTTCGGGACTCTAGCGCCAACTTTCAAAATGTGTCGTCATGGGTACCTGACCAACCCTGGCCGGCACAAGGCCACCAGCCCAAAGCAATGGGTGGCAATGACAGCCATAAACAGAGGAAGCCGCTAAAGCCACCAAACTTCGAAAACGGGCGCGAAGGCATGCCAGGAGTGCACAAACGGACTTTCGGGACTCTAGCGCCAACTTTCAAAATGTGTCGTCATGGGTACCTGATCAACCCTGGCCGGCACGAGGCCACCAGCCCAAAGCAATGGGTGTCAATGACAGCCATAAACAGAGGAAGCCGCTAAAGCCACCAAACTTCGCACACGGGCGCGAAGGCATGCCAGGAGTGCACAAACGGACTTTCGGGACTCTAGCGCCAACTTTCAAAATGTGTCGTCATGGGTACCTGGCCGGCCCGAGGCCCCCAGCCCAAAGCAATGGGTATCAATGACAGCCATTAACAGAGGAAGCCGCTAAAGCCACCAAACTTCGAAAACGGGCGCAACGGCATGCCAGGAGTCCACACACGGACTTTCGGGACTCCAGCGCCTACTTTCAAAATGTGTCGTCATGGGTACCTGACCAACCCTGGCCGGCACAAGGCCACCAGCCCAAAGCAATGGGTATCAATGACAGCCATAAACAGAGGAAGCCGCTAAAGCCACCAAACTTCGAAAACGTGCGCAACGGCATGCCAGGAGTCCACACACGGACTTTCGGGACTCCAGCGCCTACTTTCAAAATGTGTCGTCATGGGTACCTGACCAACCCTGGCCGGCACAAGGCCACCAGCCCAAAGCAATGGGTATCAATGACAGCCATAAACAGAGGAAGCCGCTAAAGCCACCAAACTTCGAAAACGGGCGCAACGGCATGCCAGGAGTCCACACACGGACTTTCGGGACTCCAGCGCCTACTTTCAAAATGTGTCGTCATGGGTACCTGATCAACCCTGGCCGGCACGAGGCCACCAGCCCAAAGGAATGGGTATCAATGATAGCCATGAACAGAGGAAGCCGCTAAAGCCACCAAACTTCTAAAACGGTCGCAAAGGCATGCCAGGAGTCCACAAACGGACTTTCGGGACTCTAGCGCCAGCTTTCAAAATGTGTCGTCATGGGTACCTGACCAACCCTGGCCGGCACAAGGCCACCAGCCCAAAGCAATGGGTATCAATGACAGCCATAAACAGAGGAAGCCGCTAAAGCCACCAAACTTCGAAAACGGGCGCGAAGGCATGCCAGGAGTGCACAAACGGACTTTCGGGACTCTAGCGCCAACTTTCAAAATGTGTCGTCATGGGTACCTGATCAACCCTGGCCGGCACGAGGCCACCAGCCCAAAGGAATAGGTATCAATGACAGCCATGAACAGAGGAAGCCGCTAAAGCCACCAAACTTCTAAAACGGTCGCAAAGGCATGCCAGGAGTCCACAAACGGACTTTCGGGACTCTAGCGCCAACTTTCAAAATGTGTCGTCATGGGTACCTGACCAACCTGGCCGGCCCGAGGCCGCCAGCCCAAAGCAATGGGTGTCAATGACAGCCATAAACAGAGGAAGCCGCTAAAGCCACCAAACTTCGAAAACGGGCGCAACGGCATGCCAGGAGTCCACACACGGACTTTCGGGACTCCAGCGCCTACTTTCAAAATGTGTCGTCATGGGTACCTGACCAACCCTGGCCGGCACAAGGCCACCAGCCCAAAGCAATGGGTGTCAATGACAGCCATAAACAGAGGAAGCCGCTAAAGCCACCAAACTTCGCACACGGGCGCGAAGGCATGCCAGGAGTGCACAAACGGACTTTCGGGACTCTAGCGCCAACTTTCAAAATGTGTCGTCATGGGTACCTGGCCGGCCCGAGGCCCCCAGCCCAAAGCAATGGGTATCAATGACAGCCATTAACAGAGGAAGCCGCTAAAGCCACCAAACTTCGAAAACGGGCGCAACGGCATGCCAGGAGTCCACACACGGACTTTCGGGACTCCAGCGCCTACTTTCAAAATGTGTCGTCATGGGTACCTGACCAACCCTGGCCGGCACAAGGCCACCAGCCCAAAGCAATGGGTATCAATGACAGCCATAAACAGAGGAAGCCGCTAAAGCCACCAAACTTCGAAAACGTGCGCAACGGCATGCCAGGAGTCCACACACGGACTTTCGGGACTCCAGCGCCTACTTTCAAAATGTGTCGTCATGGGTACCTGACCAACCCTGGCCGGCACAAGGCCACCAGTCCAAAGCAATGGGTATCAATGACAGCCATAAACAGAGGAAGCCGCTAAAGCCACCAAACTTCGAAAACGGGCGCAACGGCATGCCAGGAGTCCACACACGGACTTTCGGGACTCCAGCGCCTACTTTCAAAATGTGTCGTCATGGGTACCTGACCAACCTGGCCGGCCCGAGGCCGCCAGCCCAAAGCAATGGGTGTCAATGACAGCCATAAACAGAGGAAGCCGCTAAAGCCACCAAACTTCGAAAACGGGCGCAACGGCATGCCAGGAGTCCACACACGGACTTTCGGGACTCCAGCGCCTACTTTCAAAATGTGTCGTCATGGGTACCTGATCAACCCTGGCCGGCACGAGGCCACCAGCCCAAAGGAATGGGTATCAATGACAGCCATGAACAGAGGAAGCCGCTAAAGCCACCAAACTTCTAAAACGGTCGCAAAGGCATGCCAGGAGTCCACAAACGGACTTTCGGGACTCTAGCGCCAACTTTCAAAATGTGTCGTCATGGGTACCTGACCAACCCTGGCCGGCACAAGGCCACCAGCCCAAAGCAATGGGTATCAATGACAGCCATAAACAGAGGAAGCCGCTAAAGCCACCAAACTTCGAAAACGGTCGCAAAGGCATGCCAGGAGTCCACAAACGGACTTTCGGGACTCTAGCGCCAACTTTCAAAATGTGTCGTCATGGGTACCTGGCCGGCCCGAGGCCCCCAGCCCAAAGCAATGGGTATCAATGACAGCCATAAACAGAGGAAGCCGCTAAAGCCACCAAACTTCTAAAACGGTCGCAAAGGCATGCCAGGAGTCCACAAACGGACTTTCGGGACTCTAGCGCCAACTTTCAAAATGTGTCGTCATGGGTACCTGACCAACCTGGCCGGCCCGAGGCCGCCAGCCCAAAGCAATGGGTGTCAATGACAGCCATAAACAGAGGAAGCCGCTAAAGCCACCAAACTTCGAAAACGGGCGCAACGGCATGCCAGGAGTCCACACACGGACTTTCGGGACTCCAGCGCCTACTTTCAAAATGTGTCGTCATGGGTACCTGATCAACCCTGGCCGGCACGAGGCCACCAGCCCAAAGGAATGGGTATCAATGATAGCCATGAACAGAGGAAGCCGCTAAAGCCACCAAACTTCTAAAACGGTCGCAAAGGCATGCCAGGAGTCCACAAACGGACTTTCGGGACTCTAGCGCCAGCTTTCAAAATGTGTCGTCATGGGTACCTGACCAACCCTGGCCGGCACAAGGCCACCAGCCCAAAGCAATGGGTATCAATGACAGCCATAAACAGAGGAAGCCGCTAAAGCCACCAAACTTCGAAAACGGGCGCGAAGGCATGCCAGGAGTGCACAAACGGACTTTCGGGACTCTAGCGCCAACTTTCAAAATGTGTCGTCATGGGTACCTGATCAACCCTGGCCGGCACGAGGCCACCAGCCCAAAGGAATAGGTATCAATGACAGCCATGAACAGAGGAAGCCGCTAAAGCCACCAAACTTCTAAAACGGTCGCAAAGGCATGCCAGGAGTCCACAAACGGACTTTCGGGACTCTAGCGCCAACTTTCAAAATGTGTCGTCATGGGTACCTGACCAACCTGGCCGGCCCGAGGCCGCCAGCCCAAAGCAATGGGTGTCAATGACAGCCATAAACAGAGGAAGCCGCTAAAGCCACCAAACTTCGAAAACGGGCGCAACGGCATGCCAGGAGTCCACACACGGACTTTCGGGACTCCAGCGCCTACTTTCAAAATGTGTCGTCATGGGTACCTGACCAACCCTGGCCGGCACAAGGCCACCAGCCCAAAGCAATGGGTGTCAATGACAGCCATAAACAGAGGAAGCCGCTAAAGCCACCAAACTTCGCACACGGGCGCGAAGGCATGCCAGGAGTGCACAAACGGACTTTCGGGACTCTAGCGCCAACTTTCAAAATGTGTCGTCATGGGTACCTGGCCGGCCCGAGGCCCCCAGCCCAAAGCAATGGGTATCAATGACAGCCATTAACAGAGGAAGCCGCTAAAGCCACCAAACTTCGAAAACGGGCGCAACGGCATGCCAGGAGTCCACACACGGACTTTCGGGACTCCAGCGCCTACTTTCAAAATGTGTCGTCATGGGTACCTGACCAACCCTGGCCGGCACAAGGCCACCAGCCCAAAGCAATGGGTATCAATGACAGCCATAAACAGAGGAAGCCGCTAAAGCCACCAAACTTCGAAAACGTGCGCAACGGCATGCCAGGAGTCCACACACGGACTTTCGGGACTCCAGCGCCTACTTTCAAAATGTGTCGTCATGGGTACCTGACCAACCCTGGCCGGCACAAGGCCACCAGTCCAAAGCAATGGGTATCAATGACAGCCATAAACAGAGGAAGCCGCTAAAGCCACCAAACTTCGAAAACGGGCGCAACGGCATGCCAGGAGTCCACACACGGACTTTCGGGACTCCAGCGCCTACTTTCAAAATGTGTCGTCATGGGTACCTGACCAACCTGGCCGGCCCGAGGCCGCCAGCCCAAAGCAATGGGTGTCAATGACAGCCATAAACAGAGGAAGCCGCTAAAGCCACCAAACTTCGAAAACGGGCGCAACGGCATGCCAGGAGTCCACACACGGACTTTCGGGACTCCAGCGCCTACTTTCAAAATGTGTCGTCATGGGTACCTGATCAACCCTGGCCGGCACGAGGCCACCAGCCCAAAGGAATGGGTATCAATGACAGCCATGAACAGAGGAAGCCGCTAAAGCCACCAAACTTCTAAAACGGTCGCAAAGGCATGCCAGGAGTCCACAAACGGACTTTCGGGACTCTAGCGCCAACTTTCAAAATGTGTCGTCATGGGTACCTGACCAACCCTGGCCGGCACAAGGCCACCAGCCCAAAGCAATGGGTATCAATGACAGCCATAAACAGAGGAAGCCGCTAAAGCCACCAAACTTCGAAAACGGTCGCAAAGGCATGCCAGGAGTCCACAAACGGACTTTCGGGACTCTAGCGCCAACTTTCAAAATGTGTCGTCATGGGTACCTGGCCGGCCCGAGGCCCCCAGCCCAAAGCAATGGGTATCAATGACAGCCATAAACAGAGGAAGCCGCTAAAGCCACCAAACTTCTAAAACGGTCGCAAAGGCATGCCAGGAGTCCACAAACGGACTTTCGGGACTCTAGCGCCAACTTTCAAAATGTGTCGTCATGGGTACCTGACCAACCTGGCCGGCCCGAGGCCGCCAGCCCAAAGCAATGGGTGTCAATGACAGCCATAAACAGAGGAAGCCGCTAAAGCCACCAAACTTCGAAAACGGGCGCGAAGGCATGCCAGGAGTGCACAAACGGACTTTCGGGACTCTAGCGCCAACTTTCAAAATGTGTCGTCATGGGTACCTGATCAACCCTGGCCGGCACGAGGCCACCAGCCCAAAGGAATGGGTATCAATGACAACCATGAACAGAGGAAGCCGCTAAAGCCACCAAACTTCTAAAACGGTCGCAAAGGCATGCCAGGAGTCCACAAACGGACTTTCGGGACTCTAGCGCCAACTTTCAAAATGTGTCGTCATGGGTACCTGACCAACCCTGGCCGGCACAAGGCCACCAGCCCAAAGCAATGGGTGTCAATGACAGCCATAAACAGAGGAAGCCGCTAAAGCCACCAAACTTCTAAAACGGTCGCAAAGGCATGCCAGGAGTCCACAAACGGACTTTCGGGACTCTAGCGCCAACTTTCAAAATGTGTCGTCATGGGTACCTGACCAACCTGGCCGGCCCGAGGCCGCCAGCCCAAAGCAATGGGTGTCAATGACAGCCATAAACAGAGGAAGCCGCTAAAGCCACCAAACTTCGAAAACGGGCGCAACGGCATGCCAGGAGTCCACACACGGACTTTCGGGACTCCAGCGCCTACTTTCAAAATGTGTCGTCATGGGTACCTGACCAACCCTGGCCGGCACAAGGCCACCAGCCCAAAGCAATGGGTATCAATGACAGCCATAAACAGAGGAAGCCGCTAAAGCCACCAAACTTCGAAAACGTGCGCAACGGCATGCCAGGAGTCCACACACGGACTTTCGGGACTCCAGCGCCTACTTTCAAAATGTGTCGTCATGGGTACCTGACCAACCCTGGCCGGCACAAGGCCACCAGTCCAAAGCAATGGGTATCAATGACAGCCATAAACAGAGGAAGCCGCTAAAGCCACCAAACTTCGAAAACGGGCGCAACGGCATGCCAGGAGTCCACACACAGACTTTCGGGACTCCAGCGCCTACTTTCAAAATGTGTCGTCATGGGTACCTGACCAACCTGGCCGGCCCGAGGCCGCCAGCCCAAAGCAATGGGTGTCAATGACAGCCATAAACAGAGGAAGCCGCTAAAGCCACCAAACTTCGAAAACGGGCGCAACGGCATGCCAGGAGTCCACACACGGACTTTCGGGACTCCAGCGCCTACTTTCAAAATGTGTCGTCATGGGTACCTGATCAACCCTGGCCGGCACGAGGCCACCAGCCCAAAGGAATGGGTATCAATGACAGCCATGAACAGAGGAAGCCGCTAAAGCCACCAAACTTCTAAAACGGTCGCAAAGGCATGCCAGGAGTCCACAAACGGACTTTCGGGACTCTAGCGCCAACTTTCAAAATGTGTCGTCATGGGTACCTGACCAACCCTGGCCGGCACAAGGCCACCAGCCCAAAGCAATGGGTATCAATGACAGCCATAAACAGAGGAAGCCGCTAAAGCCACCAAACTTCGAAAACGGTCGCAAAGGCATGCCAGGAGTCCACAAACGGACTTTCGGGACTCTAGCGCCAACTTTCAAAATGTGTCGTCATGGGTACCTGGCCGGCCCGAGGCCCCCAGCCCAAAGCAATGGGTATCAATGACAGCCATAAACAGAGGAAGCCGCTAAAGCCACCAAACTTCTAAAACGGTCGCAAAGGCATGCCAGGAGTCCACAAACGGACTTTCGGGACTCTAGCGCCAACTTTCAAAATGTGTCGTCATGGGTACCTGACCAACCTGGCCGGCCCGAGGCCGCCAGCCCAAAGCAATGGGTGTCAATGACAGCCATAAACAGAGGAAGCCGCTAAAGCCACCAAACTTCGAAAACGGGCGCGAAGGCATGCCAGGAGTGCACAAACGGACTTTCGGGACTCTAGCGCCAACTTTCAAAATGTGTCGTCATGGGTACCTGATCAACCCTGGCCGGCACGAGGCCACCAGCCCAAAGGAATGGGTATCAATGACAACCATGAACAGAGGAAGCCGCTAAAGCCACCAAACTTCTAAAACGGTCGCAAAGGCATGCCAGGAGTCCACAAACGGACTTTCGGTACTCTAGCGCCAACTTTCAAAATGTGTCGTCATGGGTACCTGACCAACCCTGGCCGGCACAAGGCCACCAGCCCAAAGCAATGGGTGTCAATGACAGCCATAAACAGAGGAAGCCGCTAAAGCCACCAAACTTCGAAAACGGGCGCGAAGGCATGCCAGGAGTGCACAAACGGACTTTCGGGACTCTAGCGCCAACTTTCAAAATGTGTCGTCATGGGTACCTGATCAACCCTGGCCGGCACGAGGCCACCAGCCCAAAGCAATGGGTGTCAATGACAGCCATAAACAGAGGAAGCCGCTAAAGCCACCAAACTTCGCACACGGGCGCGAAGGCATGCCAGGAGTGCACAAACGGACTTTCGGGACTCTAGCGCCAACTTTCAAAATGTGTCGTCATGGGTACCTGGCCGGCCCGAGGCCCCCAGCCCAAAGCAATGGGTATCAATGACAGCCATTAACAGAGGAAGCCGCTAAAGCCACCAAACTTCGAAAACGGGCGCAACGGCATGCCAGGAGTCCACACACGGACTTTCGGGACTCCAGCGCCTACTTTCAAAATGTGTCGTCATGGGTACCTGACCAACCCTGGCCGGCACAAGGCCACCAGCCCAAAGCAATGGGTATCAATGACAGCCATAAACAGAGGAAGCCGCTAAAGCCACCAAACTTCGAAAACGGGCGCAACGGCATGCCAGGAGTCCACACACGGACTTTCGGGACTCCAGCGCCTACTTTCAAAATGTGTCGTCATGGGTACCTGATCAACCCTGGCCGGCACGAGGCCACCAGCCCAAAGGAATGGGTATCAATGACAGCCATGAACAGAGGAAGCCGCTAAAGCCACCAAACTTCTAAAACGGTCGCAAAGGCATGCCAGGAGTCCACAAACGGACTTTCGGGACTCTAGCGCCAACTTTCAAAATGTGTCGTCATGGGTACCTGACCAACCCTGGCCGGCACAAGGCCACCAGCCCAAAGCAATGGGTATCAATGACAGCCATAAACAGAGGAAGCCGCTAAAGCCACCAAACTTCGAAAACGGGCGCGAAGGCATGCCAGGAGTGCACAAACGGACTTTCGGGACTCTAGCGCCAACTTTCAAAATGTGTCGTCATGGGTACCTGATCAACCCTGGCCGGCACGAGGCCACCAGCCCAAAGGAATAGGTATCAATGACAGCCATGAACAGAGGAAGCCGCTAAAGCCACCAAACTTCTAAAACGGTCGCAAAGGCATGCCAGGAGTCCACAAACGGACTTTCGGGACTCTAGCGCCAACTTTCAAAATGTGTCGTCATGGGTACCTGACCAACCTGGCCGGCCCGAGGCCGCCAGCCCAAAGCAATGGGTGTCAATGACAGCCATAAACAGAGGAAGCCGCTAAAGCCACCAAACTTCGAAAACGGGCGCAACGGCATGCCAGGAGTCCACACACGGACTTTCGGGACTCCAGCGCCTACTTTCAAAATGTGTCGTCATGGGTACCTGATCAACCCTGGCCGGCACGAGGCCACCAGCCCAAAGGAATGGGTATCAATGACAGCCATGAACAGAGGAAGCCGCTAAAGCCACCAAACTTCTAAAACGGTCGCAAAGGCATGCCAGGAGTCCACAAACGGACTTTCGGGACTCTAGCGCCAACTTTCAAAATGTGTCGTCATGGGTACCTGACCAACCCTGGCCGGCACAAGGCCACCAGCCCAAAGCAATAGGTATCAATGACAGCCATAAACAGAGGAAGCCGCTAAAGCCACCAAACTTCGAAAACGGTCGCAAAGGCATGCCAGGAGTCCACAAACGGACTTTCGGGACTCTAGCGCCAACTTTCAAAATGTGTCGTCATGGGTACCTGGCCGGCCCGAGGCCCCCAGCCCAAAGCAATGGGTATCAATGACAGCCATAAACAGAGGAAGCCGCTAAAGCCACCAAACTTCTAAAACGGTCGCAAAGGCATGCCAGGAGTCCACAAACGGACTTTCGGGACTCTAGCGCCAACTTTCAAAATGTGTCGTCATGGGTACCTGACCAACCTGGCCGGCCCGAGGCCGCCAGCCCAAAGCAATGGGTGTCAATGACAGCCATAAACAGAGGAAGCCGCTAAAGCCACCAAACTTCGAAAACGGGCGCGAAGGCATGCCAGGAGTGCACAAACGGACTTTCGGGACTCTAGCGCCAACTTTCAAAATGTGTCGTCATGGGTACCTGATCAACCCTGGCCGGCACGAGGCCACCAGCCCAAAGGAATGGGTATCAATGACAGCCATGAACAGAGGAAGCCGCTAAAGCCACCAAACTTCTAAAACGGTCGCAAAGGCATGCCAGGAGTCCACAAACGGACTTTCGGGACTCTAGCGCCAACTTTCAAAATGTGTCGTCATGGGTACCTGACCAACCCTGGCCGGCACAAGGCCACCAGCCCAAAGCAATGGGTATCAATGACAGCCATAAACAGAGGAAGCCGCTAAAGCCACCAAACTTCGAAAACGGGCGCAACGGCATGCCAGGAGTGCACAAACGGACTTTCGGGACTCTAGCGCCAACTTTCAAAATGTGTCGTCATGGGTACCTGATCAACCCTGGCCGGCACGAGGCCACCAGCCCAAAGGAATGGGTATCAATGACAGCCATGAACAGAGGAAGCCGCTAAAGCCACCAAACTTCTAAAACGGTCGCAAAGGCATGCCAGGAGTCCACAAACGGACTTTCGGGACTCTAGCGCCAACTTTCAAAATGTGTCGTCATGGGTACCTGACCAACCTGGCCGGCCCGAGGCCGCCAGCCCAAAGCAATGGGTGTCAATGACAGCCATAAACAGAGGAAGCCGCTAAAGCCACCAAACTTCGAAAACGGGCGCAACGGCATGCCAGGAGTCCACACACGGACTTTCGGGACTCCAGCGCCTACTTTCAAAATGTGTCGTCATGGGTACCTGATCAACCCTGGCCGGCACGAGGCCACCAGCCCAAAGGAATGGGTATCAATGACAGCCATGAACAGAGGAAGCCGCTAAAGCCACCAAACTTCTAAAACGGTCGCAAAGGCATGCCAGGAGTCCACAAACGGACTTTCGGGACTCTAGCGCCAACTTTCAAAATGTGTCGTCATGGGTACCTGACCAACCCTGGCCGGCACAAGGCCACCAGCCCAAAGCAATGGGTATCAATGACAGCCATAAACAGAGGAAGCCGCTAAAGCCACCAAACTTCGAAAACGGTCGCAAAGGCATGCCAGGAGTCCACAAACGGACTTTCGGGACTCTAGCGCCAACTTTCAAAATGTGTCGTCATGGGTACCTGGCCGGCCCGAGGCCCCCAGCCCAAAGCAATGGGTATCAATGACAGCCATAAACAGAGGAAGCCGCTAAAGCCACCAAACTTCTAAAACGGTCGCAAAGGCATGCCAGGAGTCCACAAACGGACTTTCGGGACTCTAGCGCCAACTTTCAAAATGTGTCGTCATGGGTACCTGACCAACCTGGCCGGCCCGAGGCCGCCAGCCCAAAGCAATGGGTGTCAATGACAGCCATAAACAGAGGAAGCCGCTAAAGCCACCAAACTTCGAAAACGGGCGCGAAGGCATGCCAGGAGTGCACAAACGGACTTTCGGGACTCTAGCGCCAACTTTCAAAATGTGTCGTCATGGGTACCTGATCAACCCTGGCCGGCACGAGGCCACCAGCCCAAAGGAATGGGTATCAATGACAGCCATGAACAGAGGAAGCCGCTAAAGCCACCAAACTTCTAAAACGGTCGCAAAGGCATGCCAGGAGTCCACAAACGGACTTTCGGGACTCTAGCGCCAACTTTCAAAATGTGTCGTCATGGGTACCTGACCAACCCTGGCCGGCACGAGGCCACCAGCCCAAAGGAATGGGTATCAATGACAGCCATGAACAGAGGAAGCCGCTAAAGCCACCAAACTTCTAAAACGGTCGCAAAGGCATGCCAGGAGTCCACAAACGGACTTTCGGGACTCTAGCGCCAACTTTCAAAATGTGTCGTCATGGGTACCTGACCAACCTGGCCGGCCCGAGGCCGCCAGCCCAAAGCAATGGGTGTCAATGACAGCCATAAACAGAGGAAGCCGCTAAAGCCACCAAACTTCGAAAACGGGCGCAACGGCATGCCAGGAGTCCACACACGGACTTTCGGGACTCCAGCGCCTACTTTCAAAATGTGTCGTCATGGGTACCTGATCAACCCTGGCCGGCACGAGGCCACCAGCCCAAAGGAATGGGTATCAATGACAGCCATGAACAGAGGAAGCCGCTAAAGCCACCAAACTTCTAAAACGGTCGCAAAGGCATGCCAGGAGTCCACAAACGGACTTTCGGGACTCTAGCGCCAACTTTCAAAATGTGTCGTCATGGGTACCTGACCAACCCTGGCCGGCACAAGGCCACCAGCCCAAAGCAATGGGTATCAATGACAGCCATAAACAGAGGAAGCCGCTAAAGCCACCAAACTTCGAAAACGGTCGCAAAGGCATGCCAGGAGTCCACAAACGGACTTTCGGGACTCTAGCGCCAACTTTCAAAATGTGTCGTCATGGGTACCTGGCCGGCCCGAGGCCCCCAGCCCAAAGCAATGGGTATCAATGACAGCCATAAACAGAGGAAGCCGCTAAAGCCACCAAACTTCTAAAACGGTCGCAAAGGCATGCCAGGAGTCCACAAACGGACTTTCGGGACTCTAGCGCCAACTTTCAAAATGTGTCGTCATGGGTACCTGACCAACCTGGCCGGCCCGAGGCCGCCAGCCCAAAGCAATGGGTGTCAATGACAGCCATAAACAGAGGAAGCCGCTAAAGCCACCAAACTTCGAAAACGGGCGCGAAGGCATGCCAGGAGTGCACAAACGGACTTTCGGGACTCTAGCGCCAACTTTCAAAATGTGTCGTCATGGGTACCTGATCAACCCTGGCCGGCACGAGGCCACCAGCCCAAAGGAATGGGTATCAATGACAGCCATGAACAGAGGAAGCCGCTAAAGCCACCAAACTTCTAAAACGGTCGCAAAGGCATGCCAGGAGTCCACAAACGGACTTTCGGGACTCTAGCGCCAACTTTCAAAATGTGTCGTCATGGGTACCTGACCAACCCTGGCCGGCACAAGGCCACCAGCCCAAAGCAATGGGTGTCAATGACAGCCATAAACAGAGGAAGCCGCTAAAGCCACCAAACTTCGAAAACGGGCGCGAAGGCATGCCAGGAGTGCACAAACGGACTTTCGGGACTCTAGCGCCAACTTTCAAAATGTGTCGTCATGGGTACCTGATCAACCCTGGCCGGCACGAGGCCACCAGCCCAAAGCAATGGGTGTCAATGACAGCCATAAACAGAGGAAGCCGCTAAAGCCACCAAACTTCGCACACGGGCGCGAAGGCATGCCAGGAGTGCACAAACGGACTTTCGGGACTCTAGCGCCAACTTTCAAAATGTGTCGTCATGGGTACCTGGCCGGCCCGAGGCCCCCAGCCCAAAGCAATGGGTATCAATGACAGCCATTAACAGAGGAAGCCGCTAAAGCCACCAAACTTCGAAAACGGGCGCAACGGCATGCCAGGAGTCCACACACGGACTTTCGGGACTCCAGCGCCTACTTTCAAAATGTGTCGTCATGGGTACCTGACCAACCCTGGCCGGCACAAGGCCACCAGCCCAAAGCAATGGGTATCAATGACAGCCATAAACAGAGGAAGCCGCTAAAGCCACCAAACTTCGAAAACGTGCGCAACGGCATGCCAGGAGTCCACACACGGACTTTCGGGACTCCAGCGCCTACTTTCAAAATGTGTCGTCATGGGTACCTGACCAACCCTGGCCGGCACAAGGCCACCAGCCCAAAGCAATGGGTATCAATGACAGCCATAAACAGAGGAAGCCGCTAAAGCCACCAAACTTCGAAAACGGGCGCAACGGCATGCCAGGAGTCCACACACGGACTTTCGGGACTCCAGCGCCTACTTTCAAAATGTGTCGTCATGGGTACCTGATCAACCCTGGCCGGCACGAGGCCACCAGCCCAAAGGAATGGGTATCAATGACAGCCATGAACAGAGGAAGCCGCTAAAGCCACCAAACTTCTAAAACGGTCGCAAAGGCATGCCAGGAGTCCACAAACGGACTTTCGGGACTCTAGCGCCAACTTTCAAAATGTGTCGTCATGGGTACCTGACCAACCCTGGCCGGCACAAGGCCACCAGCCCAAAGCAATGGGTATCAATGACAGCCATAAACAGAGGAAGCCGCTAAAGCCACCAAACTTCGAAAACGGGCGCGAAGGCATGCCAGGAGTGCACAAACGGACTTTCGGGACTCTAGCGCCAACTTTCAAAATGTGTCGTCATGGGTACCTGATCAACCCTGGCCGGCACGAGGCCACCAGCCCAAAGGAATAGGTATCAATGACAGCCATGAACAGAGGAAGCCGCTAAAGCCACCAAACTTCTAAAACGGTCGCAAAGGCATGCCAGGAGTCCACAAACGGACTTTCGGGACTCTAGCGCCAACTTTCAAAATGTGTCGTCATGGGTACCTGACCAACCTGGCCGGCCCGAGGCCGCCAGCCCAAAGCAATGGGTGTCAATGACAGCCATAAACAGAGGAAGCCGCTAAAGCCACCAAACTTCGAAAACGGGCGCAACGGCATGCCAGGAGTCCACACACGGACTTTCGGGACTCCAGCGCCTACTTTCAAAATGTGTCGTCATGGGTACCTGATCAACCCTGGCCGGCACGAGGCCACCAGCCCAAAGGAATGGGTATCAATGACAGCCATGAACAGAGGAAGCCGCTAAAGCCACCAAACTTCTAAAACGGTCGCAAAGGCATGCCAGGAGTCCACAAACGGACTTTCGGGACTCTAGCGCCAACTTTCAAAATGTGTCGTCATGGGTACCTGACCAACCCTGGCCGGCACAAGGCCACCAGCCCAAAGCAATGGGTATCAATGACAGCCATAAACAGAGGAAGCCGCTAAAGCCACCAAACTTCGAAAACGGTCGCAAAGGCATGCCAGGAGTCCACAAACGGACTTTCGGGACTCTAGCGCCAACTTTCAAAATGTGTCGTCATGGGTACCTGGCCGGCCCGAGGCCCCCAGCCCAAAGCAATGGGTATCAATGACAGCCATAAACAGAGGAAGCCGCTAAAGCCACCAAACTTCTAAAACGGTTGCAAAGGCATGCCAGGAGTCCACAAACGGACTTTCGGGACTCTAGCGCCAACTTTCAAAATGTGTCGTCATGGGTACCTGACCAACCTGGCCGGCCCGAGGCCGCCAGCCCAAAGCAATGGGTGTCAATGACAGCCATAAACAGAGGAAGCCGCTAAAGCCACCAAACTTCGAAAACGGGCGCGAAGGCATGCCAGGAGTGCACAAACGGACTTTCGGGACTCTAGCGCCAACTTTCAAAATGTGTCGTCATGGGTACCTGATCAACCCTGGCCGGCACAAGGCCACCAGCCCAAAGCAATGGGTATCAATGACAGCCATAAACAGAGGAAGCCGCTAAAGCCACCAAACTTCGAAAACGGGCGCAACGGCATGCCAGGAGTCCACACACGGACTTTCGGGACTCCAGCGCCTACTTTCAAAATGTGTCGTCATGGGTACCTGATCAACCCTGGCCGGCACGAGGCCACCAGCCCAAAGGAATGGGTATCAATGACAGCCATGAACAGAGGAAGCCGCTAAAGCCAACAAACTTCTAAAACGGTCGCAAAGGCATGCCAGGAGTCCACAAACGGACTTTCGGGACTCTAGCGCCAACTTTCAAAATGTGTCGTCATGGGTACCTGGCCGGCCCGAGGCCGCCAGCCCAAAGCAATGGGTGTCAATGACAGCCATAAACAGAGGAAGCCGCTAAAGCCACCAAACTTCGAAAACGGGCGTGAAGGCATGCCAGGATTGCACAAACGGACGTTCGGGACTCTAGCGCCAACTTTCAAAATGTGTCGTCATGGGTACCTGACCAACCTGGCCGGCCCGAGGCCGCCAGCCCAAAGCAATGGGTATCAATGACAGCTATAAACAGAGGAAGCCGCTAAAGCCACCAAACTTCGAAAACGGGCGCGAAGGCATGCCAGGAGTGCACAAACGGATTTTCGGGACTCTAGCGCCAACTTTCAAAATGTGTCGTCATGGGTACCTGATCAACCCTGGCCGGCACGAGGCCACCAGCCCAAAGCAATGGGTATCAATGACAGCCATAAACAGAGGAAGCCGCTAAAGCCACCAAACTTCGAAAACGGGCGCAACGGCATGCCAGGAGTCCACACACGGACTTTCGGGACTCCAGCGCCAACTTTCAAAATGTGTCGTCATGGGTACCTGACCAACCCTGGCCGGCACAAGGCCACCAGCCCAAATCAATGGGTATCAATGACAGCCATAAACAGAGGAAGCCGCTAAAGCCACCAAACTTCGAAAACGGGCGCAACGGCATGCCAGGAGTCCACACACGGACTTTCGGGACTCCAGCGCCTACTTTCAAAATGTGTCGTCATGGGTACCTGATCAACCCTGGCCGGCACGAGGCCACCAGCCCAAAGGAATGGGTATCAATGACAGCCATGAACAGAGGAAGCCGCTAAAGCCACCAAACTTCTAAAACGGTCGCAAAGGCATGCCAGGAGTCCACAAACGGACTTTCGGGACTCTAGCGCCAACTTTCAAAATGTGTCGTCATGGGTACCTGACCAACCCTGGCCGGCACAAGGCCACCAGCCCAAAGCAATGGGTATCAATGACAGCCATAAACAGAGGAAGCCGCTAAAGCCACCAAACTTCGAAAACGGTCGCAAAGGCATGCCAGGAGTCCACAAACGGACTTTCGGGACTCTAGCGCCAACTTTCAAAATGTGTCGTCATGGGTACCTGGCCGGCCCGAGGCCCCCAGCCCAAAGCAATGGGTATCAATGACAGCCATAAACAGAGGAAGCCGCTAAAGCCACCAAACTTCGAAAACGGGCGCAACGGCATGCCAGGAGTCCACACACGGACTTTCGGGACTCCAGCGCCTACTTTCAAAATGTGTCGTCATGGGTACCTGATCAACCCTGGCCGGCACGAGGCCACCAGCCCAAAGCAATGGGTATCAATGACAGCAATAAACAGAGGAAGCCGCTAAAGCCACCAAACTTCGAAAACGGGCGCAACGGCATGCCAGGAGTCCACACACGGACTTTCGGGACTCCAGCGCCTACTTTCAAAATGTGTCGTCATGGGTACCTGATCAACCCTGGCCGGCACGAGGCCACCAGCCCAAAGCAATGGGTGTCAATGGCAGCCATAAACAGAGGAAGCCGCTAAAGCCACCAAACTTCGCACACGGGCGCGAAGGCATGCCAGGAGTGCACAAACGGACTTTCGGGACTCTAGCGCCAACTTTCAAAATGTGTCGTCATGGGTACCTGGCCGGCCCGAGGCCCCCAGCCCAAAGCAATGGGTATCAATGACAGCCATTAACAGAGGAAGCCGCTAAAGCCACCAAACTTCGAAAACGGGCGCAACGGCATGCCAGGAGTCCACACACGGACTTTCGGGACTCCAGCGCCTACTTTCAAAATGTGTCGTCATGGGTACCTGACCAACCCTGGCCGGCACAAGGCCACCAGCCCAAAGCAATGGGTATCAATGACAGCCATAACCAGAGGAAGCCGCTAAAGCCACCAAACTTTGCACACGGGCGCGAAGTCATGCCAGGAGTGCACACACGGACTTTCGGGACTCCAGCACCAACTTTCAAAATGTGTCGTCATGGTTACCTGACCAACCTGGCCGGCCCGAGGCCGCCAGCCCAAAGTAATGGGTGTCAATGACAGCCATAAACAGAGGAAGCCGCTAAAGCCACCAAACTTCTAAAACGGTCGCAAAGGCATGCCAGGAGTCCACAAACGGACTTTCGGGACTCTAGCGCCAACTTTCAAAATGTGTCGTCATGGGTACCTGACCAACCTGGCCGGCCCGAGGCCGCCAGCCCAAAGCAATGGGTGTCAATGACAGCCATAAACAGAGGAAGCCGCTAAAGCCACCAAACTTCGAAAACGGGCGCAACGGCATGCCAGGAGTCCACACACGGACTTTCGGGACTCCAGCGCCTACTTTCAAAATGTGTCGTCATGGGTACCTGACCAACCCTGGCCGGCACAAGGCCACCAGCCCAAAGCAATGGGTATCAATGACAGCCATAAACAGAGGAAGCCGCTAAAGCCACCAAACTTCGAAAACGGGCGCAACGGCATGCCAGGAGTCCACACACGGACTTTCGGGACTCCAGCGCCTACTTTCAAAATGTGTCGTCATGGGTACCTGATCAACCCTGGCCGGCACGAGGCCACCAGCCCAAAGGAATGGGTATCAATGACAGCCATGAACAGAGGAAGCCGCTAAAGCCACCAAACTTCTAAAACGGTCGCAAAGGCATGCCAGGAGTCCACAAACGGACTTTCGGGACTCTAGCGCCAACTTTCAAAATGTGTCGTCATGGGTACCTGACCAACCCTGGCCGGCACAAGGCCACCAGCCCAAAGCAATGGGTATCAATGACAGCCATAAACAGAGGAAGCCGCTAAAGCCACCAAACTTCGAAAACGGGCGCGAAGGCATGCCAGGAGTGCACAAACGGACTTTCGGGACTCTAGCGCCAACTTTCAAAATGTGTCGTCATGGGTACCTGATCAACCCTGGCCGGCACGAGGCCACCAGCCCAAAGGAATAGGTATCAATGACAGCCATGAACAGAGGAAGCCGCTAAAGCCACCAAACTTCTAAAACGGTCGCAAAGGCATGCCAGGAGTCCACAAACGGACTTTCGGGACTCTAGCGCCAACTTTCAAAATGTGTCGTCATGGGTACCTGACCAACCTGGCCGGCCCGAGGCCGCCAGCCCAAAGCAATGGGTGTCAATGACAGCCATAAACAGAGGAAGCCGCTAAAGCCACCAAACTTCGAAAACGGGCGCAACGGCATGCCAGGAGTCCACACACGGACTTTCGGGACTCCAGCGCCTACTTTCAAAATGTGTCGTCATGGGTACCTGATCAACCCTGGCCGGCACGAGGCCACCAGCCCAAAGGAATGGGTATCAATGACAGCCATGAACAGAGGAAGCCGCTAAAGCCACCAAACTTCTAAAACGGTCGCAAAGGCATGCCAGGAGTCCACAAACGGACTTTCGGGACTCTAGCGCCAACTTTCAAAATGTGTCGTCATGGGTACCTGACCAACCCTGGCCGGCACAAGGCCACCAGCCCAAAGCAATGGGTATCAATGACAGCCATAAACAGAGGAAGCCGCTAAAGCCACCAAACTTCGAAAACGGTCGCAAAGGCATGCCAGGAGTCCACAAACGGACTTTCGGGACTCTAGCGCCAACTTTCAAAATGTGTCGTCATGGGTACCTGGCCGGCCCGAGGCCCCCAGCCCAAAGCAATGGGTATCAATGACAGCCATAAACAGAGGAAGCCGCTAAAGCCACCAAACTTCTAAAACGGTTGCAAAGGCATGCCAGGAGTCCACAAACGGACTTTCGGGACTCTAGCGCCAACTTTCAAAATGTGTCGTCATGGGTACCTGACCAACCTGGCCGGCCCGAGGCCGCCAGCCCAAAGCAATGGGTGTCAATGACAGCCATAAACAGAGGAAGCCGCTAAAGCCACCAAACTTCGAAAACGGGCGCGAAGGCATGCCAGGAGTGCACAAACGGACTTTCGGGACTCTAGCGCCAACTTTCAAAATGTGTCGTCATGGGTACCTGATCAACCCTGGCCGGCACAAGGCCACCAGCCCAAAGCAATGGGTATCAATGACAGCCATAAACAGAGGAAGCCGCTAAAGCCACCAAACTTCGAAAACGGGCGCAACGGCATGCCAGGAGTCCACACACGGACTTTCGGGACTCCAGCGCCTACTTTCAAAATGTGTCGTCATGGGTACCTGATCAACCCTGGCCGGCACGAGGCCACCAGCCCAAAGGAATGGGTATCAATGACAGCCATGAACAGAGGAAGCCGCTAAAGCCAACAAACTTCTAAAACGGTCGCAAAGGCATGCCAGGAGTCCACAAACGGACTTTCGGGACTCTAGCGCCAACTTTCAAAATGTGTCGTCATGGGTACCTGGCCGGCCCGAGGCCGCCAGCCCAAAGCAATGGGTGTCAATGACAGCCATAAACAGAGGAAGCCGCTAAAGCCACCAAACTTCGAAAACGGGCGTGAAGGCATGCCAGGATTGCACAAACGGACGTTCGGGACTCTAGCGCCAACTTTCAAAATGTGTCGTCATGGGTACCTGACCAACCTGGCCGGCCCGAGGCCGCCAGCCCAAAGCAATGGGTATCAATGACAGCTATAAACAGAGGAAGCCGCTAAAGCCACCAAACTTCGAAAACGGGCGCGAAGGCATGCCAGGAGTGCACAAACGGATTTTCGGGACTCTAGCGCCAACTTTCAAAATGTGTCGTCATGGGTACCTGATCAACCCTGGCCGGCACGAGGCCACCAGCCCAAAGCAATGGGTATCAATGACAGCCATAAACAGAGGAAGCCGCTAAAGCCACCAAACTTCGAAAACGGGCGCAACGGCATGCCAGGAGTCCACACACGGACTTTCGGGACTCCAGCGCCAACTTTCAAAATGTGTCGTCATGGGTACCTGACCAACCCTGGCCGGCACAAGGCCACCAGCCCAAATCAATGGGTATCAATGACAGCCATAAACAGAGGAAGCCGCTAAAGCCACCAAACTTCGAAAACGGGCGCAACGGCATGCCAGGAGTCCACACACGGACTTTCGGGACTCCAGCGCCTACTTTCAAAATGTGTCGTCATGGGTACCTGATCAACCCTGGCCGGCACGAGGCCACCAGCCCAAAGGAATGGGTATCAATGACAGCCATGAACAGAGGAAGCCGCTAAAGCCACCAAACTTCTAAAACGGTCGCAAAGGCATGCCAGGAGTCCACAAACGGACTTTCGGGACTCTAGCGCCAACTTTCAAAATGTGTCGTCATGGGTACCTGACCAACCCTGGCCGGCACAAGGCCACCAGCCCAAAGCAATGGGTATCAATGACAGCCATAAACAGAGGAAGCCGCTAAAGCCACCAAACTTCGAAAACGGTCGCAAAGGCATGCCAGGAGTCCACAAACGGACTTTCGGGACTCTAGCGCCAACTTTCAAAATGTGTCGTCATGGGTACCTGGCCGGCCCGAGGCCCCCAGCCCAAAGCAATGGGTATCAATGACAGCCATAAACAGAGGAAGCCGCTAAAGCCACCAAACTTCGAAAACGGGCGCAACGGCATGCCAGGAGTCCACACACGGACTTTCGGGACTCCAGCGCCTACTTTCAAAATGTGTCGTCATGGGTACCTGATCAACCCTGGCCGGCACGAGGCCACCAGCCCAAAGCAATGGGTATCAATGACAGCAATAAACAGAGGAAGCCGCTAAAGCCACCAAACTTCGAAAACGGGCGCAACGGCATGCCAGGAGTCCACACACGGACTTTCGGGACTCCAGCGCCTACTTTCAAAATGTGTCGTCATGGGTACCTGATCAACCCTGGCCGGCACGAGGCCACCAGCCCAAAGCAATGGGTGTCAATGGCAGCCATAAACAGAGGAAGCCGCTAAAGCCACCAAACTTCGCACACGGGCGCGAAGGCATGCCAGGAGTGCACAAACGGACTTTCGGGACTCTAGCGCCAACTTTCAAAATGTGTCGTCATGGGTACCTGGCCGGCCCGAGGCCCCCAGCCCAAAGCAATGGGTATCAATGACAGCCATTAACAGAGGAAGCCGCTAAAGCCACCAAACTTCGAAAACGGGCGCAACGGCATGCCAGGAGTCCACACACGGACTTTCGGGACTCCAGCGCCTACTTTCAAAATGTGTCGTCATGGGTACCTGACCAACCCTGGCCGGCACAAGGCCACCAGCCCAAAGCAATGGGTATCAATGACAGCCATAACCAGAGGAAGCCGCTAAAGCCACCAAACTTTGCACACGGGCGCGAAGTCATGCCAGGAGTGCACACACGGACTTTCGGGACTCCAGCACCAACTTTCAAAATGTGTCGTCATGGTTACCTGACCAACCTGGCCGGCCCGAGGCCGCCAGCCCAAAGTAATGGGTGTCAATGACAGCCATAAACAGAGGAAGCCGCTAAAGCCACCAAACTTCTAAAACGGTCGCAAAGGCATGCCAGGAGTCCACAAACGGACTTTCGGGACTCTAGCGCCAACTTTCAAAATGTGTCGTCATGGGTACCTGACCAACCTGGCCGGCCCGAGGCCGCCAGCCCAAAGCAATGGGTGTCAATGACAGCCATAAACAGAGGAAGCCGCTAAAGCCACCAAACTTCGAAAACGGGCGCAACGGCATGCCAGGAGTCCACACACGGACTTTCGGGACTCCAGCGCCTACTTTCAAAATGTGTCGTCATGGGTACCTGATCAACCCTGGCCGGCACGAGGCCACCAGCCCAAAGGAATGGGTATCAATGACAGCCATGAACAGAGGAAGCCGCTAAAGCCACCAAACTTCTAAAACGGTCGCAAAGGCATGCCAGGAGTCCACAAACGGACTTTCGGGACTCTAGCGCCAACTTTCAAAATGTGTCGTCATGGGTACCTGACCAACCCTGGCCGGCACAAGGCCACCAGCCCAAAGCAATGGGTATCAATGACAGCCATAAACAGAGGAAGCCGCTAAAGCCACCAAACTTCGAAAACGGTCGCAAAGGCATGCCAGGAGTCCACAAACGGACTTTCGGGACTCTAGCGCCAACTTTCAAAATGTGTCGTCATGGGTACCTGGCCGGCCCGAGGCCCCCAGCCCAAAGCAATGGGTATCAATGACAGCCATAAACAGAGGAAGCCGCTAAAGCCACCAAACTTCTAAAACGGTCGCAAAGGCATGCCAGGAGTCCACAAACGGACTTTCGGGACTCTAGCGCCAACTTTCAAAATGTGTCGTCATGGGTACCTGACCAACCTGGCCGGCCCGAGGCCGCCAGCCCAAAGCAATGGGTGTCAATGACAGCCATAAACAGAGGAAGCCGCTAAAGCCACCAAACTTCGAAAACGGGCGCGAAGGCATGCCAGGAGTGCACAAACGGACTTTCGGGACTCTAGCGCCAACTTTCAAAATGTGTCGTCATGGGTACCTGATCAACCCTGGCCGGCACGAGGCCACCAGCCCAAAGGAATGGGTATCAATGACAGCCATGAACAGAGGAAGCCGCTAAAGCCACCAAACTTCTAAAACGGTCGCAAAGGCATGCCAGGAGTCCACAAACGGACTTTCGGGACTCTAGCGCCAACTTTCAAAATGTGTCGTCATGGGTACCTGACCAACCCTGGCCGGCACAAGGCCACCAGCCCAAAGCAATGGGTGTCAATGACAGCCATAAACAGAGGAAGCCGCTAAAGCCACCAAACTTCGAAAACGGGCGCGAAGGCATGCCAGGAGTGCACAAACGGACTTTCGGGACTCTAGCGCCAACTTTCAAAATGTGTCGTCATGGGTACCTGATCAACCCTGGCCGGCACGAGGCCACCAGCCCAAAGCAATGGGTGTCAATGACAGCCATAAACAGAGGAAGCCGCTAAAGCCACCAAACTTCGCACACGGGCGCGAAGGCATGCCAGGAGTGCACAAACGGACTTTCGGGACTCTAGCGCCAACTTTCAAAATGTGTCGTCATGGGTACCTGGCCGGCCCGAGGCCCCCAGCCCAAAGCAATGGGTATCAATGACAGCCATTAACAGAGGAAGCCGCTAAAGCCACCAAACTTCGAAAACGGGCGCAACGGCATGCCAGGAGTCCACACACGGACTTTCGGGACTCCAGCGCCTACTTTCAAAATGTGTCGTCATGGGTACCTGACCAACCCTGGCCGGCACAAGGCCACCAGCCCAAAGCAATGGGTATCAATGACAGCCATAAACAGAGGAAGCCGCTAAAGCCACCAAACTTCGAAAACGTGCGCAACGGCATGCCAGGAGTCCACACACGGACTTTCGGGACTCCAGCGCCTACTTTCAAAATGTGTCGTCATGGGTACCTGACCAACCCTGGCCGGCACAAGGCCACCAGCCCAAAGCAATGGGTATCAATGACAGCCATAAACAGAGGAAGCCGCTAAAGCCACCAAACTTCGAAAACGGGCGCAACGGCATGCCAGGAGTCCACACACGGACTTTCGGGACTCCAGCGCCTACTTTCAAAATGTGTCGTCATGGGTACCTGATCAACCCTGGCCGGCACGAGGCCACCAGCCCAAAGGAATGGGTATCAATGACAGCCATGAACAGAGGAAGCCGCTAAAGCCACCAAACTTCTAAAACGGTCGCAAAGGCATGCCAGGAGTCCACAAACGGACTTTCGGGACTCTAGCGCCAACTTTCAAAATGTGTCGTCATGGGTACCTGACCAACCCTGGCCGGCACAAGGCCACCAGCCCAAAGCAATGGGTATCAATGACAGCCATAAACAGAGGAAGCCGCTAAAGCCACCAAACTTCGAAAACGGGCGCGAAGGCATGCCAGGAGTGCACAAACGGACTTTCGGGACTCTAGCGCCAACTTTCAAAATGTGTCGTCATGGGTACCTGATCAACCCTGGCCGGCACGAGGCCACCAGCCCAAAGGAATAGGTATCAATGACAGCCATGAACAGAGGAAGCCGCTAAAGCCACCAAACTTCTAAAACGGTCGCAAAGGCATGCCAGGAGTCCACAAACGGACTTTCGGGACTCTAGCGCCAACTTTCAAAATGTGTCGTCATGGGTACCTGACCAACCTGGCCGGCCCGAGGCCGCCAGCCCAAAGCAATGGGTGTCAATGACAGCCATAAACAGAGGAAGCCGCTAAAGCCACCAAACTTCGAAAACGGGCGCAACGGCATGCCAGGAGTCCACAAACGGACTTTCGGGACTCTAGCGCCAACTTTCAAAATGTGTCGTCATGGGTACCTGACCAACCCTGGCCGGCACAAGGCCACCAGCCCAAAGCAATGGGTATCAATGACAGCCATAAACAGAGGAAGCCGCTAAAGCCACCAAACTTCGAAAACGGTCGCAAAGGCATGCCAGGAGTCCACAAACGGACTTTCGGGACTCTAGCGCCAACTTTCAAAATGTGTCGTCATGGGTACCTGGCCGGCCCGAGGCCCCCAGCCCAAAGCAATGGGTATCAATGACAGCCATAAACAGAGGAAGCCGCTAAAGCCACCAAACTTCTAAAACAGTCGCAAAGGCATGCCAGGAGTCCACAAACGGACTTTCGGGACTCTAGCGCCAACTTTCAAAATGTGTCGTCATGGGTACCTGACCAACCTGGCCGGCCCGAGGCCGCCAGCCCAAAGCAATGGGTGTCAATGACAGCCATAAACAGAGGAAGCCGCTAAAGCCACCAAACTTCGAAAACGGGCGCGAAGGCATGCCAGGAGTGCACAAACGGACTTTCGGGACTCTAGCGCCAACTTTCAAAATGTGTCGTCATGGGTACCTGATCAACCCTGGCCGGCACAAGGCCACCAGCCCAAAGCAATGGGTATCAATGACAGCCATAAACAGAGGAAGCCGCTAAAGCCACCAAACTTCGAAAACGGGCGCAACGGCATGCCAGGAGTCCACACACGGACTTTCGGGACTCCAGCGCCTACTTTCAAAATGTGTCGTCATGGGTACCTGATCAACCCTGGCCGGCACGAGGCCACCAGCCCAAAGGAATGGGTATCAATGACAGCCATGAACAGAGGAAGCCGCTAAAGCCAACAAACTTCTAAAACGGTCGCAAAGGCATGCCAGGAGTCCACAAACGGACTTTCGGGACTCTAGCGCCAACTTTCAAAATGTGTCGTCATGGGTACCTGGCCGGCCCGAGGCTGCCAGCCCAAAGCAATGGGTGTCAATGACAGCCATAAACAGAGGAAGCCGCTAAAGCCACCAAACTTCGAAAACGGGCGTGAAGGCATGCCAGGATTGCACAAACGGACGTTCGGGACTCTAGCGCCAACTTTCAAAATGTGTCGTCATGGGTACCTGACCAACCTGGCCGGCCCGAGGCCGCCAGCCCAAAGCAATGGGTATCAATGACAGCTATAAACAGAGGAAGCCGCTAAAGCCACCAAACTTCGAAAACGGGCGCGAAGGCATGCCAGGAGTGCACAAACGGATTTTCGGGACTCTAGCGCCAACTTTCAAAATGTGTCGTCATGGGTACCTGATCAACCCTGGCCGGCACGAGGCCACCAGCCCAAAGCAATGGGTATCAATGACAGCCATAAACAGAGGAAGCCGCTAAAGCCACCAAACTTCGAAAACGGGCGCAACGGCATGCCAGGAGTCCACACACGGACTTTCGGGACTCCAGCGCCAACTTTCAAAATGTGTCGTCATGGGTACCTGACCAACCCTGGCCGGCACAAGGCCACCAGCCCAAATCAATGGGTATCAATGACAGCCATAAACAGAGGAAGCCGCTAAAGCCACCAAACTTCGAAAACGGGCGCAACGGCATGCCAGGAGTCCACACACGGACTTTCGGGACTCCAGCGCCTACTTTCAAAATGTGTCGTCATGGGTACCTGATCAACCCTGGCCGGCACGAGGCCACCAGCCCAAAGGAATGGGTATCAATGACAGCCATGAACAGAGGAAGCCGCTAAAGCCACCAAACTTCTAAAACGGTCGCAAAGGCATGCCAGGAGTCCACAAACGGACTTTCGGGACTCTAGCGCCAACTTTCAAAATGTGTCGTCATGGGTACCTGACCAACCCTGGCCGGCACAAGGCCACCAGCCCAAAGCAATGGGTATCAATGACAGCCATAAACAGAGGAAGCCGCTAAAGCCACCAAACTTCGAAAACGGTCGCAAAGGCATGCCAGGAGTCCACAAACGGACTTTCGGGACTCTAGCGCCAACTTTCAAAATGTGTCGTCATGGGTACCTGGCCGGCCCGAGGCCCCCAGCCCAAAGCAATGGGTATCAATGACAGCCATAAACAGAGGAAGCCGCTAAAGCCACCAAACTTCGAAAACGGGCGCAACGGCATGCCAGGAGTCCACACACGGACTTTCGGGACTCCAGCGCCTACTTTCAAAATGTGTCGTCATGGGTACCTGATCAACCCTGGCCGGCACGAGGCCACCAGCCCAAAGCAATGGGTATCAATGACAGCCATAAACAGAGGAAGCCGCTAAAGCCACCAAACTTCGAAAACGGGCGCAACGGCATGCCAGGAGTCCACACACGGACTTTCGGGACTCCAGCGCCTACTTTCAAAATGTGTCGTCATGGGTACCTGATCAACCCTGGCCGGCACGAGGCCACCAGCCCAAAGCAATGGGTGTCAATGGCAGCCATAAACAGAGGAAGCCGCTAAAGCCACCAAACTTCGCACACGGGCGCGAAGGCATGCCAGGAGTGCACAAACGGACTTTCGGGACTCTAGCGCCAACTTTCAAAATGTGTCGTCATGGGTACCTGGCCGGCCCGAGGCCCCCAGCCCAAAGCAATGGGTATCAATGACAGCCATTAACAGAGGAAGCCGCTAAAGCCACCAAACTTCGAAAACGGGCGCAACGGCATGCCAGGAGTCCACACACGGACTTTCGGGACTCCAGCGCCTACTTTCAAAATGTGTCGTCATGGGTACCTGACCAACCCTGGCCGGCACAAGGCCACCAGCCCAAAGCAATGGGTATCAATGACAGCCATAACCAGAGGAAGCCGCTAAAGCCACCAAACTTTGCACACGGGCGCGAAGTCATGCCAGGAGTGCACACACGGACTTTCGGGACTCCAGCACCAACTTTCAAAATGTGTCGTCATGGTTACCTGACCAACCTGGCCGGCCCGAGGCCGCCAGCCCAAAGTAATGGGTGTCAATGACAGCCATAAACAGAGGAAGCCGCTAAAGCCACCAAACTTCTAAATCGGTCGCAAAGGCATGCCAGGAGTCCACAAACGGACTTTCGGGACTCTAGCGCCAACTTTCAAAAATGTGTCGTCATGGGTACCTGGCCGGCCCGAGGCCCCCAGCCCAAAGCAATGGGTATCAATGACAGCCATAAACAGAGGAAGCCGCTAAAGCCACCAAACTTCGAAAACGGGCGCAACGGCATGCCAGGAGTCCACACACGGACTTTCGGGACTCCAGCGCCTACTTTCAAAATGTGTCGTCATGGGTACCTGATCAACCCTGGCCGGCACGAGGCCACCAGCCCAAAGGAATGGGTATCAATGACAGCCATGAACAGAGGAAGCCGCTAAAGCCACCAAACTTCTAAAACGGTCGCAAAGGCATGCCAGGAGTCCACAAACGGACTTTCGGGACTCTAGCGCCAACTTTCAAAATGTGTCGTCATGGGTACCTGACCAACCCTGGCCGGCACAAGGCCACCAGCCCAAAGCAATGGGTATCAATGACAGCCATAAACAGAGGAAGCCGCTAAAGCCACCAAACTTCGAAAACGGGCGCAACGGCATGCCAGGAGTCCACACACGGACTTTCGGGACTCCAGCGCCTACTTTCAAAATGTGTCGTCATGGGTACCTGATCAACCCTGGCCGGCACGAGGCCACCAGCCCAAAGGAATGGGTATCAATGACAGCCATGAACAGAGGAAGCCGCTAAAGCCACCAAACTTCTAAAACGGTCGCAAAGGCATGCCAGGAGTCCACAAACGGACTTTCGGGACTCCAGCACCAACTTTCAAAATGTGTCGTCATGGTTACCTGACCAACCCTGGCCGGCACAAGGCCACCAGCCCAAAGCAATGGGTATCAATGACAGCCATAAACAGAGGAAGCCGCTAAAGCCACCAAACTTCGAAAACGGGCGCAACGGCATGCCAGGAGTCCACACACGGACTTTCGGGACTCCAGCGCCTACTTTCAAAATGTGTCATCATGGGTACCTGACCAACCTGGCCGGCCCGAGGCCGCCAGCCCAAAGCAATGGGTGTCAATGACAGCCATAAACAGAGGAAGCCACTAAAGCCACCAAACTTCGAAAACGGGCGCGAAGGCATGCCAGGAGTGCACAAACGGACTTTCGGGACTCTAGCGCCAACTTTCAAAATGTGTCGTCATGGGTACCTGATCAACCCTGGCCGGCACGAGGCCACCAGCCCAAAGGAATGGGTATCAATGACAGCCATGAACAGAGGAAGCCGCTAAAGCCACCGAACTTCGCACACGGGCGCGAAGGCATGCCAGGAGTGCACAAACGGATTTTCGGGACTCTAGCGCCAACTTTCAAAATGTGTCGTCATGGGTACCTGACCAACCCTGGCCGGCACAAGGCCACCAGCCCAAATCAATGGGTATCAATGACAGCCATAAACAGAGGAAGCCGCTAAAGCCACCAAACTTCGAAAACGGGCGCAACGGCATGCCAGGAGTCCACACACGGACTTTCGGGACTCCAGCGCCTACTTTCAAAATGTGTCGTCATGGGTACCTGATCAACCCTGGCCGGCACGAGGCCACCAGCCCAAAGGAATGGGTATCAATGACAGCCATGAACAGAGGAAGCCGCTAAAGCCACCAAACTTCTAAAACGGTCGCAAAGGCATGCCAGGAGTCCACAAACGGACTTTCGGGACTCTAGCGCCAACTTTCAAAATGTGTCGTCATGGGTACCTGACCAACCCTGGCCGGCACAAGGCCACCAGCCCAAAGCAATGGGTATCAATGACAGCCATAAACAGAGGAAGCCGCTAAAGCCACCAAACTTCGAAAACGGTCGGAAAGGCATGCCAGGAGTCCACAAACGGACTTTCGGGACTCTAGCGCCAACTTTCAAAATGTGTCGTCATGGGTACCTGGCCGGCCCGAGGCCCCCAGCCCAAAGCAATGGGTATCAATGACAGCCATAAACAGAGGAAGCCGCTAAAGCCACCAAACTTCGAAAACGGGCGCAACGGCATGCCAGGAGTCCACACACGGACTTTCGGGACTCCAGCGCCTACTTTCAAAATGTGTCGTCATGGGTACCTGATCAACCCTGGCCGGCACGAGGCCACCAGCCCAAAGGAATGGGTATCAATGACAGCCATGAACAGAGGAAGCCGCTAAAGCCACCAAACTTCTAAAACGGTCGCAAAGGCATGCCAGGAGTCCACAAACGGACTTTCGGGACTCTAGCGCCAACTTTCAAAATGTGTCGTCATGGGTACCTGGCCGGCCCGAGGCCCCCAGCCCAAAGCAATGGGTGTCAATGACAGCCATAAACAGAGGAAGCCGCTAAAGCCACCAAACTTCGAAAACGGGCGCGAAGGCATGCCAGGAGTGCACAAACGGACTTTCGGGACTCTAGCGCCAACTTTCAAAATGTGTCGTCATGGGTACCTGATCAACCCTGGCCGGCACGAGGCCACCAGCCCAAAGGAATGGGTATCAATGACAGCCATGAACAGAGGAAGCCGCTAAAGCCACCAAACTTCTAAAACGGTCGCAAAGGCATGCCAGGAGTCCACAAACGGACTTTCGGGACTCTAGCGCCAACTTTCAAAATGTGTCGTCATGGGTACCTGGCCGGCCCGAGGCCCCCAGCCCAAAGCAATGGGTATCAATGACAGCCATAAACAGAGGAAGCCGCTAAAGCCACCAAACTTCGAAAACGGGCGCAACGGCATGCCAGGAGTCCGCACACGGACTTTCGGGACTCCAGCGCCTACTTTCAAAATGTGTCGTCATGGGTACCTGACCAACCCTGGCCGGCACAAGGCCACCAGCCCAAAGCAATGGGTATCAATGACAGCCATAACCAGAGGAAGCCGCTAAAGCCACCAAACTTCGCACACAGGCGCGAAGTCATGCCAGGAGTGCACACACGGACTTTCGGGACTCCAGCACCAACTTTCAAAATGTGTCGTCATGGTTACCTGACCAACCTGGCCGGCCCGAGGCCGCCAGCCCAAAGTAATGGGTGTCAATGACAGCCATAAACAGAGGAAGCCGCTAAAGCCACCAAACTTTGAAAACGGGCGCGAAGGCATGCCAGGAGTGCACAAACGGACTTTCGGGACTCTAGCGCCAACTTTCAAAATGTGTCGTCATGGGTACCTGGCCGGCCCGAGGCCCCCAGCCCAAAGCAATGGGTATCAATGACAGCCATAAACAGAGGAAGCCGCTAAAGCCACCAAACTTCGAAAACGGGCGCAACGGCATGCCAGGAGTCCACACACGGACTTTCGGGACTCCAGCGCCTACTTTCAAAATGTGTCGTCATGGGTACCTGATCAACCCTGGCCGGCACGAGGCCACCAGCCCAAAGCAATGGGTATCAATGACAGCCATAAACAGAGGAAGCCGCTAAAGCCACCAAACTTCGAAAACGGGCGCAACGGCATGCCAGGAGTCCACACACGGACTTTCGGGACTCCAGCGCCTACTTTCAAAATGTGTCGTCATGGGTACCTGATCAACCCTGGCCGGCACGAGGCCACCAGCCCAAAGGAATGGGTATCAATGACAGCCATGAACAGAGGAAGCCGCTAAAGCCAACAAACTTCTAAAACGGTCGCAAAGGCATGCCAGGAGTCCACAAACGGACTTTCGGGACTCTAGCGCCAACTTTCAAAATGTGTCGTCATGGGTACCTGACCAACCCTGGCCGGCACAAGGCCACCAGCCCAAAGCAATGGGTATCAATGACAGCCATAAACAGAGGAAGCCGCTAAAGCCACCAAACTTCGAAAACGGTCGCAAAGGCATGCCAGGAGTCCACAAACGGACTTTCGGGACTCTAGCGCCAACTTTCAAAATGTGTCGTCATGGGTACCTGGCCGGCACGAGGCCACCAGCCCAAAGCAATGGGTGTCAATGACAGCCATAACCAGAGGAAGCCGCTAAAGCCACCAAAGTTGGCACAATGTCATGAAGGCATGCCAGGAGTCCACACACGGACTTTCGGGACTCCAGCGCCTACTTTCAAAATGTGTCGTCATGGGTACCTGACCAACCTGGCCGGCCCGAGGCCCCCAGCCCAAAGCAATGGGTGTCAATGACAGCCATAACCAGAGGAAGCCGCTAAAGCCACCAAACTTTGCACACAGGCGCGAAGTCATGCCAGGAGTGCACACACGGACTTTCGGGACTCCAACGCCAACTTTCAAAATGTGTCGTCATGGTTACCTGACCAACCTGGCCGGCCCGAGGCCGCCAGCCCAAAGCAATGGGTGTCAATGACAGCCATAAACAGAGGAAGCCGCTAAAGCCACCAAACTTGGCACAATGTCATGAAGGCATGCCAGGAGTGCACAAACGGACTTTCGGGACTCTAGCGCCAACTTTCAAAATGTGTCGTCATGGGTACCTGGCCGGCACGAGGCCACCAGCCCAAAGCAATGGGTGTCAATGACAGCCATAACCAGAGGAAACCGCTAAAGCCACCAAACTTGGCACAATGTCATGAAGGCATGCCAGGAGTGCACAAACGGACTTTCGGGACTCCAGTGCCAACTTTCAAAATGTGTCGTCATGGGTACCTGACCAACCCTGGCCGGCACGAGGCCACCAGCCCAAAGCAATGGGTATCAATGACAGCCATAAACAGACGAAGCCGCTAAAGCCACCAAACTTCTAAAACGGTCGCAAAGGCATGCCAGGAGTCCACAAACGGACTTTCGGGACTCCAGCACCAACTTTCAAAATGTGTCGTCATGGTTACCTGACCAACCCTGGCCGGCACAAGGCCACCAGCCCAAAGCAATGGGTATCAATGACAGCCATAAACAGAGGAAGCCGCTAAAGCCACCAAACTTCGAAAACGGGCGCAACGGCATGCCAGGAGTCCACACACGGACTTTCGGGACTCCAGCGCCTACTTTCAAAATGTGTCGTCATGGGTACCTGACCAACCTGGCCGGCCCGAGGCCGCCAGCCCAAAGCAATGGGTGTCAATGACAGCCATAAACAGAGGAAGCCACTAAAGCCACCAAACTTCGAAAACGGGTGCGAAGGCATGCCAGGAGTGCACAAACGGACTTTCGGGACTCTAGCGCCAACTTTCAAAATGTGTCGTCATGGGTACCTGATCAACCCTGGCCGGCACGAGGCCACCAGCCCAAAGGAATGGGTATCAATGACAGCCATGAACAGAGGAAGCCGCTAAAGCCACCAAACTTCGAAAACGGGCGCAACGGCATGCCAGGAGTCCACACACGGACTTTCGGGACTCCAGCGCCAACTTTCAAAATGTGTCGTCATGGGTACCTGACCAACCCTGGCCGGCACAAGGCCACCAGCCCAAATCAATGGGTATCAATGACAGCCATAAACAGAGGAAGCCGCTAAAGCCACCAAACTTCGAAAACGGGCGCAACGGCATGCCAGGAGTCCACACACGGACTTTCGGGACTCCAGCGCCTACTTTCAAAATGTGTCGTCATGGGTACCTGATCAACCCTGGCCGGCACGAGGCCACCAGCCCAAAGGAATGGGTATCAATGACAGCCATGAACAGAGGAAGCCGCTAAAGCCACCAAACTTCTAAAACGGTCGCAAAGGCATGCCAGGAGTGCACAAACGGACTTTCGGGACTCTAGCGCCAACTTTCAAAATGTGTCGTCATGGGTACCTGATCAACCCTGGCCGGCACGAGGCCACCAGCCCAAAGGAATGGGTATCAATGACAGCCATGAACAGAGGAAGCCGCTAAAGCCACCGAACTTCGCACACGGGCGCGAAGGCATGCCAGGAGTGCACAAACGGATTTTCGGGACTCTAGCGCCAACTTTCAAAATGTGTCGTCATGGGTACCTGACCAACCCTGGCCGGCACAAGGCCACCAGCCCAAATCAATGGGTATCAATGACAGCCATAAACAGAGGAAGCCGCTAAAGCCACCAAACTTCGAAAACGGGCGCAACGGCATGCCAGGAGTCCACACACGGACTTTCGGGACTCCAGCGCCTACTTTCAAAATGTGTCGTCATGGGTACCTGATCAACCCTGGCCGGCACGAGGCCACCAGCCCAAAGGAATGGGTATCAATGACAGCCATGAACAGAGGAAGCCGCTAAAGCCACCAAACTTCTAAAACGGTCGCAAAGGCATGCCAGGAGTCCACAAACGGACTTTCGGGACTCTAGCGCCAACTTTCAAAATGTGTCGTCATGGGTACCTGACCAACCCTGGCCGGCACAAGGCCACCAGCCCAAAGCAATGGGTATCAATGACAGCCATAAACAGAGGAAGCCGCTAAAGCCACCAAACTTCGAAAACGGTCGGAAAGGCATGCCAGGAGTCCACAAACGGACTTTCGGGACTCTAGCGCCAACTTTCAAAATGTGTCGTCATGGGTACCTGGCCGGCCCGAGGCCCCCAGCCCAAAGCAATGGGTATCAATGACAGCCATAAACAGAGGAAGCCGCTAAAGCCACCAAACTTCGAAAACGGGCGCAACGGCATGCCAGGAGTCCACACACGGACTTTCGGGACTCCAGCGCCTACTTTCAAAATGTGTCGTCATGGGTACCTGATCAACCCTGGCCGGCACGAGGCCACCAGCCCAAAGGAATGGGTATCAATGACAGCCATGAACAGAGGAAGCCGCTAAAGCCACCAAACTTCTAAAACGGTCGCAAAGGCATGCCAGGAGTCCACAAACGGACTTTCGGGACTCTAGCGCCAACTTTCAAAATGTGTCGTCATGGGTACCTGGCCGGCCCGAGGCCCCCAGCCCAAAGCAATGGGTGTCAATGACAGCCATAAACAGAGGAAGCCGCTAAAGCCACCAAACTTCGAAAACGGGCGCGAAGGCATGCCAGGAGTGCACAAACGGACTTTCGGGACTCTAGCGCCAACTTTCAAAATGTGTCGTCATGGGTACCTGATCAACCCTGGCCGGCACGAGGCCACCAGCCCAAAGGAATGGGTATCAATGACAGCCATGAACAGAGGAAGCCGCTAAAGCCACCAAACTTCTAAAACGGTCGCAAAGGCATGCCAGGAGTCCACAAACGGACTTTCGGGACTCTAGCGCCAACTTTCAAAATGTGTCGTCATGGGTACCTGGCCGGCCCGAGGCCCCCAGCCCAAAGCAATGGGTATCAATGACAGCCATAAACAGAGGAAGCCGCTAAAGCCACCAAACTTCGAAAACGGGCGCAACGGCATGCCAGGAGTCCGCACACGGACTTTCGGGACTCCAGCGCCTACTTTCAAAATGTGTCGTCATGGGTACCTGACCAACCCTGGCCGGCACAAGGCCACCAGCCCAAAGCAATGGGTATCAATGACAGCCATAACCAGAGGAAGCCGCTAAAGCCACCAAACTTCGCACACAGGCGCGAAGTCATGCCAGGAGTGCACACACGGACTTTCGGGACTCCAGCACCAACTTTCAAAATGTGTCGTCATGGTTACCTGACCAACCTGGCCGGCCCGAGGCCGCCAGCCCAAAGTAATGGGTGTCAATGACAGCCATAAACAGAGGAAGCCGCTAAAGCCACCAAACTTTGAAAACGGGCGCGAAGGCATGCCAGGAGTGCACAAACGGACTTTCGGGACTCTAGCGCCAACTTTCAAAATGTGTCGTCATGGGTACCTGGCCGGCCCGAGGCCCCCAGCCCAAAGCAATGGGTATCAATGACAGCCATAAACAGAGGAAGCCGCTAAAGCCACCAAACTTCGAAAACGGGCGCAACGGCATGCCAGGAGTCCACACACGGACTTTCGGGACTCCAGCGCCTACTTTCAAAATGTGTCGTCATGGGTACCTGATCAACCCTGGCCGGCACGAGGCCACCAGCCCAAAGCAATGGGTATCAATGACAGCCATAAACAGAGGAAGCCGCTAAAGCCACCAAACTTCGAAAACGGGCGCAACGGCATGCCAGGAGTCCACACACGGACTTTCGGGACTCCAGCGCCTACTTTCAAAATGTGTCGTCATGGGTACCTGATCAACCCTGGCCGGCACGAGGCCACCAGCCCAAAGGAATGGGTATCAATGACAGCCATGAACAGAGGAAGCCGCTAAAGCCAACAAACTTCTAAAACGGTCGCAAAGGCATGCCAGGAGTCCACAAACGGACTTTCGGGACTCTAGCGCCAACTTTCAAAATGTGTCGTCATGGGTACCTGACCAACCCTGGCCGGCACAAGGCCACCAGCCCAAAGCAATGGGTATCAATGACAGCCATAAACAGAGGAAGCCGCTAAAGCCACCAAACTTCGAAAACGGTCGCAAAGGCATGCCAGGAGTCCACAAACGGACTTTCGGGACTCTAGCGCCAACTTTCAAAATGTGTCGTCATGGGTACCTGGCCGGCACGAGGCCACCAGCCCAAAGCAATGGGTGTCAATGACAGCCATAACCAGAGGAAGCCGCTAAAGCCACCAAAGTTGGCACAATGTCATGAAGGCATGCCAGGAGTCCACACACGGACTTTCGGGACTCCAGCGCCTACTTTCAAAATGTGTCGTCATGGGTACCTGACCAACCTGGCCGGCCCGAGGCCCCCAGCCCAAAGCAATGGGTGTCAATGACAGCCATAACCAGAGGAAGCCGCTAAAGCCACCAAACTTTGCACACAGGCGCGAAGTCATGCCAGGAGTGCACACACGGACTTTCGGGACTCCAACGCCAACTTTCAAAATGTGTCGTCATGGTTACCTGACCAACCTGGCCGGCCCGAGGCCGCCAGCCCAAAGCAATGGGTGTCAATGACAGCCATAAACAGAGGAAGCCGCTAAAGCCACCAAACTTGGCACAATGTCATGAAGGCATGCCAGGAGTGCACAAACGGACTTTCGGGACTCTAGCGCCAACTTTCAAAATGTGTCGTCATGGGTACCTGGCCGGCACGAGGCCACCAGCCCAAAGCAATGGGTGTCAATGACAGCCATAACCAGAGGAAACCGCTAAAGCCACCAAACTTGGCACAATGTCATGAAGGCATGCCAGGAGTGCACAAACGGACTTTCGGGACTCCAGTGCCAACTTTCAAAATGTGTCGTCATGGGTACCTGACCAACCCTGGCCGGCACGAGGCCACCAGCCCAAAGCAATGGGTATCAATGACAGCCATAAACAGACGAAGCCGCTAAAGCCACCAAACTTCTAAAACGGTCGCAAAGGCATGCCAGGAGTCCACAAACGGACTTTCGGGACTCCAGCACCAACTTTCAAAATGTGTCGTCATGGTTACCTGACCAACCCTGGCCGGCACAAGGCCACCAGCCCAAAGCAATGGGTATCAATGACAGCCATAAACAGAGGAAGCCGCTAAAGCCACCAAACTTCGAAAACGGGCGCAACGGCATGCCAGGAGTCCACACACGGACTTTCGGGACTCCAGCGCCTACTTTCAAAATGTGTCGTCATGGGTACCTGACCAACCTGGCCGGCCCGAGGCCGCCAGCCCAAAGCAATGGGTGTCAATGACAGCCATAAACAGAGGAAGCCACTAAAGCCACCAAACTTCGAAAACGGGTGCGAAGGCATGCCAGGAGTGCACAAACGGACTTTCGGGACTCTAGCGCCAACTTTCAAAATGTGTCGTCATGGGTACCTGATCAACCCTGGCCGGCACGAGGCCACCAGCCCAAAGGAATGGGTATCAATGACAGCCATGAACAGAGGAAGCCGCTAAAGCCACCAAACTTCGAAAACGGGCGCAACGGCATGCCAGGAGTCCACACACGGACTTTCGGGACTCCAGCGCCAACTTTCAAAATGTGTCGTCATGGGTACCTGACCAACCCTGGCCGGCACAAGGCCACCAGCCCAAATCAATGGGTATCAATGACAGCCATAAACAGAGGAAGCCGCTAAAGCCACCAAACTTCGAAAACGGGCGCAACGGCATGCCAGGAGTCCACACACGGACTTTCGGGACTCCAGCGCCTACTTTCAAAATGTGTCGTCATGGGTACCTGATCAACCCTGGCCGGCACGAGGCCACCAGCCCAAAGGAATGGGTATCAATGACAGCCATGAACAGAGGAAGCCGCTAAAGCCACCAAACTTCTAAAACGGTCGCAAAGGCATGCCAGGAGTCCACAAACGGACTTTCGGGACTCTAGCGCCAACTTTCAAAATGTGTCGTCATGGGTACCTGACCAACCCTGGCCGGCACAAGGCCACCAGCCCAAAGCAATGGGTATCAATGACAGCCATAAACAGAGGAAGCCGCTAAAGCCACCAAACTTCGAAAACGGTCGCAAAGGCATGCCAGGAGTGCACAAACGGACTTTCGGGACTCTAGCGCCAACTTTCAAAATGTGTCGTCATGGGTACCTGGCCGGCCCGAGGCCCCCAGCCCAAAGCAATGGGTATCAATGACAGCCATTAACAGAGGAAGCCGCTAAAGCCACCAAACTTCGAAAACGGGCGCAACGGCATGCCAGGAGTCCACACACGGACTTTCGGGACTCCAGCGCCTACTTTCAAAATGTGTCGTCATGGGTACCTGACCAACCCTGGCCGGCACAAGGCCACCAGCCCAAAGCAATGGGTATCAATGACAGCCATAACCAGAGGAAGCCGCTAAAGCCACCAAACTTTGCACACGGGCGCGAAGTCATGCCAGGAGTGCACACACGGACTTTCGGGACTCCAGCACCAACTTTCAAAATGTGTCGTCATGGTTACCTGACCAACCTGGCCGGCCCGAGGCCGCCAGCCCAAAGCAATGGGTGTCAATGACAGCCATAAACAGAGGAAGCCACTAAAGCCACCAAACTTCGAAAACGGGTGCGAAGGCATGCCAGGAGTGCACAAACGGACTTTCGGGACTCTAGCGCCAACTTTCAAAATGTGTCGTCATGGGTACCTGATCAACCCTGGCCGGCACGAGGCCACCAGCCCAAAGGAATGGGTATCAATGACAGCCATGAACAGAGGAAGCCGCTAAAGCCACCAAACTTCGAAAACGGGCGCAACGGCATGCCAGGAGTCCACACACGGACTTTCGGGACTCCAGCGCCAACTTTCAAAATGTGTCGTCATGGGTACCTGACCAACCCTGGCCGGCACAAGGCCACCAGCCCAAATCAATGGGTATCAATGACAGCCATAAACAGAGGAAGCCGCTAAAGCCACCAAACTTCGAAAACGGGCGCAACGGCATGCCAGGAGTCCACACACGGACTTTCGGGACTCCAGCGCCTACTTTCAAAATGTGTCGTCATGGGTACCTGATCAACCCTGGCCGGCACGAGGCCACCAGCCCAAAGGAATGGGTATCAATGACAGCCATGAACAGAGGAAGCCGCTAAAGCCACCAAACTTCTAAAACGGTCGCAAAGGCATGCCAGGAGTCCACAAACGGACTTTCGGGACTCTAGCGCCAACTTTCAAAATGTGTCGTCATGGGTACCTGACCAACCCTGGCCGGCACAAGGCCACCAGCCCAAAGCAATGGGTATCAATGACAGCCATAAACAGAGGAAGCCGCTAAAGCCACCAAACTTCGAAAACGGTCGCAAAGGCATGCCAGGAGTGCACAAACGGACTTTCGGGACTCTAGCGCCAACTTTCAAAATGTGTCGTCATGGGTACCTGGCCGGCCCGAGGCCCCCAGCCCAAAGCAATGGGTATCAATGACAGCCATTAACAGAGGAAGCCGCTAAAGCCACCAAACTTCGAAAACGGGCGCAACGGCATGCCAGGAGTCCACACACGGACTTTCGGGACTCCAGCGCCTACTTTCAAAATGTGTCGTCATGGGTACCTGACCAACCCTGGCCGGCACAAGGCCACCAGCCCAAAGCAATGGGTATCAATGACAGCCATAACCAGAGGAAGCCGCTAAAGCCACCAAACTTTGCACACGGGCGCGAAGTCATGCCAGGAGTGCACACACGGACTTTCGGGACTCCAGCACCAACTTTCAAAATGTGTCGTCATGGTTACCTGACCAACCTGGCCGGCCCGAGGCCGCCAGCCCAAAGTAATGGGTGTCAATGACAGCCATAAACAGAGGAAGCCGCTAAAGCCACCAAACTTCTAAATCGGTCGCAAAGGCATGCCAGGAGTCCACAAACGGACTTTCGGGACTCTAGCGCCAACTTTCAAAAATGTGTCGTCATGGGTACCTGGCCGGCCCGAGGCCCCCAGCCCAAAGCAATGGGTATCAATGACAGCCATAAACAGAGGAAGCCGCTAAAGCCACCAAACTTCGAAAACGGGCGCAACGGCATGCCAGGAGTCCACACACGGACTTTCGGGACTCCAGCGCCTACTTTCAAAATGTGTCGTCATGGGTACCTGATCAACCCTGGCCGGCACGAGGCCACCAGCCCAAAGGAATGGGTATCAATGACAGCCATGAACAGAGGAAGCCGCTAAAGCCACCAAACTTCTAAAACGGTCGCAAAGGCATGCCAGGAGTCCACAAACGGACTTTCGGGACTCTAGCGCCAACTTTCAAAATGTGTCGTCATGGGTACCTGACCAACCCTGGCCGGCACAAGGCCACCAGCCCAAAGCAATGGGTATCAATGACAGCCATAAACAGAGGAAGCCGCTAAAGCCACCAAACTTCGAAAACGGGCGCAACGGCATGCCAGGAGTCCACACACGGACTTTCGGGACTCCAGCGCCTACTTTCAAAATGTGTCGTCATGGGTACCTGATCAACCCTGGCCGGCACGAGGCCACCAGCCCAAAGGAATGGGTATCAATGACAGCCATGAACAGAGGAAGCCGCTAAAGCCACCAAACTTCTAAAACGGTCGCAAAGGCATGCCAGGAGTCCACAAACGGACTTTCGGGACTCCAGCACCAACTTTCAAAATGTGTCGTCATGGTTACCTGACCAACCCTGGCCGGCACAAGGCCACCAGCCCAAAGCAATGGGTATCAATGACAGCCATAAACAGAGGAAGCCGCTAAAGCCACCAAACTTCGAAAACGGGCGCAACGGCATGCCAGGAGTCCACACACGGACTTTCGGGACTCCAGCGCCTACTTTCAAAATGTGTCATCATGGGTACCTGACCAACCTGGCCGGCCCGAGGCCGCCAGCCCAAAGCAATGGGTGTCAATGACAGCCATAAACAGAGGAAGCCACTAAAGCCACCAAACTTCGAAAACGGGCGCGAAGGCATGCCAGGAGTGCACAAACGGACTTTCGGGACTCTAGCGCCAACTTTCAAAATGTGTCGTCATGGGTACCTGATCAACCCTGGCCGGCACGAGGCCACCAGCCCAAAGGAATGGGTATCAATGACAGCCATGAACAGAGGAAGCCGCTAAAGCCACCGAACTTCGCACACGGGCGCGAAGGCATGCCAGGAGTGCACAAACGGATTTTCGGGACTCTAGCGCCAACTTTCAAAATGTGTCGTCATGGGTACCTGACCAACCCTGGCCGGCACAAGGCCACCAGCCCAAATCAATGGGTATCAATGACAGCCATAAACAGAGGAAGCCGCTAAAGCCACCAAACTTCGAAAACGGGCGCAACGGCATGCCAGGAGTCCACACACGGACTTTCGGGACTCCAGCGCCTACTTTCAAAATGTGTCGTCATGGGTACCTGATCAACCCTGGCCGGCACGAGGCCACCAGCCCAAAGGAATGGGTATCAATGACAGCCATGAACAGAGGAAGCCGCTAAAGCCACCAAACTTCTAAAACGGTCGCAAAGGCATGCCAGGAGTCCACAAACGGACTTTCGGGACTCTAGCGCCAACTTTCAAAATGTGTCGTCATGGGTACCTGACCAACCCTGGCCGGCACAAGGCCACCAGCCCAAAGCAATGGGTATCAATGACAGCCATAAACAGAGGAAGCCGCTAAAGCCACCAAACTTCGAAAACGGTCGGAAAGGCATGCCAGGAGTCCACAAACGGACTTTCGGGACTCTAGCGCCAACTTTCAAAATGTGTCGTCATGGGTACCTGGCCGGCCCGAGGCCCCCAGCCCAAAGCAATGGGTATCAATGACAGCCATAAACAGAGGAAGCCGCTAAAGCCACCAAACTTCGAAAACGGGCGCAACGGCATGCCAGGAGTCCACACACGGACTTTCGGGACTCCAGCGCCTACTTTCAAAATGTGTCGTCATGGGTACCTGATCAACCCTGGCCGGCACGAGGCCACCAGCCCAAAGGAATGGGTATCAATGACAGCCATGAACAGAGGAAGCCGCTAAAGCCACCAAACTTCTAAAACGGTCGCAAAGGCATGCCAGGAGTCCACAAACGGACTTTCGGGACTCTAGCGCCAACTTTCAAAATGTGTCGTCATGGGTACCTGGCCGGCCCGAGGCCCCCAGCCCAAAGCAATGGGTGTCAATGACAGCCATAAACAGAGGAAGCCGCTAAAGCCACCAAACTTCGAAAACGGGCGCGAAGGCATGCCAGGAGTGCACAAACGGACTTTCGGGACTCTAGCGCCAACTTTCAAAATGTGTCGTCATGGGTACCTGGCCGGCCCGAGGCCCCCAGCCCAAAGCAATGGGTATCAATGACAGCCATAAACAGAGGAAGCCGCTAAAGCCACCAAACTTCGAAAACGGGCGCAACGGCATGCCAGGAGTCCGCACACGGACTTTCGGGACTCCAGCGCCTACTTTCAAAATGTGTCGTCATGGGTACCTGACCAACCCTGGCCGGCACAAGGCCACCAGCCCAAAGCAATGGGTATCAATGACAGCCATAACCAGAGGAAGCCGCTAAAGCCACCAAACTTCGCACACAGGCGCGAAGTCATGCCAGGAGTGCACACACGGACTTTCGGGACTCCAGCACCAACTTTCAAAATGTGTCGTCATGGTTACCTGACCAACCTGGCCGGCCCGAGGCCGCCAGCCCAAAGTAATGGGTGTCAATGACAGCCATAAACAGAGGAAGCCGCTAAAGCCACCAAACTTTGAAAACGGGCGCGAAGGCATGCCAGGAGTGCACAAACGGACTTTCGGGACTCTAGCGCCAACTTTCAAAATGTGTCGTCATGGGTACCTGGCCGGCCCGAGGCCCCCAGCCCAAAGCAATGGGTATCAATGACAGCCATAAACAGAGGAAGCCGCTAAAGCCACCAAACTTCGAAAACGGGCGCAACGGCATGCCAGGAGTCCACACACGGACTTTCGGGACTCCAGCGCCTACTTTCAAAATGTGTCGTCATGGGTACCTGATCAACCCTGGCCGGCACGAGGCCACCAGCCCAAAGCAATGGGTATCAATGACAGCCATAAACAGAGGAAGCCGCTAAAGCCACCAAACTTCGAAAACGGGCGCAACGGCATGCCAGGAGTCCACACACGGACTTTCGGGACTCCAGCGCCTACTTTCAAAATGTGTCGTCATGGGTACCTGATCAACCCTGGCCGGCACGAGGCCACCAGCCCAAAGGAATGGGTATCAATGACAGCCATGAACAGAGGAAGCCGCTAAAGCCAACAAACTTCTAAAACGGTCGCAAAGGCATGCCAGGAGTCCACAAACGGACTTTCGGGACTCTAGCGCCAACTTTCAAAATGTGTCGTCATGGGTACCTGACCAACCCTGGCCGGCACAAGGCCACCAGCCCAAAGCAATGGGTATCAATGACAGCCATAAACAGAGGAAGCCGCTAAAGCCACCAAACTTCGAAAACGGTCGCAAAGGCATGCCAGGAGTCCACAAACGGACTTTCGGGACTCTAGCGCCAACTTTCAAAATGTGTCGTCATGGGTACCTGGCCGGCACGAGGCCACCAGCCCAAAGCAATGGGTGTCAATGACAGCCATAACCAGAGGAAGCCGCTAAAGCCACCAAAGTTGGCACAATGTCATGAAGGCATGCCAGGAGTCCACACACGGACTTTCGGGACTCCAGCGCCTACTTTCAAAATGTGTCGTCATGGGTACCTGACCAACCTGGCCGGCCCGAGGCCCCCAGCCCAAAGCAATGGGTGTCAATGACAGCCATAACCAGAGGAAGCCGCTAAAGCCACCAAACTTTGCACACAGGCGCGAAGTCATGCCAGGAGTGCACACACGGACTTTCGGGACTCCAACGCCAACTTTCAAAATGTGTCGTCATGGTTACCTGACCAACCTGGCCGGCCCGAGGCCGCCAGCCCAAAGCAATGGGTGTCAATGACAGCCATAAACAGAGGAAGCCGCTAAAGCCACCAAACTTGGCACAATGTCATGAAGGCATGCCAGGAGTGCACAAACGGACTTTCGGGACTCTAGCGCCAACTTTCAAAATGTGTCGTCATGGGTACCTGGCCGGCACGAGGCCACCAGCCCAAAGCAATGGGTGTCAATGACAGCCATAACCAGAGGAAACCGCTAAAGCCACCAAACTTGGCACAATGTCATGAAGGCATGCCAGGAGTGCACAAACGGACTTTCGGGACTCCAGTGCCAACTTTCAAAATGTGTCGTCATGGGTACCTGACCAACCCTGGCCGGCACGAGGCCACCAGCCCAAAGCAATGGGTATCAATGACAGCCATAAACAGACGAAGCCGCTAAAGCCACCAAACTTCTAAAACGGTCGCAAAGGCATGCCAGGAGTCCACAAACGGACTTTCGGGACTCCAGCACCAACTTTCAAAATGTGTCGTCATGGTTACCTGACCAACCCTGGCCGGCACAAGGCCACCAGCCCAAAGCAATGGGTATCAATGACAGCCATAAACAGAGGAAGCCGCTAAAGCCACCAAACTTCGAAAACGGGCGCAACGGCATGCCAGGAGTCCACACACGGACTTTCGGGACTCCAGCGCCTACTTTCAAAATGTGTCGTCATGGGTACCTGACCAACCTGGCCGGCCCGAGGCCGCCAGCCCAAAGCAATGGGTGTCAATGACAGCCATAAACAGAGGAAGCCACTAAAGCCACCAAACTTCGAAAACGGGTGCGAAGGCATGCCAGGAGTGCACAAACGGACTTTCGGGACTCTAGCGCCAACTTTCAAAATGTGTCGTCATGGGTACCTGATCAACCCTGGCCGGCACGAGGCCACCAGCCCAAAGGAATGGGTATCAATGACAGCCATGAACAGAGGAAGCCGCTAAAGCCACCAAACTTCGAAAACGGGCGCAACGGCATGCCAGGAGTCCACACACGGACTTTCGGGACTCCAGCGCCAACTTTCAAAATGTGTCGTCATGGGTACCTGACCAACCCTGGCCGGCACAAGGCCACCAGCCCAAATCAATGGGTATCAATGACAGCCATAAACAGAGGAAGCCGCTAAAGCCACCAAACTTCGAAAACGGGCGCAACGGCATGCCAGGAGTCCACACACGGACTTTCGGGACTCCAGCGCCTACTTTCAAAATGTGTCGTCATGGGTACCTGATCAACCCTGGCCGGCACGAGGCCACCAGCCCAAAGGAATGGGTATCAATGACAGCCATGAACAGAGGAAGCCGCTAAAGCCACCAAACTTCTAAAACGGTCGCAAAGGCATGCCAGGAGTCCACAAACGGACTTTCGGGACTCTAGCGCCAACTTTCAAAATGTGTCGTCATGGGTACCTGACCAACCCTGGCCGGCACAAGGCCACCAGCCCAAAGCAATGGGTATCAATGACAGCCATAAACAGAGGAAGCCGCTAAAGCCACCAAACTTCGAAAACGGTCGCAAAGGCATGCCAGGAGTCCACAAACGGACTTTCGGGACTCTAGCGCCAACTTTCAAAATGTGTCGTCATGGGTACCTGGCCGGCCCGAGGCCCCCAGCCCAAAGCAATGGGTATCAATGACAGCCATAAACAGAGGAAGCCGCTAAAGCCACCAAACTTCGAAAACGGGCGCAACGGCATGCCAGGAGTCCACACACGGACTTTCGGGACTCCAGCGCCTACTTTCAAAATGTGTCGTCATGGGTACCTGATCAACCCTGGCCGGCACGAGGCCACCAGCCCAAAGGAATGGGTATCAATGACAGCCATGAACAGAGGAAGCCGCTAAAGCCACCAAACTTCTAAAACGGTCGCAAAGGCATGCCAGGAGTCCACAAACGGACTTTCGGGACTCTAGCGCCAACTTTCAAAATGTGTCGTCATGGGTACCTGGCCGGCCCGAGGCCCCCAGCCCAAAGCAATGGGTGTCAATGACAGCCATAAACAGAGGAAGCCGCTAAAGCCACCAAACTTCGAAAACGGGCGCGAAGGCATGCCAGGAGTGCACAAACGGACTTTCGGGACTCTAGCGCCAACTTTCAAAATGTGTCGTCATGGGTACCTGATCAACCCTGGCCGGCACGAGGCCACCAGCCCAAAGGAATGGGTATCAATGACAGCCATGAACAGAGGAAGCCGCTAAAGCCACCAAACTTCTAAAACGGTCGCAAAGGCATGCCAGGAGTCCACAAACGGACTTTCGGGACTCTAGCGCCAACTTTCAAAATGTGTCGTCATGGGTACCTGGCCGGCCCGAGGCCCCCAGCCCAAAGCAATGGGTATCAATGACAGCCATAAACAGAGGAAGCCGCTAAAGCCACCAAACTTCGAAAACGGGCGCAACGGCATGCCAGGAGTCCACACACGGACTTTCGGGACTCCAGCGCCTACTTTCAAAATGTGTCGTCATGGGTACCTGACCAACCCTGGCCGGCACAAGGCCACCAGCCCAAAGCAATGGGTATCAATGACAGCCATAACCAGAGGAAGCCGCTAAAGCCACCAAACTTCGCACACAGGCGCGAAGTCATGCCAGGAGTGCACACACGGACTTTCGGGACTCCAGCACCAACTTTCAAAATGTGTCGTCATGGTTACCTGACCAACCTGGCCGGCCCGAGGCCGCCAGCCCAAAGTAATGGGTGTCAATGACAGCCATAAACAGAGGAAGCCGCTAAAGCCACCAAACTTTGAAAACGGGCGCGAAGGCATGCCAGGAGTGCACAAACGGACTTTCGGGACTCTAGCGCCAACTTTCAAAATGTGTCGTCATGGGTACCTGGCCGGCCCGAGGCCCCCAGCCCAAAGCAATGGGTATCAATGACAGCCATAAACAGAGGAAGCCGCTAAAGCCACCAAACTTCGAAAACGGGCGCAACGGCATGCCAGGAGTCCACACACGGACTTTCGGGACTCCAGCGCCTACTTTCAAAATGTGTCGTCATGGGTACCTGATCAACCCTGGCCGGCACGAGGCCACCAGCCCAAAGCAATGGGTATCAATGACAGCCATAAACAGAGGAAGCCGCTAAAGCCACCAAACTTCGAAAACGGGCGCAACGGCATGCCAGGAGTCCACAAACGGACTTTCGGGACTCTAGCGCCAACTTTCAAAATGTGTCGTCATGGGTACCTGGCCGGCACGAGGCCACCAGCCCAAAGGAATGGGTATCAATGACAGCCATGAACAGAGGAAGCTGCTAAAGCCACCAAACTTCGCACACGGGCGTGAAGGCATGCCAGGAGTGCACACACGGACTTTCGGGACTCCAGCGCCAACTTTCAAAATGTGTCGTCATGGTTACCTGACCAACCTGGCCAGCCCGAGGCCGCCAGCCCAAAGCAATGGGTGTCAATGACAGCCATAAACAGAGGAAGCCGCTAAAGCCACCAAACTTTGAAAACGGGTGCGAAGGCATGCCAGGAGTGCACAAACGGACTTTCGGGACTCTAGCGCCAACTTTCAAAATGTGTCGTCATGGGTACCTGATCAACCCTGGCCGGCACGAGGCCGCCAGCCCAAAGCAATGGGTGTCAATGACAGCCATGAACAGAGGAAGCCGCTAAAGCCACCAAACTTCTAAAACGGTCGCAAAGGCATGCCAGGAGTCCACAAACGGACTTTCGGGACTCTAGCGCCAACTTTCAAAATGTGTCGTCATGGGTACCTGGCCGGCACGAGGCCACCAGCCCAAAGCAATGGGTGTCAATGACAGCCATAACCAGAGGAAGCCGCTAAAGCCACCAAAGTTGGCACAATGTCATGAAGGCATGCCAGGAGTCCACACACGGACTTTCGGGACTCCAGCGCCTACTTTCAAAATGTGTCGTCATGGGTACCTGACCAACCTGGCCGGCCCGAGGCCGCCAGCCCAAAGCAATGGGTGTCAATGACAGCCATAAACAGAGGAAGCCGCTAAAGCCACCAAACTTCGAAAACGGGCGCGAAGGCATGCCAGGAGTGCACAAACGGACTTTCGGGACTCTAGCGGCAACTTTCAAAATGTGTCGTCATGGGTACCTGACCAACCCTGGCCGGCACGAGGCCACCAGCCCAAAGCAATGGGTATCAATGACAGCCATAAACAGAGGAAGCCGCTAAAGCCAACAAACTTCTAAAACGGTCGCAAAGGCATGCCAGGAGTCCACAAACGGACTTTCGGGACTCTAGCGCCAACTTTCAAAATGTGTCGTCATGGGTACCTGACCAACCCTGGCCGGCACAAGGCCACCAGCCCAAAGCAATGGGTATCAATGACAGCCATAAACAGAGGAAGCCGCTAAAGCCACCAAACTTCGAAAACGGTCGCAAAGGCATGCCAGGAGTCCACAAACGGACTTTCGGGACTCTAGCGCCAACTTTCAAAATGTGTCGTCATGGGTACCTGGCCGGCACGAGGCCACCAGCCCAAAGCAATGGGTGTCAATGACAGCCATAACCAGAGGAAGCCGCTAAAGCCACCAAAGTTGGCACAATGTCATGAAGGCATGCCAGGAGTCCACACACGGACTTTCGGGACTCCAGCGCCTACTTTCAAAATGTGTCGTCATGGGTACCTGACCAACCTGGCCGGCCCGAGGCCCCCAGCCCAAAGCAATGGGTGTCAATGACAGCCATAACCAGAGGAAGCCGCTAAAGCCACCAAACTTTGCACACAGGCGCGAAGTCATGCCAGGAGTGCACACACGGACTTTCGGGACTCCAACGCCAACTTTCAAAATGTGTCGTCATGGTTACCTGACCAACCTGGCCGGCCCGAGGCCGCCAGCCCAAAGCAATGGGTGTCAATGACAGCCATAAACAGAGGAAGCCGCTAAAGCCACCAAACTTGGCACAATGTCATGAAGGCATGCCAGGAGTGCACAAACGGACTTTCGGGACTCTAGCGCCAACTTTCAAAATGTGTCGTCATGGGTACCTGGCCGGCACGAGGCCACCAGCCCAAAGCAATGGGTGTCAATGACAGCCATAACCAGAGGAAACCGCTAAAGCCACCAAACTTGGCACAATGTCATGAAGGCATGCCAGGAGTGCACAAACGGACTTTCGGGACTCCAGTGCCAACTTTCAAAATGTGTCGTCATGGGTACCTGACCAACCCTGGCCGGCACGAGGCCACCAGCCCAAAGCAATGGGTATCAATGACAGCCATAAACAGAGGAAGCCGCTAAAGCCACCAAACTTCGAAAACGGGCGCAACGGCATGCCAGGAGTCCACACACGGACTTTCGGGACTCCAGCGCCTACTTTCAAAATGTGTCGTCATGGGTACCTGATCAACCCTGGCCGGCACGAGGCCACCAGCCCAAAGGAATGGGTATCAATGACAGCCATGAACAGAGGAAGCCGCTAAAGCCACCAAACTTCTAAAACGGTCGCAAAGGCATGCCAGGAGTCCACAAACGGACTTTCGGGACTCTAGCGCCAACTTTCAAAATGTGTCGTCATGGGTACCTGGCCGGCCCGAGGCCCCCAGCCCAAAGCAATGGGTGTCAATGACAGCCATAAACAGAGGAAGCCGCTAAAGCCACCAAACTTCGAAAACGGGCGCGAAGGCATGCCAGGAGTGCACAAACGGACTTTCGGGACTCTAGCGCCAACTTTCAAAATGTGTCGTCATGGGTACCTGATCAACCCTGGCCGGCACGAGGCCACCAGCCCAAAGGAATGGGTATCAATGACAGCCATGAACAGAGGAAGCCGCTAAAGCCACCAAACTTCTAAAACGGTCGCAAAGGCATGCCAGGAGTCCACAAACGGACTTTCGGGACTCTAGCGCCAACTTTCAAAATGTGTCGTCATGGGTACCTGGCCGGCCCGAGGCCCCCAGCCCAAAGCAATGGGTATCAATGACAGCCATAAACAGAGGAAGCCGCTAAAGCCACCAAACTTCGAAAACGGGCGCAACGGCATGCCAGGAGTCCACACACGGACTTTCGGGACTCCAGCGCCTACTTTCAAAATGTGTCGTCATGGGTACCTGACCAACCCTGGCCGGCACAAGGCCACCAGCCCAAAGCAATGGGTATCAATGACAGCCATAACCAGAGGAAGCCGCTAAAGCCACCAAACTTCGCACACAGGCGCGAAGGCATGCCAGGAGTCCACAAACGGACTTTCGGGACTCTAGCGCCAACTTTCAAAATGTGTCGTCATGGGTACCTGGCCGGCACGAGGCCACCAGCCCAAAGCAATGGGTGTCAATGACAGCCATAACCAGAGGAAGCCGCTAAAGCCACCAAAGTTGGCACAATGTCATGAAGGCATGCCAGGAGTCCACACACGGACTTTCGGGACTCCAGCGCCTACTTTCAAAATGTGTCGTCATGGGTACCTGACCAACCTGGCCGGCCCGAGGCCCCCAGCCCAAAGCAATGGGTGTCAATGACAGCCATAACCAGAGGAAGCCGCTAAAGCCACCAAACTTTGCACACGGGCGCGAAGTCATGCCAGGAGTGCACACACGGACTTTCGGGACTCCAACGCCAACTTTCAAAATGTGTCGTCATGGTTACCTGACCAACCTGGCCGGCCCGAGGCCGCCAGCCCAAAGCAATGGGTGTCAATGACAGCCATAAACAGAGGAAGCCGCTAAAGCCACCAAACTTGGCACAATGTCATGAAGGCATGCCAGGAGTGCACAAACGGACTTTCGGGACTCTAGCGCCAACTTTCAAAATGTGTCGTCATGGGTACCTGGCCGGCACGAGGCCACCAGCCCAAAGCAATGGGTGTCAATGACAGCCATAACCAGAGGAAACCGCTAAAGCCACCAAACTTGGCACAATGTCATGAAGGCATGCCAGGAGTGCACAAACGGACTTTCGGGACTCCAGTGCCAACTTTCAAAATGTGTCGTCATGGGTACCTGACCAACCCTGGCCGGCACGAGGCCACCAGCCCAAAGCAATGGGTATCAATGACAGCCATAAACAGACGAAGCCGCTAAAGCCACCAAACTTGGCACAATGTCATGAAGGCATGCCAGGAGTGCACAAACGGACTTTCAGGACTCCAGTGCCAACTTTCAAAATGTGTCGTCATGGGTACCTGATCAACCCTGGACGGCACGAGGCCACCAGCCCAAAGGAATGGGTATCAATGACAGCCATGAACAGAGGAAGCCGCTATAGCCACCAAACTTCTAAAACGGTCGCAAAGGCATGCCAGGAGTCCACAAACGGACTTTCGGGACTCTAGCGCCAACTTTCAAAATGTGTCGTCATGGGTACCTGGCCGGCACGAGGCCACCAGCCCAAAGGAATGGGTATCAATGACAGCCATGAACAGAGGAAGCTGCTAAAGCCACCAAACTTCGCACACGGGCGTGAAGGCATGCCAGGAGTGCACACACGGACTTTCGGGACTCCAGCGCCAACTTTCAAAATGTGTCGTCATGGTTACCTGACCAACCTGGCCAGCCCGAGGCCGCCAGCCCAAAGCAATGGGTGTCAATGACAGCCATAAACAGAGGAAGCCGCTAAAGCCACCAAACTTTGAAAACGGGTGCGAAGGCATGCCAGGAGTGCACAAACGGACTTTCGGGACTCTAGCGCCAACTTTCAAAATGTGTCGTCATGGGTACCTGATCAACCCTGGCCGGCACGAGGCCGCCAGCCCAAAGCAATGGGTGTCAATGACAGCCATGAACAGAGGAAGCCGCTAAAGCCACCAAACTTCTAAAACGGTCGCAAAGGCATGCCAGGAGTCCACAAACGGACTTTCGGGACTCTAGCGCCAACTTTCAAAATGTGTCGTCATGGGTACCTGGCCGGCACGAGGCCACCAGCCCAAAGCAATGGGTGTCAATGACAGCCATAACCAGAGGAAGCCGCTAAAGCCACCAAACTTCGAAAACGGTCGCAAAGGCATGCCAGGAGTCCACAAACGGACTTTCGGGACTCTAGCGCCAACTTTCAAAATGTGTCGTCATGGGTACCTGGCCGGCACGAGGCCACCAGCCCAAAGCAATGGGTGTCAATGACAGCCATAACCAGAGGAAGCCGCTAAAGCCACCAAAGTTGGCACAATGTCATGAAGGCATGCCAGGAGTCCACACACGGACTTTCGGGACTCCAGCGCCTACTTTCAAAATGTGTCGTCATGGGTACCTGACCAACCTGGCCGGCCCGAGGCCCCCAGCCCAAAGCAATGGGTGTCAATGACAGCCATAACCAGAGGAAGCCGCTAAAGCCACCAAACTTTGCACACAGGCGCGAAGTCATGCCAGGAGTGCACACACGGACTTTCGGGACTCCAACGCCAACTTTCAAAATGTGTCGTCATGGTTACCTGACCAACCTGGCCGGCCCGAGGCCGCCAGCCCAAAGCAATGGGTGTCAATGACAGCCATAAACAGAGGAAGCCGCTAAAGCCACCAAACTTGGCACAATGTCATGAAGGCATGCCAGGAGTGCACAAACGGACTTTCGGGACTCTAGCGCCAACTTTCAAAATGTGTCGTCATGGGTACCTGGCCGGCACGAGGCCACCAGCCCAAAGCAATGGGTGTCAATGACAGCCATAACCAGAGGAAACCGCTAAAGCCACCAAACTTGGCACAATGTCATGAAGGCATGCCAGGAGTGCACAAACGGACTTTCAGGACTCCAGTGCCAACTTTCAAAATGTGTCGTCATGGGTACCTGACCAACCCTGGCCGGCACGAGGCCACCAGCCCAAAGCAATGGGTATCAATGACAGCCATAAACAGAGGAAGCCGCTAAAGCCACCAAACTTCGAAAACGGGCGCAACGGCATGCCAGGAGTCCACACACGGACTTTCGGGACTCCAGCGCCTACTTTCAAAATGTGTCGTCATGGGTACCTGATCAACCCTGGCCGGCACGAGGCCACCAGCCCAAAGGAATGGGTATCAATGACAGCCATGAACAGAGGAAGCCGCTAAAGCCACCAAACTTCTAAAACGGTCGCAAAGGCATGCCAGGAGTCCACAAACGGACTTTCGGGACTCTAGCGCCAACTTTCAAAATGTGTCGTCATGGGTACCTGACCAACCCTGGCCGGCACAAGGCCACCAGCCCAAAGCAATGGGTATCAATGACAGCCATAAACAGAGGAAGCCGCTAAAGCCACCAAACTTCGAAAACGGTCGCAAAGGCATGCCAGGAGTCCACAAACGGACTTTCGGGACTCTAGCGCCAACTTTCAAAATGTGTCGTCATGGGTACCTGGCTGGCCCGAGGCCCCCAGCCCAAAGCAATGGGTATCAATGACAGCCATAAACAGAGGAAGCCGCTAAAGCCACCAAACTTCGAAAACGGGCGCAACGGCATGCCAGGAGTCCACACACGGACTTTCGGGACTCCAGCGCCTACTTTCAAAATGTGTCGTCATGGGTACCTGATCAACCCTGGCCGGCACGAGGCCACCAGCCCAAAGGAATGGGTATCAATGACAGCCATGAACAGAGGAAGCCGCTAAAGCCACCAAACTTCTAAAACGGTCGCAAAGGCATGCCAGGAGTCCACAAACGGACTTTCGGGACTCTAGCGCCAACTTTCAAAATGTGTCGTCATGGGTACCTGGCCGGCCCGAGGCCCCCAGCCCAAAGCAATGGGTGTCAATGACAGCCATAAACAGAGGAAGCCGCTAAAGCCACCAAACTTCGAAAACGGGCGCGAAGGCATGCCAGGAGTGCACAAACGGACTTTCGGGACTCTAGCGCCAACTTTCAAAATGTGTCGTCATGGGTACCTGATCAACCCTGGCCGGCACGAGGCCACCAGCCCAAAGGAATGGGTATCAATGACAGCCATGAACAGAGGAAGCCGCTAAAGCCACCAAACTTCTAAAACGGTCGCAAAGGCATGCCAGGAGTCCACAAACGGACTTTCGGGACTCTAGCGCCAACTTTCAAAATGTGTCGTCATGGGTACCTGGCCGGCCCGAGGCCCCCAGCCCAAAGCAATGGGTATCAATGACAGCCATAAACAGAGGAAGCCGCTAAAGCCACCAAACTTCGAAAACGGGCGCAACGGCATGCCAGGAGTCCACACACGGACTTTCGGGACTCCAGCGCCTACTTTCAAAATGTGTCGTCATGGGTACCTGACCAACCCTGGCCGGCACAAGGCCACCAGCCCAAAGCAATGGGTATCAATGACAGCCATAACCAGAGGAAGCCGCTAAAGCCACCAAACTTCGCACACAGGCGCGAAGTCATGCCAGGAGTGCACACACGGACTTTCGGGACTCCAGCACCAACTTTCAAAATGTGTCGTCATGGTTACCTGACCAACCTGGCCGGCCCGAGGCCGCCAGCCCAAAGTAATGGGTGTCAATGACAGCCATAAACAGAGGAAGCCGCTAAAGCCACCAAACTTTGAAAACGGGCGCGAAGGCATGCCAGGAGTGCACAAACGGACTTTCGGGACTCTAGCGCCAACTTTCAAAATGTGTCGTCATGGGTACCTGGCCGGCCCGAGGCCCCCAGCCCAAAGCAATGGGTATCAATGACAGCCATAAACAGAGGAAGCCGCTAAAGCCACCAAACTTCGAAAACGGGCGCAACGGCATGCCAGGAGTCCACACACGGACTTTCGGGACTCCAGCGCCTACTTTCAAAATGTGTCGTCATGGGTACCTGATCAACCCTGGCCGGCACGAGGCCACCAGCCCAAAGCAATGGGTATCAATGACAGCCATAAACAGAGGAAGCCGCTAAAGCCACCAAACTTCGAAAACGGGCGCAACGGCATGCCAGGAGTCCACAAACGGACTTTCGGGACTCTAGCGCCAACTTTCAAAATGTGTCGTCATGGGTACCTGACCAACCCTGGCCGGCACAAGGCCACCAGCCCAAAGCAATGGGTATCAATGACAGCCATAAACAGAGGAAGCCGCTAAAGCCACCAAACTTCGAAAACGGTCGCAAAGGCATGCCAGGAGTCCACAAACGGACTTTCGGGACTCTAGCGCCAACTTTCAAAATGTGTCGTCATGGGTACCTGGCCGGCACGAGGCCACCAGCCCAAAGCAATGGGTGTCAATGACAGCCATAACCAGAGGAAGCCGCTAAAGCCACCAAAGTTGGCACAATGTCATGAAGGCATGCCAGGAGTCCACACACGGACTTTCGGGACTCCAGCGCCTACTTTCAAAATGTGTCGTCATGGGTACCTGACCAACCTGGCCGGCCCGAGGCCCCCAGCCCAAAGCAATGGGTATCAATGACAGCCATAAACAGAGGAAGCCGCTAAAGCCACCAAACTTCGAAAACGGGCGCAACGGCATGCCAGGAGTCCACACACGGACTTTCGGGACTCCAGCGCCTACTTTCAAAATGTGTCGTCATGGGTACCTGATCAACCCTGGCCGGCACGAGGCCACCAGCCCAAAGCAATGGGTATCAATGACAGCCATAAACAGAGGAAGCCGCTAAAGCCACCAAACTTCGAAAACGGGCGCAACGGCATGCCAGGAGTCCACAAACGGACTTTCGGGACTCTAGCGCCAACTTTCAAAATGTGTCGTCATGGGTACCTGACCAACCCTGGCCGGCACAAGGCCACCAGCCCAAAGCAATGGGTATCAATGACAGCCATAAACAGAGGAAGCCGCTAAAGCCACCAAACTTCGAAAACGGTCGCAAAGGCATGCCAGGAGTCCACAAACGGACTTTCGGGACTCTAGCGCCAACTTTCAAAATGTGTCGTCATGGGTACCTGGCCGGCACGAGGCCACCAGCCCAAAGCAATGGGTGTCAATGACAGCCATAACCAGAGGAAGCCGCTAAAGCCACCAAAGTTGGCACAATGTCATGAAGGCATGCCAGGAGTCCACACACGGACTTTCGGGACTCCAGCGCCTACTTTCAAAATGTGTCGTCATGGGTACCTGACCAACCTGGCCGGCCCGAGGCCCCCAGCCCAAAGCAATGGGTGTCAATGACAGCCATAACCAGAGGAAGCCGCTAAAGCCACCAAACTTTGCACACGGGCGCGAAGTCATGCCAGGAGTGCACACACGGACTTTCGGGACTCCAACGCCAACTTTCAAAATGTGTCGTCATGGTTACCTGACCAACCTGGCCGGCCCGAGGCCGCCAGCCCAAAGCAATGGGTGTCAATGACAGCCATAAACAGAGGAAGCCGCTAAAGCCACCAAACTTGGCACAATGTCATGAAGGCATGCCAGGAGTGCACAAACGGACTTTCGGGACTCTAGCGCCAACTTTCAAAATGTGTCGTCATGGGTACCTGGCCGGCACGAGGCCACCAGCCCAAAGCAATGGGTGTCAATGACAGCCATAACCAGAGGAAACCGCTAAAGCCACCAAACTTGGCACAATGTCATGAAGGCATGCCAGGAGTGCACAAACGGACTTTCGGGACTCCAGTGCCAACTTTCAAAATGTGTCGTCATGGGTACCTGACCAACCCTGGCCGGCACGAGGCCACCAGCCCAAAGCAATGGGTATCAATGACAGCCATAAACAGACGAAGCCGCTAAAGCCACCAAACTTGGCACAATGTCATGAAGGCATGCCAGGAGTGCACAAACGGACTTTCGGGACTCCAGTGCCAACTTTCAAAATGTGTCGTCATGGGTACCTGATCAACCCTGGACGGCACGAGGCCACCAGCCCAAAGGAATGGGTATCAATGACAGCCATGAACAGAGGAAGCCGCTATAGCCACCAAACTTCTAAAACGGTCGCAAAGGCATGCCAGGAGTCCACAAACGGACTTTCGGGACTCTAGCGCCAACTTTCAAAATGTGTCGTCATGGGTACCTGGCCGGCACGAGGCCACCAGCCCAAAGGAATGGGTATCAATGACAGCCATGAACAGAGGAAGCTGCTAAAGCCACCAAACTTCGCACACGGGCGTGAAGGCATGCCAGGAGTGCACACACGGACTTTCGGGACTCCAGCGCCAACTTTCAAAATGTGTCGTCATGGTTACCTGACCAACCTGGCCAGCCCGAGGCCGCCAGCCCAAAGCAATGGGTGTCAATGACAGCCATAAACAGAGGAAGCCGCTAAAGCCACCAAACTTTGAAAACGGGTGCGAAGGCATGCCAGGAGTGCACAAACGGACTTTCGGGACTCTAGCGCCAACTTTCAAAATGTGTCGTCATGGGTACCTGATCAACCCTGGCCGGCACGAGGCCGCCAGCCCAAAGCAATGGGTGTCAATGACAGCCATGAACAGAGGAAGCCGCTAAAGCCACCAAACTTCTAAAACGGTCGCAAAGGCATGCCAGGAGTCCACAAACGGACTTTCGGGACTCTAGCGCCAACTTTCAAAATGTGTCGTCATGGGTACCTGGCCGGCACGAGGCCACCAGCCCAAAGCAATGGGTGTCAATGACAGCCATAACCAGAGGAAGCCGCTAAAGCCACCAAAGTTGGCACAATGTCATGAAGGCATGCCAGGAGTCCACACACGGACTTTCGGGACTCCAGCGCCTACTTTCAAAATGTGTCGTCATGGGTACCTGACCAACCTGGCCGGCCCGAGGCCGCCAGCCCAAAGCAATGGGTGTCAATGACAGCCATAAACAGAGGAAGCCGCTAAAGCCACCAAACTTCGAAAACGGGCGCGAAGGCATGCCAGGAGTGCACAAACGGACTTTCGGGACTCTAGCGGCAACTTTCAAAATGTGTCGTCATGGGTACCTGACCAACCCTGGCCGGCACGAGGCCACCAGCCCAAAGCAATGGGTATCAATGACAGCCATAAACAGAGGAAGCCGCTAAAGCCAACAAACTTCTAAAACGGTCGCAAAGGCATGCCAGGAGTCCACAAACGGACTTTCGGGACTCTAGCGCCAACTTTCAAAATGTGTCGTCATGGGTACCTGACCAACCCTGGCCGGCACAAGGCCACCAGCCCAAAGCAATGGATATCAATGACAGCCATAAACAGAGGAAGCCGCTAAAGCCACCAAACTTCGAAAACGGTCGCAAAGGCATGCCAGGAGTCCACAAACGGACTTTCGGGACTCTAGCGCCAACTTTCAAAATGTGTCGTCATGGGTACCTGGCCGGCACGAGGCCACCAGCCCAAAGCAATGGGTGTCAATGACAGCCATAACCAGAGGAAGCCGCTAAAGCCACCAAAGTTGGCACAATGTCATGAAGGCATGCCAGGAGTCCACACACGGACTTTCGGGACTCCAGCGCCTACTTTCAAAATGTGTCGTCATGGGTACCTGACCAACCTGGCCGGCCCGAGGCCCCCAGCCCAAAGCAATGGGTGTCAATGACAGCCATAACCAGAGGAAGCCGCTAAAGCCACCAAACTTTGCACACAGGCGCGAAGTCATGCCAGGAGTGCACACACGGACTTTCGGGACTCCAACGCCAACTTTCAAAATGTGTCGTCATGGTTACCTGACCAACCTGGCCGGCCCGAGGCCGCCAGCCGAAAGCAATGGGTGTCAATGACAGCCATAAACAGAGGAAGCCGCTAAAGCCACCAAACTTGGCACAATGTCATGAAGGCATGCCAGGAGTGCACAAACGGACTTTCGGGACTCTAGCGCCAACTTTCAAAATGTGTCGTCATGGGTACCTGGCCGGCACGAGGCCACCAGCCCAAAGCAATGGGTGTCAATGACAGCCATAACCAGAGGAAACCGCTAAAGCCACCAAACTTGGCACAATGTCATGAAGGCATGCCAGGAGTGCACAAACGGACTTTCGGGACTCCAGTGCCAACTTTCAAAATGTGTCGTCATGGGTACCTGACCAACCCTGGCCGGCACGAGGCCACCAGCCCAAAGCAATGGGTATCAATGACAGCCATAAACAGACGAAGCCGCTAAAGCCACCAAACTTCTAAAACGGTCGCAAAGGCATGCCAGGAGTCCACAAACGGACTTTCGGGACTCCAGCACCAACTTTCAAAATGTGTCGTCATGGTTACCTGACCAACCCTGGCCGGCACAAGGCCACCAGCCCAAAGCAATGGGTATCAATGACAGCCATAAACAGAGGAAGCCGCTAAAGCCACCAAACTTCGAAAACGGGCGCAACGGCATGCCAGGAGTCCACACACGGACTTTCGGGACTCCAGCGCCTACTTTCAAAATGTGTCGTCATGGGTACCTGACCAACCTGGCCGGCCCGAGGCCGCCAGCCCAAAGCAATGGGTGTCAATGACAGCCATAAACAGAGGAAGCCACTAAAGCCACCAAACTTCGAAAACGGGCGCGAAGGCATGCCAGGAGTGCACAAACGGACTTTCGGGACTCTAGCGCCAACTTTCAAAATGTGTCGTCATGGGTACCTGATCAACCCTGGCCGGCACGAGGCCACCAGCCCAAAGGAATGGGTATCAATGACAGCCATGAACAGAGGAAGCCGCTAAAGCCACCAAACTTCGAAAACGGGCGCAACGGCATGCCAGGAGTCCACACACGGACTTTCGGGACTCCAGCGCCAACTTTCAAAATGTGTCGTCATGGGTACCTGACCAACCCTGGCCGGCACAAGGCCACCAGCCCAAATCAATGGGTATCAATGACAGCCATAAACAGAGGAAGCCGCTAAAGCCACCAAACTTCGAAAACGGGCGCAACGGCATGCCAGGAGTCCACACACGGACTTTCGGGACTCCAGCGCCTACTTTCAAAATGTGTCGTCATGGGTACCTGGCCGGCCCGAGGCCCCCAGCCCAAAGCAATGGGTATCAATGACAGCCATAAACAGAGGAAGCCGCTAAAGCCACCAAACTTCGAAAACGGGCGCAACGGCATGCCAGGAGTCCACACACGGACTTTCGGGACTCCAGCGCCTACTTTCAAAATGTGTCGTCATGGGTACCTGATCAACCCTGGCCGGCACGAGGCCACCAGCCCAAAGGAATGGGTATCAATGACAGCCATGAACAGAGGAAGCCGCTAAAGCCACCAAACTTCTAAAACGGTCGCAAAGGCATGCCAGGAGTCCACAAACGGACTTTCGGGACTCTAGCGCCAACTTTCAAAATGTGTCGTCATGGGTACCTGGCCGGCCCGAGGCCCCCAGCCCAAAGCAATGGGTGTCAATGACAGCCATAACCAGAGGAAGCCGCTAAAGCCACCAAACTTCGCACACAGGCGCGAAGTCATGCCAGGAGTGCACACACGGACTTTCGGGACTCCAGCACCAACTTTCAAAATGTGTCGTCATGGTTACCTGACCAACCTGGCCGGCCCGAGGCCGCCAGCCCAAAGTAATGGGTGTCAATGACAGCCATAAACAGAGGAAGCCGCTAAAGCCACCAAACTTTGAAAACGGGCGCGAAGGCATGCCAGGAGTGCACAAACGGACTTTCGGGACTCTAGCGCCAACTTTCAAAATGTGTCGTCATGGGTACCTGGCCGGCCCGAGGCCCCCAGCCCAAAGCAATGGGTATCAATGACAGCCATAAACAGAGGAAGCCGCTAAAGCCACCAAACTTCGAAAACGGGCGCAACGGCATGCCAGGAGTCCACACACGGACTTTCGGGACTCCAGCGCCTACTTTCAAAATGTGTCGTCATGGGTACCTGATCAACCCTGGCCGGCACGAGGCCACCAGCCCAAAGCAATGGGTATCAATGACAGCCATAAACAGAGGAAGCCGCTAAAGCCACCAAACTTCGAAAACGGGCGCAACGGCATGCCAGGAGTCCACAAACGGACTTTCGGGACTCTAGCGCCAACTTTCAAAATGTGTCGTCATGGGTACCTGGCCGGCACGAGGCCACCAGCCCAAAGCAATGGGTGTCAATGACAGCCATAACCAGAGGAAGCCGCTAAAGCCACCAAAGTTGGCACAATGTCATGAAGGCATGCCAGGAGTCCACACACGGACTTTCGGGACTCCAGCGCCTACTTTCAAAATGTGTCGTCATGGGTACCTGACCAACCTGGCCGGCCCGAGGCCCCCAGCCCAAAGCAATGGGTGTCAATGACAGCCATAACCAGAGGAAGCCGCTAAAGCCACCAAACTTTGCACACGGGCGCGAAGTCATGCCAGGAGTGCACACACGGACTTTCGGGACTCCAACGCCAACTTTCAAAATGTGTCGTCATGGTTACCTGACCAACCTGGCCGGCCCGAGGCCGCCAGCCCAAAGCAATGGGTGTCAATGACAGCCATAAACAGAGGAAGCCGCTAAAGCCACCAAACTTGGCACAATGTCATGAAGGCATGCCAGGAGTGCACAAACGGATTTTCGGGACTCTAGCGCCAACTTTCAAAATGTGTCGTCATGGGTACCTGGCCGGCACGAGGCCACCAGCCCAAAGCAATGGGTGTCAATGACAGCCATAACCAGAGGAAACCGCTAAAGCCACCAAACTTGGCACAATGTCATGAAGGCATGCCAGGAGTGCACAAACGGACTTTCGGGACTCCAGTGCCAACTTTCAAAATGTGTCGTCATGGGTACCTGACCAACCCTGGCCGGCACGAGGCCACCAGCCCAAAGCAATGGGTATCAATGACAGCCATAAACAGACGAAGCCGCTAAAGCCACCAAACTTGGCACAATGTCATGAAGGCATGCCAGGAGTGCACAAACGGACTTTCGGGACTCCAGTGCCAACTTTCAAAATGTGTCGTCATGGGTACCTGATCAACCCTGGACGGCACGAGGCCACCAGCCCAAAGGAATGGGTATCAATGACAGCCATGAACAGAGGAAGCCGCTATAGCCACCAAACTTCTAAAACGGTCGCAAAGGCATGCCAGGAGTCCACAAACGGACTTTCGGGACTCTAGCGCCAACTTTCAAAATGTGTCGTCATGGGTACCTGGCCGGCACGAGGCCACCAGCCCAAAGGAATGGGTATCAATGACAGCCATGAACAGAGGAAGCTGCTAAAGCCACCAAACTTCGCACACGGGCGTGAAGGCATGCCAGGAGTGCACACACGGACTTTCGGGACTCCAGCGCCAACTTTCAAAATGTGTCGTCATGGTTACCTGACCAACCTGGCCAGCCCGAGGCCGCCAGCCCAAAGCAATGGGTGTCAATGACAGCCATAAACAGAGGAAGCCGCTAAAGCCACCAAACTTTGAAAACGGGTGCGAAGGCATGCCAGGAGTGCACAAACGGACTTTCGGGACTCTAGCGCCAACTTTCAAAATGTGTCGTCATGGGTACCTGGCCGGCACGAGGCCACCAGCCCAAAGGAATGGGTATCAATGACAGCCATGAACAGAGGAAGCTGCTAAAGCCACCAAACTTCGCACACGGGCGTGAAGGCATGCCAGGAGTGCACACACGGACTTTCGGGACTCCAGCGCCAACTTTCAAAATGTGTCGTCATGGTTACCTGACCAACCTGGCCAGCCCGAGGCCGCCAGCCCAAAGCAATGGGTGTCAATGACAGCCATAAACAGAGGAAGCCGCTAAAGCCACCAAACTTTGAAAACGGGTGCGAAGGCATGCCAGGAGTGCACAAACGGACTTTCGGGACTCTAGCGCCAACTTTCAAAATGTGTCGTCATGGGTACCTGATCAACCCTGGCCGGCACGAGGCCGCCAGCCCAAAGCAATGGGTGTCAATGACAGCCATGAACAGAGGAAGCCGCTAAAGCCACCAAACTTCTAAAACGGTCGCAAAGGCATGCCAGGAGTCCACAAACGGACTTTCGGGACTCTAGCGCCAACTTTCAAAATGTGTCGTCATGGGTACCTGATCAACCCTGGCCGGCACGAGGCCGCCAGCCCAAAGCAATGGGTGTCAATGACAGCCATGAACAGAGGAAGCCGCTAAAGCCACCAAACTTCGAAAACGGGCGCGAAGGCATGCCAGGAGTGCACAAACGGACTTTCGGGACTCTAGCGGCAACTTTCAAAATGTGTCGTCATGGGTACCTGACCAACCCTGGCCGGCACGAGGCCACCAGCCCAAAGCAATGGGTATCAATGACAGCCATAAACAGAGGAAGCCGCTAAAGCCACCAAACTTCGAAAACGGGCGCAACGGCATGCCAGGAGTCCACACACGGACTTTCGGGACTCCAGCGCCTACTTTCAAAATGTGTCGTCATGGGTACCTGACGAACCTGGCCGGCCCGAGGCCCCCAGCCCAAAGCAATGGGTGTCAATGACAGCCATAACCAGAGGAAGCCGCTAAAGCCACCAAACTTTGCACATGGGCGCGAAGTCATGCCAGGAGTGCACACACGGACTTTCGGGACTCCAGCACCAACTTTCAAAATGTGTCGTCATGGGTACCTCGCCGGCACGAGGCCACCAGCCCAAAGCAATGGGTGTCAATGACAGCCATAACCAGAGGAAGCCGCTAAAGCCACCAAAGTTGGCACAATGTCATGAAGGCATGCCAGGAGTCCACACACGGACTTTCGGGACTCCAGCGCCTACTTTCAAAATGTGTCGTCATGGGTACCTGACGAACCTGGCCGGCCCGAGGCCCCCAGCCCAAAGCAATGGGTGTCAATGACAGCCATAACCAGAGGAAGCCGCTAAAGCCACCAAACTTTGCACATGGGCGCGAAGTCATGCCAGGAGTGCACACACGGACTTTCGGGACTCCAGCACCAACTTTCAAAATGTGTCGTCATGGTTACCTGACCAACCTGGCCGGCCCGAGGCCGCCAGCCCAAAGCAATGGGTGTCAATGACAGCCATAAACAGAGGAAGCCGCTAAAGCCACCAAACTTCGAAAACGGGCGTGAAGGCATGCCAGGAGTGCACAAACGGACTTTCGGGACTCTAGCGCCAACTTTCAAAATGTGTCGTCATGGGTACCTGACCAACCCTGGCCGGCACGAGGCCACCAGCCCAAAGCAATGGGTATCAATGACAGCCATAAACAGACGAAGCCGCTAAAGCCACCAAACTTGGCACACGGGCGCGAAGGCATGCCAGGAGTGCACACACGGACTTTCGGGACTCCAGCGCCAACTTTCAAAATGTGTCGTCATGGTTACCTGACCAACCTGGCCGGCCCGAGGCCGCCAGCCCAAAGCAATGGGTGTCAATGACAGCCATAACCAGAGGAAGCCGCTAAAGCCACCAAACTTCTTAAACGGTCACAAAGGCATGCCAGGAGTCCACAAACGAACTTTCGGGACTCCAGCGCCAACTTTCAAAATGTGTCGTCATGGTTACCTGACCAACCTGGCCGGCCCGAGGCCGCCAGCCCAAAGCAATGGGTGTCAATGACAGCCATAAACAGAGGAAGCCGCTAAAGCCACCAAACTTGGCACAATGTCATGAAGGCATGCCAGGAGTGCACAAACGGACTTTCGGGACTCTAGCGCCAACTTTCAAAATGTGTCGTCATGGGTACCTGGCCGGCACGAGGCCACCAGCCCAAAGCAATGGGTGTCAATGACAGCCATAACCAGAGGAAACCGCTAAAGCCACCAAACTTGGCACAATGTCATGAAGGCATGCCAGGAGTCCACACACGGACTTTCGGGACTCTAGCGCCAACTTTCAAAATGTGTCGTCATGGGTACCTGACCAACCCTGGCCGGCACGAGGCCACCAGCCCAAAGCAATGGGTATCAATGACAGCCATAAACAGACGAAGCCGCTAAAGCCACCAAACTTGGCACAATGTCATGAAGGCATGCCAGGAGTGCACAAACGGACTTTCGGGACTCCAGCGCCAACTTTCAAAATGTGTCGTCATGGGTACCTGATCAACCCTGGACGGCACGAGGCCACCAGCCCAAAGGAATGGGTATCAATGACAGCCATGAACAGAGGAAGCCGCTATAGCCACCAAACTTCTAAAACGGTCGCAAAGGCATGCCAGGAGTCCACAAACGGACTTTCGGGACTCTAGCGCCAACTTTCAAAATGTGTCGTCATGGGTACCTGGACGGCACGAGGCCACCAGCCCAAAGCAATGGGTGTCAATGACAGCCATAACCAGAGGAAGCCGCTAAAGCCACCAAAGTTGGCACAATGTCATGAAGGCATGCCAGGAGTCCACACACGGACTTTCGGGACTCCAGCGCCTACTTTCAAAATGTGTCGTCATGGGTACCTGACCAACCCTGGCCGGCACGAGGCCACCAGCCCAAAGCAATGGGTATCAATGACAGCCATAAACAGACGAAGCCGCTTAAGCCACCAAACTTGGCACAATGTCATGAAGGCATGCCAGGAGTGCACAAACGGACTTTCGGGACTCCAGCGCCTACTTTCAAAATGTGTCGTCATGGGTACCTGATCAACCCTGGCCGGCACGAGGCCGCCAGCCCAAAGCAATGGGTGTCAATGACAGCCATGAACAGAGGAAGCCGCTAAAGCCACCAAACTTCTAAAACGGTCGCAAAGGCATGCCAGGAGTCCACAAACGGACTTTCGGGACTCTAGCGCCAACTTTCAAAATGTGTCGTCATGGGTACCTGACCAACCCTGGCCGGCACAAGGCCACCAGCCCAAAGCAATGGGTATCAATGACAGCCATAACCAGAGGAAGCCGCTAAAGCCACCAAACTTCGCACACGGGCGCGAAGGCATGCCAGGAGTGCACACATGGACTTTCGGGACTCTAGCGCCAACTTTCAAAATATGTCGTCATGGGTACCTGATCAACCCTGGCCGGCACGAGGCCGCCAGCCCAAAGCAATGGGTGTCAATGACAGCCATGAACAGAGGAAGCCGCTAAAGCCACCAAACTTCTAAAACGGTCGCAAAGGCATGCCAGGAGTCCACAAACGGACTTTCGGGACTCTAGCGCCAACTTTCAAAATGTGTCGTCATGGGTACCTGACCAACCCTGGCCGGCACAAGGCCACCAGCCCAAAGCAATGGGTATCAATGACAGCCAAAACCAGAGGAAGCCGCTAAAGCCACCAAACTTCGCACACGGGCGCGAAGGCATGCCAGGAGTGCACACACGGACTTTCGGGACTCCAGCGCCAACTTTCAAAATGTGTCGTCATGGTTACCTGACCAACCTGGCCGGCCCGAGGCCGCCAGCCCAAAGCAATGGGTGTCAATGACAGCCATAACCAGAGGAAGCCGCTAAAGCCACCAAACTTCTTAAACGGTCGCAAAGGCATGCCAGGAGTCCACAAACGGACTTTCGGGACTCCAGCGCCAACTTTCAAAATGTGTCGTCATGGGTACCTGATCAACCCTGGCCGGCACGAGGCCGCCAGCCCAAAGCAATGGGTGTCAATGACAGCCATGAACAGAGGAAGCCGCTAAAGCCACCAAACTTCTAAAACGGTCGCAAAGGCATGCCAGGAGTCCACAAACGGACTTTCGGGACTCTAGCGCCAACTTTCAAAATGTGTCGTCATGGGTACCTGACCAACCCTGGCCGGCACAAGGCCACCAGCCCAAAGCAATGGGTATCAATGACAGCCAAAACCAGAGGAAGCCGCTAAAGCCACCAAACTTCGCACACGGGCGCGAAGGCATGCCAGGAGTGCACACACGGACTTTCGGGACTCCAGCGCCAACTTTCAAAATGTGTCGTCATGGTTACCTGACCAACCTGGCCGGCCCGAGGCCGCCAGCCCAAAGCAATGGGTGTCAATGACAGCCATAACCAGAGGAAGCCGCTAAAGCCACCAAACTTCTTAAACGGTCGCAAAGGCATGCCAGGAGTCCACAAACGGACTTTCGGGACTCCAGCGCCAACTTTCAAAATGTGTCGTCATGGTTACCTGACCAACCTGGCCGGCCCGAGGCCGCCAGCCCAAAGCAATGGGTGTCAATGACAGCCATAAACAGAGGAAGCCGCTAAAGCCACCAAACTTGGCACAATGTCATGAAGGCATGCCAGGAGTGCACAAACGGACTTTCGGGACTCTAGCGCCAACTTTCAAAATGTGTCGTCATGGGTACCTGGCCGGCACGAGGCCACCAGCCCAAAGCAATGGGTGTCAATGACAGCCATAACCAGAGGAAACCGCTAAAGCCACCAAACTTGGCACAATGTCATGAAGGCATGCCAGGAGTCCACACACGGACTTTCGGGACTCTAGCGCCAACTTTCAAAATGTGTCGTCATGGGTACCTGACCAACCCTGGCCGGCACGAGGCCACCAGCCCAAAGCAATGGGTATCAATGACAGCCATGAACAGACGAAGCCGCTAAAGCCACCAAACTTGGCACAATGTCATGAAGGCATGCCAGGAGTGCACAAACGGACTTTCGGGACTCCAGCGCCAACTTTCAAAATGTGTCGTCATGGGTACCTGATCAACCCTGGACGGCACGAGGCCACCAGCCCAAAGGAATGGGTATCAATGACAGCCATGAACAGAGGAAGCCGCTATAGCCACCAAACTTCTAAAACGGTCGCAAAGGCATGCCAGGAGTCCACAAACGGACTTTCGGGACTCTAGCGCCAACTTTCAAAATGTGTCGTCATGGGTACCTGGACGGCACGAGGCCACCAGCCCAAAGCAATGGGTGTCAATGACAGCCATAACCAGAGGAAGCCGCTAAAGCCACCAAAGTTGGCACAATGTCATGAAGGCATGCCAGGAGTCCACACACGGACTTTCGGGACTCCAGCGCCTACTTTCAAAATGTGTCGTCATGGGTACCTGACCAACCCTGGCCGGCACGAGGCCACCAGCCCAAAGCAATGGGTATCAATGACAGCCATAAACAGACGAAGCCGCTTAAGCCACCAAACTTGGCACAATGTCATGAAGGCATGCCAGGAGTGCACAAACGGACTTTCGGGACTCCAGCGCCAACTTTCAAAATGTGTCGTCATGGGTACCTGATCAACCCTGGCCGGCACGAGGCCACCAGCCCAAAGGAATGGGTATCAATGACAGCCATGAACAGAGGAAGCCGCTATAGCCACCAAACTTCTAAAACGGTCGCAAAGGCATGCCAGGAGTCCACAAACGGACTTTCGGGACTCTAGCGCCAACTTTCAAAATGTGTCGTCATGGGTACCTGACCAACCCTGGCCGGCACAAGGCCACCAGCCCAAAGCAATGGGTATCTAGACAGCCATAACCAGAGGAAGCCGCTAAAGCCACCAAACTTCGCACACGGGCATGAAGGCATGCCAGGAGTGCACACACGGACTTTCGGGACTCCAGCGCCAACTTTCAAAATATGTCGTCATGGTTACCTGACCAACCTGGCCGGCCCGAGGCCGCCAGCCCAAAGCAATGGGTGTCAATGAAAGCCATAAACAGAGGAAGCCGCTAAAGCCACCAAACTTTGAAAACGGGTGCGAAGGCATGCCAGGAGTGCACAAACAGACTTTCGGGACTCTAGCGCCAACTTTCAAAATGTGTCGTCATGGGTACCTGATCAACCCTGGCCGGCACGAGGCCGCCAGCCCAAAGCAATGGGTGTCAATGACAGCCATGAACAGAGGAAGCCGCTAAAGCCACCAAACTTCTAAAACGGTCGCAAAGGCATGCCAGGAGTCCACAAACGGACTTTCGGGACTCTAGCGCCAACTTTCAAAATGTGTCGTCATGGGTACCTCGCCGGCACGAGGCCACCAGCCCAAAGCAATGGGTGTCAATTACAGCCATAACCAGAGGAAGCCGCTAAAGCCACCAAAGTTGGCACAATGTCATGAAGGCATGCCAGGAGTCCACACACAGACTTTCGGGACTCCAGCGCCTACTTTCAAAATGTGTCGTCATGGGTACCTGACGAACCTGGCCGGCCTGAGGCCCCCAGCCCAAAGCAATGGGTGTCAATGACAGCCATAACCAGAGGAAGCCGCTAAAGCCACCAAACTTTGCACATGGGCGCGAAGTCATGCCAGGAGTGCACACACGGACTTTCGGGACTCCAGCACCAACTTTCAAAATGTGTCGTCATGGTTACCTGACCAACCTGGCCGGCCCGAGGCCGCCAGCCCAAAGCAATGGGTGTCAATGACAGCCATAAACAGAGGAAGCCGCTAAAGCCACCAAACTTCGAAAACGGGCGTGAAGGCATGCCAGGAGTGCACAAACGGACTTTCGGGACTCTAGCGCCAACTTTCAAAATGTGTCGTCATGGGTACCTGACCAACCCTGGCCGGCACGAGGCCACCAGCCCAAAGCAATGGGTATCAATGACAGCCATAAACAGACGAAGCCGCTAAAGCCACCAAACTTGGCACAATGTCATGAAGGCATGCCAGGAGTGCACAAACGGACTTTCGGGACTCTAGCGCCAACTTTCAAAATGTGTCGTCATGGGTACCTGGCCGGCACGAGGCCACCAGCCCAAAGTAATGGGTGTCAATGACAGCCATAACCAGAGGAAGCCGCTAAAGCCACCAAACTTGGCACAATGTCATGAAGGCATGCCAGGAGTCCACACACGGACTTTCGGGACTCCAGCGCCTACTTTCAAAATGTGTCGTCATGGGTACCTGATCAACCCTGGCCGGCACGAGGCCGCCAGCCCAAAGCAATGGGTGTCAATGACAGCCATGAACAGAGGAAGCCGCTAAAGCCACCAAACTTCTTAAACGGTCGCAAAGGCATGCCAGGAGTCCACAAACGGACTTTCGGGACTCCAGTGCCAACTTTCAAAATGTGTCGTCATGGTTACCTGACCAACCTGGCCGGCCCGAGGCCGCCAGCCCAAAGCAATGGGTGTCAATGACAGCCATAAACAGAGGAAGCCGCTAAAGCCACCAAACTTCGAAAACGGGCGTGAAGGCATGCCAGGAGTGCACAAACGGACTTTCGGGACTCTAGCGCCAACTTTCAAAATGTGTCGTCATGGGTACCTGACCAACCCTGGCCGGCACGAGGCCACCAGCCCAAAGCAATGGGTATCAATGACAGCCATAAACAGACGAAGCCGCTAAAGCCACCAAACTTGGCACAATGTCATGAAGGCATGCCAGGAGTGCACAAACGGACTTTCGGGACTCTAGCGCCAACTTTCAAAATGTGTCGTCATGGGTACCTGGCCGGCACGAGGCCACCAGCCCAAAGTAATGGGTGTCAATGACAGCCATAACCAGAGGAAGCCGCTAAAGCCACCAAACTTGGCACAATGTCATGAAGGCATGCCAGGAGTCCACACACGGACTTTCGGGACTCCAGCGCCTACTTTCAAAATGTGTCGTCATGGGTACCTGATCAACCCTGGCCGGCACGAGGCCGCCAGCCCAAAGCAATGGGTGTCAATGACAGCCATGAACAGAGGAAGCCGCTAAAGCCACCAAACTTCTAAAACGGTCGCAAAGGCATGCCAGGAGTCCACAAACGGACTTTCGGGACTCTAGCGCCAACTTTCAAAATGTGTCGTCATGGGTACCTGACCAACCCTGGCCGGCACAAGGCCACCAGCCCAAAGCAATGGGTATCAATGACAGCCAAAACCAGAGGAAGCCGCTAAAGCCACCAAACTTCGCACACGGGCGCGAAGGCATGCCAGGAGTGCACACACGGACTTTCGGGACTCCAGCGCCAACTTTCAAAATGTGTCGTCATGGTTACCTGACCAACCTGGCCGGCCCGAGGCCGCCAGCCCAAAGCAATGGGTGTCAATGACAGCCATAACCAGAGGAAGCCGCTAAAGCCACCAAACTTCTTAAACGGTCGCAAAGGCATGCCAGGAGTCCACAAACGGACTTTCGGGACTCCAGCGCCAACTTTCAAAATGTGTCGTCATGGTTACCTGACCAACCTGGCCGGCACGAGGCCACCAGCCCAAAGCAATGGGTGTCAATGACAGCCATAACCAGAGGAAACCGCTAAAGCCACCAAACTTGGCACAATGTCATGAAGGCATGCCAGGAGTCCACACACGGACTTTCGGGACTCTAGCGCCAACTTTCAAAATGTGTCGTCATGGGTACCTGACCAACCCTGGCCGGCACGAGGCCACCAGCCCAAAGCAATGGGTATCAATGACAGCCATAAACAGACGAAGCCGCTAAAGCCACCAAACTTGGCACAATGTCATGAAGGCATGCCAGGAGTGCACAAACGGACTTTCGGGACTCCAGCGCCAACTTTCAAAATGTGTCGTCATGGGTACCTGATCAACCCTGGACGGCACGAGGCCACCAGCCCAAAGGAATGGGTATCAATGACAGCCATGAACAGAGGAAGCCGCTATAGCCACCAAACTTCTAAAACGGTCGCAAAGGCATGCCAGGAGTCCACAAACGGACTTTCGGGACTCTAGCGCCAACTTTCAAAATGTGTCGTCATGGGTACCTGACCAACCCTGGCCGGCACAAGGCCACCAGCCCAAAGCAATGGGTATCTAGACAGCCATAACCAGAGGAAGCCGCTAAAGCCACCAAACTTCGCACACGGGCATGAAGGCATGCCAGGAGTGCACACACGGACTTTCGGGACTCCAGCGCCAACTTTCAAAATATGTCGTCATGGTTACCTGACCAACCTGGCCGGCCCGAGGCCGCCAGCCCAAAGCAATGGGTGTCAATGAAAGCCATAAACAGAGGAAGCCGCTAAAGCCACCAAACTTTGAAAACGGGTGCGAAGGCATGCCAGGAGTGCACAAACAGACTTTCGGGACTCTAGCGCCAACTTTCAAAATGTGTCGTCATGGGTACCTGATCAACCCTGGCCGGCACGAGGCCGCCAGCCCAAAGCAATGGGTGTCAATGACAGCCATGAACAGAGGAAGCCGCTAAAGCCACCAAACTTCTAAAACGGTCGCAAAGGCATGCCAGGAGTCCACAAACGGACTTTCGGGACTCTAGCGCCAACTTTCAAAATGTGTCGTCATGGGTACCTCGCCGGCACGAGGCCACCAGCCCAAAGCAATGGGTGTCAATGACAGCCATAACCAGAGGAAGCCGCTAAAGCCACCAAAGTTGGCACAATGTCATGAAGGCATGCCAGGAGTCCACACACGGACTTTCGGGACTCCAGCGCCTACTTTCAAAATGTGTCGTCATGGGTACCTGACGAACCTGGCCGGCCCGAGGCCCCCAGCCCAAAGCAATGGGTGTCAATGACAGCCATAACCAGAGGAAGCCGCTAAAGCCACCAAACTTTGCACATGGGCGCGAAGTCATGCCAGGAGTGCACACACGGACTTTCGGGACTCCAGCACCAACTTTCAAAATGTGTCGTCATGGTTACCTGACCAACCTGGCCGGCCCGAGGCCGCCAGCCCAAAGCAATGGGTGTCAATGACAGCCATAAACAGAGGAAGCCGCTAAAGCCACCAAACTTCGAAAACGGGCGTGAAGGCATGCCAGGAGTGCACAAACGGACTTTCGGGACTCTAGCGCCAACTTTCAAAATGTGTCGTCATGGGTACCTGACCAACCCTGGCCGGCACGAGGCCACCAGCCCAAAGCAATGGGTATCAATGACAGCCATAAACAGACGAAGCCGCTAAAGCCACCAAACTTGGCACAATGTCATGAAGGCATGCCAGGAGTGCACAAACGGACTTTCGGGACTCTAGCGCCAACTTTCAAAATGTGTCGTCATGGGTACCTGGCCGGCACGAGGCCACCAGCCCAAAGTAATGGGTGTCAATGACAGCCATAACCAGAGGAAGCCGCTAAAGCCACCAAACTTGGCACAATGTCATGAAGGCATGCCAGGAGTCCACACACGGACTTTCGGGACTCCAGCGCCTACTTTCAAAATGTGTCGTCATGGGTACCTGATCAACCCTGGCCGGCACGAGGCCGCCAGCCCAAAGCAATGGGTGTCAATGACAGCCATGAACAGAGGAAGCCGCTAAAGCCACCAAACTTCTAAAACGGTCGCAAAGGCATGCCAGGAGTCCACAAACAGACTTTCGGGACTCTAGCGCCAACTTTCAAAATGTGTCGTCATGGGTACCTGACCAACCCTGGCCGGCACAAGGCCACCAGCCCAAAGCAATGGGTATCAATGACAGCCAAAACCAGAGGAAGCCGCTAAAGCCACCAAACTTCGCACACGGGCGCGAAGGCATGCCAGGAGTGCACACACGGACTTTCGGGACTCCAGCGCCAACTTTCAAAATGTGTCGTCATGGTTACCTGACCAACCTGGCCGGCCCGAGGCCGCCAGCCCAAAGCAATGGGTGTCAATGACAGCCATAACCAGAGGAAGCCGCTAAAGCCACCAAACTTCTTAAACGGTCGCAAAGGCATGCCAGGAGTCCACAAACGGACTTTCGGGACTCCAGTGCCAACTTTCAAAATGTGTCGTCATGGTTACCTGACCAACCTGGCCGGCCCGAGGCCGCCAGCCCAAAGCAATGGGTGTCAATGACAGCCATAAACAGAGGAAGCCGCTAAAGCCACCAAACTTCGAAAACGGGCGTGAAGGCATGCCAGGAGTGCACAAACGGACTTTCGGGACTCTAGCGCCAACTTTCAAAATGTGTCGTCATGGGTACCTGACCAACCCTGGCCGGCACGAGGCCACCAGCCCAAAGCAATGGGTATCAATGACAGCCATAAACAGACGAAGCCGCTAAAGCCACCAAACTTGGCACAATGTCATGAAGGCATGCCAGGAGTGCACAAACGGACTTTCGGGACTCTAGCGCCAACTTTCAAAATGTGTCGTCATGGGTACCTGATCAACCCTGGCCGGCACGAGGCCGCCAGCCCAAAGCAATGGGTGTCAATGACAGCCATGAACAGAGGAAGCCGCTAAAGCCACCAAACTTCTAAAACGGTCGCAAAGGCATGCCAGGAGTCCACAAACGGACTTTCGGGACTCTAGTGCCAACTTTCAAAATGTGTCGTCATGGGTACCTGGCCGGCACGAGGCCACCAGCCCAAAGCAATGGGTGTCAATGACAGCCATAACCAGAGGAAGCCGCTAAAGCCACCAAAGTTGGCACAATGTCATGAAGGCATGCCAGGAGTCCACACACGGACTTTCGGGACTCCAGCGCCTACTTTCAAAATGTGTCGTCATGGGTACCTGACCAACCTGGCCGGCCCGAGGCCGCCAGCCCAAAGCAATGGGTGTCAATGACAGCCATAAACAGAGGAAGCCGCTAAAGCCACCAAACTTCGAAAACGGGCGCGAAGGCATGCCAGGAGTGCACAAACGGACTTTCGGGACTCTAGCGGCAACTTTCAAAATGTGTCGTCATGGGTACCTGACCAACCCTGGCCGGCACGAGGCCACCAGCCCAAAGCAATGGGTATCAATGACAGCCATAAACAGAGGAAGCCGCTAAAGCCAACAAACTTCTAAAACGGTCGCAAAGGCATGCCAGGAGTCCACAAACGGACTTTCGGGACTCTAGCGCCAACTTTCAAAATGTGTCGTCATGGGTACCTGACCAACCCTGGCCGGCACAAGGCCACCAGCCCAAAGCAATGGATATCAATGACAGCCATAAACAGAGGAAGCCGCTAAAGCCACCAAACTTCGAAAACGGTCGCAAAGGCATGCCAGGAGTCCACAAACGGACTTTCGGGACTCTAGCGCCAACTTTCAAAATGTGTCGTCATGGGTACCTGGCCGGCACGAGGCCACCAGCCCAAAGCAATGGGTGTCAATGACAGCCATAACCAGAGGAAGCCGCTAAAGCCACCAAAGTTGGCACAATGTCATGAAGGCATGCCAGGAGTCCACACACGGACTTTCGGGACTCCAGCGCCTACTTTCAAAATGTGTCGTCATGGGTACCTGACCAACCTGGCCGGCCCGAGGCCCCCAGCCCAAAGCAATGGGTGTCAATGACAGCCATAACCAGAGGAAGCCGCTAAAGCCACCAAACTTTGCACACAGGCGCGAAGTCATGCCAGGAGTGCACACACGGACTTTCGGGACTCCAACGCCAACTTTCAAAATGTGTCGTCATGGTTACCTGACCAACCTGGCCGGCCCGAGGCCGCCAGCCGAAAGCAATGGGTGTCAATGACAGCCATAAACAGAGGAAGCCGCTAAAGCCACCAAACTTGGCACAATGTCATGAAGGCATGCCAGGAGTGCACAAACGGACTTTCGGGACTCTAGCGCCAACTTTCAAAATGTGTCGTCATGGGTACCTGGCCGGCACGAGGCCACCAGCCCAAAGCAATGGGTGTCAATGACAGCCATAACCAGAGGAAACCGCTAAAGCCACCAAACTTGGCACAATGTCATGAAGGCATGCCAGGAGTGCACAAACGGACTTTCGGGACTCCAGTGCCAACTTTCAAAATGTGTCGTCATGGGTACCTGACCAACCCTGGCCGGCACGAGGCCACCAGCCCAAAGCAATGGGTATCAATGACAGCCATAAACAGACGAAGCCGCTAAAGCCACCAAACTTCTAAAACGGTCGCAAAGGCATGCCAGGAGTCCACAAACGGACTTTCGGGACTCCAGCACCAACTTTCAAAATGTGTCGTCATGGTTACCTGACCAACCCTGGCCGGCACAAGGCCACCAGCCCAAAGCAATGGGTATCAATGACAGCCATAAACAGAGGAAGCCGCTAAAGCCACCAAACTTCGAAAACGGGCGCAACGGCATGCCAGGAGTCCACACACGGACTTTCGGGACTCCAGCGCCTACTTTCAAAATGTGTCGTCATGGGTACCTGACCAACCTGGCCGGCCCGAGGCCGCCAGCCCAAAGCAATGGGTGTCAATGACAGCCATAAACAGAGGAAGCCACTAAAGCCACCAAACTTCGAAAACGGGCGCGAAGGCATGCCAGGAGTGCACAAACGGACTTTCGGGACTCTAGCGCCAACTTTCAAAATGTGTCGTCATGGGTACCTGATCAACCCTGGCCGGCACGAGGCCACCAGCCCAAAGGAATGGGTATCAATGACAGCCATGAACAGAGGAAGCCGCTAAAGCCACCAAACTTCGAAAACGGGCGCAACGGCATGCCAGGAGTCCACACACGGACTTTCGGGACTCCAGCGCCAACTTTCAAAATGTGTCGTCATGGGTACCTGACCAACCCTGGCCGGCACAAGGCCACCAGCCCAAATCAATGGGTATCAATGACAGCCATAAACAGAGGAAGCCGCTAAAGCCACCAAACTTCGAAAACGGGCGCAACGGCATGCCAGGAGTCCACACACGGACTTTCGGGACTCCAGCGCCTACTTTCAAAATGTGTCGTCATGGGTACCTGGCCGGCCCGAGGCCCCCAGCCCAAAGCAATGGGTATCAATGACAGCCATAAACAGAGGAAGCCGCTAAAGCCACCAAACTTCGAAAACGGGCGCAACGGCATGCCAGGAGTCCACACACGGACTTTCGGGACTCCAGCGCCTACTTTCAAAATGTGTCGTCATGGGTACCTGATCAACCCTGGCCGGCACGAGGCCACCAGCCCAAAGGAATGGGTATCAATGACAGCCATGAACAGAGGAAGCCGCTAAAGCCACCAAACTTCTAAAACGGTCGCAAAGGCATGCCAGGAGTCCACAAACGGACTTTCGGGACTCTAGCGCCAACTTTCAAAATGTGTCGTCATGGGTACCTGGCCGGCCCGAGGCCCCCAGCCCAAAGCAATGGGTGTCAATGACAGCCATAACCAGAGGAAGCCGCTAAAGCCACCAAACTTCGCACACAGGCGCGAAGTCATGCCAGGAGTGCACACACGGACTTTCGGGACTCCAGCACCAACTTTCAAAATGTGTCGTCATGGTTACCTGACCAACCTGGCCGGCCCGAGGCCGCCAGCCCAAAGTAATGGGTGTCAATGACAGCCATAAACAGAGGAAGCCGCTAAAGCCACCAAACTTTGAAAACGGGCGCGAAGGCATGCCAGGAGTGCACAAACGGACTTTCGGGACTCTAGCGCCAACTTTCAAAATGTGTCGTCATGGGTACCTGGCCGGCCCGAGGCCCCCAGCCCAAAGCAATGGGTATCAATGACAGCCATAAACAGAGGAAGCCGCTAAAGCCACCAAACTTCGAAAACGGGCGCAACGGCATGCCAGGAGTCCACACACGGACTTTCGGGACTCCAGCGCCTACTTTCAAAATGTGTCGTCATGGGTACCTGATCAACCCTGGCCGGCACGAGGCCACCAGCCCAAAGCAATGGGTATCAATGACAGCCATAAACAGAGGAAGCCGCTAAAGCCACCAAACTTCGAAAACGGGCGCAACGGCATGCCAGGAGTCCACAAACGGACTTTCGGGACTCTAGCGCCAACTTTCAAAATGTGTCGTCATGGGTACCTGACCAACCCTGGCCGGCACAAGGCCACCAGCCCAAAGCAATGGGTATCAATGACAGCCATAAACAGAGGAAGCCGCTAAAGCCACCAAACTTCGAAAACGGTCGCAAAGGCATGCCAGGAGTCCACAAACGGACTTTCGGGACTCTAGCGCCAACTTTCAAAATGTGTCGTCATGGGTACCTGGCCGGCACGAGGCCACCAGCCCAAAGCAATGGGTGTCAATGACAGCCATAACCAGAGGAAGCCGCTAAAGCCACCAAAGTTGGCACAATGTCATGAAGGCATGCCAGGAGTCCACACACGGACTTTCGGGACTCCAGCGCCTACTTTCAAAATGTGTCGTCATGGGTACCTGACCAACCTGGCCGGCCCGAGGCCCCCAGCCCAAAGCAATGGGTGTCAATGACAGCCATAACCAGAGGAAGCCGCTAAAGCCACCAAACTTTGCACACGGGCGCGAAGTCATGCCAGGAGTGCACACACGGACTTTCGGGACTCCAACGCCAACTTTCAAAATGTGTCGTCATGGTTACCTGACCAACCTGGCCGGCCCGAGGCCGCCAGCCCAAAGCAATGGGTGTCAATGACAGCCATAAACAGAGGAAGCCGCTAAAGCCACCAAACTTGGCACAATGTCATGAAGGCATGCCAGGAGTGCACAAACGGATTTTCGGGACTCTAGCGCCAACTTTCAAAATGTGTCGTCATGGGTACCTGGCCGGCACGAGGCCACCAGCCCAAAGCAATGGGTGTCAATGACAGCCATAACCAGAGGAAACCGCTAAAGCCACCAAACTTGGCACAATGTCATGAAGGCATGCCAGGAGTGCACAAACGGACTTTCGGGACTCCAGTGCCAACTTTCAAAATGTGTCGTCATGGGTACCTGACCAACCCTGGCCGGCACGAGGCCACCAGCCCAAAGCAATGGGTATCAATGACAGCCATAAACAGACGAAGCCGCTAAAGCCACCAAACTTGGCACAATGTCATGAAGGCATGCCAGGAGTGCACAAACGGACTTTCGGGACTCCAGTGCCAACTTTCAAAATGTGTCGTCATGGGTACCTGATCAACCCTGGACGGCACGAGGCCACCAGCCCAAAGGAATGGGTATCAATGACAGCCATGAACAGAGGAAGCCGCTATAGCCACCAAACTTCTAAAACGGTCGCAAAGGCATGCCAGGAGTCCACAAACGGACTTTCGGGACTCTAGCGCCAACTTTCAAAATGTGTCGTCATGGGTACCTGGCCGGCACGAGGCCACCAGCCCAAAGGAATGGGTATCAATGACAGCCATGAACAGAGGAAGCTGCTAAAGCCACCAAACTTCGCACACGGGCGTGAAGGCATGCCAGGAGTGCACACACGGACTTTCGGGACTCCAGCGCCAACTTTCAAAATGTGTCGTCATGGTTACCTGACCAACCTGGCCAGCCCGAGGCCGCCAGCCCAAAGCAATGGGTGTCAATGACAGCCATAAACAGAGGAAGCCGCTAAAGCCACCAAACTTTGAAAACGGGTGCGAAGGCATGCCAGGAGTGCACAAACGGACTTTCGGGACTCTAGCGCCAACTTTCAAAATGTGTCGTCATGGGTACCTGGCCGGCACGAGGCCACCAGCCCAAAGGAATGGGTATCAATGACAGCCATGAACAGAGGAAGCTGCTAAAGCCACCAAACTTCGCACACGGGCGTGAAGGCATGCCAGGAGTGCACACACGGACTTTCGGGACTCCAGCGCCAACTTTCAAAATGTGTCGTCATGGTTACCTGACCAACCTGGCCAGCCCGAGGCCGCCAGCCCAAAGCAATGGGTGTCAATGACAGCCATAAACAGAGGAAGCCGCTAAAGCCACCAAACTTTGAAAACGGGTGCGAAGGCATGCCAGGAGTGCACAAACGGACTTTCGGGACTCTAGCGCCAACTTTCAAAATGTGTCGTCATGGGTACCTGATCAACCCTGGCCGGCACGAGGCCGCCAGCCCAAAGCAATGGGTGTCAATGACAGCCATGAACAGAGGAAGCCGCTAAAGCCACCAAACTTCTAAAACGGTCGCAAAGGCATGCCAGGAGTCCACAAACGGACTTTCGGGACTCTAGCGCCAACTTTCAAAATGTGTCGTCATGGGTACCTGATCAACCCTGGCCGGCACGAGGCCGCCAGCCCAAAGCAATGGGTGTCAATGACAGCCATGAACAGAGGAAGCCGCTAAAGCCACCAAACTTCGAAAACGGGCGCGAAGGCATGCCAGGAGTGCACAAACGGACTTTCGGGACTCTAGCGGCAACTTTCAAAATGTGTCGTCATGGGTACCTGACCAACCCTGGCCGGCACGAGGCCACCAGCCCAAAGCAATGGGTATCAATGACAGCCATAAACAGAGGAAGCCGCTAAAGCCACCAAACTTCGAAAACGGGCGCAACGGCATGCCAGGAGTCCACACACGGACTTTCGGGACTCCAGCGCCTACTTTCAAAATGTGTCGTCATGGGTACCTGACGAACCTGGCCGGCCCGAGGCCCCCAGCCCAAAGCAATGGGTGTCAATGACAGCCATAACCAGAGGAAGCCGCTAAAGCCACCAAACTTTGCACATGGGCGCGAAGTCATGCCAGGAGTGCACACACGGACTTTCGGGACTCCAGCACCAACTTTCAAAATGTGTCGTCATGGGTACCTCGCCGGCACGAGGCCACCAGCCCAAAGCAATGGGTGTCAATGACAGCCATAACCAGAGGAAGCCGCTAAAGCCACCAAAGTTGGCACAATGTCATGAAGGCATGCCAGGAGTCCACACACGGACTTTCGGGACTCCAGCGCCTACTTTCAAAATGTGTCGTCATGGGTACCTGACGAACCTGGCCGGCCCGAGGCCCCCAGCCCAAAGCAATGGGTGTCAATGACAGCCATAACCAGAGGAAGCCGCTAAAGCCACCAAACTTTGCACATGGGCGCGAAGTCATGCCAGGAGTGCACACACGGACTTTCGGGACTCCAGCACCAACTTTCAAAATGTGTCGTCATGGTTACCTGACCAACCTGGCCGGCCCGAGGCCGCCAGCCCAAAGCAATGGGTGTCAATGACAGCCATAAACAGAGGAAGCCGCTAAAGCCACCAAACTTCGAAAACGGGCGTGAAGGCATGCCAGGAGTGCACAAACGGACTTTCGGGACTCTAGCGCCAACTTTCAAAATGTGTCGTCATGGGTACCTGACCAACCCTGGCCGGCACGAGGCCACCAGCCCAAAGCAATGGGTATCAATGACAGCCATAAACAGACGAAGCCGCTAAAGCCACCAAACTTGGCACACGGGCGCGAAGGCATGCCAGGAGTGCACACACGGACTTTCGGGACTCCAGCGCCAACTTTCAAAATGTGTCGTCATGGTTACCTGACCAACCTGGCCGGCCCGAGGCCGCCAGCCCAAAGCAATGGGTGTCAATGACAGCCATAACCAGAGGAAGCCGCTAAAGCCACCAAACTTCTTAAACGGTCACAAAGGCATGCCAGGAGTCCACAAACGAACTTTCGGGACTCCAGCGCCAACTTTCAAAATGTGTCGTCATGGTTACCTGACCAACCTGGCCGGCCCGAGGCCGCCAGCCCAAAGCAATGGGTGTCAATGACAGCCATAAACAGAGGAAGCCGCTAAAGCCACCAAACTTGGCACAATGTCATGAAGGCATGCCAGGAGTGCACAAACGGACTTTCGGGACTCTAGCGCCAACTTTCAAAATGTGTCGTCATGGGTACCTGGCCGGCACGAGGCCACCAGCCCAAAGCAATGGGTGTCAATGACAGCCATAACCAGAGGAAACCGCTAAAGCCACCAAACTTGGCACAATGTCATGAAGGCATGCCAGGAGTCCACACACGGACTTTCGGGACTCTAGCGCCAACTTTCAAAATGTGTCGTCATGGGTACCTGACCAACCCTGGCCGGCACGAGGCCACCAGCCCAAAGCAATGGGTATCAATGACAGCCATAAACAGACGAAGCCGCTAAAGCCACCAAACTTGGCACAATGTCATGAAGGCATGCCAGGAGTGCACAAACGGACTTTCGGGACTCCAGCGCCAACTTTCAAAATGTGTCGTCATGGGTACCTGATCAACCCTGGACGGCACGAGGCCACCAGCCCAAAGGAATGGGTATCAATGACAGCCATGAACAGAGGAAGCCGCTATAGCCACCAAACTTCTAAAACGGTCGCAAAGGCATGCCAGGAGTCCACAAACGGACTTTCGGGACTCTAGCGCCAACTTTCAAAATGTGTCGTCATGGGTACCTGGACGGCACGAGGCCACCAGCCCAAAGCAATGGGTGTCAATGACAGCCATAACCAGAGGAAGCCGCTAAAGCCACCAAAGTTGGCACAATGTCATGAAGGCATGCCAGGAGTCCACACACGGACTTTCGGGACTCCAGCGCCTACTTTCAAAATGTGTCGTCATGGGTACCTGACCAACCCTGGCCGGCACGAGGCCACCAGCCCAAAGCAATGGGTATCAATGACAGCCATAAACAGACGAAGCCGCTTAAGCCACCAAACTTGGCACAATGTCATGAAGGCATGCCAGGAGTGCACAAACGGACTTTCGGGACTCCAGCGCCTACTTTCAAAATGTGTCGTCATGGGTACCTGATCAACCCTGGCCGGCACGAGGCCGCCAGCCCAAAGCAATGGGTGTCAATGACAGCCATGAACAGAGGAAGCCGCTAAAGCCACCAAACTTCTAAAACGGTCGCAAAGGCATGCCAGGAGTCCACAAACGGACTTTCGGGACTCTAGCGCCAACTTTCAAAATGTGTCGTCATGGGTACCTGACCAACCCTGGCCGGCACAAGGCCACCAGCCCAAAGCAATGGGTATCAATGACAGCCATAACCAGAGGAAGCCGCTAAAGCCACCAAACTTCGCACACGGGCGCGAAGGCATGCCAGGAGTGCACACATGGACTTTCGGGACTCTAGCGCCAACTTTCAAAATATGTCGTCATGGGTACCTGATCAACCCTGGCCGGCACGAGGCCGCCAGCCCAAAGCAATGGGTGTCAATGACAGCCATGAACAGAGGAAGCCGCTAAAGCCACCAAACTTCTAAAACGGTCGCAAAGGCATGCCAGGAGTCCACAAACGGACTTTCGGGACTCTAGCGCCAACTTTCAAAATGTGTCGTCATGGGTACCTGACCAACCCTGGCCGGCACAAGGCCACCAGCCCAAAGCAATGGGTATCAATGACAGCCAAAACCAGAGGAAGCCGCTAAAGCCACCAAACTTCGCACACGGGCGCGAAGGCATGCCAGGAGTGCACACACGGACTTTCGGGACTCCAGCGCCAACTTTCAAAATGTGTCGTCATGGTTACCTGACCAACCTGGCCGGCCCGAGGCCGCCAGCCCAAAGCAATGGGTGTCAATGACAGCCATAACCAGAGGAAGCCGCTAAAGCCACCAAACTTCTTAAACGGTCGCAAAGGCATGCCAGGAGTCCACAAACGGACTTTCGGGACTCCAGCGCCAACTTTCAAAATGTGTCGTCATGGGTACCTGATCAACCCTGGCCGGCACGAGGCCGCCAGCCCAAAGCAATGGGTGTCAATGACAGCCATGAACAGAGGAAGCCGCTAAAGCCACCAAACTTCTAAAACGGTCGCAAAGGCATGCCAGGAGTCCACAAACGGACTTTCGGGACTCTAGCGCCAACTTTCAAAATGTGTCGTCATGGGTACCTGACCAACCCTGGCCGGCACAAGGCCACCAGCCCAAAGCAATGGGTATCAATGACAGCCAAAACCAGAGGAAGCCGCTAAAGCCACCAAACTTCGCACACGGGCGCGAAGGCATGCCAGGAGTGCACACACGGACTTTCGGGACTCCAGCGCCAACTTTCAAAATGTGTCGTCATGGTTACCTGACCAACCTGGCCGGCCCGAGGCCGCCAGCCCAAAGCAATGGGTGTCAATGACAGCCATAACCAGAGGAAGCCGCTAAAGCCACCAAACTTCTTAAACGGTCGCAAAGGCATGCCAGGAGTCCACAAACGGACTTTCGGGACTCCAGCGCCAACTTTCAAAATGTGTCGTCATGGTTACCTGACCAACCTGGCCGGCCCGAGGCCGCCAGCCCAAATCAATGGGTGTCAATGACAGCCATAAACAGAGGAAGCCGCTAAAGCCACCAAACTTGGCACAATGTCATGAAGGCATGCCAGGAGTGCACAAACGGACTTTCGGGACTCTAGCGCCAACTTTCAAAATGTGTCGTCATGGGTACCTGGCCGGCACGAGGCCACCAGCCCAAAGCAATGGGTGTCAATGACAGCCATAACCAGAGGAAACCGCTAAAGCCACCAAACTTGGCACAATGTCATGAAGGCATGCCAGGAGTCCACACACGGACTTTCGGGACTCTAGCGCCAACTTTCAAAATGTGTCGTCATGGGTACCTGACCAACCCTGGCCGGCACGAGGCCACCAGCCCAAAGCAATGGGTATCAATGACAGCCATGAACAGACGAAGCCGCTAAAGCCACCAAACTTGGCACAATGTCATGAAGGCATGCCAGGAGTGCACAAACGGACTTTCGGGACTCCAGCGCCAACTTTCAAAATGTGTCGTCATGGGTACCTGATCAACCCTGGACGGCACGAGGCCACCAGCCCAAAGGAATGGGTATCAATGACAGCCATGAACAGAGGAAGCCGCTATAGCCACCAAACTTCTAAAACGGTCGCAAAGGCATGCCAGGAGTCCACAAACGGACTTTCGGGACTCTAGCGCCAACTTTCAAAATGTGTCGTCATGGGTACCTGGACGGCACGAGGCCACCAGCCCAAAGCAATGGGTGTCAATGACAGCCATAACCAGAGGAAGCCGCTAAAGCCACCAAAGTTGGCACAATGTCATGAAGGCATGCCAGGAGTCCACACACGGACTTTCGGGACTCCAGCGCCTACTTTCAAAATGTGTCGTCATGGGTACCTGACCAACCCTGGCCGGCACGAGGCCACCAGCCCAAAGCAATGGGTATCAATGACAGCCATAAACAGACGAAGCCGCTTAAGCCACCAAACTTGGCACAATGTCATGAAGGCATGCCAGGAGTGCACAAACGGACTTTCGGGACTCCAGCGCCAACTTTCAAAATGTGTCGTCATGGGTACCTGATCAACCCTGGCCGGCACGAGGCCACCAGCCCAAAGGAATGGGTATCAATGACAGCCATGAACAGAGGAAGCCGCTATAGCCACCAAACTTCTAAAACGGTCGCAAAGGCATGCCAGGAGTCCACAAACGGACTTTCGGGACTCTAGCGCCAACTTTCAAAATGTGTCGTCATGGGTACCTGACCAACCCTGGCCGGCACAAGGCCACCAGCCCAAAGCAATGGGTATCTAGACAGCCATAACCAGAGGAAGCCGCTAAAGCCACCAAACTTCGCACACGGGCATGAAGGCATGCCAGGAGTGCACACACGGACTTTCGGGACTCCAGCGCCAACTTTCAAAATATGTCGTCATGGTTACCTGACCAACCTGGCCGGCCCGAGGCCGCCAGCCCAAAGCAATGGGTGTCAATGAAAGCCATAAACAGAGGAAGCCGCTAAAGCCACCAAACTTTGAAAACGGGTGCGAAGGCATGCCAGGAGTGCACAAACAGACTTTCGGGACTCTAGCGCCAACTTTCAAAATGTGTCGTCATGGGTACCTGATCAACCCTGGCCGGCACGAGGCCGCCAGCCCAAAGCAATGGGTGTCAATGACAGCCATGAACAGAGGAAGCCGCTAAAGCCACCAAACTTCTAAAACGGTCGCAAAGGCATGCCAGGAGTCCACAAACGGACTTTCGGGACTCTAGCGCCAACTTTCAAAATGTGTCGTCATGGGTACCTCGCCGGCACGAGGCCACCAGCCCAAAGCAATGGGTGTCAATTACAGCCATAACCAGAGGAAGCCGCTAAAGCCACCAAAGTTGGCACAATGTCATGAAGGCATGCCAGGAGTCCACACACGGACTTTCGGGACTCCAGCGCCTACTTTCAAAATGTGTCGTCATGGGTACCTGACGAACCTGGCCGGCCCGAGGCCCCCAGCCCAAAGCAATGGGTGTCAATGACAGCCATAACCAGAGGAAGCCGCTAAAGCCACCAAACTTTGCACATGGGCGCGAAGTCATGCCAGGAGTGCACACACGGACTTTCGGGACTCCAGCACCAACTTTCAAAATGTGTCGTCATGGTTACCTGACCAACCTGGCCGGCCCGAGGCCGCCAGCCCAAAGCAATGGGTGTCAATGACAGCCATAAACAGAGGAAGCCGCTAAAGCCACCAAACTTCGAAAACGGGCGTGAAGGCATGCCAGGAGTGCACAAACGGACTTTCGGGACTCTAGCGCCAACTTTCAAAATGTGTCGTCATGGGTACCTGACCAACCCTGGCCGGCACGAGGCCACCAGCCCAAAGCAATGGGTATCAATGACAGCCATAAACAGACGAAGCCGCTAAAGCCACCAAACTTGGCACAATGTCATGAAGGCATGCCAGGAGTGCACAAACGGACTTTCGGGACTCTAGCGCCAACTTTCAAAATGTGTCGTCATGGGTACCTGGCCGGCACGAGGCCACCAGCCCAAAGTAATGGGTGTCAATGACAGCCATAACCAGAGGAAGCCGCTAAAGCCACCAAACTTGGCACAATGTCATGAAGGCATGCCAGGAGTCCACACACGGACTTTCGGGACTCCAGCGCCTACTTTCAAAATGTGTCGTCATGGGTACCTGATCAACCCTGGCCGGCACGAGGCCGCCAGCCCAAAGCAATGGGTGTCAATGACAGCCATGAACAGAGGAAGCCGCTAAAGCCACCAAACTTCTTAAACGGTCGCAAAGGCATGCCAGGAGTCCACAAACGGACTTTCGGGACTCCAGTGCCAACTTTCAAAATGTGTCGTCATGGTTACCTGACCAACCTGGCCGGCCCGAGGCCGCCAGCCCAAAGCAATGGGTGTCAATGACAGCCATAAACAGAGGAAGCCGCTAAAGCCACCAAACTTCGAAAACGGGCGTGAAGGCATGCCAGGAGTGCACAAACGGACTTTCGGGACTCTAGCGCCAACTTTCAAAATGTGTCGTCATGGGTACCTGACCAACCCTGGCCGGCACGAGGCCACCAGCCCAAAGCAATGGGTATCAATGACAGCCATAAACAGACGAAGCCGCTAAAGCCACCAAACTTGGCACAATGTCATGAAGGCATGCCAGGAGTGCACAAACGGACTTTCGGGACTCTAGCGCCAACTTTCAAAATGTGTCGTCATGGGTACCTGGCCGGCACGAGGCCACCAGCCCAAAGTAATGGGTGTCAATGACAGCCATAACCAGAGGAAGCCGCTAAAGCCACCAAACTTGGCACAATGTCATGAAGGCATGCCAGGAGTCCACACACGGACTTTCGGGACTCCAGCGCCTACTTTCAAAATGTGTCGTCATGGGTACCTGATCAACCCTGGCCGGCACGAGGCCGCCAGCCCAAAGCAATGGGTGTCAATGACAGCCATGAACAGAGGAAGCCGCTAAAGCCACCAAACTTCTAAAACGGTCGCAAAGGCATGCCAGGAGTCCACAAACGGACTTTCGGGACTCTAGCGCCAACTTTCAAAATGTGTCGTCATGGGTACCTGACCAACCCTGGCCGGCACAAGGCCACCAGCCCAAAGCAATGGGTATCAATGACAGCCAAAACCAGAGGAAGCCGCTAAAGCCACCAAACTTCGCACACGGGCGCGAAGGCATGCCAGGAGTGCACACACGGACTTTCGGGACTCCAGCGCCAACTTTCAAAATGTGTCGTCATGGTTACCTGACCAACCTGGCCGGCCCGAGGCCGCCAGCCCAAAGCAATGGGTGTCAATGACAGCCATAACCAGAGGAAGCCGCTAAAGCCACCAAACTTCTTAAACGGTCGCAAAGGCATGCCAGGAGTCCACAAACGGACTTTCGGGACTCCAGCGCCAACTTTCAAAATGTGTCGTCATGGTTACCTGACCAACCTGGCCGGCACGAGGCCACCAGCCCAAAGCAATGGGTGTCAATGACAGCCATAACCAGAGGAAACCGCTAAAGCCACCAAACTTGGCACAATGTCATGAAGGCATGCCAGGAGTCCACACACGGACTTTCGGGACTCTAGCGCCAACTTTCAAAATGTGTCGTCATGGGTACCTGACCAACCCTGGCCGGCACGAGGCCACCAGCCCAAAGCAATGGGTATCAATGACAGCCATAAACAGACGAAGCCGCTAAAGCCACCAAACTTGGCACAATGTCATGAAGGCATGCCAGGAGTGCACAAACGGACTTTCGGGACTCCAGCGCCAACTTTCAAAATGTGTCGTCATGGGTACCTGATCAACCCTGGACGGCACGAGGCCACCAGCCCAAAGGAATGGGTATCAATGACAGCCATGAACAGAGGAAGCCGCTATAGCCACCAAACTTCTAAAACGGTCGCAAAGGCATGCCAGGAGTCCACAAACGGACTTTCGGGACTCTAGCGCCAACTTTCAAAATGTGTCGTCATGGGTACCTGACCAACCCTGGCCGGCACAAGGCCACCAGCCCAAAGCAATGGGTATCTAGACAGCCATAACCAGAGGAAGCCGCTAAAGCCACCAAACTTCGCACACGGGCATGAAGGCATGCCAGGAGTGCACACACGGACTTTCGGGACTCCAGCGCCAACTTTCAAAATATGTCGTCATGGTTACCTGACCAACCTGGCCGGCCCGAGGCCGCCAGCCCAAAGCAATGGGTGTCAATGAAAGCCATAAACAGAGGAAGCCGCTAAAGCCACCAAACTTTGAAAACGGGTGCGAAGGCATGCCAGGAGTGCACAAACAGACTTTCGGGACTCTAGCGCCAACTTTCAAAATGTGTCGTCATGGGTACCTGATCAACCCTGGCCGGCACGAGGCCGCCAGCCCAAAGCAATGGGTGTCAATGACAGCCATGAACAGAGGAAGCCGCTAAAGCCACCAAACTTCTAAAACGGTCGCAAAGGCATGCCAGGAGTCCACAAACGGACTTTCGGGACTCTAGCGCCAACTTTCAAAATGTGTCGTCATGGGTACCTCGCCGGCACGAGGCCACCAGCCCAAAGCAATGGGTGTCAATGACAGCCATAACCAGAGGAAGCCGCTAAAGCCACCAAAGTTGGCACAATGTCATGAAGGCATGCCAGGAGTCCACACACGGACTTTCGGGACTCCAGCGCCTACTTTCAAAATGTGTCGTCATGGGTACCTGACGAACCTGGCCGGCCCGAGGCCCCCAGCCCAAAGCAATGGGTGTCAATGACAGCCATAACCAGAGGAAGCCGCTAAAGCCACCAAACTTTGCACATGGGCGCGAAGTCATGCCAGGAGTGCACACACGGACTTTCGGGACTCCAGCACCAACTTTCAAAATGTGTCGTCATGGTTACCTGACCAACCTGGCCGGCCCGAGGCCGCCAGCCCAAAGCAATGGGTGTCAATGACAGCCATAAACAGAGGAAGCCGCTAAAGCCACCAAACTTCGAAAACGGGCGTGAAGGCATGCCAGGAGTGCACAAACGGACTTTCGGGACTCTAGCGCCAACTTTCAAAATGTGTCGTCATGGGTACCTGACCAACCCTGGCCGGCACGAGGCCACCAGCCCAAAGCAATGGGTATCAATGACAGCCATAAACAGACGAAGCCGCTAAAGCCACCAAACTTGGCACAATGTCATGAAGGCATGCCAGGAGTGCACAAACGGACTTTCGGGACTCTAGCGCCAACTTTCAAAATGTGTCGTCATGGGTACCTGGCCGGCACGAGGCCACCAGCCCAAAGTAATGGGTGTCAATGACAGCCATAACCAGAGGAAGCCGCTAAAGCCACCAAACTTGGCACAATGTCATGAAGGCATGCCAGGAGTCCACACACGGACTTTCGGGACTCCAGCGCCTACTTTCAAAATGTGTCGTCATGGGTACCTGATCAACCCTGGCCGGCACGAGGCCGCCAGCCCAAAGCAATGGGTGTCAATGACAGCCATGAACAGAGGAAGCCGCTAAAGCCACCAAACTTCTAAAACGGTCGCAAAGGCATGCCAGGAGTCCACAAACAGACTTTCGGGACTCTAGCGCCAACTTTCAAAATGTGTCGTCATGGGTACCTGACCAACCCTGGCCGGCACAAGGCCACCAGCCCAAAGCAATGGGTATCAATGACAGCCAAAACCAGAGGAAGCCGCTAAAGCCACCAAACTTCGCACACGGGCGCGAAGGCATGCCAGGAGTGCACACACGGACTTTCGGGACTCCAGCGCCAACTTTCAAAATGTGTCGTCATGGGTACCTGGCCGGCACGAGGCCACCAGCCCAAAGCAATGGGTGTCAATGACAGCCATAACCAGAGGAAACCGCTAAAGCCACCAAACTTGGCACAATGTCATGAAGGCATGCCAGGAGTCCACACACGGACTTTCGGGACTCTAGCGCCAACTTTCAAAATGTGTCGTCATGGGTACCTGACCAACCCTGGCCGGCACGAGGCCACCAGCCCAAAGCAATGGGTATCAATGACAGCCATAAACAGACGAAGCCGCTAAAGCCACCAAACTTGGCACAATGTCATGAAGGCATGCCAGGAGTGCACAAACGGACTTTCGGGACTCCAGCGCCAACTTTCAAAATGTGTCGTCATGGGTACCTGATCAACCCTGGACGGCACGAGGCCACCAGCCCAAAGGAATGGGTATCAATGACAGCCATGAACAGAGGAAGCCGCTATAGCCACCAAACTTCTAAAACGGTCGCAAAGGCATGCCAGGAGTCCACAAACGGACTTTCGGGACTCTAGCGCCAACTTTCAAAATGTGTCGTCATGGGTACCTGACCAACCCTGGCCGGCACAAGGCCACCAGCCCAAAGCAATGGGTATCTAGACAGCCATAACCAGAGGAAGCCGCTAAAGCCACCAAACTTCGCACACGGGCGTGAAGGCATGCCAGGAGTGCACACACGGACTTTCGGGACTCCAGCGCCAACTTTCAAAATGTGTCGTCATGGTTACCTGACCAACCTGGCCGGCCCGAGGCCGCCAGCCCAAAGCAATGGGTGTCAATGAAAGCCATAAACAGAGGAAGCCGCTAAAGCCACCAAACTTTGAAAACGGGTGCGAAGGCATGCCAGGAGTGCACAAACAGACTTTCGGGACTCTAGCGCCAACTTTCAAAATGTGTCGTCATGGGTACCTGATCAACCCTGGCCGGCACGAGGCCGCCAGCCCAAAGCAATGGGTGTCAATGACAGCCATGAACAGAGGAAGCCGCTAAAGCCACCAAACTTCTAAAACGGTCGCAAAGGCATGCCAGGAGTCCACAAACGGACTTTCGGGACTCTAGCGCCAACTTTCAAAATGTGTCGTCATGGGTACCTCGCCGGCACGAGGCCACCAGCCCAAAGCAATGGGTGTCAATGACAGCCATAACCAGAGGAAGCCGCTAAAGCCACCAAAGTTGGCACAATGTCATGAAGGCATGCCAGGAGTCCACACACGGACTTTCGGGACTCCAGCGCCTACTTTCAAAATGTGTCGTCATGGGTACCTGACCAACCTGGCCGGCCCGAGGCCCCCAGCCCAAAGCAATGGGTGTCAATGACAGCCATAACCAGAGGAAGCCGCTAAAGCCACCAAACTTTGCACACGGGCGCGAAGTCATGCCAGGAGTGCACACACGGACTTTCGGGACTCCAGCACCAACTTTCAAAATGTGTCGTCATGGTTACCTGACCAACCTGGCCGGCCCGAGGCCGCCAGCCCAAAGCAATGGGTGTCAATGACAGCCATAAACAGAGGAAGCCGCTAAAGCCACCAAACTTCGAAAACGGGCGTGAAGGCATGCCAGGAGTGCACAAACGGACTTTCGGGACTCTAGCGCCAACTTTCAAAATGTGTCGTCATGGGTACCTGACCAACCCTGGCCGGCACGAGGCCACCAGCCCAAAGCAATGGGTATCAATGACAGCCATAAACAGACGAAGCCGCTAAAGCCACCAAACTTGGCACAATGTCATGAAGGCATGCCAGGAGTGCACAAACGGACTTTCGGGACTCTAGCGCCAACTTTCAAAATGTGTCGTCATGGGTACCTGGCCGGCACGAGGCCACCAGCCCAAAGTAATGGGTGTCAATGACAGCCATAACCAGAGGAAGCCGCTAAAGCCACCAAAGTTGGCACAATGTCATGAAGGCATGCCAGGAGTCCACACACGGACTTTCGGGACTCCAGCGCCTACTTTCAAAATGTGTCGTCATGGGTACCTGACCAACCCTGGCCGGCACGAGGCCACCAGCCCAAAGCAATGGGTATCAATGACAGCCATTAACAGACGAAGCCGCTTAAGCCACCAAACTTGGCACAATGTCATGAAGGCATGCCAGGAGTGCACAAACGGACTTTCGGGACTCCAGCGCCAACTTTCAAAATGTGTCGTCATGGGTACCTGATCAACCCTGGCCGGCACGAGGCCACCAGCCCAAAGGAATGGGTATCAATGACAGCCATGAACAGAGGAAGCCGCTATAGCCACCAAACTTCTAAAACGGTCGCAAAGGCATGCCAGGAGTCCACAAACGGACTTTCGGGACTCTAGCGCCAACTTTCAAAATGTGTCGTCATGGGTACCTGACCAACCCTGGCCGGCACAAGGCCACCAGCCCAAAGCAATGGGTATCTAGACAGCCATAACCAGAGGAAGCCGCTAAAGCCACCAAACTTCGCACACGGGCGTGAAGGCATGCCAGGAGTGCACACACGGACTTTCGGGACTCCAGCGCCAACTTTCAAAATGTGTTGTCATGGTTACCTGACCAACCTGGCCGGCCCGAGGCCGCCAGCCCAAAGCAATGGGTGTCAATGACAGCCATAACCAGAGGAAGCCGCTAAAGCCACCAAACTTCTTAAACGGTCGCAAAGGCATGCCAGGAGTCCACAAACGGACTTTCGGGACTCCAGCGCCAACTTTCAAAATGTGTCGTCATGGTTACCTGACCAACCTGGCCGGCCCGAGGCCGCCAGCCCAAAGCAATGGGTGTCAATGACAGCCATAACCAGAGGAAGCCGCTAAAGCCACCAAACTTCTTAAACGGTCGCAAAGGCATGCCAGGAGTCCACAAACGGACTTTCGGGACTCCAGCGCCAACTTTCAAAATGTGTCGTCATGGTTACCTGACCAACCTGGCCGGCCCGAGGCCGCCAGCCCAAAGCAATGGGTGTCAATGACAGCCATAAACAGAGGAAGCCGCTAAAGCCACCAAACTTGGCACAATGTCATGAAGGCATGCCAGGAGTGCACAAACGGACTTTCGGGACTCTAGCGCCAACTTTCAAAATGTGTCGTCATGGGTACCTGGCCGGCACGAGGCCACCAGCCCAAAGCAATGGGTGTCAATGACAGCCATAACCAGAGGAAACCGCTAAAGCCACCAAACTTGGCACAATGTCATGAAGGCATGCCAGGAGTCCACACACGGACTTTCGGGACTCTAGCGCCAACTTTCAAAATGTGTCGTCATGGGTACCTGACCAACCCTGGCCGGCACGAGGCCACCAGCCCAAAGCAATGGGTATCAATGACAGCCATAAACAGACGAAGCCGCTAAAGCCACCAAACTTGGCACAATGTCATGAAGGCATGCCAGGAGTGCACAAATGGACTTTCGGGACTCCAGCGCCAACTTTCAAAATGTGTCGTCATGGGTACCTGATCAACCCTGGACGGCACGAGGCCACCAGCCCAAAGGAATGGGTATCAATGACAGCCATGAACAGAGGAAGCCGCTATAGCCACCAAACTTCTAAAACGGTCGCAAAGGCATGCCAGGAGTCCACAAACGGACTATCGGGACTCTAGCGCCAACTTTCAAAATGTGTCGTCATGGGTACCTGACCAACCCTGGCCGGCACAAGGCCACCAGCCCAAAGCAATGGGTATCTAGACAGCCATAACCAGAGGAAGCCGCTAAAGCCACCAAACTTCGCACACGGGCGTGAAGGCATGCCAGGAGTGCACACACGGACTTTCGGGACTCCAGCGCCAACTTTCAAAATGTGTCGTCATGGTTACCTGACCAACCTGGCCGGCCCGAGGCCGCCAGCCCAAAGCAATGGGTGTCAATGAAAGCCATAAACAGAGGAAGCCGCTAAAGCCACCAAACTTTGAAAACGGGTGCGAAGGCATGCCAGGAGTGCACAAACAGACTTTCGGGACTCTAGCGCCAACTTTCAAAATGTGTCGTCATGGGTACCTGATCAACCCTGGCCGGCACGAGGCCGCCAGCCCAAAGCAATGGGTGTCAATGACAGCCATGAACAGAGGAAGCCGCTAAAGCCACCAAACTTCTAAAACGGTCGCAAAGGCATGCCAGGAGTCCACAAACGGACTTTCGGGACTCTAGCGCCAACTTTCAAAATGTGTCGTCATGGGTACCTCGCCGGCACGAGGCCACCAGCCCAAAGCAATGGGTGTCAATGACAGCCATAACCAGAGGAAGCCGCTAAAGCCACCAAAGTTGGCACAATGTCATGAAGGCATGCCAGGAGTCCACACACGGACTTTCGGGACTCCAGCGCCTACTTTCAAAATGTGTCGTCATGGGTACCTGACCAACCTGGCCGGCCCGAGGCCCCCAGCCCAAAGCAATGGGTGTCAATGACAGCCATAACCAGAGGAAGCCGCTAAAGCCACCAAACTTTGCACACGGGCGCGAAGTCATGCCAGGAGTGCACACACGGACTTTCGGGACTCCAGCACCAACTTTCAAAATGTGTCGTCATGGTTACCTGACCAACCTGGCCGGCCCGAGGCCGCCAGCCCAAAGCAATGGGTGTCAATGACAGCCATAAACAGAGGAAGCCGCTAAAGCCACCAAACTTCGAAAACGGGCGTGAAGGCATGCCAGGAGTGCACAAACGGACTTTCGGGACTCTAGCGCCAACTTTCAAAATGTGTCGTCATGGGTACCTGACCAACCCTGGCCGGCACGAGGCCACCAGCCCAAAGCAATGGGTATCAATGACAGCCATAAACAGACGAAGCCGCTAAAGCCACCAAACTTGGCACAATGTCATGAAGGCATGCCAGGAGTGCACAAACGGACTTTCGGGACTCTAGCGCCAACTTTCAAAATGTGTCGTCATGGGTACCTGGCCGGCACGAGGCCACCAGCCCAAAGTAATGGGTGTCAATGACAGCCATAACCAGAGGAAGCCGCTAAAGCCACCAAAGTTGGCACAATGTCATGAAGGCATGCCAGGAGTCCACACACGGACTTTCGGGACTCCAGCGCCTACTTTCAAAATGTGTCGTCATGGGTACCTGACCAACCCTGGCCGGCACGAGGCCACCAGCCCAAAGCAATGGGTATCAATGACAGCCATAAACAGACGAAGCCGCTTAAGCCACCAAACTTGGCACAATGTCATGAAGGCATGCCAGGAGTGCACAAACGGACTTTCGGGACTCCAGCGCCAACTTTCAAAATGTGTCGTCATGGGTACCTGATCAACCCTGGCCGGCACGAGGCCACCAGCCCAAAGGAATGGGTATCAATGACAGCCATGAACAGAGGAAGCCGCTATAGCCACCAAACTTCTAAAACGGTCGCAAAGGCATGCCAGGAGTCCACAAACGGACTTTCGGGACTCTAGCGCCAACTTTCAAAATGTGTCGTCATGGGTACCTGACCAACCCTGGCCGGCACAAGGCCACCAGCCCAAAGCAATGGGTATCTAGACAGCCATAACCAGAGGAAGCCGCTAAAGCCACCAAACTTCGCACACGGGCGTGAAGGCATGCCAGGAGTGCACACACGGACTTTCGGGACTCCAGCGCCAACTTTCAAAATGTGTCGTCATGGTTACCTGACCAATCTGGCCGGCCCGAGGCCGCCAGCCCAAAGCAATGGGTGTCAATGAAAGCCATAAACAGAGGAAGCCGCTAAAGCCACCAAACTTTGAAAACGGGTGCGAAGGCATGCCAGGAGTGCACAAACAGACTTTCGGGACTCTAGCGCCAACTTTCAAAATGTGTCGTCATGGGTACCTGATCAACCCTGGCCGGCACGAGGCCGCCAGCCCAAAGCAATGGGTGTCAATGACAGCCATGAACAGAGGAAGCCGCTAAAGCCACCAAACTTCTAAAACGGTCGCAAAGGCATGCCAGGAGTCCACAAACGGACTTTCGGGACTCTAGCGCCAACTTTCAAAATGTGTCGTCATGGGTACCTCGCCGGCACGAGGCCACCAGCCCAAAGCAATGGGTGTCAATGACAGCCATAACCAGAGGAAGCCGCTAAAGCCACCAAAGTTGGCACAATGTCATGAAGGCATGCCAGCAGTCCACACACGGACTTTCGGGACTCCAGCGCCTACTTTCAAAATGTGTCGTCATGGGTACCTGACCAACCTGGCCGGCCCGAGGCCCCCAGCCCAAAGCAATGGGTGTCAATGACAGCCATAACCAGAGGAAGCCGCTAAAGCCACCAAACTTTGCACACGGGCGCGAAGTCATGCCAGGAGTGCACACACGGACTTTCGGGACTCCAGCACCAACTTTCAAAATGTGTCGTCATGGTTACCTGACCAACCTGGCCGGCCCGAGGCCGCCAGCCCAAAGCAATGGGTGTCAATGACAGCCATAAACAGAGGAAGCCGCTAAAGCCACCAAACTTCGAAAACGGGCGTGAAGGCATGCCAGGAGTGCACAAACGGACTTTCGGGACTCTAGCGCCAACTTTCAAAATGTGTCATCATGGGTACCTGACCAACCCTGGCCGGCACGAGGCCACCAGCCCAAAGCAATGGGTATCAATGACAGCCATGAACAGACGAAGCCGCTAAAGCCACCAAACTTGGCACAATGTCATGAAGGCATGCCAGGAGTGCACAAACGGACTTTCGGGACTCTAGCGCCAACTTTCAAAATGTGTCGTCATGGGTACCTGGCCGGCACGAGGCCACCAGCCCAAAGTAATGGGTGTCAATGACAGCCATAACCAGAGGAAGCCGCTAAAGCCACCAAACTTGGCACAATGTCATGAAGGCATGCCAGGAGTCCACACACGGACTTTCGGGACTCCAGCGCCTACTTTCAAAATGTGTCGTCATGGGTACCTGATCAACCCTGGCCGGCACGAGGCCTCCAGCCCAAAGCAATGGGTGTCAATGACAGCCATGAACAGAGGAAGCCGCTAAAGCCACCAAACTTCTAAAACGGTCGCAAAGGCATGCCAGGAGTCCACAAACGGACTTTCGGGACTCTAGCGCCAACTTTCAAAATGTGTCGTCATGGGTACCTGACCAACCCTGGCCGGCACAAGGCCACCAGCCCAAAGCAATGGGTATCAATGACAGCCATAACCAGAGGAAGCCGCTAAAGCCACCAAACTTCGCACACGGGCGCGAAGGCATGCCAGGAGTGCACACATGGACTTTCGGGACTCTAGCGCCAACTTTCAAAATATGTCGTCATGGGTACCTGATCAACCCTGGCCGGCACGAGGCCGCCAGCCCAAAGCAATGGGTGTCAATGACAGCCATAACCAGAGGAAGCCGCTAAAGCCACCAAACTTCTAAAACGGTCGCAAAGGCATGCCAGGAGTCCACAAACGGACTTTCGGGACTCCAGCGCCAACTTTCAAAATGTGTCGTCATGGTTACCTGACCAACCTGGCCGGCCCGAGGCCGCCAGCCCAAAGCAATGGGTGTCAATGACAGCCATAAACAGAGGAAGCCGCTAAAGCCACCAAACTTGGCACAATGTCATGAAGGCATGCCAGGAGTGCACAAACGGACTTTCGGGACTCTAGCGCCAACTTTCAAAATGTGTCGTCATGGGTACCTGGCCGGCACGAGGCCACCAGCCCAAAGCAATGGGTGTCAATGACAGCCATAACCAGAGGAAACCGCTAAAGCCACCAAACTTGGCACAATGTCATGAAGGCATGCCAGGAGTCCACACACGGACTTTCGGGACTCTAGCGCCAACTTTCAAAATGTGTCGTCATGGGTACCTGGCCGGCACGAGGCCACCAGCCCAAAGCAATGGGTGTCAATGACAGCCATAACCAGAGGAAGCCGCTAAAGTTACCAAACTTCGCACACCGGCATGTAGGCATGACAGGAGTGCACACACGGACTTTCGGGACTCCAGCGCCAACTTTCAAAATGTGTCGTCATGGGTACCTGGCCGGCCCGAGGCCCCCAGCCCAAAGCAATGGGTATCAATGACAGCCATAAACAGAGGAAGCCGCTAAAGCCACCAAACTTCGAAAACGGGCGCAACGGCATGCCAGGAGTCCACACACGGACTTTCGGGACTCCAGCGCCTATTTTCAAAATGTGTCATCATGGGTACCTGACCAACCTGGCCGGCCCGAGGCCGCCAGCCCAAAGCAATGGGTGTCAATGACAGCCATAAACAGAGGAAGCCGCTAAAGCCACCAAACTTCGAAAACGGGCGCAAAGGCATGCCAGGAGTGCACAAACGGACTTTCGGGACTCCAGCGCTAACTTTCAAAATGTGTCGTCATGGGTACCTGATCAACCCTGGCCGGCACAAGGCCACCAGCCCAAAGCAATGGGTATCAATGACAGCCAAAACCAGAGGAAGCCGCTAAAGCCACCAAACTTCGCACACGGGCGCGAAGGCATGCCAGGAGTGCACACACGGACTTTCGGGACTCCAGCGCCAACTTTCAAAATGTGTCGTCATGGGTACCTGGCCGGCACGAGGCCACCAGCCCAAAGCAATGGGTGTCAATGACAGCCATAACCAGAGGAAACCGCTAAAGCCACCAAACTTGGCACAATGTCATGAAGGCATGCCAGGAGTCCACACACGGACTTTCGGGACTCTAGCGCCAACTTTCAAAATGTGTCGTCATGGGTACCTGACCAACCCTGGCCGGCACGAGGCCACCAGCCCAAAGCAATGGGTATCAATGACAGCCATAAACAGACGAAGCCGCTAAAGCCACCAAACTTGGCACAATGTCATGAAGGCATGCCAGGAGTGCACAAACGGACTTTCGGGACTCCAGCGCCAACTTTCAAAATGTGTCGTCATGGGTACCTGATCAACCCTGGACGGCACGAGGCCACCAGCCCAAAGGAATGGGTATCAATGACAGCCATGAACAGAGGAAGCCGCTATAGCCACCAAACTTCTAAAACGGTCGCAAAGGCATGCCAGGAGTCCACAAACGGACTTTCGGGACTCTAGCGCCAACTTTCAAAATGTGTCGTCATGGGTACCTGACCAACCCTGGCCGGCACAAGGCCACCAGCCCAAAGCAATGGGTATCTAGACAGCCATAACCAGAGGAAGCCGCTAAAGCCACCAAACTTCGCACACGGGCGTGAAGGCATGCCAGGAGTGCACACACGGACTTTCGGGACTCCAGCGCCAACTTTCAAAATGTGTCGTCATGGTTACCTGACCAACCTGGCCGGCCCGAGGCCGCCAGCCCAAAGCAATGGGTGTCAATGAAAGCCATAAACAGAGGAAGCCGCTAAAGCCACCAAACTTTGAAAACGGGTGCGAAGGCATGCCAGGAGTGCACAAACAGACTTTCGGGACTCTAGCGCCAACTTTCAAAATGTGTCGTCATGGGTACCTGATCAACCCTGGCCGGCACGAGGCCGCCAGCCCAAAGCAATGGGTGTCAATGACAGCCATGAACAGAGGAAGCCGCTAAAGCCACCAAACTTCTAAAACGGTCGCAAAGGCATGCCAGGAGTCCACAAACGGACTTTCGGGACTCTAGCGCCAACTTTCAAAATGTGTCGTCATGGGTACCTCGCCGGCACGAGGCCACCAGCCCAAAGCAATGGGTGTCAATGACAGCCATAACCAGAGGAAGCCGCTAAAGCCACCAAAGTTGGCACAATGTCATGAAGGCATGCCAGGAGTCCACACACGGACTTTCGGGACTCCAGCGCCTACTTTCAAAATGTGTCGTCATGGGTACCTGACCAACCTGGCCGGCCCGAGGCCCCCAGCCCAAAGCAATGGGTGTCAATGACAGCCATAACCAGAGGAAGCCGCTAAAGCCACCAAACTTTGCACACGGGCGCGAAGTCATGCCAGGAGTGCACACACGGACTTTCGGGACTCCAGCACCAACTTTCAAAATGTGTCGTCATGGTTACCTGACCAACCTGGCCGGCCCGAGGCCGCCAGCCCAAAGCAATGGGTGTCAATGACAGCCATAAACAGAGGAAGCCGCTAAAGCCACCAAACTTCGAAAACGGGCGTGAAGGCATGCCAGGAGTGCACAAACGGACTTTCGGGACTCTAGCGCCAACTTTCAAAATGTGTCGTCATGGGTACCTGACCAACCCTGGCCGGCACGAGGCCACCAGCCCAAAGCAATGGGTATCAATGACAGCCATAAACAGACGAAGCCGCTAAAGCCACCAAACTTGGCACAATGTCATGAAGGCATGCCAGGAGTGCACAAACGGACTTTCGGGACTCTAGCGCCAACTTTCAAAATGTGTCGTCATGGGTACCTGGCCGGCACGAGGCCACCAGCCCAAAGTAATGGGTGTCAATGACAGCCATAACCAGAGGAAGCCGCTAAAGCCACCAAAGTTGGCACAATGTCATGAAGGCATGCCAGGAGTCCACACACGGACTTTCGGGACTCCAGCGCCTACTTTCAAAATGTGTCGTCATGGGTACCTGACCAACCCTGGCCGGCACGAGGCCACCAGCCCAAAGCAATGGGTATCAATGACAGCCATTAACAGACGAAGCCGCTTAAGCCACCAAACTTGGCACAATGTCATGAAGGCATGCCAGGAGTGCACAAACGGACTTTCGGGACTCCAGCGCCAACTTTCAAAATGTGTCGTCATGGGTACCTGATCAACCCTGGCCGGCACGAGGCCACCAGCCCAAAGGAATGGGTATCAATGACAGCCATGAACAGAGGAAGCCGCTATAGCCACCAAACTTCTAAAACGGTCGCAAAGGCATGCCAGGAGTCCACAAACGGACTTTCGGGACTCTAGCGCCAACTTTCAAAATGTGTCGTCATGGGTACCTGACCAACCCTGGCCGGCACAAGGCCACCAGCCCAAAGCAATGGGTATCTAGACAGCCATAACCAGAGGAAGCCGCTAAAGCCACCAAACTTCGCACACGGGCGTGAAGGCATGCCAGGAGTGCACACACGGACTTTCGGGACTCCAGCGCCAACTTTCAAAATGTGTTGTCATGGTTACCTGACCAACCTGGCCGGCCCGAGGCCGCCAGCCCAAAGCAATGGGTGTCAATGACAGCCATAACCAGAGGAAGCCGCTAAAGCCACCAAACTTCTTAAACGGTCGCAAAGGCATGCCAGGAGTCCACAAACGGACTTTCGGGACTCCAGCGCCAACTTTCAAAATGTGTCGTCATGGTTACCTGACCAACCTGGCCGGCCCGAGGCCGCCAGCCCAAAGCAATGGGTGTCAATGACAGCCATAACCAGAGGAAGCCGCTAAAGCCACCAAACTTCTTAAACGGTCGCAAAGGCATGCCAGGAGTCCACAAACGGACTTTCGGGACTCCAGCGCCAACTTTCAAAATGTGTCGTCATGGTTACCTGACCAACCTGGCCGGCCCGAGGCCGCCAGCCCAAAGCAATGGGTGTCAATGACAGCCATAAACAGAGGAAGCCGCTAAAGCCACCAAACTTGGCACAATGTCATGAAGGCATGCCAGGAGTGCACAAACGGACTTTCGGGACTCTAGCGCCAACTTTCAAAATGTGTCGTCATGGGTACCTGGCCGGCACGAGGCCACCAGCCCAAAGCAATGGGTGTCAATGACAGCCATAACCAGAGGAAACCGCTAAAGCCACCAAACTTGGCACAATGTCATGAAGGCATGCCAGGAGTCCACACACGGACTTTCGGGACTCTAGCGCCAACTTTCAAAATGTGTCGTCATGGGTACCTGACCAACCCTGGCCGGCACGAGGCCACCAGCCCAAAGCAATGGGTATCAATGACAGCCATAAACAGACGAAGCCGCTAAAGCCACCAAACTTGGCACAATGTCATGAAGGCATGCCAGGAGTGCACAAATGGACTTTCGGGACTCCAGCGCCAACTTTCAAAATGTGTCGTCATGGGTACCTGATCAACCCTGGACGGCACGAGGCCACCAGCCCAAAGGAATGGGTATCAATGACAGCCATGAACAGAGGAAGCCGCTATAGCCACCAAACTTCTAAAACGGTCGCAAAGGCATGCCAGGAGTCCACAAACGGACTATCGGGACTCTAGCGCCAACTTTCAAAATGTGTCGTCATGGGTACCTGACCAACCCTGGCCGGCACAAGGCCACCAGCCCAAAGCAATGGGTATCTAGACAGCCATAACCAGAGGAAGCCGCTAAAGCCACCAAACTTCGCACACGGGCGTGAAGGCATGCCAGGAGTGCACACACGGACTTTCGGGACTCCAGCGCCAACTTTCAAAATGTGTCGTCATGGTTACCTGACCAACCTGGCCGGCCCGAGGCCGCCAGCCCAAAGCAATGGGTGTCAATGAAAGCCATAAACAGAGGAAGCCGCTAAAGCCACCAAACTTTGAAAACGGGTGCGAAGGCATGCCAGGAGTGCACAAACAGACTTTCGGGACTCTAGCGCCAACTTTCAAAATGTGTCGTCATGGGTACCTGATCAACCCTGGCCGGCACGAGGCCGCCAGCCCAAAGCAATGGGTGTCAATGACAGCCATGAACAGAGGAAGCCGCTAAAGCCACCAAACTTCTAAAACGGTCGCAAAGGCATGCCAGGAGTCCACAAACGGACTTTCGGGACTCTAGCGCCAACTTTCAAAATGTGTCGTCATGGGTACCTCGCCGGCACGAGGCCACCAGCCCAAAGCAATGGGTGTCAATGACAGCCATAACCAGAGGAAGCCGCTAAAGCCACCAAAGTTGGCACAATGTCATGAAGGCATGCCAGGAGTCCACACACGGACTTTCGGGACTCCAGCGCCTACTTTCAAAATGTGTCGTCATGGGTACCTGACCAACCTGGCCGGCCCGAGGCCCCCAGCCCAAAGCAATGGGTGTCAATGACAGCCATAACCAGAGGAAGCCGCTAAAGCCACCAAACTTTGCACACGGGCGCGAAGTCATGCCAGGAGTGCACACACGGACTTTCGGGACTCCAGCACCAACTTTCAAAATGTGTCGTCATGGTTACCTGACCAACCTGGCCGGCCCGAGGCCGCCAGCCCAAAGCAATGGGTGTCAATGACAGCCATAAACAGAGGAAGCCGCTAAAGCCACCAAACTTCGAAAACGGGCGTGAAGGCATGCCAGGAGTGCACAAACGGACTTTCGGGACTCTAGCGCCAACTTTCAAAATGTGTCGTCATGGGTACCTGACCAACCCTGGCCGGCACGAGGCCACCAGCCCAAAGCAATGGGTATCAATGACAGCCATAAACAGACGAAGCCGCTAAAGCCACCAAACTTGGCACAATGTCATGAAGGCATGCCAGGAGTGCACAAACGGACTTTCGGGACTCTAGCGCCAACTTTCAAAATGTGTCGTCATGGGTACCTGGCCGGCACGAGGCCACCAGCCCAAAGTAATGGGTGTCAATGACAGCCATAACCAGAGGAAGCCGCTAAAGCCACCAAAGTTGGCACAATGTCATGAAGGCATGCCAGGAGTCCACACACGGACTTTCGGGACTCCAGCGCCTACTTTCAAAATGTGTCGTCATGGGTACCTGACCAACCCTGGCCGGCACGAGGCCACCAGCCCAAAGCAATGGGTATCAATGACAGCCATAAACAGACGAAGCCGCTTAAGCCACCAAACTTGGCACAATGTCATGAAGGCATGCCAGGAGTGCACAAACGGACTTTCGGGACTCCAGCGCCAACTTTCAAAATGTGTCGTCATGGGTACCTGATCAACCCTGGCCGGCACGAGGCCACCAGCCCAAAGGAATGGGTATCAATGACAGCCATGAACAGAGGAAGCCGCTATAGCCACCAAACTTCTAAAACGGTCGCAAAGGCATGCCAGGAGTCCACAAACGGACTTTCGGGACTCTAGCGCCAACTTTCAAAATGTGTCGTCATGGGTACCTGACCAACCCTGGCCGGCACAAGGCCACCAGCCCAAAGCAATGGGTATCTAGACAGCCATAACCAGAGGAAGCCGCTAAAGCCACCAAACTTCGCACACGGGCGTGAAGGCATGCCAGGAGTGCACACACGGACTTTCGGGACTCCAGCGCCAACTTTCAAAATGTGTCGTCATGGTTACCTGACCAATCTGGCCGGCCCGAGGCCGCCAGCCCAAAGCAATGGGTGTCAATGAAAGCCATAAACAGAGGAAGCCGCTAAAGCCACCAAACTTTGAAAACGGGTGCGAAGGCATGCCAGGAGTGCACAAACAGACTTTCGGGACTCTAGCGCCAACTTTCAAAATGTGTCGTCATGGGTACCTGATCAACCCTGGCCGGCACGAGGCCGCCAGCCCAAAGCAATGGGTGTCAATGACAGCCATGAACAGAGGAAGCCGCTAAAGCCACCAAACTTCTAAAACGGTCGCAAAGGCATGCCAGGAGTCCACAAACGGACTTTCGGGACTCTAGCGCCAACTTTCAAAATGTGTCGTCATGGGTACCTCGCCGGCACGAGGCCACCAGCCCAAAGCAATGGGTGTCAATGACAGCCATAACCAGAGGAAGCCGCTAAAGCCACCAAAGTTGGCACAATGTCATGAAGGCATGCCAGCAGTCCACACACGGACTTTCGGGACTCCAGCGCCTACTTTCAAAATGTGTCGTCATGGGTACCTGACCAACCTGGCCGGCCCGAGGCCCCCAGCCCAAAGCAATGGGTGTCAATGACAGCCATAACCAGAGGAAGCCGCTAAAGCCACCAAACTTTGCACACGGGCGCGAAGTCATGCCAGGAGTGCACACACGGACTTTCGGGACTCCAGCACCAACTTTCAAAATGTGTCGTCATGGTTACCTGACCAACCTGGCCGGCCCGAGGCCGCCAGCCCAAAGCAATGGGTGTCAATGACAGCCATAAACAGAGGAAGCCGCTAAAGCCACCAAACTTCGAAAACGGGCGTGAAGGCATGCCAGGAGTGCACAAACGGACTTTCGGGACTCTAGCGCCAACTTTCAAAATGTGTCATCATGGGTACCTGACCAACCCTGGCCGGCACGAGGCCACCAGCCCAAAGCAATGGGTATCAATGACAGCCATGAACAGACGAAGCCGCTAAAGCCACCAAACTTGGCACAATGTCATGAAGGCATGCCAGGAGTGCACAAACGGACTTTCGGGACTCTAGCGCCAACTTTCAAAATGTGTCGTCATGGGTACCTGGCCGGCACGAGGCCACCAGCCCAAAGTAATGGGTGTCAATGACAGCCATAACCAGAGGAAGCCGCTAAAGCCACCAAACTTGGCACAATGTCATGAAGGCATGCCAGGAGTCCACACACGGACTTTCGGGACTCCAGCGCCTACTTTCAAAATGTGTCGTCATGGGTACCTGATCAACCCTGGCCGGCACGAGGCCTCCAGCCCAAAGCAATGGGTGTCAATGACAGCCATGAACAGAGGAAGCCGCTAAAGCCACCAAACTTCTAAAACGGTCGCAAAGGCATGCCAGGAGTCCACAAACGGACTTTCGGGACTCTAGCGCCAACTTTCAAAATGTGTCGTCATGGGTACCTGACCAACCCTGGCCGGCACAAGGCCACCAGCCCAAAGCAATGGGTATCAATGACAGCCATAACCAGAGGAAGCCGCTAAAGCCACCAAACTTCGCACACGGGCGCGAAGGCATGCCAGGAGTGCACACATGGACTTTCGGGACTCTAGCGCCAACTTTCAAAATATGTCGTCATGGGTACCTGATCAACCCTGGCCGGCACGAGGCCGCCAGCCCAAAGCAATGGGTGTCAATGACAGCCATAACCAGAGGAAGCCGCTAAAGCCACCAAACTTCTAAAACGGTCGCAAAGGCATGCCAGGAGTCCACAAACGGACTTTCGGGACTCCAGCGCCAACTTTCAAAATGTGTCGTCATGGTTACCTGACCAACCTGGCCGGCCCGAGGCCGCCAGCCCAAAGCAATGGGTGTCAATGACAGCCATAAACAGAGGAAGCCGCTAAAGCCACCAAACTTGGCACAATGTCATGAAGGCATGCCAGGAGTGCACAAACGGACTTTCGGGACTCTAGCGCCAACTTTCAAAATGTGTCGTCATGGGTACCTGGCCGGCACGAGGCCACCAGCCCAAAGCAATGGGTGTCAATGACAGCCATAACCAGAGGAAACCGCTAAAGCCACCAAACTTGGCACAATGTCATGAAGGCATGCCAGGAGTCCACACACGGACTTTCGGGACTCTAGCGCCAACTTTCAAAATGTGTCGTCATGGGTACCTGGCCGGCACGAGGCCACCAGCCCAAAGCAATGGGTGTCAATGACAGCCATAACCAGAGGAAGCCGCTAAAGTTACCAAACTTCGCACACCGGCATGTAGGCATGACAGGAGTGCACACACGGACTTTCGGGACTCCAGCGCCAACTTTCAAAATGTGTCGTCATGGGTACCTGGCCGGCCCGAGGCCCCCAGCCCAAAGCAATGGGTATCAATGACAGCCATAAACAGAGGAAGCCGCTAAAGCCACCAAACTTCGAAAACGGGCGCAACGGCATGCCAGGAGTCCACACACGGACTTTCGGGACTCCAGCGCCTATTTTCAAAATGTGTCATCATGGGTACCTGACCAACCTGGCCGGCCCGAGGCCGCCAGCCCAAAGCAATGGGTGTCAATGACAGCCATAAACAGAGGAAGCCGCTAAAGCCACCAAACTTCGAAAACGGGCGCAAAGGCATGCCAGGAGTGCACAAACGGACTTTCGGGACTCCAGCGCTAACTTTCAAAATGTGTCGTCATGGGTACCTGATCAACCCTGGACAGCACGAGGCCACCAGCCCAAAGGAATGGGTATCAATGACAGCCATGAACAGAGGAAGCCGCTATAGCCACCAAACTTCTAAAACGGTCGCAAAGGCATGCCAGGAGTCCACAAACGGACTTTCGGGACTCTAGCGCCAACTTTCAAAATGTGTCGTCATGGGTACCTGACCAACCCTGGCCGGCACAAGGCCACCAGCCCAAAGCAATGGGTATCTAGACAGCCATAACCAGAGGAAGCCGCTAAAGCCACCAAACTTCGCACACGGGCGTGAAGGCATGCCAGGAGTGCACACACGGACTTTCGGGACTCCAGCGCCAACTTTCAAAATGTGTCGTCATGGGTACCTGACCAACCCTGGCCGGCACAAGGCCACCAGCCCAAAGCAATGGGTATCTAGACAGCCATAACCAGAGGAAGCCGCTAAAGCCACCAAACTTCGCACACGGGTGCGAAGGCATGCCAGGAGTGCACAAACAGACTTTCGGGACTCTAGCGCCAACTTTCAAAATGTGTCGTCATGGGTACCTGATCAACCCTGGCCGGCACGAGGCCGCCAGCCCAAAGCAATGGGTGTCAATGACAGCCATGAACAGAGGAAGCCGCTAAAGCCACCAAACTTCTAAAACGGTCGCAAAGGCATGCCAGGAGTCCACAAACGGACTTTCGGGACTCTAGCGCCAACTTTCAAAATGTGTCGTCATGGGTACCTGACCAACCCTGGCCGGCACAAGGCCACCAGCCCAAAGCAATGGGTATCAATGACAGCCATAACCAGAGGAAGCCGCTAAAGCCACCAAACTTCGCACACGGGCGCGAAGGCATGCCAGGAGTGCACACACGGACTTTCGGGACTCCAGCGCCAACTTTCAAAATGTGTCGTCATGGGTACCTGGCCGGCCCGAGGCCCCCAGCCCAAAGCAATGGGTATCAATGACAGCCATAAACAGACGAAGCCGCTAAAGCCACCAAACTTGGCACAATGTCATGAAGGCATGCCAGGAGTGCTCAAACGGACTTTCGGGACTCCAGCGCTAACTTTCAAAATGTGTCGTCATGGGTACCTGATCAACCCTGGACAGCACGAGGCCACCAGCCCAAAGGAATGGGTATCAATGACAGCCATGAACAGAGGAAGCCGCTATAGCCACCAAACTTCTAAAACGGTCGCAAAGGCATGCCAGGAGTCCACAAACGGACTTTCGGGACTCTAGCACCAACTTTCAAAATGTGTCGTCATGGGTACCTGACCAACCCTGGCCGGCACAAGGCCACCAGCCCAAAGCAATGGGTATCTAGACAGCCATAACCAGAGGAAGCCGCTAAAGCCACCAAACTTCGCACACGGGCGTGAAGGCATGCCAGGAGTGCACACACGGACTTTCGGGACTCCAGCGCCAACTTTCAAAATGTGTCGTCATGGGTACCTGACCAACCCTGGCCGGCACAAGGCCACCAGCCCAAAGCAATGGGTATCTAGACAGCCATAACCAGAGGAAGCCGCTAAAGCCACCAAACTTCGCACACGGGTGCGAAGGCATGCCAGGAGTGCACAAACAGACTTTCGGGACTCTAGCGCCAACTTTCAAAATGTGTCGTCATGGGTACCTGATCAACCCTGGCCGGCACGAGGCCGCCAGCCCAAAGCAATGGGTGTCAATGACAGCCATGAACAGAGGAAGCCGCTAAAGCCACCAAACTTCTAAAACGGTCGCAAAGGCATGCCAGGAGTCCACAAACGGACTTTCGGGACTCTAGCGCCAACTTTCAAAATGTGTCGTCATGGGTACCTGACCAACCCTGGCCGGCACAAGGCCACCAGCCCAAAGCAATGGGTATCAATGACAGCCATAACCAGAGGAAGCCGCTAAAGCCACCAAACTTCGCACACGGGCGCGAAGGCATGCCAGGAGTGCACACACGGACTTTCGGGACTCCAGCGCCAACTTTCAAAATGTGTCGTCATGGGTACCTGGCCGGCCCGAGGCCCCCAGCCCAAAGCAATGGGTATCAATGACAGCCATAAACAGAGGAAGCCGCTAAAGCCACCAAACTTCGAAAACGGGCGCGACGGTATGCCAGGAGTCCACACACGGACTTTCGGGACTCCAGCGTCGACTTTCAAAATGTGTCGTAATGGTTACCTGACCAACCCTGGCCTGCCCGAGGCCGCCAGCCCAAAGCAATGGGTGTCAATGACAGCCATAAACAGAGGAAGCCGCTAAAGCCACCAAACTTTGAAAACGGGCGCGAAGTCATGCCAGGAGTGCACAAACGGACTTTCGGGACTCTAGCGCAAACTTTCAAAATGTGTCGTCATGGGTACCTGACCAACCCTGGCCGGCACAAGGCCACCAGCCCAAAGCAATGGGTATCAATGACAGCCATAACCAGAGGAAGCCGCTAAAGCCACCAAACTTCGCACACGGGCGCGAAGGCATGCCAGGAGTGCACACACGGACTTTCGGGACTCCAGCACCAACTTTCAAAATGTGTCGTCATGGGTACCTGGCCGGCCCGAGGCCCCCAGCCCAAAGCAATGGGTATCAATGACAGCCATAAACAGAGGAAGCCGCTAAAGCCACCAAACTTCGAAAACGGGCGCAACGGCATGCCAGGAGTCCACACACGGACTTTCGGGACTCCAGCGCCTACATTCAAAATGTGTCGTCATGGGTACCTGACCAACCCTGGCCGGCACAAGGCCACCAGCCCAAAGCAATGGGTATCTAGACAGCCATAACCAGAGGAAGCCGCTAAAGCCACCAAACTTCGCACACGGGTGCGAAGGCATGCCAGGAGTGCACAAACAGACTTTCGGGACTCTAGCGCCAACTTTCAAAATGTGTCGTCATGGGTACCTGATCAACCCTGGCCGGCACGAGGCCGCCAGCCCAAAGCAATGGGTGTCAATGACAGCCATGAACAGAGGAAGCCGCTAAAGCCACCAAACTTCTAAAACGGTCGCAAAGGCATGCCAGGAGTCCACAAACGGACTTTCGGGACTCTAGCGCCAACTTTCAAAATGTGTCGTCATGGGTACCTGACCAACCCTGGCCGGCACAAGGCCACCAGCCCAAAGCAATGGGTATCTAGACAGCCATAACCAGAGGAAGCCGCTAAAGCCACCAAACTTCGCACACGGGTGCGAAGGCATGCCAGGAGTGCACAAACAGACTTTCGGGACTCTAGCGCCAACTTTCAAAATGTGTCGTCATGGGTACCTGATCAACCCTGGCCGGCACGAGGCCGCCAGCCCAAAGCAATGGGTGTCAATGACAGCCATGAACAGAGGAAGCCGCTAAAGCCACCAAACTTCTAAAACGGTCGCAAAGGCATGCCAGGAGTCCACAAACGGACTTTCGGGACTCTAGCGCCAACTTTCAAAATGTGTCGTCATGGGTACCTGACCAACCCTGGCCGGCACAAGGCCACCAGCCCAAAGCAATGGGTATCAATGACAGCCATAACCAGAGGAAGCCGCTAAAGCCACCAAACTTCGCACACGGGCGCGAAGGCATGCCAGGAGTGCACACACGGACTTTCGGGACTCCAGCGCCAACTTTCAAAATGTGTCGTCATGGGTACCTGGCCGGCCCGAGGCCCCCAGCCCAAAGCAATGGGTATCAATGACAGCCATAACCAGAGGAAGCCGCTAAAGCCACCAAACTTCGCACACGGGCGCGAAGGCATGCCAGGAGTGCACACACGGACTTTCGGGACTCCAGCGCCAACTTTCAAAATGTGTCGTCATGGGTACCTGGCCGGCCCGAGGCCCCCAGCCCAAAGCAATGGGTATCAATGACAGCCATAACCAGAGGAAGCCGCTAAAGCCACCAAACTTCGCACACGGGCGCGAAGGCATGCCAGGAGTGCACACACGGACTTTCGGGACTCCAGCGCCAACTTTCAAAATGTGTCGTCATGGGTACCTGACCAACCCTGGCCGGCACAAGGCCACCAGCCCAAAGCAATGGGTATCTAGACAGCCATAACCAGAGGAAGCCGCTAAAGCCACCAAACTTCGCACACGGGTGCGAAGGCATGCCAGGAGTGCACAAACAGACTTTCGGGACTCTAGCGCCAACTTTCAAAATGTGTCGTCATGGGTACCTGATCAACCCTGGCCGGCACGAGGCCGCCAGCCCAAAGCAATGGGTGTCAATGACAGCCATGAACAGAGGAAGCCGCTAAAGCCACCAAACTTCTAAAACGGTCGCAAAGGCATGCCAGGAGTCCACAAACGGACTTTCGGGACTCTAGCGCCAACTTTCAAAATGTGTCGTCATGGGTACCTGACCAACCCTGGCCGGCACAAGGCCACCAGCCCAAAGCAATGGGTATCAATGACAGCCATAACCAGAGGAAGCCGCTAAAGCCACCAAACTTCGCACACGGGCGCGAAGGCATGCCAGGAGTGCACACACGGACTTTCGGGACTCCAGCGCCAACTTTCAAAATGTGTCGTCATGGGTACCTGGCCGGCCCGAGGCCCCCAGCCCAAAGCAATGGGTATCAATGACAGCCATAAACAGACGAAGCCGCTAAAGCCACCAAACTTGGCACAATGTCATGAAGGCATGCCAGGAGTGCTCAAACGGACTTTCGGGACTCCAGCGCTAACTTTCAAAATGTGTCGTCATGGGTACCTGATCAACCCTGGACAGCACGAGGCCACCAGCCCAAAGGAATGGGTATCAATGACAGCCATGAACAGAGGAAGCCGCTATAGCCACCAAACTTCTAAAACGGTCGCAAAGGCATGCCAGGAGTCCACAAACGGACTTTCGGGACTCTAGCACCAACTTTCAAAATGTGTCGTCATGGGTACCTGACCAACCCTGGCCGGCACAAGGCCACCAGCCCAAAGCAATGGGTATCTAGACAGCCATAACCAGAGGAAGCCGCTAAAGCCACCAAACTTCGCACACGGGCGTGAAGGCATGCCAGGAGTGCACACACGGACTTTCGGGACTCCAGCGCCAACTTTCAAAATGTGTCGTCATGGGTACCTGACCAACCCTGGCCGGCACAAGGCCACCAGCCCAAAGCAATGGGTATCTAGACAGCCATAACCAGAGGAAGCCGCTAAAGCCACCAAACTTCGCACACGGGTGCGAAGGCATGCCAGGAGTGCACAAACAGACTTTCGGGACTCTAGCGCCAACTTTCAAAATGTGTCGTCATGGGTACCTGATCAACCCTGGCCGGCACGAGGCCGCCAGCCCAAAGCAATGGGTGTCAATGACAGCCATGAACAGAGGAAGCCGCTAAAGCCACCAAACTTCTAAAACGGTCGCAAAGGCATGCCAGGAGTCCACAAACGGACTTTCGGGACTCTAGCGCCAACTTTCAAAATGTGTCGTCATGGGTACCTGACCAACCCTGGCCGGCACAAGGCCACCAGCCCAAAGCAATGGGTATCAATGACAGCCATAACCAGAGGAAGCCGCTAAAGCCACCAAACTTCGCACACGGGCGCGAAGGCATGCCAGGAGTGCACACACGGACTTTCGGGACTCCAGCGCCAACTTTCAAAATGTGTCGTCATGGGTACCTGGCCGGCCCGAGGCCCCCAGCCCAAAGCAATGGGTATCAATGACAGCCATAAACAGAGGAAGCCGCTAAAGCCACCAAACTTCGAAAACGGGCGCGACGGTATGCCAGGAGTCCACACACGGACTTTCGGGACTCCAGCGTCGACTTTCAAAATGTGTCGTAATGGTTACCTGACCAACCCTGGCCTGCCCGAGGCCGCCAGCCCAAAGCAATGGGTGTCAATGACAGCCATAAACAGAGGAAGCCGCTAAAGCCACCAAACTTTGAAAACGGGCGCGAAGTCATGCCAGGAGTGCACAAACGGACTTTCGGGACTCTAGCGCAAACTTTCAAAATGTGTCGTCATGGGTACCTGACCAACCCTGGCCGGCACAAGGCCACCAGCCCAAAGCAATGGGTATCAATGACAGCCATAACCAGAGGAAGCCGCTAAAGCCACCAAACTTCGCACACGGGCGCGAAGGCATGCCAGGAGTGCACACACGGACTTTCGGGACTCCAGCACCAACTTTCAAAATGTGTCGTCATGGGTACCTGGCCGGCCCGAGGCCCCCAGCCCAAAGCAATGGGTATCAATGACAGCCATAAACAGAGGAAGCCGCTAAAGCCACCAAACTTCGAAAACGGGCGCAACGGCATGCCAGGAGTCCACACACGGACTTTCGGGACTCCAGCGCCTACATTCAAAATGTGTCGTCATGGGTACCTGACCAACCCTGGCCGGCACAAGGCCACCAGCCCAAAGCAATGGGTATCTAGACAGCCATAACCAGAGGAAGCCGCTAAAGCCACCAAACTTCGCACACGGGCGTGAAGGCATGCCAGGAGTGCACACACGGACTTTCGGGACTCCAGCGCCAACTTTCAAAATGTGTCGTCATGGTTACCTGACCAACCTGGCCGGCCCGAGGCCGCCAGCCCAAAGCAATGGGTGTCAATGAAAGCCATAAACAGAGGAAGCCGCTAAAGCCACCAAACTTCGCACACGGGCGCGAAGGCATGCCAGGAGTGCACACACGGACTTTCGGGACTCCAGCGCCAACTTTCAAAATGTGTCGTCATGGGTACCTGACCGGCCCGAGGCCCCCAGCCCAAAGCAATGGGTATCAATGACAGCCATAAACAGAGGAAGCCGCTAAAGCCACCAAACTTCGAAAACGGGCGCAACGGCATGCCAGGAGTCCACACACGGACTTTCGGGACTCCAGCGCCTACTTTCAAAATGTGTCGTCATGGGTACCTGACCAACCCTGGCCGGCACGAGGCCACCAGCCCAAAGCAATGGGTATCAATGACAGCCATAACCAGAGGAAGCCGCTAAAGCCACCAAACTTCGCACACGGGCGCGAAGGCATGCCAGGAGTGCACACACGGACTTTCGGGACTCCAGCGCCAACTTTCAAAATGTGTCGTCATGGTTACCTGACCAACCTGGCCGGCCCGAGGCCGCCAGCCCAAAGCAATGGGTGTCAATGACAGCCATAAACAGAGGAAGCCGCTAAAGCCACCAAACTTCGAAAACGGGCGCGAAGGCATGCCAGGAGTGCACAAACGGACTTTCGGGACTCTAGCGCCAACTTTCAAAATGTGTCGTCATGGGTACCTGACCAACCCTGGCCGGCACGAGGCCACCAGCCCAAAGCAATGGGTATCAATGACAGCCATAAACAGACGAAGCCGCTAAAGCCACCAAACTTCGCACACGGGCGTGAAGGCATGCCAGGAGTCCACAAACGGACTTTCGGGACTCTAGCGCCAACTTTCAAAATGTGTCGTCATGGGTACCTGGCCGGCACGAGGCCACCAGCCCAAAGCAATGGGTGTCAATGACAGCCATAACCAGAGGAAGCCGCTAAAGCCACCAAAGTTGGCACAATGTCATGAAGGCATGCCAGGAGTCCACACACGGACTTTCGGGACTCCAGCGCCTACTTTCAAAATGTGTCGTCATGGGTACCTGACCAACCCTGGCCGGCACGAGGCCACCAGCCCAAAGCAATGGGTATCAATGACAGCCATAAACAGACGAAGCCGCTATAGCCACCAAACTTCGCACACGGGCGTGAAGGCATGCCAGGAGTCCACAAACGGACTTTCGGGACTCTAGCGCCAACTTTCAAAATGTGTCGTCATGGGTACCTGACCAACCCTGGCCGGCACAAGGCCACCAGCCCAAAGCAATGGGTATCAATGACAGCCATAACCAGAGGAAGCTGCTAAAGCCACCAAACTTCGCACACGGGCGTGAAGGCATGCCAGGAGTGCACACACGGACTTTCGGGACTCCAGCGCCAACTTTCAAAATGTGTCGTCATGGTTACCTGACCAACCTGGCCGGCCCGAGGCCGCCAGCCCAAAGCAATGGGTGTCAATGACAGCCATGAACAGAGGAAGCCGCTAAAGCCACCAAACTTTGAAAACGGGTGCGAAGGCATGCCAGGAGTGCACAAACGGACTTTCGGGACTCTAGCACCAACTTTCAAAATGTGTCGTCATGGGTACCTGATCAACCCTGGCCGGCACGAGGCCGCCAGCCCAAAGCAATGGGTGTCAATGACAGCCATGAACAGAGGAAGCCGCTAAAGCCACCAAACTTCTAAAACGGTCGCAAAGGCATGCCAGGAGTCCACAAAAGGACTCTCGGGACTCTAGCGCCAACTTTCAAAATGTGTCGTCATGGGTACCTGATCAACCCTGGCCGGCACAAGGCCACCAGCCCAAAGCAATGGGTATCAATGACAGCCATAACCAGAGGAAGCCGCTAAAGCCACCAAACTTCGCACACGGGCGCGAAGGCATGCCAGGAGTGCACACACGGACTTTCGGGACTCCAGCGCCAACTTTCAAAATGTGTCGTCATTGTTACCTGACCAACCTGGCCGACCCGAGGCCGCCAGCCCAAAGCAATGGGTGTCAATGACAGCCATAAACAGAGGAAGCCGCTAAAGCCACCAAACTTCGAAAACGGGCGCGAAGGCATGCCAGGAGTGCACAAACGGACTTTCGGGACTCTAGCGCCAACTTTCAAAATGTGTCGTCATGGGTACCTGACCAACCCTGGCCGGCACGAGGCCACCAGCCCAAAGCAATGGGTATCAATGACAGCCATAAACAGACGAAGCCGCTAAAGCCACCAAACTTCGCACACGGGCGTGAAGGCATGCCAGGAGTGCACAAACGGACTTTCGGGACTCTAGCGCCAACTTTCAAAATGTGTCGTCATGGGTACCTGGCCGGCACGAGGCCACCAGCCCAAAGTAATGGGTGTCAATGACAGCCATAACCAGAGGAAGCCGCTAAAGCCACCAAAGTTGGCACAATGTCATGAAGGCATGCCAGGAGTCCACACACGGACTTTCGGGACTCCAGCGCCTACTTTCAAAATGTGTCGTCATGGGTACCTGACCAACCCTGGCCGGCACGAGGCCACCAGCCCAAAGCAATGGGTATCAATGACAGCCATAAACAGACGAAGCCGCTTAAGCCACCAAACTTGGCACAATGTCATGAAGGCATGCCAGGAGTGCACAAACGGACTTTCGGGACTCCAGCGCCAACTTTCAAAATGTGTCGTCATGGGTACCTGATCAACCCTGGCCGGCACGAGGCCACCAGCCCAAAGGAATGGGTATCAATGACAGCCATGAACAGAGGAAGCCGCTATAGCCACCAAACTTCTAAAACGGTCGCAAAGGCATGCCAGGAGTCCACAAACGGACTTTCGGGACTCTAGCGCCAACTTTCAAAATGTGTCGTCATGGGTACCTGACCAACCCTGGCCGGCACAAGGCCACCAGCCCAAAGCAATGGGTATCTAGACAGCCATAACCAGAGGAAGCCGCTAAAGCCACCAAACTTCGCACACGGGCGTGAAGGCATGCCAGGAGTGCACACACGGACTTTCGGGACTCCAGCGCCAACTTTCAAAATGTGTCGTCATGGTTACCTGACCAATCTGGCCGGCCCGAGGCCGCCAGCCCAAAGCAATGGGTGTCAATGAAAGCCATAAACAGAGGAAGCCGCTAAAGCCACCAAACTTTGAAAACGGGTGCGAAGGCATGCCAGGAGTGCACAAACAGACTTTCGGGACTCTAGCGCCAACTTTCAAAATGTGTCGTCATGGGTACCTGATCAACCCTGGCCGGCACGAGGCCGCCAGCCCAAAGCAATGGGTGTCAATGACAGCCATGAACAGAGGAAGCCGCTAAAGCCACCAAACTTCTAAAACGGTCGCAAAGGCATGCCAGGAGTTCACAAACGGACTTTCGGGACTCTAGCGCCAACTTTCAAAATGTGTCGTCATGGGTACCTCGCCGGCACGAGGCCACCAGCCCAAAGCAATGGGTGTCAATGACAGCCATAACCAGAGGAAGCCGCTAAAGCCACCAAAGTTGGCACAATGTCATGAAGGCATGCCAGCAGTCCACACACGGACTTTCGGGACTCCAGCGCCTACTTTCAAAATGTGTCGTCATGGGTACCTGACCAACCTGGCCGGCCCGAGGCCCCCAGCCCAAAGCAATGGGTGTCAATGACAGCCATAACCAGAGGAAGCCGCTAAAGCCACCAAACTTTGCACACGGGCGCGAAGTCATGCCAGGAGTGCACACACGGACTTTCGGGACTCCAGCACCAACTTTCAAAATGTGTCGTCATGGTTACCTGACCAACCTGGCCGGCCCGAGGCCGCCAGCCCAAAGCAATGGGTGTCAATGACAGCCATAAACAGAGGAAGCCGCTAAAGCCACCAAACTTCGAAAACGGGCGTGAAGGCATGCCAGGAGTGCACAAACGGACTTTCGGGACTCTAGCGCCAACTTTCAAAATGTGTCATCATGGGTACCTGACCAACCCTGGCCGGCACGAGGCCACCAGCCCAAAGCAATGGGTATCAATGACAGCCATGAACAGACGAAGCCGCTAAAGCCACCAAACTTGGCACAATGTCATGAAGGCATGCCAGGAGTGCACAAACGGACTTTCGGGACTCTAGCGCCAACTTTCAAAATGTGTCGTCATGGGTACCTGGCCGGCACGAGGCCACCAGCCCAAAGTAATGGGTGTCAATGACAGCCATAACCAGAGGAAGCCGCTAAAGCCACCAAACTTGGCACAATGTCATGAAGGCATGCCAGGAGTCCACACACGGACTTTCGGGACTCCAGCGCCTACTTTCAAAATGTGTCGTCATGGGTACCTGATCAACCCTGGCCGGCACGAGGCCTCCAGCCCAAAGCAATGGGTGTCAATGACAGCCATGAACAGAGGAAGCCGCTAAAGCCACCAAACTTCTAAAACGGTCGCAAAGGCATGCCAGGAGTCCACAAACGGACTTTCGGGACTCTAGCGCCAACTTTCAAAATGTGTCGTCATGGGTACCTGACCAACCCTGGCCGGCACAAGGCCACCAGCCCAAAGCAATGGGTATCAATGACAGCCATAACCAGAGGAAGCCGCTAAAGCCACCAAACTTCGCACACGGGCGCGAAGGCATGCCAGGAGTGCACACATGGACTTTCGGGACTCTAGCGCCAACTTTCAAAATATGTCGTCATGGGTACCTGATCAACCCTGGCCGGCACGAGGCCGCCAGCCCAAAGCAATGGGTGTCAATGACAGCCATAACCAGAGGAAGCCGCTAAAGCCACCAAACTTCTAAAACGGTCGCAAAGGCATGCCAGGAGTCCACAAACGGACTTTCGGGACTCCAGCGCCAACTTTCAAAATGTGTCGTCATGGTTACCTGACCAACCTGGCCGGCCCGAGGCCGCCAGCCCAAAGCAATGGGTGTCAATGACAGCCATAAACAGAGGAAGCCGCTAAAGCCACCAAACTTGGCACAATGTCATGAAGGCATGCCAGGAGTGCACAAACGGACTTTCGGGACTCTAGCGCCAACTTTCAAAATGTGTCGTCATGGGTACCTGGCCGGCACGAGGCCACCAGCCCAAAGCAATGGGTGTCAATGACAGCCATAACCAGAGGAAACCGCTAAAGCCACCAAACTTGGCACAATGTCATGAAGGCATGCCAGGAGTCCACACACGGACTTTCGGGACTCTAGCGCCAACTTTCAAAATGTGTCGTCATGGGTACCTGGCCGGCACGAGGCCACCAGCCCAAAGCAATGGGTGTCAATGACAGCCATAACCAGAGGAAGCCGCTAAAGTTACCAAACTTCGCACACCGGCATGTAGGCATGACAGGAGTGCACACACGGACTTTCGGGACTCCAGCGCCAACTTTCAAAATGTGTCGTCATGGGTACCTGGCCGGCCCGAGGCCCCCAGCCCAAAGCAATGGGTATCAATGACAGCCATAAACAGAGGAAGCCGCTAAAGCCACCAAACTTCGAAAACGGGCGCAACGGCATGCCAGGAGTCCACACACGGACTTTCGGGACTCCAGCGCCTATTTTCAAAATGTGTCATCATGGGTACCTGACCAACCTGGCCGGCCCGAGGCCGCCAGCCCAAAGCAATGGGTGTCAATGACAGCCATAAACAGAGGAAGCCGCTAAAGCCACCAAACTTCGAAAACGGGCGCAAAGGCATGCCAGGAGTGCACAAACGGACTTTCGGGACTCCAGCGCTAACTTTCAAAATGTGTCGTCATGGGTACCTGATCAACCCTGGACAGCACGAGGCCACCAGCCCAAAGGAATGGGTATCAATGACAGCCATGAACAGAGGAAGCCGCTATAGCCACCAAACTTCTAAAACGGTCGCAAAGGCATGCCAGGAGTCCACAAACGGACTTTCGGGACTCTAGCGCCAACTTTCAAAATGTGTCGTCATGGGTACCTGACCAACCCTGGCCGGCACAAGGCCACCAGCCCAAAGCAATGGGTATCTAGACAGCCATAACCAGAGGAAGCCGCTAAAGCCACCAAACTTCGCACACGGGCGTGAAGGCATGCCAGGAGTCCACAAACGGACTTTCGGGACTCTAGCGCCAACTTTCAAAATGTGTCGTCATGGGTACCTGGCCGGCACGAGGCCACCAGCCCAAAGCAATGGGTGTCAATGACAGCCATAACCAGAGGAAGCCGCTAAAGCCACCAAAGTTGGCACAATGTCATGAAGGCATGCCAGGAGTCCACACACGGACTTTCGGGACTCCAGCGCCTACTTTCAAAATGTGTCGTCATGGGTACCTGACCAACCCTGGCCGGCACGAGGCCACCAGCCCAAAGCAATGGGTATCAATGACAGCCATAAACAGACGAAGCCGCTATAGCCACCAAACTTCGCACACGGGCGTGAAGGCATGCCAGGAGTCCACAAACGGACTTTCAGGACTCTAGCGCCAACTTTCAAAATGTGTCGTCATGGGTACCTGACCAACCCTGGCCGGCACAAGGCCGCCAGCCCAAAGCAATGGGTGTCAATGACAGCCATGAACAGAGGAAGCCGCTAAAGCCACCAAACTTCTAAAACGGTCGCAAAGGCATGCCAGGAGTCCACAAACGGACTTTCGGGACTCTAGCGCCAACTTTCAAAATGTGTCGTCATGGGTACCTGACCAACCCTGGCCGGCACAAGGCCACCAGCCCAAAGCAATGGGTATCAATGACAGCCATAACCAGAGGAAGCTGCTAAAGCCACCAAACTTCGCACACGGGCGTGAAGGCATGCCAGGAGTGCACACACGGACTTTCGGGACTCCAGCGCCAACTTTCAAAATGTGTCGTCATGGTTACCTGACCAACCTGGCCGGCCCGAGGCCGCCAGCCCAAAGCAATGGGTGTCAATGACAGCCATGAACAGAGGAAGCCGCTAAAGCCACCAAACTTTGAAAACGGGTGCGAAGGCATGCCAGGAGTGCACAAACGGACTTTCGGGACTCTAGCACCAACTTTCAAAATGTGTCGTCATGGGTACCTGATCAACCCTGGCCGGCACGAGGCCGCCAGCCCAAAGCAATGGGTGTCAATGACAGCCATGAACAGAGGAAGCCGCTAAAGCCACCAAACTTCTAAAACGGTCGCAAAGGCATGCCAGGAGTCCACAAAAGGACTCTCGGGACTCTAGCGCCAACTTTCAAAATGTGTCGTCATGGGTACCTGATCAACCCTGGCCGGCACAAGGCCACCAGCCCAAAGCAATGGGTATCAATGACAGCCATAACCAGAGGAAGCCGCTAAAGCCACCAAACTTCGCACACGGGCGCGAAGGCATGCCAGGAGTGCACACACGGACTTTCGGGACTCCAGCGCCAACTTTCAAAATGTGTCGTCATTGTTACCTGACCAACCTGGCCGACCCGAGGCCGCCAGCCCAAAGCAATGGGTGTCAATGACAGCCATAAACAGAGGAAGCCGCTAAAGCCACCAAACTTCGAAAACGGGCGCGAAGGCATGCCAGGAGTGCACAAACGGACTTTCGGGACTCTAGCGCCAACTTTCAAAATGTGTCGTCATGGGTACCTGACCAACCCTGGCCGGCACGAGGCCACCAGCCCAAAGCAATGGGTATCAATGACAGCCATAAACAGACGAAGCCGCTAAAGCCACCAAACTTCGCACACGGGCGTGAAGGCATGCCAGGAGTGCACAAACGGACTTTCGGGACTCTAGCGCCAACTTTCAAAATGTGTCGTCATGGGTACCTGGCCGGCACGAGGCCACCAGCCCAAAGCAATGGGTGTCAATGACAGCCATAACCAGAGGAAGCCGCTAAAGCCACCAAACTTGGCACAATGTCATGAAGGCATGCCAGGAGTGCACAAACGGACTTTCGGGACTCCAGCGCCAACTTTCAAAATGTGTCGTCATGGGTACCTGATCAACCCTGGCCGGCACGAGGCCACCCGCCCAAAGGAATGGGTATCAATGACAGCCATGAACAGAGGAAGCCGCTATAGCCACCAAACTTCGCACACGGGCGTGAAGGCATGCCAGGAGTCCACAAACGGACTTTCGGGACTCTAGCGCCAACTTTCAAAATGTGTCGTCATGGGTACCTGACCAACCCTGGCTGGCACAAGGCCACCAGCCCAAAGCAATGGGTATCTAGACAGCCATAACCAGAGGAAGCCGCTAAAGCCACCAAACTTCGCACACGGGCGCGAAGGCATGCCAGGAGTGCACACACGGACTTTCGGGACTCCAGCGCCAACTTTCAAAATGTGTCGTCATGGTTACCTGACCAACCTGGCCGGCCCGAGGCCGCCAGCCCAAAGCAATGGGTGTCAATGACAGCCATAACCAGAGGAAGCCGCTAAAGCCACCAAACTTCTAAAACGGTCGCAAAGGCATGCCAGGAGTCCACAAACGGACTTTCGGGACTCCAGCGCCAACTTTCAAAATGTGTCGTCATGGTTACCTGACCAACCTGGCCGGCCCGAGGCCGCCAGCCCAAAGCAATGGGTGTCAATGACAGCCATAAACAGAGGAAGCCGCTAAAGCCACCAAACTTGGCACAATGTCATGAAGGCATGCCAGGAGTGCACAAACGGACTTTCGGGACTCTAGCGCCAACTTTCAAAATGTGTCGTCATGGGTACCTGGCCGGCACGAGGCCACCAGCCCAAAGCAATGGGTGTCAATGACAGCCATAACCAGAGGAAACCGCTAAAGCCACCAAACTTGGCACAATGTCATGAAGGCATGCCAGGAGTCCACACACGGACTTTCAGGACTCCAGCGCCTACTTTCAAAATTTGTCGTCATGGGTACCTGGCCGGCCCGAGGCCCCCAGCCCAAAGCAATGGGTATCAATGACAGCCATAAACAGAGGAAGCCGCTAAAGCCACCAAACTTCGCACACGGGCGTGAAGGCATGCCAGGAGTGCACACACGGACTTTCGGGACTCCAGCGCCAACTTTCAAAATGTGTCGTCATGGTTACCTGACCAACCTGGCCGGCCCGAGGCCGCCAGCCCAAAGCAATGGGTGTCAATGACAGCCATGAACAGAGGAAGCCGCTAAAGCCACCAAACTTTGAAAACGGGTGCGAAGGCATGCCAGGAGTGCACAAACGGACTTTCGGGACTCTAGCACCAACTTTCAAAATGTGTCGTCATGGGTACCTGATCAACCCTGGCCGGCACGAGGCCGCCAGCCCAAAGCAATGGGTGTCAATGACAGCCATGAACAGAGGAAGCCGCTAAAGCCACCAAACTTCTAAAACGGTCGCAAAGGCATGCCAGGAGTCCACAAAAGGACTCTCGGGACTCTAGCGCCAACTTTCAAAATGTGTCGTCATGGGTACCTGACCAACCCTGGCCGGCACAAGGCCACCAGCCCAAAGCAATGGGTATCAATGACAGCCATAACCAGAGGAAGCCGCTAAAGCCACCAAACTTCGCACACGGGCGCGAAGGCATGCCAGGAGTGCACACACGGACTTTCGGGACTCCAGCGCCAACTTTCAAAATGTGTCGTCATTGTTACCTGACCAACCTGGCCGACCCGAGGCCGCCAGCCCAAAGCAATGGGTGTCAATGACAGCCATAAACAGAGGAAGCCGCTAAAGCCACCAAACTTCGAAAACGGGCGCGAAGGCATGCCAGGAGTGCACAAACGGACTTTCGGGACTCTAGCGCCAACTTTCAAAATGTGTCGTCATGGGTACCTGACCAACCCTGGCCGGCACGAGGCCACCAGCCCAAAGCAATGGGTATCAATGACAGCCATAAACAGACGAAGCCGCTAAAGCCACCAAACTTCGCACACGGGCGTGAAGGCATGCCAGGAGTGCACAAACGGACTTTCGGGACTCTAGCGCCAACTTTCAAAATGTGTCGTCATGGGTACCTGGCCGGCACGAGGCCACCAGCCCAAAGCAATGGGTGTCAATGACAGCCATAACCAGAGGAAGCCGCTAAAGCCACCAAACTTGGCACAATGTCATGAAGGCATGCCAGGAGTGCACAAACGGACTTTCGGGACTCCAGCGCCAACTTTCAAAATGTGTCGTCATGGGTACCTGATCAACCCTGGCCGGCACGAGGCCACCAGCCCAAAGGAATGGGTATCAATGACAGCCATGAACAGAGGAAGCCGCTATAGCCACCAAACTTCGCACACGGGCGTGAAGGCATGCCAGGAGTCCACAAACGGACTTTCGGGACTCTAGCGCCAACTTTCAAAATGTGTCGTCATGGGTACCTGACCAACCCTGGCTGGCACAAGGCCACCAGCCCAAAGCAATGGGTATCTAGACAGCCATAACCAGAGGAAGCCGCTAAAGCCACCAAACTTCGCACACGGGCGCGAAGGCATGCCAGGAGTGCACACACGGACTTTCGGGACTCCAGCGCCAACTTTCAAAATGTGTCGTCATGGTTACCTGACCAACCTGGCCGGCCCGAGGCCGCCAGCCCAAAGCAATGGGTGTCAATGACAGCCATAACCAGAGGAAGCCGCTAAAGCCACCAAACTTCTAAAACGGTCGCAAAGGCATGCCAGGAGTCCACAAACGGACTTTCGGGACTCCAGCGCCAACTTTCAAAATGTGTCGTCATGGTTACCTGACCAACCTGGCCGGCCCGAGGCCGCCAGCCCAAAGCAATGGGTGTCAATGACAGCCATAAACAGAGGAAGCCGCTAAAGCCACCAAACTTGGCACAATGTCATGAAGGCATGCCAGGAGTGCACAAACGGACTTTCGGGACTCTAGCGCCAACTTTCAAAATGTGTCGTCATGGGTACCTGGCCGGCACGAGGCCACCAGCCCAAAGCAATGGGTGTCAATGACAGCCATAACCAGAGGAAACCGCTAAAGCCACCAAACTTGGCACAATGTCATGAAGGCATGCCAGGAGTCCACACACGGACTTTCGGGACTCCAGCGCCTACTTTCAAAATTTGTCGTCATGGGTACCTGGCCGGCCCGAGGCCCCCAGCCCAAAGCAATGGGTATCAATGACAGCCATAAACAGAGGAAGCCGCTAAAGCCACCAAACTTCGAAAACGGGCGCAACGGCATGCCAGGAGTCCACACACGGACTTTCGGGACTCCAGCGCCTACTTTCAAAATGTGTCATCACGGGTACCTGACCAACCTGGCCAGCCCGAGGCCGCCAGCCCAAAGCAATGGGTGTCAATGACAGCCATAAACAGAGGAAGCCGCTAAAGCCACCAAACTTCGAAAACGGGTGCGAAGGCATGCCAGGAGTGCACAAACGGACTTTCGGGACTCTAGCGCCAACTTTCAAAATGTGTCGTCATGGGTACCTGACCAACCCTGGCCGGCACGAGGCCACCAGCCCAAAGCAATGGGTATCAATGACAGCCATTAACAGACAAAGCCGCTAAAGCCACCAAACTTGGCACAATGTCATGAAGGCATGCCAGGAGTGCACAAACGGACTTTCGGGACTCCAGCGCCAACTTTCAAAATGTGTCATCATGGGTACCTGATCAACCCTGGACAGCACGAGGCCACCAGCCCAAAGGAATGGGTATCAATGACAGCCATGAACAGAGGAAGCCGCTATAGCCACCAAACTTCTAAAACGGTCGCAAAGGCATGCCAGGAGTCCACAAACGGACTTTCGGGACTCTAGCGCCAACTTTCAAAATGTGTCGTCATGGGTACCTGGCCGGCCCGAGGCCCCCAGCCCAAAGCAATGGGTATCAATGACAGCCATAAACAGAGGAAGCCGCTAAAGCCACCAAACTTCGAAAACGGGCGCAACGGCATGCCAGGAGTCCACACACGGACTTTCGGGACTCCAGCGCCTACTTTCAAAATGTGTCATCATGGGTACCTGACCAACCTGGCCGGCCCGAGGCCGCCAGCCCAAAGCAATGGGTGTCAATGACAGCCATAAACAGAGGAAGCCGCTAAAGCCACCAAACTTCGAAAACGGGCACGAAGGCATGCCAGGAGTGCACAAACGGACTTTCGGGACTCTAGCGCCAACTTTCAAAATGTGTCGTCATGGGTACCTGGCCGGCACGAGGCCACCAGCCCAAAGTAATGGGTGTCAATGACAGCCATAACCAGAGGAAGCCGCTAAAGCCACCAAAGTTGGCACAATGTCATGAAGGCATGCCAGGAGTCCACACACGGACTTTCGGGACTCCAGCGCCTACATTCAAAATGTGTCGTCATGGGTACCTGACCAACCCTGGCCGGCACAAGGCCACCAGCCCAAAGCAATGGGTATCTAGACAGCCATAACCAGAGGAAGCCGCTAAAGCCACCAAACTTCGCACACGGGCGTGAAGGCATGCCAGGAGTGCACACACGGACTTTCGGGACTCCAGCGCCAACTTTCAAAATGTGTCGTCATGGTTACCTGACCAACCTGGCCGGCCCGAGGCCGCCAGCCCAAAGCAATGGGTGTCAATGAAAGCCATAAACAGAGGAAGCCGCTAAAGCCACCAAACTTCGCACACGGGCGCGAAGGCATGCCAGGAGTGCACACACGGACTTTCGGGACTCCAGCGCCAACTTTCAAAATGTGTCGTCATGGGTACCTGACCGGCCCGAGGCCCCCAGCCCAAAGCAATGGGTATCAATGACAGCCATAAACAGAGGAAGCCGCTAAAGCCACCAAACTTCGAAAACGGGCGCAACGGCATGCCAGGAGTCCACACACGGACTTTCGGGACTCCAGCGCCTACTTTCAAAATGTGTCGTCATGGGTACCTGACCAACCCTGGCCGGCACGAGGCCACCAGCCCAAAGCAATGGGTATCAATGACAGCCATAACCAGAGGAAGCCGCTAAAGCCACCAAACTTCGCACACGGGCGCGAAGGCATGCCAGGAGTGCACACACGGACTTTCGGGACTCCAGCGCCAACTTTCAAAATGTGTCGTCATGGTTACCTGACCAACCTGGCCGGCCCGAGGCCGCCAGCCCAAAGCAATGGGTGTCAATGACAGCCATAAACAGAGGAAGCCGCTAAAGCCACCAAACTTCGAAAACGGGCGCGAAGGCATGCCAGGAGTGCACAAACGGACTTTCGGGACTCTAGCGCCAACTTTCAAAATGTGTCGTCATGGGTACCTGACCAACCCTGGCCGGCACGAGGCCACCAGCCCAAAGCAATGGGTATCAATGACAGCCATAAACAGACGAAGCCGCTAAAGCCACCAAACTTCGCACACGGGCGTGAAGGCATGCCAGGAGTCCACAAACGGACTTTCGGGACTCTAGCGCCAACTTTCAAAATGTGTCGTCATGGGTACCTGGCCGGCACGAGGCCACCAGCCCAAAGCAATGGGTGTCAATGACAGCCATAACCAGAGGAAGCCGCTAAAGCCACCAAAGTTGGCACAATGTCATGAAGGCATGCCAGGAGTCCACACACGGACTTTCGGGACTCCAGCGCCTACTTTCAAAATGTGTCGTCATGGGTACCTGACCAACCCTGGCCGGCACGAGGCCACCAGCCCAAAGCAATGGGTATCAATGACAGCCATAAACAGACGAAGCCGCTATAGCCACCAAACTTCGCACACGGGCGTGAAGGCATGCCAGGAGTCCACAAACGGACTTTCAGGACTCTAGCGCCAACTTTCAAAATGTGTCGTCATGGGTACCTGACCAACCCTGGCCGGCACAAGGCCGCCAGCCCAAAGCAATGGGTGTCAATGACAGCCATGAACAGAGGAAGCCGCTAAAGCCACCAAACTTCTAAAACGGTCGCAAAGGCATGCCAGGAGTCCACAAACGGACTTTCGGGACTCTAGCGCCAACTTTCAAAATGTGTCGTCATGGGTACCTGACCAACCCTGGCCGGCACAAGGCCACCAGCCCAAAGCAATGGGTATCAATGACAGCCATAACCAGAGGAAGCTGCTAAAGCCACCAAACTTCGCACACGGGCGTGAAGGCATGCCAGGAGTGCACACACGGACTTTCGGGACTCCAGCGCCAACTTTCAAAATGTGTCGTCATGGTTACCTGACCAACCTGGCCGGCCCGAGGCCGCCAGCCCAAAGCAATGGGTGTCAATGACAGCCATGAACAGAGGAAGCCGCTAAAGCCACCAAACTTTGAAAACGGGTGCGAAGGCATGCCAGGAGTGCACAAACGGACTTTCGGGACTCTAGCACCAACTTTCAAAATGTGTCGTCATGGGTACCTGATCAACCCTGGCCGGCACGAGGCCGCCAGCCCAAAGCAATGGGTGTCAATGACAGCCATGAACAGAGGAAGCCGCTAAAGCCACCAAACTTCTAAAACGGTCGCAAAGGCATGCCAGGAGTCCACAAAAGGACTCTCGGGACTCTAGCGCCAACTTTCAAAATGTGTCGTCATGGGTACCTGATCAACCCTGGCCGGCACAAGGCCACCAGCCCAAAGCAATGGGTATCAATGACAGCCATAACCAGAGGAAGCCGCTAAAGCCACCAAACTTCGCACACGGGCGCGAAGGCATGCCAGGAGTGCACACACGGACTTTCGGGACTCCAGCGCCAACTTTCAAAATGTGTCGTCATTGTTACCTGACCAACCTGGCCGACCCGAGGCCGCCAGCCCAAAGCAATGGGTGTCAATGACAGCCATAAACAGAGGAAGCCGCTAAAGCCACCAAACTTCGAAAACGGGCGCGAAGGCATGCCAGGAGTGCACAAACGGACTTTCGGGACTCTAGCGCCAACTTTCAAAATGTGTCGTCATGGGTACCTGACCAACCCTGGCCGGCACGAGGCCACCAGCCCAAAGCAATGGGTATCAATGACAGCCATAAACAGACGAAGCCGCTAAAGCCACCAAACTTCGCACACGGGCGTGAAGGCATGCCAGGAGTGCACAAACGGACTTTCGGGACTCTAGCGCCAACTTTCAAAATGTGTCGTCATGGGTACCTGGCCGGCACGAGGCCACCAGCCCAAAGCAATGGGTGTCAATGACAGCCATAACCAGAGGAAGCCGCTAAAGCCACCAAACTTGGCACAATGTCATGAAGGCATGCCAGGAGTGCACAAACGGACTTTCGGGACTCCAGCGCCAACTTTCAAAATGTGTCGTCATGGGTACCTGATCAACCCTGGCCGGCACGAGGCCACCAGCCCAAAGGAATGGGTATCAATGACAGCCATGAACAGAGGAAGCCGCTATAGCCACCAAACTTCGCACACGGGCGTGAAGGCATGCCAGGAGTCCACAAACGGACTTTCGGGACTCTAGCGCCAACTTTCAAAATGTGTCGTCATGGGTACCTGACCAACCCTGGCTGGCACAAGGCCACCAGCCCAAAGCAATGGGTATCTAGACAGCCATAACCAGAGGAAGCCGCTAAAGCCACCAAACTTCGCACACGGGCGCGAAGGCATGCCAGGAGTGCACACACGGACTTTCGGGACTCCAGCGCCAACTTTCAAAATGTGTCGTCATGGTTACCTGACCAACCTGGCCGGCCCGAGGCCGCCAGCCCAAAGCAATGGGTGTCAATGACAGCCATAACCAGAGGAAGCCGCTAAAGCCACCAAACTTCTAAAACGGTCGCAAAGGCATGCCAGGAGTCCACAAACGGACTTTCGGGACTCCAGCGCCAACTTTCAAAATGTGTCGTCATGGTTACCTGACCAACCTGGCCGGCCCGAGGCCGCCAGCCCAAAGCAATGGGTGTCAATGACAGCCATAAACAGAGGAAGCCGCTAAAGCCACCAAACTTGGCACAATGTCATGAAGGCATGCCAGGAGTGCACAAACGGACTTTCGGGACTCTAGCGCCAACTTTCAAAATGTGTCGTCATGGGTACCTGGCCGGCACGAGGCCACCAGCCCAAAGCAATGGGTGTCAATGACAGCCATAACCAGAGGAAACCGCTAAAGCCACCAAACTTGGCACAATGTCATGAAGGCATGCCAGGAGTCCACACACGGACTTTCAGGACTCCAGCGCCTACTTTCAAAATTTGTCGTCATGGGTACCTGGCCGGCCCGAGGCCCCCAGCCCAAAGCAATGGGTATCAATGACAGCCATAAACAGAGGAAGCCGCTAAAGCCACCAAACTTCGCACACGGGCGTGAAGGCATGCCAGGAGTGCACACACGGACTTTCGGGACTCCAGCGCCAACTTTCAAAATGTGTCGTCATGGTTACCTGACCAACCTGGCCGGCCCGAGGCCGCCAGCCCAAAGCAATGGGTGTCAATGACAGCCATGAACAGAGGAAGCCGCTAAAGCCACCAAACTTTGAAAACGGGTGCGAAGGCATGCCAGGAGTGCACAAACGGACTTTCGGGACTCTAGCACCAACTTTCAAAATGTGTCGTCATGGGTACCTGATCAACCCTGGCCGGCACGAGGCCGCCAGCCCAAAGCAATGGGTGTCAATGACAGCCATGAACAGAGGAAGCCGCTAAAGCCACCAAACTTCTAAAACGGTCGCAAAGGCATGCCAGGAGTCCACAAAAGGACTCTCGGGACTCTAGCGCCAACTTTCAAAATGTGTCGTCATGGGTACCTGACCAACCCTGGCCGGCACAAGGCCACCAGCCCAAAGCAATGGGTATCAATGACAGCCATAACCAGAGGAAGCCGCTAAAGCCACCAAACTTCGCACACGGGCGCGAAGGCATGCCAGGAGTGCACACACGGACTTTCGGGACTCCAGCGCCAACTTTCAAAATGTGTCGTCATTGTTACCTGACCAACCTGGCCGACCCGAGGCCGCCAGCCCAAAGCAATGGGTGTCAATGACAGCCATAAACAGAGGAAGCCGCTAAAGCCACCAAACTTCGAAAACGGGCGCGAAGGCATGCCAGGAGTGCACAAACGGACTTTCGGGACTCTAGCGCCAACTTTCAAAATGTGTCGTCATGGGTACCTGACCAACCCTGGCCGGCACGAGGCCACCAGCCCAAAGCAATGGGTATCAATGACAGCCATAAACAGACGAAGCCGCTAAAGCCACCAAACTTCGCACACGGGCGTGAAGGCATGCCAGGAGTGCACAAACGGACTTTCGGGACTCTAGCGCCAACTTTCAAAATGTGTCGTCATGGGTACCTGGCCGGCACGAGGCCACCAGCCCAAAGCAATGGGTGTCAATGACAGCCATAACCAGAGGAAGCCGCTAAAGCCACCAAACTTGGCACAATGTCATGAAGGCATGCCAGGAGTGCACAAACGGACTTTCGGGACTCCAGCGCCAACTTTCAAAATGTGTCGTCATGGGTACCTGATCAACCCTGGCCGGCACGAGGCCACCAGCCCAAAGGAATGGGTATCAATGACAGCCATGAACAGAGGAAGCCGCTATAGCCACCAAACTTCGCACACGGGCGTGAAGGCATGCCAGGAGTCCACAAACGGACTTTCGGGACTCTAGCGCCAACTTTCAAAATGTGTCGTCATGGGTACCTGACCAACCCTGGCTGGCACAAGGCCACCAGCCCAAAGCAATGGGTATCTAGACAGCCATAACCAGAGGAAGCCGCTAAAGCCACCAAACTTCGCACACGGGCGCGAAGGCATGCCAGGAGTGCACACACGGACTTTCGGGACTCCAGCGCCAACTTTCAAAATGTGTCGTCATGGTTACCTGACCAACCTGGCCGGCCCGAGGCCGCCAGCCCAAAGCAATGGGTGTCAATGACAGCCATAACCAGAGGAAGCCGCTAAAGCCACCAAACTTCTAAAACGGTCGCAAAGGCATGCCAGGAGTCCACAAACGGACTTTCGGGACTCCAGCGCCAACTTTCAAAATGTGTCGTCATGGTTACCTGACCAACCTGGCCGGCCCGAGGCCGCCAGCCCAAAGCAATGGGTGTCAATGACAGCCATAAACAGAGGAAGCCGCTAAAGCCACCAAACTTGGCACAATGTCATGAAGGCATGCCAGGAGTGCACAAACGGACTTTCGGGACTCTAGCGCCAACTTTCAAAATGTGTCGTCATGGGTACCTGGCCGGCACGAGGCCACCAGCCCAAAGCAATGGGTGTCAATGACAGCCATAACCAGAGGAAACCGCTAAAGCCACCAAACTTGGCACAATGTCATGAAGGCATGCCAGGAGTCCACACACGGACTTTCGGGACTCCAGCGCCTACTTTCAAAATTTGTCGTCATGGGTACCTGGCCGGCCCGAGGCCCCCAGCCCAAAGCAATGGGTATCAATGACAGCCATAAACAGAGGAAGCCGCTAAAGCCACCAAACTTCGAAAACGGGCGCAACGGCATGCCAGGAGTCCACACACGGACTTTCGGGACTCCAGCGCCTACTTTCAAAATGTGTCATCACGGGTACCTGACCAACCTGGCCAGCCCGAGGCCGCCAGCCCAAAGCAATGGGTGTCAATGACAGCCATAAACAGAGGAAGCCGCTAAAGCCACCAAACTTCGAAAACGGGTGCGAAGGCATGCCAGGAGTGCACAAACGGACTTTCGGGACTCTAGCGCCAACTTTCAAAATGTGTCGTCATGGGTACCTGACCAACCCTGGCCGGCACGAGGCCACCAGCCCAAAGCAATGGGTATCAATGACAGCCATTAACAGACAAAGCCGCTAAAGCCACCAAACTTGGCACAATGTCATGAAGGCATGCCAGGAGTGCACAAACGGACTTTCGGGACTCCAGCGCCAACTTTCAAAATGTGTCATCATGGGTACCTGATCAACCCTGGACAGCACGAGGCCACCAGCCCAAAGGAATGGGTATCAATGACAGCCATGAACAGAGGAAGCCGCTATAGCCACCAAACTTCTAAAACGGTCGCAAAGGCATGCCAGGAGTCCACAAACGGACTTTCGGGACTCTAGCGCCAACTTTCAAAATGTGTCGTCATGGGTACCTGGCCGGCCCGAGGCCCCCAGCCCAAAGCAATGGGTATCAATGACAGCCATAAACAGAGGAAGCCGCTAAAGCCACCAAACTTCGAAAACGGGCGCAACGGCATGCCAGGAGTCCACACACGGACTTTCGGGACTCCAGCGCCTACTTTCAAAATGTGTCATCATGGGTACCTGACCAACCTGGCCGGCCCGAGGCCGCCAGCCCAAAGCAATGGGTGTCAATGACAGCCATAAACAGAGGAAGCCGCTAAAGCCACCAAACTTCGAAAACGGGCACGAAGGCATGCCAGGAGTGCACAAACGGACTTTCGGGACTCTAGCGCCAACTTTCAAAATGTGTCGTCATGGGTACCTGGCCGGCACGAGGCCACCAGCCCAAAGTAATGGGTGTCAATGACAGCCATAACCAGAGGAAGCCGCTAAAGCCACCAAAGTTGGCACAATGTCATGAAGGCATGCCAGGAGTCCACACACGGACTTTCGGGACTCCAGCGCCTACTTTCAAAATGTGTCGTCATGGGTACCTGACCAACCCTGGCCGGCACGAGGCCACCAGCCCAAAGCAATGGGTATCAATGACAGCCATAAACAGACGAAGCCGCTTAAGCCACCAAACTTCTAAAACGGTCGCAAAGGCATGCCAGGAGTCCACAAACGGACTTTCGGGACTCTAGCGCCAACTTTCAAAATGTGTCGTCATGGGTACCTGACCAACCCTGGCCGGCACAAGGCCACCAGCCCAAAGCAATGGGTATCTAGACAGCCATAACCAGAGGAAGCCGCTAAAGCCACCAAACTTCGCACACGGGCGTGAAGGCATGCCAGGAGTGCACACACGGACTTTCGGGACTCCAGCGCCAACTTTCAAAATGTGTCGTCATAGGTACCTGACCAACCCTGGCCGGCACAAGGCCACCAGCCCAAAGCAATGGGTATCTAGACAGCCATAACCAGAGGAAGCCGCTAAAGCCACCAAACTTCGCACACGGGTGCGAAGGCATGCCAGGAGTGCACAAACAGACTTTCGGGACTCTAGCGCCAACTTTCAAAATGTGTCGTCATGGGTACCTGATCAACCCTGGCCGGCACGAGGCCGCCAGCCCAAAGCAATGGGTGTCAATGACAGCCATGAACAGAGGAAGCCGCTAAAGCCACCAAACTTCGCACACGGGCGCGAAGGCATGCCAGGAGTGCACACACGGACTTTCGGGACTCCAGCGCCAACTTTCAAAATGTGTCGTCATGGGTACCTGGCCGGCCCGAGGCCCCCAGCCCAAAGCAATGGGTATCAATGACAGCCATAAACAGACGAAGCCGCTAAAGCCACCAAACTTGGCACAATGTCATGAAGGCATGCCAGGAGTGCTCAAACGGACTTTCGGGACTCCAGCGCTAACTTTCAAAATGTGTCGTCATGGGTACCTGATCAACCCTGGACAGCACGAGGCCACCAGCCCAAAGGAATGGGTATCAATGACAGCCATGAACAGAGGAAGCCGCTATAGCCACCAAACTTCTAAAACGGTCGCAAAGGCATGCCAGGAGTCCACAAACGGACTTTCGGGACTCTAGCACCAACTTTCAAAATGTGTCGTCATGGGTACCTGACCAACCCTGGCCGGCACAAGGCCACCAGCCCAAAGCAATGGGTATCTAGACAGCCATAACCAGAGGAAGCCGCTAAAGCCACCAAACTTCGCACACGGGCGTGAAGGCATGCCAGGAGTGCACACACGGACTTTCGGGACTCCAGCGCCAACTTTCAAAATGTGTCGTCATGGGTACCTGACCAACCCTGGCCGGCACAAGGCCACCAGCCCAAAGCAATGGGTATCTAGACAGCCATAACCAGAGGAAGCCGCTAAAGCCACCAAACTTCGCACACGGGTGCGAAGGCATGCCAGGAGTGCACAAACAGACTTTCGGGACTCTAGCGCCAACTTTCAAAATGTGTCGTCATGGGTACCTGGCCGGCCCGAGGCCCCCAGCCCAAAGCAATGGGTATCAATGACAGCCATAAACAGAGGAAGCCGCTAAAGCCACCAAACTTCGAAAACGGGCGCGACGGTATGCCAGGAGTCCACACACGGACTTTCGGGACTCCAGCGTCGACTTTCAAAATGTGTCGTAATGGTTACCTGACCAACCCTGGCCTGCCCGAGGCCGCCAGCCCAAAGCAATGGGTGTCAATGACAGCCATAAACAGAGGAAGCCGCTAAAGCCACCAAACTTTGAAAACGGGCGCGAAGTCATGCCAGGAGTGCACAAACGGACTTTCGGGACTCTAGCGCAAACTTTCAAAATGTGTCGTCATGGGTACCTGACCAACCCTGGCCGGCACAAGGCCACCAGCCCAAAGCAATGGGTATCAATGACAGCCATAACCAGAGGAAGCCGCTAAAGCCACCAAACTTCGCACACGGGCGCGAAGGCATGCCAGGAGTGCACACACGGACTTTCGGGACTCCAGCACCAACTTTCAAAATGTGTCGTCATGGGTACCTGGCCGGCCCGAGGCCCCCAGCCCAAAGCAATGGGTATCAATGACAGCCATAAACAGAGGAAGCCGCTAAAGCCACCAAACTTCGAAAACGGGCGCAACGGCATGCCAGGAGTCCACACACGGACTTTCGGGACTCCAGCGCCTACATTCAAAATGTGTCGTCATGGGTACCTGACCAACCCTGGCTGGCACAAGGCCACCAGCCCAAAGCAATGGGTATCTAGACAGCCATAACCAGAGGAAGCCGCTAAAGCCACCAAACTTCGCACACGGGCGTGAAGGCATGCCAGGAGTGCACACACGGACTTTCGGGACTCCAGCGCCAACTTTCAAAATGTGTCGTCATGGTTACCTGACCAACCTGGCCGGCCCGAGGCCGCCAGCCCAAAGCAATGGGTGTCAATGAAAGCCATAAACAGAGGAAGCCGCTAAAGCCACCAAACTTCGCACACGGGCGCGAAGGCATGCCAGGAGTGCACACACGGACTTTCGGGACTCCAGCGCCAACTTTCAAAATGTGTCGTCATGGGTACCTGACCGGCCCGAGGCCCCCAGCCCAAAGCAATGGGTATCAATGACAGCCATAAACAGAGGAAGCCGCTAAAGCCACCAAACTTCGAAAACGGGCGCAACGGCATGCCAGGAGTCCACACACGGACTTTCGGGACTCCAGCGCCTACTTTCAAAATGTGTCGTCATGGGTACCTGACCAACCCTGGCCGGCACGAGGCCACCAGCCCAAAGCAATGGGTATCAATGACAGCCATAAACAGAGGAAGCCGCTAAAGCCACCAAACTTCGAAAACGGGCGCGAAGGCATGCCAGGAGTGCACAAACGGACTTTCGGGACTCTAGCGCCAACTTTCAAAATGTGTCGTCATGGGTACCTGACCAACCCTGGCCGGCACGAGGCCGCCAGCCCAAAGCAATGGGTGTCAATGACAGCCATGAACAGAGGAAGCCGCTAAAGCCACCAAACTTCTAAAACGGTCGCAAAGGCATGCCAGGAGTCCACAAACGGACTCTCGGGACTCTAGCGCCAACTTTCAAAATGTGTCGTCATGGGTACCTGACCAACCCTGGCCGGCACAAGGCCACCAGCCCAAAGCAATGGGTATCAATGACAGCCATAACCAGAGGAAGCCGCTAAAGCCACCAAACTTCGCACACGGGCGCGAAGGCATGCCAGGAGTGCACACACGGACTTTCGGGACTCCAGCGCCAACTTTCAAAATGTGTCGTCATGGTTACCTGACCAACCTGGCCGGCCCGAGGCCGCCAGCCCAAAGCAATGGGTGTCAATGACAGCCATAAACAGAGGAAGCCGCTAAAGCCACCAAACTTCGAAAACGGGCGCGAAGGCATGCCAGGAGTGCACAAACGGACTTTCGGGACACTAGCGCCAACTTTCAAAATGTGTCGTCATGGGTACCTGACCAACCCTGGCCGGCACGAGGCCACCAGCCCAAAGCAATGGGTATCAATGACAGCCATAAACAGACGAAGCCGCTAAAGCCACCAAACTTCGCACACGGGCGTGAAGGCATGCCAGGAGTCCACAAACGGACTTTCGGGACTCTAGCGCCAACTTTCAAAATGTGTCGTCATGGGTACCTGGCCGGCACGAGGCCACCAGCCCAAAGCAATGGGTGTCAATGACAGCCATAACCAGAGGAAGCCGCTAAAGCCACCAAAGTTGGCACAATGTCATGAAGGCATGCCAGGAGTCCACACACGGACTTTCGGGACTCCAGCGCCTACTTTCAAAATGTGTCGTCATGGGTACCTGACCAACCCTGGCCGGCACGAGGCCACCAGCCCAAAGCAATGGGTATCAATGACAGCCATAAACAGACGAAGCCGCTATAGCCACCAAACTTCGCACACGGGCGTGAAGGCATGCCAGGAGTCCACAAACGGACTTTCAGGACTCTAGCGCCAACTTTCAAAATGTGTCGTCATGGGTACCTGACCAACCCTGGCCGGCACAAGGCCGCCAGCCCAAAGCAATGGGTGTCAATGACAGCCATGAACAGAGGAAGCCGCTAAAGCCACCAAACTTCTAAAACGGTCGCAAAGGCATGCCAGGAGTCCACAAACGGACTTTCGGGACTCTAGCGCCAACTTTCAAAATGTGTCGTCATGGGTACCTGACCAACCCTGGCCGGCACAAGGCCACCAGCCCAAAGCAATGGGTATCAATGACAGCCATAACCAGAGGAAGCTGCTAAAGCCACCAAACTTCGCACACGGGCGTGAAGGCATGCCAGGAGTGCACACACGGACTTTCGGGACTCCAGCGCCAACTTTCAAAATGTGTCGTCATGGTTACCTGACCAACCTGGCCGGCCCGAGGCCGCCAGCCCAAAGCAATGGGTGTCAATGACAGCCATGAACAGAGGAAGCCGCTAAAGCCACCAAACTTTGAAAACGGGTGCGAAGGCATGCCAGGAGTGCACAAACGGACTTTCGGGACTCTAGCACCAACTTTCAAAATGTGTCGTCATGGGTACCTGATCAACCCTGGCCGGCACGAGGCCGCCAGCCCAAAGCAATGGGTGTCAATGACAGCCATGAACAGAGGAAGCCGCTAAAGCCACCAAACTTCTAAAACGGTCGCAAAGGCATGCCAGGAGTCCACAAAAGGACTCTCGGGACTCTAGCGCCAACTTTCAAAATGTGTCGTCATGGGTACCTGACCAACCCTGGCCGGCACAAGGCCACCAGCCCAAAGCAATGGGTATCAATGACAGCCATAACCAGAGGAAGCCGCTAAAGCCACCAAACTTCGCACACGGGCGCGAAGGCATGCCAGGAGTGCACACACGGACTTTCGGGACTCCAGCGCCAACTTTCAAAATGTGTCGTCATTGTTACCTGACCAACCTGGCCGACCCGAGGCCGCCAGCCCAAAGCAATGGGTGTCAATGACAGCCATAAACAGAGGAAGCCGCTAAAGCCACCAAACTTCGAAAACGGGCGCGAAGGCATGCCAGGAGTGCACAAACGGACTTTCGGGACTCTAGCGCCAACTTTCAAAATGTGTCGTCATGGGTACCTGACCAACCCTGGCCGGCACGAGGCCACCAGCCCAAAGCAATGGGTATCAATGACAGCCATAAACAGACGAAGCCGCTAAAGCCACCAAACTTCGCACACGGGCGTGAAGGCATGCCAGGAGTGCACAAACGGACTTTCGGGACTCTAGCGCCAACTTTCAAAATGTGTCGTCATGGGTACCTGGCCGGCACGAGGCCACCAGCCCAAAGCAATGGGTGTCAATGACAGCCATAACCAGAGGAAGCCGCTAAAGCCACCAAACTTGGCACAATGTCATGAAGGCATGCCAGGAGTGCACAAACGGACTTTCGGGACTCCAGCGCCAACTTTCAAAATGTGTCGTCATGGGTACCTGATCAACCCTGGCCGGCACGAGGCCACCAGCCCAAAGGAATGGGTATCAATGACAGCCATGAACAGAGGAAGCCGCTATAGCCACCAAACTTCGCACACGGGCGTGAAGGCATGCCAGGAGTCCACAAACGGACTTTCGGGACTCTAGCGCCAACTTTCAAAATGTGTCGTCATGGGTACCTGACCAACCCTGGCTGGCACAAGGCCACCAGCCCAAAGCAATGGGTATCTAGACAGCCATAACCAGAGGAAGCCGCTAAAGCCACCAAACTTCGCACACGGGCGCGAAGGCATGCCAGGAGTGCACACACGGACTTTCGGGACTCCAGCGCCAACTTTCAAAATGTGTCGTCATGGTTACCTGACCAACCTGGCCGGCCCGAGGCCGCCAGCCCAAAGCAATGGGTGTCAATGACAGCCATAACCAGAGGAAGCCGCTAAAGCCACCAAACTTCTAAAACGGTCGCAAAGGCATGCCAGGAGTCCACAAACGGACTTTCGGGACTCCAGCGCCAACTTTCAAAATGTGTCGTCATGGTTACCTGACCAACCTGGCCGGCCCGAGGCCGCCAGCCCAAAGCAATGGGTGTCAATGACAGCCATAAACAGAGGAAGCCGCTAAAGCCACCAAACTTGGCACAATGTCATGAAGGCATGCCAGGAGTGCACAAACGGACTTTCGGGACTCTAGCGCCAACTTTCAAAATGTGTCGTCATGGGTACCTGGCCGGCACGAGGCCACCAGCCCAAAGCAATGGGTGTCAATGACAGCCATAACCAGAGGAAACCGCTAAAGCCACCAAACTTGGCACAATGTCATGAAGGCATGCCAGGAGTCCACACACGGACTTTCGGGACTCCAGCGCCTACTTTCAAAATTTGTCGTCATGGGTACCTGGCCGGCCCGAGGCCCCCAGCCCAAAGCAATGGGTATCAATGACAGCCATAAACAGAGGAAGCCGCTAAAGCCACCAAACTTCGAAAACGGGCGCAACGGCATGCCAGGAGTCCACACACGGACTTTCGGGACTCCAGCGCCTACTTTCAAAATGTGTCATCACGGGTACCTGACCAACCTGGCCAGCCCGAGGCCGCCAGCCCAAAGCAATGGGTGTCAATGACAGCCATAAACAGAGGAAGCCGCTAAAGCCACCAAACTTCGAAAACGGGTGCGAAGGCATGCCAGGAGTGCACAAACGGACTTTCGGGACTCTAGCGCCAACTTTCAAAATGTGTCGTCATGGGTACCTGACCAACCCTGGCCGGCACGAGGCCACCAGCCCAAAGCAATGGGTATCAATGACAGCCATTAACAGACGAAGCCGCTAAAGCCACCAAACTTGGCACAATGTCATGAAGGCATGCCAGGAGTGCACAAACGGACTTTCGGGACTCCAGCGCCAACTTTCAAAATGTGTCGTCATGGGTACCTGATCAACCCTGGACAGCACGAGGCCACCAGCCCAAAGGAATGGGTATCAATGACAGCCATGAACAGAGGAAGCCGCTATAGCCACCAAACTTCTAAAACGGTCGCAAAGGCATGCCAGGAGTCCACAAACGGACTTTCGGGACTCTAGCGCCAACTTTCAAAATGTGTCGTCATGGGTACCTGGCCGGCCCGAGGCCCCCAGCCCAAAGCAATGGGTATCAATGACAGCCATAAACAGAGGAAGCCGCTAAAGCCACCAAACTTCGAAAACGGGCGCAACGGCATGCCAGGAGTCCACACACGGACTTTCGGGACTCCAGCGCCTACTTTCAAAATGTGTCATCATGGGTACCTGACCAACCTGGCCGGCCCGAGGCCGCCAGCCCAAAGCAATGGGTGTCAATGACAGCCATAAACAGAGGAAGCCGCTAAAGCCACCAAACTTCGAAAACGGGCACGAAGGCATGCCAGGAGTGCACAAACGGACTTTCGGGACTCTAGCGCCAACTTTCAAAATGTGTCGTCATGGGTACCTGGCCGGCACGAGGCCACCAGCCCAAAGCAATGGGTGTCAATGACAGCCATAACCAGAGGAAGCCGCTAAAGCCACCAAACTTGGCACAATGTCATGAAGGCATGCCAGGAGTGCACAAACGGACTTTCGGGACTCCAGCGCCAACTTTCAAAATGTGTCGTCATGGGTACCTGATCAACCCTGGCCGGCACGAGGCCACCAGCCCAAAGGAATGGGTATCAATGACAGCCATGAACAGAGGAAGCCGCTATAGCCACCAAACTTCGCACACGGGCGTGAAGGCATGCCAGGAGTCCACAAACGGACTTTCGGGACTCTAGCGCCAACTTTCAAAATGTGTCGTCATGGGTACCTGACCAACCCTGGCTGGCACAAGGCCACCAGCCCAAAGCAATGGGTATCTAGACAGCCATAACCAGAGGAAGCCGCTAAAGCCACCAAACTTCGCACACAGGCGCGAAGGCATGCCAGGAGTGCACACACGGACTTTCGGGACTCCAGCGCCAACTTTCAAAATGTGTCGTCATGGTTACCTGACCAACCTGGCCGGCCCGAGGCCGCCAGCCCAAAGCAATGGGTGTCAATGACAGCCATAACCAGAGGAAGCCGCTAAAGCCACCAAACTTCTAAAACGGTCGCAAAGGCATGCCAGGAGTCCACAAACGGACTTTCGGGACTCCAGCGCCAACTTTCAAAATGTGTCGTCATGGTTACCTGACCAACCTGGCCGGCCCGAGGCCGCCAGCCCAAAGCAATGGGTGTCAATGACAGCCATAAACAGAGGAAGCCGCTAAAGCCACCAAACTTGGCACAATGTCATGAAGGCATACCAGGAGTGCACAAACGGACTTTCGGGACTCTAGCGCCAACTTTCAAAATGTGTCGTCATGGGTACCTGGCCGGCACGAGGCCACCAGCCCAAAGCAATGGGTGTCAATGACAGCCATAACCAGAGGAAACCGCTAAAGCCACCAAACTTGGCACAATGTCATGAAGGCATGCCAGGAGTCCACACACGGACTTTCGGGACTCCAGCGCCTACTTTCAAAATTTGTCGTCATGGGTACCTGGCCGGCCCGAGGCCCCCAGCCCAAAGCAATGGGTATCAATGACAGCCATAAACAGAGGAAGCCGCTAAAGCCACCAAACTTCGAAAACGGGCGCAACGGCATGCCAGGAGTCCACACACGGACTTTCGGGACTCCAGCGCCTACTTTCAAAATGTGTCATCACGGGTACCTGACCAACCTGGCCAGCCCGAGGCCGCCAGCCCAAAGCAATGGGTGTCAATGACAGCCATAAACAGAGGAAGCCGCTAAAGCCACCAAACTTCGAAAACGGGTGCGAAGGCATGCCAGGAGTGCACAAACGGACTTTCGGGACTCTAGCGCCAACTTTCAAAATGTGTCGTCATGGGTACCTGACCAACCCTGGCCGGCACGAGGCCACCAGCCCAAAGCAATGGGTATCAATGACAGCCATTAACAGACGAAGCCGCTAAAGCCACCAAACTTGGCACAATGTCATGAAGGCATGCCAGGAGTGCACAAACGGACTTTCGGGACTCCAGCGCCAACTTTCAAAATGTGTCGTCATGGGTACCTGATCAACCCTGGACAGCACGAGGCCACCAGCCCAAAGGAATGGGTATCAATGACAGCCATGAACAGAGGAAGCCGCTATAGCCACCAAACTTCTAAAACGGTCGCAAAGGCATGCCAGGAGTCCACAAACGGACTTTCGGGACTCTAGCGCCAACTTTCAAAATGTGTCGTCATGGGTACCTGGCCGGCACGAGGCCACCAGCCCAAAGCAATGGGTGTCAATGACAGCCATAACCAGAGGAAACCGCTAAAGCCACCAAACTTGGCACAATGTCATGAAGGCATGCCAGGAGTCCACACACGGACTTTCGGGACTCTAGCGCCAACTTTCAAAATGTGTCGTCATGGGTACCTGACCAACCCTGGCCGGCACGAGGCCACCAGCCCAAAGCAATGGGTATCAATGACAGCCATAAACAGACGAAGCCGCTAAAGCCACCAAACTTGGCACAATGTCATGAAGGCATGCCAGGAGTGCACAAACGGACTTTCGGGACTCCAGCGCCAACTTTCAAAATGTGTCGTCATGGGTACCTGATCAACCCTGGACGGCACGAGGCCACCAGCCCAAAGGAATGGGTATCAATGACAGCCATGAACAGAGGAAGCCGCTAAAGCCACCAAACTTGGCACAATGTCATGAAGGCATGCCAGGAGTGCACAAACGGACTTTCGGGACTCTAGCGCCAACTTTCAAAATGTGTCGTCATGGGTACCTGGCCGGCACGAGGCCACCAGCCCAAAGCAATGGGTGTCAATGACAGCCATAAACAGACGAAGCCGCTAAAGCCACCAAACTTGGCACAATGTCATGAAGGCATGCCAGGAGTGCACAAACGGACTTTCGGGACTCCAGCGCCAACTTTCAAAATGTGTCGTCATGGGTACCTGATCAACCCTGGACGGCACGAGGCCACCAGCCCAAAGGAATGGGTATCAATGACAGCCATGAACAGAGGAAGCCGCTAAAGCCACCAAACTTGGCACAATGTCATGAAGGCATGCCAGGAGTGCACAAACGGACTTTCGGGACTCTAGCGCCAACTTTCAAAATGTGTCGTCATGGGTACCTGGCCGGCACGAGGCCACCAGCCCAAAGCAATGGGTGTCAATGACAGCCATAACCAGAGGAAACCGCTAAAGCCACCAAACTTGGCACAATGTCATGAAGGCATGCCAGGAGTCCACACACGGACTTTCGGGACTCTAGCGCCAACTTTCAAAATGTGTCGTCATGGGTACCTGACCAACCCTGGCCGGCACGAGGCCACCAGCCCAAAGCAATGGGTATCAATGACAGCCATAAACAGACGAAGCCGCTAAAGCCACCAAACTTGGCACAATGTCATGAAGGCATGCCAGGAGTGCACAAACGGACTTTCGGGACTCCAGCGCCAACTTTCAAAATGTGTCGTCATGGGTACCTGATCAACCCTGGACGGCACGAGGCCACCAGCCCAAAGGAATGGGTATCAATGACAGCCATGAACAGAGGAAGCCGCTATAGCCACCAAACTTCTAAAACGGTCGCAAAGGCATGCCAGGAGTCCACAAACGGACTTTCGGGACTCTAGCGCCAACTTTCAAAATGTGTCGTCATGGGTACCTGACCAACCCTGGCCGGCACAAGGCCACCAGCCCAAAGCAATGGGTATCTAGACAGCCATAACCAGAGGAAGCCGCTAAAGCCACCAAACTTCGCACACGGGCGTGAAGGCATGCCAGGAGTGCACACACGGACTTTCGGGACTCCAGCGCCAACTTTCAAAATGTGTCGTCATGGTTACCTGACCAACCTGGCCGGCCCGAGGCCGCCAGCCCAAAGCAATGGGTGTCAATGAAAGCCATAAACAGAGGAAGCCGCTAAAGCCACCAAACTTTGAAAACGGGTGCGAAGGCATGCCAGGAGTGCACAAACAGACTTTCGGGACTCTAGCGCCAACTTTCAAAATGTGTCGTCATGGGTACCTGATCAACCCTGGCCGGCACGAGGCCGCCAGCCCAAAGCAATGGGTGTCAATGACAGCCATGAACAGAGGAAGCCGCTAAAGCCACCAAACTTCTAAAACGGTCGCAAAGGCATGCCAGGAGTCCACAAACGGACTTTCGGGACTCTAGCGCCAACTTTCAAAATGTGTCGTCATGGGTACCTCGCCGGCACGAGGCCACCAGCCCAAAGCAATGGGTGTCAATGACAGCCATAACCAGAGGAAGCCGCTAAAGCCACCAAAGTTGGCACAATGTCATGAAGGCATGCCAGGAGTCCACAAACGGACTTTCGGGACTCTAGCGCCAACTTTCAAAATGTGTCGTCATGGGTACCTGACCAACCCTGGCCGGCACAAGGCCACCAGCCCAAAGCAATGGGTATCAATGACAGCCATAACCAGAGGAAGCCGCTAAAGCCACCAAACTTCGCACACGGGCGCGAAGGCATGCCAGGAGTGCACACATGGACTTTCGGGACTCTAGCGCCAACTTTCAAAATATGTCGTCATGGGTACCTGATCAACCCTGGCCGGCACGAGGCCGCCAGCCCAAAGCAATGGGTGTCAATGACAGCCATAACCAGAGGAAGCCGCTAAAGTTACCAAACTTCGCACACCGGCATGTAGGCATGACAGGAGTGCACACACGGACTTTCGGGACTCCAGCGCCAACTTTCAAAATGTGTCGTCATGGGTACCTGGCCGGCCCGAGGCCCCCAGCCCAAAGCAATGGGTATCAATGACAGCCATAAACAGAGGAAGCCGCTAAAGCCACCAAACTTCGAAAACGGGCGCAACGGCATGCCAGGAGTCCACACACGGACTTTCGGGACTCCAGCGCCTATTTTCAAAATGTGTCATCATGGGTACCTGACCAACCTGGCCGGCCCGAGGCCGCCAGCCCAAAGCAATGGGTGTCAATGACAGCCATAAACAGAGGAAGCCGCTAAAGCCACCAAACTTCGAAAACGGGCGCAAAGGCATGCCAGGAGTGCACAAACGGACTTTCGGGACTCCAGCGCTAACTTTCAAAATGTGTCGTCATGGGTACCTGATCAACCCTGGACAGCACGAGGCCACCAGCCCAAAGGAATGGGTATCAATGACAGCCATGAACAGAGGAAGCCGCTATAGCCACCAAACTTCTAAAACGGTCGCAAAGGCATGCCAGGAGTCCACAAACGGACTTTCGGGACTCTAGCGCCAACTTTCAAAATGTGTCGTCATGGGTACCTGACCAACCCTGGCCGGCACAAGGCCACCAGCCCAAAGCAATGGGTATCTAGACAGCCATAACCAGAGGAAGCCGCTAAAGCCACCAAACTTCGCACACGGGCGTGAAGGCATGCCAGGAGTGCACACACGGACTTTCGGGACTCCAGCGCCAACTTTCAAAATGTGTCGTCATGGGTACCTGACCAACCCTGGCCGGCACAAGGCCACCAGCCCAAAGCAATGGGTATCTAGACAGCCATAACCAGAGGAAGCCGCTAAAGCCACCAAACTTCGCACACGGGTGCGAAGGCATGCCAGGAGTGCACAAACAGACTTTCGGGACTCTAGCGCCAACTTTCAAAATGTGTCGTCATGGGTACCTGATCAACCCTGGCCGGCACGAGGCCGCCAGCCCAAAGCAATGGGTGTCAATGACAGCCATGAACAGAGGAAGCCGCTAAAGCCACCAAACTTCTAAAACGGTCGCAAAGGCATGCCAGGAGTCCACAAACGGACTTTCGGGACTCTAGCGCCAACTTTCAAAATGTGTCGTCATGGGTACCTGACCAACCCTGGCCGGCACAAGGCCACCAGCCCAAAGCAATGGGTATCAATGACAGCCATAACCAGAGGAAGCCGCTAAAGCCACCAAACTTCGCACACGGGCGCGAAGGCATGCCAGGAGTGCACACACGGACTTTCGGGACTCCAGCGCCAACTTTCAAAATGTGTCGTCATGGGTACCTGGCCGGCCCGAGGCCCCCAGCCCAAAGCAATGGGTATCAATGACAGCCATAACCAGAGGAAGCCGCTAAAGCCACCAAACTTCGCACACGGGCGCGAAGGCATGCCAGGAGTGCACACACGGACTTTCGGGACTCCAGCACCAACTTTCAAAATGTGTCGTCATGGGTACCTGGCCGGCCCGAGGCCCCCAGCCCAAAGCAATGGGTATCAATGACAGCCATAAACAGAGGAAGCCGCTAAAGCCACCAAACTTCGAAAACGGGCGCAACGGCATGCCAGGAGTCCACACACGGACTTTCGGGACTCCAGCGCCTACATTCAAAATGTGTCGTCATGGGTACCTGACCAACCCTGGCCGGCACAAGGCCACCAGCCCAAAGCAATGGGTATCTAGACAGCCATAACCAGAGGAAGCCGCTAAAGCCACCAAACTTCGCACACGGGCGTGAAGGCATGCCAGGAGTGCACAAACAGACTTTCGGGACTCTAGCGCCAACTTTCAAAATGTGTCGTCATGGGTACCTGATCAACCCTGGCCGGCACGAGGCCGCCAGCCCAAAGCAATGGGTGTCAATGACAGCCATGAACAGAGGAAGCCGCTAAAGCCACCAAACTTCTAAAACGGTCGCAAAGGCATGCCAGGAGTCCACAAACGGACTTTCGGGACTCTAGCGCCAACTTTCAAAATGTGTCGTCATGGGTACCTGACCAACCCTGGCCGGCACAAGGCCACCAGCCCAAAGCAATGGGTATCAATGACAGCCATAACCAGAGGAAGCCGCTAAAGCCACCAAACTTCGCACACGGGCGCGAAGGCATGCCAGGAGTGCACACACGGACTTTCGGGACTCCAGCGCCAACTTTCAAAATGTGTCGTCATGGGTACCTGGCCGGCCCGAGGCCCCCAGCCCAAAGCAATGGGTATCAATGACAGCCATAACCAGAGGAAGCCGCTAAAGCCACCAAACTTCGCACACGGGCGCGAAGGCATGCCAGGAGTGCACACACGGACTTTCGGGACTCCAGCACCAACTTTCAAAATGTGTCGTCATGGGTACCTGGCCGGCCCGAGGCCCCCAGCCCAAAGCAATGGGTATCAATGACAGCCATAAACAGAGGAAGCCGCTAAAGCCACCAAACTTCGAAAACGGGCGCAACGGCATGCCAGGAGTCCACACACGGACTTTCGGGACTCCAGCGCCTACATTCAAAATGTGTCGTCATGGGTACCTGACCAACCCTGGCCGGCACAAGGCCACCAGCCCAAAGCAATGGGTATCTAGACAGCCATAACCAGAGGAAGCCGCTAAAGCCACCAAACTTCGCACACGGGCGTGAAGGCATGCCAGGAGTGCACACACGGACTTTCGGGACTCCAGCGCCAACTTTCAAAATGTGTCGTCATGGTTACCTGACCAACCTGGCCGGCCCGAGGCCGCCAGCCCAAAGCAATGGGTGTCAATGAAAGCCATAAACAGAGGAAGCCGCTAAAGCCACCAAACTTCGCACACGGGCGCGAAGGCATGCCAGGAGTGCACACACGGACTTTCGGGACTCCAGCGCCAACTTTCAAAATGTGTCGTCATGGGTACCTGACCGGCCCGAGGCCCCCAGCCCAAAGCAATGGGTATCAATGACAGCCATAAACAGAGGAAGCCGCTAAAGCCACCAAACTTCGAAAACGGGCGCAACGGCATGCCAGGAGTCCACACACGGACTTTCGGGACTCCAGCGCCTACTTTCAAAATGTGTCGTCATGGGTACCTGACCAACCCTGGCCGGCACGAGGCCACCAGCCCAAAGCAATGGGTATCAATGACAGCCATAACCAGAGGAAGCCGCTAAAGCCACCAAACTTCGCACACGGGCGCGAAGGCATGCCAGGAGTGCACACACGGACTTTCGGGACTCCAGCGCCAACTTTCAAAATGTGTCGTCATGGTTACCTGACCAACCTGGCCGGCCCGAGGCCGCCAGCCCAAAGCAATGGGTGTCAATGACAGCCATAAACAGAGGAAGCCGCTAAAGCCACCAAACTTCGAAAACGGGCGCGAAGGCATGCCAGGAGTGCACAAACGGACTTTCGGGACTCTAGCGCCAACTTTCAAAATGTGTCGTCATGGGTACCTGACCAACCCTGGCCGGCACGAGGCCACCAGCCCAAAGCAATGGGTATCAATGACAGCCATAAACAGACGAAGCCGCTAAAGCCACCAAACTTCGCACACGGGCGTGAAGGCATGCCAGGAGTCCACAAACGGACTTTCGGGACTCTAGCGCCAACTTTCAAAATGTGTCGTCATGGGTACCTGGCCGGCACGAGGCCACCAGCCCAAAGCAATGGGTGTCAATGACAGCCATAACCAGAGGAAGCCGCTAAAGCCACCAAAGTTGGCACAATGTCATGAAGGCATGCCAGGAGTCCACACACGGACTTTCGGGACTCCAGCGCCTACTTTCAAAATGTGTCGTCATGGGTACCTGACCAACCCTGGCCGGCACGAGGCCACCAGCCCAAAGCAATGGGTATCAATGACAGCCATAAACAGACGAAGCCGCTATAGCCACCAAACTTCGCACACGGGCGTGAAGGCATGCCAGGAGTCCACAAACGGACTTTCAGGACTCTAGCGCCAACTTTCAAAATGTGTCGTCATGGGTACCTGACCAACCCTGGCCGGCACAAGGCCGCCAGCCCAAAGCAATGGGTGTCAATGACAGCCATGAACAGAGGAAGCCGCTAAAGCCACCAAACTTCTAAAACGGTCGCAAAGGCATGCCAGGAGTCCACAAACGGACTTTCGGGACTCTAGCGCCAACTTTCAAAATGTGTCGTCATGGGTACCTGACCAACCCTGGCCGGCACAAGGCCACCAGCCCAAAGCAATGGGTATCAATGACAGCCATAACCAGAGGAAGCTGCTAAAGCCACCAAACTTCGCACACGGGCGTGAAGGCATGCCAGGAGTGCACACACGGACTTTCGGGACTCCAGCGCCAACTTTCAAAATGTGTCGTCATGGTTACCTGACCAACCTGGCCGGCCCGAGGCCGCCAGCCCAAAGCAATGGGTGTCAATGACAGCCATGAACAGAGGAAGCCGCTAAAGCCACCAAACTTTGAAAACGGGTGCGAAGGCATGCCAGGAGTGCACAAACGGACTTTCGGGACTCTAGCACCAACTTTCAAAATGTGTCGTCATGGGTACCTGATCAACCCTGGCCGGCACGAGGCCGCCAGCCCAAAGCAATGGGTGTCAATGACAGCCATGAACAGAGGAAGCCGCTAAAGCCACCAAACTTCTAAAACGGTCGCAAAGGCATGCCAGGAGTCCACAAAAGGACTCTCGGGACTCTAGCGCCAACTTTCAAAATGTGTCGTCATGGGTACCTGATCAACCCTGGCCGGCACAAGGCCACCAGCCCAAAGCAATGGGTATCAATGACAGCCATAACCAGAGGAAGCCGCTAAAGCCACCAAACTTCGCACACGGGCGCGAAGGCATGCCAGGAGTGCACACACGGACTTTCGGGACTCCAGCGCCAACTTTCAAAATGTGTCGTCATTGTTACCTGACCAACCTGGCCGACCCGAGGCCGCCAGCCCAAAGCAATGGGTGTCAATGACAGCCATAAACAGAGGAAGCCGCTAAAGCCACCAAACTTCGAAAACGGGCGCGAAGGCATGCCAGGAGTGCACAAACGGACTTTCGGGACTCTAGCGCCAACTTTCAAAATGTGTCGTCATGGGTACCTGACCAACCCTGGCCGGCACGAGGCCACCAGCCCAAAGCAATGGGTATCAATGACAGCCATAAACAGACGAAGCCGCTAAAGCCACCAAACTTCGCACACGGGCGTGAAGGCATGCCAGGAGTGCACAAACGGACTTTCGGGACTCTAGCGCCAACTTTCAAAATGTGTCGTCATGGGTACCTGGCCGGCACGAGGCCACCAGCCCAAAGCAATGGGTGTCAATGACAGCCATAACCAGAGGAAGCCGCTAAAGCCACCAAACTTGGCACAATGTCATGAAGGCATGCCAGGAGTGCACAAACGGACTTTCGGGACTCCAGCGCCAACTTTCAAAATGTGTCGTCATGGGTACCTGATCAACCCTGGCCGGCACGAGGCCACCCGCCCAAAGGAATGGGTATCAATGACAGCCATGAACAGAGGAAGCCGCTATAGCCACCAAACTTCGCACACGGGCGTGAAGGCATGCCAGGAGTCCACAAACGGACTTTCGGGACTCTAGCGCCAACTTTCAAAATGTGTCGTCATGGGTACCTGACCAACCCTGGCTGGCACAAGGCCACCAGCCCAAAGCAATGGGTATCTAGACAGCCATAACCAGAGGAAGCCGCTAAAGCCACCAAACTTCGCACACGGGCGCGAAGGCATGCCAGGAGTGCACACACGGACTTTCGGGACTCCAGCGCCAACTTTCAAAATGTGTCGTCATGGTTACCTGACCAACCTGGCCGGCCCGAGGCCGCCAGCCCAAAGCAATGGGTGTCAATGACAGCCATAACCAGAGGAAGCCGCTAAAGCCACCAAACTTCTAAAACGGTCGCAAAGGCATGCCAGGAGTCCACAAACGGACTTTCGGGACTCCAGCGCCAACTTTCAAAATGTGTCGTCATGGTTACCTGACCAACCTGGCCGGCCCGAGGCCGCCAGCCCAAAGCAATGGGTGTCAATGACAGCCATAAACAGAGGAAGCCGCTAAAGCCACCAAACTTGGCACAATGTCATGAAGGCATGCCAGGAGTGCACAAACGGACTTTCGGGACTCTAGCGCCAACTTTCAAAATGTGTCGTCATGGGTACCTGGCCGGCACGAGGCCACCAGCCCAAAGCAATGGGTGTCAATGACAGCCATAACCAGAGGAAACCGCTAAAGCCACCAAACTTGGCACAATGTCATGAAGGCATGCCAGGAGTCCACACACGGACTTTCAGGACTCCAGCGCCTACTTTCAAAATTTGTCGTCATGGGTACCTGGCCGGCCCGAGGCCCCCAGCCCAAAGCAATGGGTATCAATGACAGCCATAAACAGAGGAAGCCGCTAAAGCCACCAAACTTCGCACACGGGCGTGAAGGCATGCCAGGAGTGCACACACGGACTTTCGGGACTCCAGCGCCAACTTTCAAAATGTGTCGTCATGGTTACCTGACCAACCTGGCCGGCCCGAGGCCGCCAGCCCAAAGCAATGGGTGTCAATGACAGCCATGAACAGAGGAAGCCGCTAAAGCCACCAAACTTTGAAAACGGGTGCGAAGGCATGCCAGGAGTGCACAAACGGACTTTCGGGACTCTAGCACCAACTTTCAAAATGTGTCGTCATGGGTACCTGATCAACCCTGGCCGGCACGAGGCCGCCAGCCCAAAGCAATGGGTGTCAATGACAGCCATGAACAGAGGAAGCCGCTAAAGCCACCAAACTTCTAAAACGGTCGCAAAGGCATGCCAGGAGTCCACAAAAGGACTCTCGGGACTCTAGCGCCAACTTTCAAAATGTGTCGTCATGGGTACCTGACCAACCCTGGCCGGCACAAGGCCACCAGCCCAAAGCAATGGGTATCAATGACAGCCATAACCAGAGGAAGCCGCTAAAGCCACCAAACTTCGCACACGGGCGCGAAGGCATGCCAGGAGTGCACACACGGACTTTCGGGACTCCAGCGCCAACTTTCAAAATGTGTCGTCATTGTTACCTGACCAACCTGGCCGACCCGAGGCCGCCAGCCCAAAGCAATGGGTGTCAATGACAGCCATAAACAGAGGAAGCCGCTAAAGCCACCAAACTTCGAAAACGGGCGCGAAGGCATGCCAGGAGTGCACAAACGGACTTTCGGGACTCTAGCGCCAACTTTCAAAATGTGTCGTCATGGGTACCTGACCAACCCTGGCCGGCACGAGGCCACCAGCCCAAAGCAATGGGTATCAATGACAGCCATAAACAGACGAAGCCGCTAAAGCCACCAAACTTCGCACACGGGCGTGAAGGCATGCCAGGAGTGCACAAACGGACTTTCGGGACTCTAGCGCCAACTTTCAAAATGTGTCGTCATGGGTACCTGGCCGGCACGAGGCCACCAGCCCAAAGCAATGGGTGTCAATGACAGCCATAACCAGAGGAAGCCGCTAAAGCCACCAAACTTGGCACAATGTCATGAAGGCATGCCAGGAGTGCACAAACGGACTTTCGGGACTCCAGCGCCAACTTTCAAAATGTGTCGTCATGGGTACCTGATCAACCCTGGCCGGCACGAGGCCACCAGCCCAAAGGAATGGGTATCAATGACAGCCATGAACAGAGGAAGCCGCTATAGCCACCAAACTTCGCACACGGGCGTGAAGGCATGCCAGGAGTCCACAAACGGACTTTCGGGACTCTAGCGCCAACTTTCAAAATGTGTCGTCATGGGTACCTGACCAACCCTGGCTGGCACAAGGCCACCAGCCCAAAGCAATGGGTATCTAGACAGCCATAACCAGAGGAAGCCGCTAAAGCCACCAAACTTCGCACACGGGCGCGAAGGCATGCCAGGAGTGCACACACGGACTTTCGGGACTCCAGCGCCAACTTTCAAAATGTGTCGTCATGGTTACCTGACCAACCTGGCCGGCCCGAGGCCGCCAGCCCAAAGCAATGGGTGTCAATGACAGCCATGAACAGAGGAAGCCGCTAAAGCCACCAAACTTCTAAAACGGTCGCAAAGGCATGCCAGGAGTCCACAAACGGACTTTCGGGACTCTAGCGCCAACTTTCAAAATGTGTCGTCATGGGTACCTGACCAACCCTGGCCGGCACAAGGCCACCAGCCCAAAGCAATGGGTATCAATGACAGCCATAACCAGAGGAAGCCGCTAAAGCCACCAAACTTCGCACACGGGCGCGAAGGCATGCCAGGAGTGCACACACGGACTTTCGGGACTCCAGCGCCAACTTTCAAAATGTGTCGTCATGGGTACCTGGCCGGCCCGAGGCCCCCAGCCCAAAGCAATGGGTATCAATGACAGCCATAACCAGAGGAAGCCGCTAAAGCCACCAAACTTCGCACACGGGCGCGAAGGCATGCCAGGAGTGCACACACGGACTTTCGGGACTCCAGCACCAACTTTCAAAATGTGTCGTCATGGGTACCTGGCCGGCCCGAGGCCCCCAGCCCAAAGCAATGGGTATCAATGACAGCCATAAACAGAGGAAGCCGCTAAAGCCACCAAACTTCGAAAACGGGCGCAACGGCATGCCAGGAGTCCACACACGGACTTTCGGGACTCCAGCGCCTACATTCAAAATGTGTCGTCATGGGTACCTGACCAACCCTGGCCGGCACAAGGCCACCAGCCCAAAGCAATGGGTATCTAGACAGCCATAACCAGAGGAAGCCGCTAAAGCCACCAAACTTCGCACACGGGCGTGAAGGCATGCCAGGAGTGCACACACGGACTTTCGGGACTCCAGCGCCAACTTTCAAAATGTGTCGTCATGGTTACCTGACCAACCTGGCCGGCCCGAGGCCGCCAGCCCAAAGCAATGGGTGTCAATGAAAGCCATAAACAGAGGAAGCCGCTAAAGCCACCAAACTTCGCACACGGGCGCGAAGGCATGCCAGGAGTGCACACACGGACTTTCGGGACTCCAGCGCCAACTTTCAAAATGTGTCGTCATGGGTACCTGACCGGCCCGAGGCCCCCAGCCCAAAGCAATGGGTATCAATGACAGCCATAAACAGAGGAAGCCGCTAAAGCCACCAAACTTCGAAAACGGGCGCAACGGCATGCCAGGAGTCCACACACGGACTTTCGGGACTCCAGCGCCTACTTTCAAAATGTGTCGTCATGGGTACCTGACCAACCCTGGCCGGCACGAGGCCACCAGCCCAAAGCAATGGGTATCAATGACAGCCATAACCAGAGGAAGCCGCTAAAGCCACCAAACTTCGCACACGGGCGCGAAGGCATGCCAGGAGTGCACACACGGACTTTCGGGACTCCAGCGCCAACTTTCAAAATGTGTCGTCATGGTTACCTGACCAACCTGGCCGGCCCGAGGCCGCCAGCCCAAAGCAATGGGTGTCAATGACAGCCATAAACAGAGGAAGCCGCTAAAGCCACCAAACTTCGAAAACGGGCGCGAAGGCATGCCAGGAGTGCACAAACGGACTTTCGGGACTCTAGCGCCAACTTTCAAAATGTGTCGTCATGGGTACCTGACCAACCCTGGCCGGCACGAGGCCACCAGCCCAAAGCAATGGGTATCAATGACAGCCATAAACAGACGAAGCCGCTAAAGCCACCAAACTTCGCACACGGGCGTGAAGGCATGCCAGGAGTCCACAAACGGACTTTCGGGACTCTAGCGCCAACTTTCAAAATGTGTCGTCATGGGTACCTGGCCGGCACGAGGCCACCAGCCCAAAGCAATGGGTGTCAATGACAGCCATAACCAGAGGAAGCCGCTAAAGCCACCAAAGTTGGCACAATGTCATGAAGGCATGCCAGGAGTCCACACACGGACTTTCGGGACTCCAGCGCCTACTTTCAAAATGTGTCGTCATGGGTACCTGACCAACCCTGGCCGGCACGAGGCCACCAGCCCAAAGCAATGGGTATCAATGACAGCCATAAACAGACGAAGCCGCTATAGCCACCAAACTTCGCACACGGGCGTGAAGGCATGCCAGGAGTCCACAAACGGACTTTCAGGACTCTAGCGCCAACTTTCAAAATGTGTCGTCATGGGTACCTGACCAACCCTGGCCGGCACAAGGCCGCCAGCCCAAAGCAATGGGTGTCAATGACAGCCATGAACAGAGGAAGCCGCTAAAGCCACCAAACTTCTAAAACGGTCGCAAAGGCATGCCAGGAGTCCACAAACGGACTTTCGGGACTCTAGCGCCAACTTTCAAAATGTGTCGTCATGGGTACCTGACCAACCCTGGCCGGCACAAGGCCACCAGCCCAAAGCAATGGGTATCAATGACAGCCATAACCAGAGGAAGCTGCTAAAGCCACCAAACTTCGCACACGGGCGTGAAGGCATGCCAGGAGTGCACACACGGACTTTCGGGACTCCAGCGCCAACTTTCAAAATGTGTCGTCATGGTTACCTGACCAACCTGGCCGGCCCGAGGCCGCCAGCCCAAAGCAATGGGTGTCAATGACAGCCATGAACAGAGGAAGCCGCTAAAGCCACCAAACTTTGAAAACGGGTGCGAAGGCATGCCAGGAGTGCACAAACGGACTTTCGGGACTCTAGCACCAACTTTCAAAATGTGTCGTCATGGGTACCTGATCAACCCTGGCCGGCACGAGGCCGCCAGCCCAAAGCAATGGGTGTCAATGACAGCCATGAACAGAGGAAGCCGCTAAAGCCACCAAACTTCTAAAACGGTCGCAAAGGCATGCCAGGAGTCCACAAAAGGACTCTCGGGACTCTAGCGCCAACTTTCAAAATGTGTCGTCATGGGTACCTGATCAACCCTGGCCGGCACAAGGCCACCAGCCCAAAGCAATGGGTATCAATGACAGCCATAACCAGAGGAAGCCGCTAAAGCCACCAAACTTCGCACACGGGCGCGAAGGCATGCCAGGAGTGCACACACGGACTTTCGGGACTCCAGCGCCAACTTTCAAAATGTGTCGTCATTGTTACCTGACCAACCTGGCCGACCCGAGGCCGCCAGCCCAAAGCAATGGGTGTCAATGACAGCCATAAACAGAGGAAGCCGCTAAAGCCACCAAACTTCGAAAACGGGCGCGAAGGCATGCCAGGAGTGCACAAACGGACTTTCGGGACTCTAGCGCCAACTTTCAAAATGTGTCGTCATGGGTACCTGACCAACCCTGGCCGGCACGAGGCCACCAGCCCAAAGCAATGGGTATCAATGACAGCCATAAACAGACGAAGCCGCTAAAGCCACCAAACTTCGCACACGGGCGTGAAGGCATGCCAGGAGTGCACAAACGGACTTTCGGGACTCTAGCGCCAACTTTCAAAATGTGTCGTCATGGGTACCTGGCCGGCACGAGGCCACCAGCCCAAAGCAATGGGTGTCAATGACAGCCATAACCAGAGGAAGCCGCTAAAGCCACCAAACTTGGCACAATGTCATGAAGGCATGCCAGGAGTGCACAAACGGACTTTCGGGACTCCAGCGCCAACTTTCAAAATGTGTCGTCATGGGTACCTGATCAACCCTGGCCGGCACGAGGCCACCCGCCCAAAGGAATGGGTATCAATGACAGCCATGAACAGAGGAAGCCGCTATAGCCACCAAACTTCGCACACGGGCGTGAAGGCATGCCAGGAGTCCACAAACGGACTTTCGGGACTCTAGCGCCAACTTTCAAAATGTGTCGTCATGGGTACCTGACCAACCCTGGCTGGCACAAGGCCACCAGCCCAAAGCAATGGGTATCTAGACAGCCATAACCAGAGGAAGCCGCTAAAGCCACCAAACTTCGCACACGGGCGCGAAGGCATGCCAGGAGTGCACACACGGACTTTCGGGACTCCAGCGCCAACTTTCAAAATGTGTCGTCATGGTTACCTGACCAACCTGGCCGGCCCGAGGCCGCCAGCCCAAAGCAATGGGTGTCAATGACAGCCATAACCAGAGGAAGCCGCTAAAGCCACCAAACTTCTAAAACGGTCGCAAAGGCATGCCAGGAGTCCACAAACGGACTTTCGGGACTCCAGCGCCAACTTTCAAAATGTGTCGTCATGGTTACCTGACCAACCTGGCCGGCCCGAGGCCGCCAGCCCAAAGCAATGGGTGTCAATGACAGCCATAAACAGAGGAAGCCGCTAAAGCCACCAAACTTGGCACAATGTCATGAAGGCATGCCAGGAGTGCACAAACGGACTTTCGGGACTCTAGCGCCAACTTTCAAAATGTGTCGTCATGGGTACCTGGCCGGCACGAGGCCACCAGCCCAAAGCAATGGGTGTCAATGACAGCCATAACCAGAGGAAACCGCTAAAGCCACCAAACTTGGCACAATGTCATGAAGGCATGCCAGGAGTCCACACACGGACTTTCAGGACTCCAGCGCCTACTTTCAAAATTTGTCGTCATGGGTACCTGGCCGGCCCGAGGCCCCCAGCCCAAAGCAATGGGTATCAATGACAGCCATAAACAGAGGAAGCCGCTAAAGCCACCAAACTTCGCACACGGGCGTGAAGGCATGCCAGGAGTGCACACACGGACTTTCGGGACTCCAGCGCCAACTTTCAAAATGTGTCGTCATGGTTACCTGACCAACCTGGCCGGCCCGAGGCCGCCAGCCCAAAGCAATGGGTGTCAATGACAGCCATGAACAGAGGAAGCCGCTAAAGCCACCAAACTTTGAAAACGGGTGCGAAGGCATGCCAGGAGTGCACAAACGGACTTTCGGGACTCTAGCACCAACTTTCAAAATGTGTCGTCATGGGTACCTGATCAACCCTGGCCGGCACGAGGCCGCCAGCCCAAAGCAATGGGTGTCAATGACAGCCATGAACAGAGGAAGCCGCTAAAGCCACCAAACTTCTAAAACGGTCGCAAAGGCATGCCAGGAGTCCACAAAAGGACTCTCGGGACTCTAGCGCCAACTTTCAAAATGTGTCGTCATGGGTACCTGACCAACCCTGGCCGGCACAAGGCCACCAGCCCAAAGCAATGGGTATCAATGACAGCCATAACCAGAGGAAGCCGCTAAAGCCACCAAACTTCGCACACGGGCGCGAAGGCATGCCAGGAGTGCACACACGGACTTTCGGGACTCCAGCGCCAACTTTCAAAATGTGTCGTCATTGTTACCTGACCAACCTGGCCGACCCGAGGCCGCCAGCCCAAAGCAATGGGTGTCAATGACAGCCATAAACAGAGGAAGCCGCTAAAGCCACCAAACTTCGAAAACGGGCGCGAAGGCATGCCAGGAGTGCACAAACGGACTTTCGGGACTCTAGCGCCAACTTTCAAAATGTGTCGTCATGGGTACCTGACCAACCCTGGCCGGCACGAGGCCACCAGCCCAAAGCAATGGGTATCAATGACAGCCATAAACAGACGAAGCCGCTAAAGCCACCAAACTTCGCACACGGGCGTGAAGGCATGCCAGGAGTGCACAAACGGACTTTCGGGACTCTAGCGCCAACTTTCAAAATGTGTCGTCATGGGTACCTGGCCGGCACGAGGCCACCAGCCCAAAGCAATGGGTGTCAATGACAGCCATAACCAGAGGAAGCCGCTAAAGCCACCAAACTTGGCACAATGTCATGAAGGCATGCCAGGAGTGCACAAACGGACTTTCGGGACTCCAGCGCCAACTTTCAAAATGTGTCGTCATGGGTACCTGATCAACCCTGGCCGGCACGAGGCCACCAGCCCAAAGGAATGGGTATCAATGACAGCCATGAACAGAGGAAGCCGCTATAGCCACCAAACTTCGCACACGGGCGTGAAGGCATGCCAGGAGTCCACAAACGGACTTTCGGGACTCTAGCGCCAACTTTCAAAATGTGTCGTCATGGGTACCTGACCAACCCTGGCTGGCACAAGGCCACCAGCCCAAAGCAATGGGTATCTAGACAGCCATAACCAGAGGAAGCCGCTAAAGCCACCAAACTTCGCACACGGGCGCGAAGGCATGCCAGGAGTGCACACACGGACTTTCGGGACTCCAGCGCCAACTTTCAAAATGTGTCGTCATGGTTACCTGACCAACCTGGCCGGCCCGAGGCCGCCAGCCCAAAGCAATGGGTGTCAATGACAGCCATAACCAGAGGAAGCCGCTAAAGCCACCAAACTTCTAAAACGGTCGCAAAGGCATGCCAGGAGTCCACAAACGGACTTTCGGGACTCCAGCGCCAACTTTCAAAATGTGTCGTCATGGTTACCTGACCAACCTGGCCGGCCCGAGGCCGCCAGCCCAAAGCAATGGGTGTCAATGACAGCCATAAACAGAGGAAGCCGCTAAAGCCACCAAACTTGGCACAATGTCATGAAGGCATGCCAGGAGTGCACAAACGGACTTTCGGGACTCTAGCGCCAACTTTCAAAATGTGTCGTCATGGGTACCTGGCCGGCACGAGGCCACCAGCCCAAAGCAATGGGTGTCAATGACAGCCATAACCAGAGGAAACCGCTAAAGCCACCAAACTTGGCACAATGTCATGAAGGCATGCCAGGAGTCCACACACGGACTTTCGGGACTCCAGCGCCTACTTTCAAAATTTGTCGTCATGGGTACCTGGCCGGCCCGAGGCCCCCAGCCCAAAGCAATGGGTATCAATGACAGCCATAAACAGAGGAAGCCGCTAAAGCCACCAAACTTCGAAAACGGGCGCAACGGCATGCCAGGAGTCCACACACGGACTTTCGGGACTCCAGCGCCTACTTTCAAAATGTGTCATCACGGGTACCTGACCAACCTGGCCAGCCCGAGGCCGCCAGCCCAAAGCAATGGGTGTCAATGACAGCCATAAACAGAGGAAGCCGCTAAAGCCACCAAACTTCGAAAACGGGTGCGAAGGCATGCCAGGAGTGCACAAACGGACTTTCGGGACTCTAGCGCCAACTTTCAAAATGTGTCGTCATGGGTACCTGACCAACCCTGGCCGGCACGAGGCCACCAGCCCAAAGCAATGGGTATCAATGACAGCCATTAACAGACAAAGCCGCTAAAGCCACCAAACTTGGCACAATGTCATGAAGGCATGCCAGGAGTGCACAAACGGACTTTCGGGACTCCAGCGCCAACTTTCAAAATGTGTCATCATGGGTACCTGATCAACCCTGGACAGCACGAGGCCACCAGCCCAAAGGAATGGGTATCAATGACAGCCATGAACAGAGGAAGCCGCTATAGCCACCAAACTTCTAAAACGGTCGCAAAGGCATGCCAGGAGTCCACAAACGGACTTTCGGGACTCTAGCGCCAACTTTCAAAATGTGTCGTCATGGGTACCTGGCCGGCCCGAGGCCCCCAGCCCAAAGCAATGGGTATCAATGACAGCCATAAACAGAGGAAGCCGCTAAAGCCACCAAACTTCGAAAACGGGCGCAACGGCATGCCAGGAGTCCACACACGGACTTTCGGGACTCCAGCGCCTACTTTCAAAATGTGTCATCATGGGTACCTGACCAACCTGGCCGGCCCGAGGCCGCCAGCCCAAAGCAATGGGTGTCAATGACAGCCATAAACAGAGGAAGCCGCTAAAGCCACCAAACTTCGAAAACGGGCACGAAGGCATGCCAGGAGTGCACAAACGGACTTTCGGGACTCTAGCGCCAACTTTCAAAATGTGTCGTCATGGGTACCTGACCAACCCTGGCCGGCACGAGGCCACCAGCCCAAAGCAATGGGTATCAATGACAGCCATTAACAGACAAAGCCGCTAAAGCCACCAAACTTGGCACAATGTCATGAAGGCATGCCAGGAGTGCACAAACGGACTTTCGGGACTCCAGCGCCAACTTTCAAAATGTGTCATCATGGGTACCTGATCAACCCTGGACAGCACGAGGCCACCAGCCCAAAGGAATGGGTATCAATGACAGCCATGAACAGAGGAAGCCGCTATAGCCACCAAACTTCTAAAACGGTCGCAAAGGCATGCCAGGAGTCCACAAACGGACTTTCGGGACTCTAGCGCCAACTTTCAAAATGTGTCGTCATGGGTACCTGGCCGGCCCGAGGCCCCCAGCCCAAAGCAATGGGTATCAATGACAGCCATAAACAGAGGAAGCCGCTAAAGCCACCAAACTTCGAAAACGGGCGCAACGGCATGCCAGGAGTCCACACACGGACTTTCGGGACTCCAGCGCCTACTTTCAAAATGTGTCATCATGGGTACCTGACCAACCTGGCCGGCCCGAGGCCGCCAGCCCAAAGCAATGGGTGTCAATGACAGCCATAAACAGAGGAAGCCGCTAAAGCCACCAAACTTCGAAAACGGGCACGAAGGCATGCCAGGAGTGCACAAACGGACTTTCGGGACTCTAGCGCCAACTTTCAAAATGTGTCGTCATGGGTACCTGGCCGGCACGAGGCCACCAGCCCAAAGTAATGGGTGTCAATGACAGCCATAACCAGAGGAAGCCGCTAAAGCCACCAAAGTTGGCACAATGTCATGAAGGCATGCCAGGAGTGCACAAACGGACTTTCGGGACTCTAGCGCCAACTTTCAAAATGTGTCGTCATGGGTACCTGACCAACCCTGGCCGGCACGAGGCCACCAGCCCAAAGCAATGGGTATCAATGACAGCCATTAACAGACAAAGCCGCTAAAGCCACCAAACTTGGCACAATGTCATGAAGGCATGCCAGGAGTGCACAAACGGACTTTCGGGACTCCAGCGCCAACTTTCAAAATGTGTCATCATGGGTACCTGATCAACCCTGGACAGCACGAGGCCACCAGCCCAAAGGAATGGGTATCAATGACAGCCATGAACAGAGGAAGCCGCTATAGCCACCAAACTTCTAAAACGGTCGCAAAGGCATGCCAGGAGTCCACAAACGGACTTTCGGGACTCTAGCGCCAACTTTCAAAATGTGTCGTCATGGGTACCTGGCCGGCCCGAGGCCCCCAGCCCAAAGCAATGGGTATCAATGACAGCCATAAACAGAGGAAGCCGCTAAAGCCACCAAACTTCGAAAACGGGCGCAACGGCATGCCAGGAGTCCACACACGGACTTTCGGGACTCCAGCGCCTACTTTCAAAATGTGTCATCATGGGTACCTGACCAACCTGGCCGGCCCGAGGCCGCCAGCCCAAAGCAATGGGTGTCAATGACAGCCATAAACAGAGGAAGCCGCTAAAGCCACCAAACTTCGAAAACGGGCACGAAGGCATGCCAGGAGTGCACAAACGGACTTTCGGGACTCTAGCGCCAACTTTCAAAATGTGTCGTCATGGGTACCTGGCCGGCACGAGGCCACCAGCCCAAAGTAATGGGTGTCAATGACAGCCATAACCAGAGGAAGCCGCTAAAGCCACCAAAGTTGGCACAATGTCATGAAGGCATGCCAGGAGTCCACACACGGACTTTCGGGACTCCAGCGCCTACATTCAAAATGTGTCGTCATGGGTACCTGACCAACCCTGGCCGGCACAAGGCCACCAGCCCAAAGCAATGGGTATCTAGACAGCCATAACCAGAGGAAGCCGCTAAAGCCACCAAACTTCGCACACGGGCGTGAAGGCATGCCAGGAGTGCACACACGGACTTTCGGGACTCCAGCGCCAACTTTCAAAATGTGTCGTCATGGTTACCTGACCAACCTGGCCGGCCCGAGGCCGCCAGCCCAAAGCAATGGGTGTCAATGAAAGCCATAAACAGAGGAAGCCGCTAAAGCCACCAAACTTCGCACACGGGCGCGAAGGCATGCCAGGAGTGCACACACGGACTTTCGGGACTCCAGCGCCAACTTTCAAAATGTGTCGTCATGGGTACCTGACCGGCCCGAGGCCCCCAGCCCAAAGCAATGGGTATCAATGACAGCCATAAACAGAGGAAGCCGCTAAAGCCACCAAACTTCGAAAACGGGCGCAACGGCATGCCAGGAGTCCACACACGGACTTTCGGGACTCCAGCGCCTACTTTCAAAATGTGTCGTCATGGGTACCTGACCAACCCTGGCCGGCACGAGGCCACCAGCCCAAAGCAATGGGTATCAATGACAGCCATAACCAGAGGAAGCCGCTAAAGCCACCAAACTTCGCACACGGGCGCGAAGGCATGCCAGGAGTGCACACACGGACTTTCGGGACTCCAGCGCCAACTTTCAAAATGTGTCGTCATGGTTACCTGACCAACCTGGCCGGCCCGAGGCCGCCAGCCCAAAGCAATGGGTGTCAATGACAGCCATAAACAGAGGAAGCCGCTAAAGCCACCAAACTTCGAAAACGGGCGCGAAGGCATGCCAGGAGTGCACAAACGGACTTTCGGGACTCTAGCGCCAACTTTCAAAATGTGTCGTCATGGGTACCTGACCAACCCTGGCCGGCACGAGGCCACCAGCCCAAAGCAATGGGTATCAATGACAGCCATAAACAGACGAAGCCGCTAAAGCCACCAAACTTCGCACACGGGCGTGAAGGCATGCCAGGAGTCCACAAACGGACTTTCGGGACTCTAGCGCCAACTTTCAAAATGTGTCGTCATGGGTACCTGGCCGGCACGAGGCCACCAGCCCAAAGCAATGGGTGTCAATGACAGCCATAACCAGAGGAAGCCGCTAAAGCCACCAAAGTTGGCACAATGTCATGAAGGCATGCCAGGAGTCCACACACGGACTTTCGGGACTCCAGCGCCTACTTTCAAAATGTGTCGTCATGGGTACCTGACCAACCCTGGCCGGCACGAGGCCACCAGCCCAAAGCAATGGGTATCAATGACAGCCATAAACAGACGAAGCCGCTATAGCCACCAAACTTCGCACACGGGCGTGAAGGCATGCCAGGAGTCCACAAACGGACTTTCAGGACTCTAGCGCCAACTTTCAAAATGTGTCGTCATGGGTACCTGACCAACCCTGGCCGGCACAAGGCCGCCAGCCCAAAGCAATGGGTGTCAATGACAGCCATGAACAGAGGAAGCCGCTAAAGCCACCAAACTTCTAAAACGGTCGCAAAGGCATGCCAGGAGTCCACAAACGGACTTTCGGGACTCTAGCGCCAACTTTCAAAATGTGTCGTCATGGGTACCTGACCAACCCTGGCCGGCACAAGGCCACCAGCCCAAAGCAATGGGTATCAATGACAGCCATAACCAGAGGAAGCTGCTAAAGCCACCAAACTTCGCACACGGGCGTGAAGGCATGCCAGGAGTGCACACATGGACTTTCGGGACTCCAGCGCCAACTTTCAAAATGTGTCGTCATGGTTACCTGACCAACCTGGCCGGCCCGAGGCCGCCAGCCCAAAGCAATGGGTGTCAATGACAGCCATGAACAGAGGAAGCCGCTAAAGCCACCAAACTTTGAAAACGGGTGCGAAGGCATGCCAGGAGTGCACAAACGGACTTTCGGGACTCTAGCACCAACTTTCAAAATGTGTCGTCATGGGTACCTGATCAACCCTGGCCGGCACGAGGCCGCCAGCCCAAAGCAATGGGTGTCAATGACAGCCATGAACAGAGGAAGCCGCTAAAGCCACCAAACTTCTAAAACGGTCGCAAAGGCATGCCAGGAGTCCACAAAAGGACTCTCGGGACTCTAGCGCCAACTTTCAAAATGTGTCGTCATGGGTACCTGATCAACCCTGGCCGGCACAAGGCCACCAGCCCAAAGCAATGGGTATCAATGACAGCCATAACCAGAGGAAGCCGCTAAAGCCACCAAACTTCGCACACGGGCGCGAAGGCATGCCAGGAGTGCACACACGGACTTTCGGGACTCCAGCGCCAACTTTCAAAATGTGTCGTCATTGTTACCTGACCAACCTGGCCGACCCGAGGCCGCCAGCCCAAAGCAATGGGTGTCAATGACAGCCATAAACAGAGGAAGCCGCTAAAGCCACCAAACTTCGAAAACGGGCGCGAAGGCATGCCAGGAGTGCACAAACGGACTTTCGGGACTCTAGCGCCAACTTTCAAAATGTGTCGTCATGGGTACCTGACCAACCCTGGCCGGCACGAGGCCACCAGCCCAAAGCAATGGGTATCAATGACAGCCATAAACAGACGAAGCCGCTAAAGCCACCAAACTTCGCACACGGGCGTGAAGGCATGCCAGGAGTGCACAAACGGACTTTCGGGACTCTAGCGCCAACTTTCAAAATGTGTCGTCATGGGTACCTGGCCGGCACGAGGCCACCAGCCCAAAGCAATGGGTGTCAATGACAGCCATAACCAGAGGAAGCCGCTAAAGCCACCAAACTTGGCACAATGTCATGAAGGCATGCCAGGAGTGCACAAACGGACTTTCGGGACTCCAGCGCCAACTTTCAAAATGTGTCGTCATGGGTACCTGATCAACCCTGGCCGGCACGAGGCCACCAGCCCAAAGGAATGGGTATCAATGACAGCCATGAACAGAGGAAGCCGCTATAGCCACCAAACTTCGCACACGGGCGTGAAGGCATGCCAGGAGTCCACAAACGGACTTTCGGGACTCTAGCGCCAACTTTCAAAATGTGTCGTCATGGGTACCTGACCAACCCTGGCTGGCACAAGGCCACCAGCCCAAAGCAATGGGTATCTAGACAGCCATAACCAGAGGAAGCCGCTAAAGCCACCAAACTTCGCACACGGGCGCGAAGGCATGCCAGGAGTGCACACACGGACTTTCGGGACTCCAGCGCCAACTTTCAAAATGTGTCGTCATGGTTACCTGACCAACCTGGCCGGCCCGAGGCCGCCAGCCCAAAGCAATGGGTGTCAATGACAGCCATAACCAGAGGAAGCCGCTAAAGCCACCAAACTTCTAAAACGGTCGCAAAGGCATGCCAGGAGTCCACAAACGGACTTTCGGGACTCCAGCGCCAACTTTCAAAATGTGTCGTCATGGTTACCTGACCAACCTGGCCGGCCCGAGGCCGCCAGCCCAAAGCAATGGGTGTCAATGACAGCCATAAACAGAGGAAGCCGCTAAAGCCACCAAACTTGGCACAATGTCATGAAGGCATGCCAGGAGTGCACAAACGGACTTTCGGGACTCTAGCGCCAACTTTCAAAATGTGTCGTCATGGGTACCTGGCCGGCACGAGGCCACCAGCCCAAAGCAATGGGTGTCAATGACAGCCATAACCAGAGGAAACCGCTAAAGCCACCAAACTTGGCACAATGTCATGAAGGCATGCCAGGAGTCCACACACGGACTTTCAGGACTCCAGCGCCTACTTTCAAAATTTGTCGTCATGGGTACCTGGCCGGCCCGAGGCCCCCAGCCCAAAGCAATGGGTATCAATGACAGCCATAAACAGAGGAAGCCGCTAAAGCCACCAAACTTCGCACACGGGCGTGAAGGCATGCCAGGAGTGCACACACGGACTTTCGGGACTCCAGCGCCAACTTTCAAAATGTGTCGTCATGGTTACCTGACCAACCTGGCCGGCCCGAGGCCGCCAGCCCAAAGCAATGGGTGTCAATGACAGCCATGAACAGAGGAAGCCGCTAAAGCCACCAAACTTTGAAAACGGGTGCGAAGGCATGCCAGGAGTGCACAAACGGACTTTCGGGACTCTAGCACCAACTTTCAAAATGTGTCGTCATGGGTACCTGATCAACCCTGGCCGGCACGAGGCCGCCAGCCCAAAGCAATGGGTGTCAATGACAGCCATGAACAGAGGAAGCCGCTAAAGCCACCAAACTTCTAAAACGGTCGCAAAGGCATGCCAGGAGTCCACAAAAGGACTCTCGGGACTCTAGCGCCAACTTTCAAAATGTGTCGTCATGGGTACCTGACCAACCCTGGCCGGCACAAGGCCACCAGCCCAAAGCAATGGGTATCAATGACAGCCATAACCAGAGGAAGCCGCTAAAGCCACCAAACTTCGCACACGGGCGCGAAGGCATGCCAGGAGTGCACACACGGACTTTCGGGACTCCAGCGCCAACTTTCAAAATGTGTCGTCATTGTTACCTGACCAACCTGGCCGACCCGAGGCCGCCAGCCCAAAGCAATGGGTGTCAATGACAGCCATAAACAGAGGAAGCCGCTAAAGCCACCAAACTTCGAAAACGGGCGCGAAGGCATGCCAGGAGTGCACAAACGGACTTTCGGGACTCTAGCGCCAACTTTCAAAATGTGTCGTCATGGGTACCTGACCAACCCTGGCCGGCACGAGGCCACCAGCCCAAAGCAATGGGTATCAATGACAGCCATAAACAGACGAAGCCGCTAAAGCCACCAAACTTCGCACACGGGCGTGAAGGCATGCCAGGAGTGCACAAACGGACTTTCGGGACTCTAGCGCCAACTTTCAAAATGTGTCGTCATGGGTACCTGGCCGGCACGAGGCCACCAGCCCAAAGCAATGGGTGTCAATGACAGCCATAACCAGAGGAAGCCGCTAAAGCCACCAAACTTGGCACAATGTCATGAAGGCATGCCAGGAGTGCACAAACGGACTTTCGGGACTCCAGCGCCAACTTTCAAAATGTGTCGTCATGGGTACCTGATCAACCCTGGCCGGCACGAGGCCACCAGCCCAAAGGAATGGGTATCAATGACAGCCATGAACAGAGGAAGCCGCTATAGCCACCAAACTTCGCACACGGGCGTGAAGGCATGCCAGGAGTCCACAAACGGACTTTCGGGACTCTAGCGCCAACTTTCAAAATGTGTCGTCATGGGTACCTGACCAACCCTGGCTGGCACAAGGCCACCAGCCCAAAGCAATGGGTATCTAGACAGCCATAACCAGAGGAAGCCGCTAAAGCCACCAAACTTCGCACACGGGCGCGAAGGCATGCCAGGAGTGCACACACGGACTTTCGGGACTCCAGCGCCAACTTTCAAAATGTGTCGTCATGGTTACCTGACCAACCTGGCCGGCCCGAGGCCGCCAGCCCAAAGCAATGGGTGTCAATGACAGCCATAACCAGAGGAAGCCGCTAAAGCCACCAAACTTCTAAAACGGTCGCAAAGGCATGCCAGGAGTCCACAAACGGACTTTCGGGACTCCAGCGCCAACTTTCAAAATGTGTCGTCATGGTTACCTGACCAACCTGGCCGGCCCGAGGCCGCCAGCCCAAAGCAATGGGTGTCAATGACAGCCATAAACAGAGGAAGCCGCTAAAGCCACCAAACTTGGCACAATGTCATGAAGGCATGCCAGGAGTGCACAAACGGACTTTCGGGACTCTAGCGCCAACTTTCAAAATGTGTCGTCATGGGTACCTGGCCGGCACGAGGCCACCAGCCCAAAGCAATGGGTGTCAATGACAGCCATAACCAGAGGAAACCGCTAAAGCCACCAAACTTGGCACAATGTCATGAAGGCATGCCAGGAGTCCACACACGGACTTTCGGGACTCCAGCGCCTACTTTCAAAATTTGTCGTCATGGGTACCTGGCCGGCCCGAGGCCCCCAGCCCAAAGCAATGGGTATCAATGACAGCCATAAACAGAGGAAGCCGCTAAAGCCACCAAACTTCGAAAACGGGCGCAACGGCATGCCAGGAGTCCACACACGGACTTTCGGGACTCCAGCGCCTACTTTCAAAATGTGTCATCACGGGTACCTGACCAACCTGGCCAGCCCGAGGCCGCCAGCCCAAAGCAATGGGTGTCAATGACAGCCATAAACAGAGGAAGCCGCTAAAGCCACCAAACTTCGAAAACGGGTGCGAAGGCATGCCAGGAGTGCACAAACGGACTTTCGGGACTCTAGCGCCAACTTTCAAAATGTGTCGTCATGGGTACCTGACCAACCCTGGCCGGCACGAGGCCACCAGCCCAAAGCAATGGGTATCAATGACAGCCATTAACAGACAAAGCCGCTAAAGCCACCAAACTTGGCACAATGTCATGAAGGCATGCCAGGAGTGCACAAACGGACTTTCGGGACTCCAGCGCCAACTTTCAAAATGTGTCATCATGGGTACCTGATCAACCCTGGACAGCACGAGGCCACCAGCCCAAAGGAATGGGTATCAATGACAGCCATGAACAGAGGAAGCCGCTATAGCCACCAAACTTCTAAAACGGTCGCAAAGGCATGCCAGGAGTCCACAAACGGACTTTCGGGACTCTAGCGCCAACTTTCAAAATGTGTCGTCATGGGTACCTGGCCGGCCCGAGGCCCCCAGCCCAAAGCAATGGGTATCAATGACAGCCATAAACAGAGGAAGCCGCTAAAGCCACCAAACTTCGAAAACGGGCGCAACGGCATGCCAGGAGTCCACACACGGACTTTCGGGACTCCAGCGCCTACTTTCAAAATGTGTCATCATGGGTACCTGACCAACCTGGCCGGCCCGAGGCCGCCAGCCCAAAGCAATGGGTGTCAATGACAGCCATTAACAGAGGAAGCCGCTAAAGCCACCAAACTTCGAAAACGGGCACGAAGGCATGCCAGGAGTGCACAAACGGACTTTCGGGACTCTAGCGCCAACTTTCAAAATGTGTCGTCATGGGTACCTGGCCGGCACGAGGCCACCAGCCCAAAGTAATGGGTGTCAATGACAGCCATAACCAGAGGAAGCCGCTAAAGCCACCAAAGTTGGCACAATGTCATGAAGGCATGCCAGGAGTCCACACACGGACTTTCGGGACTCCAGCGCCTACTTTCAAAATGTGTCGTCATGGGTACCTGACCAACCCTGGCCGGCACGAGGCCACCAGCCCAAAGCAATGGGTATCAATGACAGCCATAAACAGACGAAGCCGCTTAAGCCACCAAACTTGGCACAATGTCATGAAGGCATGCCAGGAGTGCACAAACGGACTTTCGGGACTCCAGCGCCAACTTTCAAAATGTGTCGTCATGGGTACCTGATCAACCCTGGACGGCACGAGGCCACCAGCCCAAAGGAATGGGTATCAATGACAGCCATGAACAGAGGAAGCCGCTATAGCCACCAAACTTCTAAAACGGTCGCAAAGGCATGCCAGGAGTCCACAAACGGACTTTCGGGACTCTAGCGCCAACTTTCAAAATGTGTCGTCATGGGTACCTGACCAACCCTGGCCGGCACAAGGCCACCAGCCCAAAGCAATGGGTATCTAGACAGCCATAACCAGAGGAAGCCGCTAAAGCCACCAAACTTCGCACACGGGCGTGAAGGCATGCCAGGAGTGCACACACGGACTTTCGGGACTCCAGCGCCAACTTTCAAAATGTGTCGTCATGGTTACCTGACCAACCTGGCCGGCCCGAGGCCGCCAGCCCAAAGCAATGGGTGTCAATGAAAGCCATAAACAGAGGAAGCCGCTAAAGCCACCAAACTTTGAAAACGGGTGCGAAGGCATGCCAGGAGTGCACAAACAGACTTTCGGGACTCTAGCGCCAACTTTCAAAATGTGTCGTCATGGGTACCTGATCAACCCTGGCCGGCACGAGGCCGCCAGCCCAAAGCAATGGGTGTCAATGACAGCCATGAACAGAGGAAGCCGCTAAAGCCACCAAACTTCTAAAACGGTCGCAAAGGCATGCCAGGAGTCCACAAACGGACTTTCGGGACTCTAGCGCCAACTTTCAAAATGTGTCGTCATGGGTACCTCGCCGGCACGAGGCCACCAGCCCAAAGCAATGGGTGTCAATGACAGCCATAACCAGAGGAAGCCGCTAAAGCCACCAAAGTTGGCACAATGTCATGAAGGCATGCCAGGAGTCCACACACGGACTTTCGGGACTCCAGCGCCTACTTTCAAAATGTGTCGTCATGGGTACCTGACCAACCTGGCCGGCCCGAGGCCCCCAGCCCAAAGCAATGGGTGTCAATGACAGCCATAACCAGAGGAAGCCGCTAAAGCCACCAAACTTTGCACACGGGCGCGAAGTCATGCCAGGAGTGCACACACGGACTTTCGGGACTCCAGCACCAACTTTCAAAATGTGTCGTCATGGTTACCTGACCAACCTGGCCGGCCCGAGGCCGCCAGCCCAAAGCAATGGGTGTCAATGACAGCCATAAACAGAGGAAGCCGCTAAAGCCACCAAACTTCGAAAACGGGCGTGAAGGCATGCCAGGAGTGCACAAACGGACTTTCGGGACTCTAGCGCCAACTTTCAAAATGTGTCGTCATGGGTACCTGACCAACCCTGGCCGGCACGAGGCCACCAGCCCAAAGCAATGGGTATCAATGACAGCCATAAACAGACGAAGCCGCTAAAGCCACCAAACTTGGCACAATGTCATGAAGGCATGCCAGGAGTGCACAAACGGACTTTCGGGACTCTAGCGCCAACTTTCAAAATGTGTCGTCATGGGTACCTGGCCGGCACGAGGCCACCAGCCCAAAGTAATGGGTGTCAATGACAGCCATAACCAGAGGAAGCCGCTAAAGCCACCAAAGTTGGCACAATGTCATGAAGGCATGCCAGGAGTCCACACACGGACTTTCGGGACTCCAGCGCCTACTTTCAAAATGTGTCGTCATGGGTACCTGACCAACCCTGGCCGGCACGAGGCCACCAGCCCAAAGCAATGGGTATCAATGACAGCCATAAACAGACGAAGCCGCTTAAGCCACCAAACTTGGCACAATGTCATGAAGGCATGCCAGGAGTGCACAAACGGACTTTCGGGACTCCAGCGCCAACTTTCAAAATGTGTCGTCATGGGTACCTGATCAACCCTGGCCGGCACGAGGCCACCAGCCCAAAGGAATGGGTATCAATGACAGCCATGAACAGAGGAAGCCGCTATAGCCACCAAACTTCTAAAACGGTCGCAAAGGCATGCCAGGAGTCCACAAACGGACTTTCGGGACTCTAGCGCCAACTTTCAAAATGTGTCGTCATGGGTACCTGACCAACCCTGGCCGGCACAAGGCCACCAGCCCAAAGCAATGGGTATCTAGACAGCCATAACCAGAGGAAGCCGCTAAAGCCACCAAACTTCGCACACGGGCGTGAAGGCATGCCAGGAGTGCACACACGGACTTTCGGGACTCCAGCGCCAACTTTCAAAATGTGTCGTCATGGGTACCTGACCAACCCTGGCCGGCACGAGGCCACCAGCCCAAAGCAATGGGTATCAATGACAGCCATGAACAGACGAAGCCGCTAAAGCCACCAAACTTGGCACAATGTCATGAAGGCATGCCAGGAGTGCACAAACGGACTTTCGGGACTCTAGCGCCAACTTTCAAAATGTGTCGTCATGGGTACCTGGCCGGCACGAGGCCACCAGCCCAAAGTAATGGGTGTCAATGACAGCCATAACCAGAGGAAGCCGCTAAAGCCACCAAACTTGGCACAATGTCATGAAGGCATGCCAGGAGTCCACACACGGACTTTCGGGACTCCAGCGCCTACTTTCAAAATGTGTCGTCATGGGTACCTGATCAACCCTGGCCGGCACGAGGCCTCCAGCCCAAAGCAATGGGTGTCAATGACAGCCATGAACAGAGGAAGCCGCTAAAGCCACCAAACTTCTAAAACGGTCGCAAAGGCATGCCAGGAGTCCACAAACGGACTTTCGGGACTCTAGCGCCAACTTTCAAAATGTGTCGTCATGGGTACCTGACCAACCCTGGCCGGCACAAGGCCACCAGCCCAAAGCAATGGGTATCAATGACAGCCATAACCAGAGGAAGCCGCTAAAGCCACCAAACTTCGCACACGGGCGCGAAGGCATGCCAGGAGTGCACACATGGACTTTCGGGACTCTAGCGCCAACTTTCAAAATATGTCGTCATGGGTACCTGATCAACCCTGGCCGGCACGAGGCCGCCAGCCCAAAGCAATGGGTGTCAATGACAGCCATAACCAGAGGAAGCCGCTAAAGCCACCAAACTTCTAAAACGGTCGCAAAGGCATGCCAGGAGTCCACAAACGGACTTTCGGGACTCCAGCGCCAACTTTCAAAATGTGTCGTCATGGTTACCTGACCAACCTGGCCGGCCCGAGGCCGCCAGCCCAAAGCAATGGGTGTCAATGACAGCCATAAACAGAGGAAGCCGCTAAAGCCACCAAACTTGGCACAATGTCATGAAGGCATGCCAGGAGTGCACAAACGGACTTTCGGGACTCTAGCGCCAACTTTCAAAATGTGTCGTCATGGGTACCTGGCCGGCACGAGGCCACCAGCCCAAAGCAATGGGTGTCAATGACAGCCATAACCAGAGGAAACCGCTAAAGCCACCAAACTTGGCACAATGTCATGAAGGCATGCCAGGAGTCCACACACGGACTTTCGGGACTCTAGCGCCAACTTTCAAAATGTGTCGTCATGGGTACCTGGCCGGCACGAGGCCACCAGCCCAAAGCAATGGGTGTCAATGACAGCCATAACCAGAGGAAGCCGCTAAAGTTACCAAACTTCGCACACCGGCATGTAGGCATGACAGGAGTGCACACACGGACTTTCGGGACTCCAGCGCCAACTTTCAAAATGTGTCGTCATGGGTACCTGGCCGGCCCGAGGCCCCCAGCCCAAAGCAATGGGTATCAATGACAGCCATAAACAGAGGAAGCCGCTAAAGCCACCAAACTTCGAAAACGGGCGCAACGGCATGCCAGGAGTCCACACACGGACTTTCGGGACTCCAGCGCCTATTTTCAAAATGTGTCATCATGGGTACCTGACCAACCTGGCCGGCCCGAGGCCGCCAGCCCAAAGCAATGGGTGTCAATGACAGCCATAAACAGAGGAAGCCGCTAAAGCCACCAAACTTCGAAAACGGGCGCAAAGGCATGCCAGGAGTGCACAAACGGACTTTCGGGACTCCAGCGCTAACTTTCAAAATGTGTCGTCATGGGTACCTGATCAACCCTGGACAGCACGAGGCCACCAGCCCAAAGGAATGGGTATCAATGACAGCCATGAACAGAGGAAGCCGCTATAGCCACCAAACTTCTAAAACGGTCGCAAAGGCATGCCAGGAGTCCACAAACGGACTTTCGGGACTCTAGCGCCAACTTTCAAAATGTGTCGTCATGGGTACCTGACCAACCCTGGCCGGCACAAGGCCACCAGCCCAAAGCAATGGGTATCTAGACAGCCATAACCAGAGGAAGCCGCTAAAGCCACCAAACTTCGCACACGGGCGTGAAGGCATGCCAGGAGTGCACACACGGACTTTCGGGACTCCAGCGCCAACTTTCAAAATGTGTCGTCATGGGTACCTGACCAACCCTGGCCGGCACAAGGCCACCAGCCCAAAGCAATGGGTATCTAGACAGCCATAACCAGAGGAAGCCGCTAAAGCCACCAAACTTCGCACACGGGTGCGAAGGCATGCCAGGAGTGCACAAACAGACTTTCGGGACTCTAGCGCCAACTTTCAAAATGTGTCGTCATGGGTACCTGATCAACCCTGGCCGGCACGAGGCCGCCAGCCCAAAGCAATGGGTGTCAATGACAGCCATGAACAGAGGAAGCCGCTAAAGCCACCAAACTTCGCACACGGGCGCGAAGGCATGCCAGGAGTGCACACACGGACTTTCGGGACTCCAGCGCCAACTTTCAAAATGTGTCGTCATGGGTACCTGGCCGGCCCGAGGCCCCCAGCCCAAAGCAATGGGTATCAATGACAGCCATAAACAGACGAAGCCGCTAAAGCCACCAAACTTGGCACAATGTCATGAAGGCATGCCAGGAGTGCTCAAACGGACTTTCGGGACTCCAGCGCTAACTTTCAAAATGTGTCGTCATGGGTACCTGATCAACCCTGGACAGCACGAGGCCACCAGCCCAAAGGAATGGGTATCAATGACAGCCATGAACAGAGGAAGCCGCTATAGCCACCAAACTTCTAAAACGGTCGCAAAGGCATGCCAGGAGTCCACAAACGGACTTTCGGGACTCTAGCACCAACTTTCAAAATGTGTCGTCATGGGTACCTGACCAACCCTGGCCGGCACAAGGCCACCAGCCCAAAGCAATGGGTATCTAGACAGCCATAACCAGAGGAAGCCGCTAAAGCCACCAAACTTCGAAAACGGGCGCGACGGTATGCCAGGAGTCCACACACGGACTTTCGGGACTCCAGCGTCGACTTTCAAAATGTGTCGTAATGGTTACCTGACCAACCCTGGCCTGCCCGAGGCCGCCAGCCCAAAGCAATGGGTGTCAATGACAGCCATAAACAGAGGAAGCCGCTAAAGCCACCAAACTTTGAAAACGGGCGCGAAGTCATGCCAGGAGTGCACAAACGGACTTTCGGGACTCTAGCGCAAACTTTCAAAATGTGTCGTCATGGGTACCTGACCAACCCTGGCCGGCACAAGGCCACCAGCCCAAAGCAATGGGTATCAATGACAGCCATAACCAGAGGAAGCCGCTAAAGCCACCAAACTTCGCACACGGGCGCGAAGGCATGCCAGGAGTGCACACACGGACTTTCGGGACTCCAGCACCAACTTTCAAAATGTGTCGTCATGGGTACCTGGCCGGCCCGAGGCCCCCAGCCCAAAGCAATGGGTATCAATGACAGCCATAAACAGAGGAAGCCGCTAAAGCCACCAAACTTCGAAAACGGGCGCAACGGCATGCCAGGAGTCCACACACGGACTTTCGGGACTCCAGCGCCTACATTCAAAATGTGTCGTCATGGGTACCTGACCAACCCTGGCTGGCACAAGGCCACCAGCCCAAAGCAATGGGTATCTAGACAGCCATAACCAGAGGAAGCCGCTAAAGCCACCAAACTTCGCACACGGGCGTGAAGGCATGCCAGGAGTGCACACACGGACTTTCGGGACTCCAGCGCCAACTTTCAAAATGTGTCGTCATGGTTACCTGACCAACCTGGCCGGCCCGAGGCCGCCAGCCCAAAGCAATGGGTGTCAATGAAAGCCATAAACAGAGGAAGCCGCTAAAGCCACCAAACTTCGCACACGGGCGCGAAGGCATGCCAGGAGTGCACACACGGACTTTCGGGACTCCAGCGCCAACTTTCAAAATGTGTCGTCATGGGTACCTGACCGGCCCGAGGCCCCCAGCCCAAAGCAATGGGTATCAATGACAGCCATAAACAGAGGAAGCCGCTAAAGCCACCAAACTTCGAAAACGGGCGCAACGGCATGCCAGGAGTCCACACACGGACTTTCGGGACTCCAGCGCCTACTTTCAAAATGTGTCGTCATGGGTACCTGACCAACCCTGGCCGGCACGAGGCCACCAGCCCAAAGCAATGGGTATCAATGACAGCCATAAACAGAGGAAGCCGCTAAAGCCACCAAACTTCGAAAACGGGCGCGAAGGCATGCCAGGAGTGCACACACGGACTTTCGGGACTCCAGCGCCAACTTTCAAAATGTGTCGTCATGGTTACCTGACCAACCTGGCCGGCCCGAGGCCGCCAGCCCAAAGCAATGGGTGTCAATGACAGCCATAAACAGAGGAAGCCGCTAAAGCCACCAAACTTCGAAAACGGGCGCGAAGGCATGCCAGGAGTGCACAAACGGACTTTCGGGACACTAGCGCCAACTTTCAAAATGTGTCGTCATGGGTACCTGACCAACCCTGGCCGGCACGAGGCCACCAGCCCAAAGCAATGGGTATCAATGACAGCCATAAACAGACGAAGCCGCTAAAGCCACCAAACTTCGCACACGGGCGTGAAGGCATGCCAGGAGTCCACAAACGGACTTTCGGGACTCTAGCGCCAACTTTCAAAATGTGTCGTCATGGGTACCTGGCCGGCACGAGGCCACCAGCCCAAAGCAATGGGTGTCAATGACAGCCATAACCAGAGGAAGCCGCTAAAGCCACCAAAGTTGGCACAATGTCATGAAGGCATGCCAGGAGTCCACACACGGACTTTTGGGACTCCAGCGCCTACTTTCAAAATGTGTCGTCATGGGTACCTGACCAACCCTGGCCGGCACGAGGCCACCAGCCCAAAGCAATGGGTATCAATGACAGCCATAAACAGACGAAGCCGCTATAGCAACCAAACTTCGCACACGGGCGTGAAGGCATGCCAGGAGTCCACAAACGGACTTTCAGGACTCTAGCGCCAACTTTCAAAATGTGTCGTCATGGGTACCTGACCAACCCTGGCCGGCACAAGGCCGCCAGCCCAAAGCAATGGGTGTCAATGACAGCCATGAACAGAGGAAGCCGCTAAAGCCACCAAACTTCTAAAACGGTCGCAAAGGCATGCCAGGAGTCCACAAACGGACTTTCGGGACTCTAGCGCCAACTTTCAAAATGTGTCGTCATGGGTACCTGACCAACCCTGGCCGGCACAAGGCCACCAGCCCAAAGCAATGGGTATCAATGACAGCCATAACCAGAGGAAGCTGCTAAAGCCACCAAACTTCGCACACGGGCGTGAAGGCATGCCAGGAGTGCACACACGGACTTTCGGGACTCCAGCGCCAACTTTCAAAATGTGTCGTCATGGTTACCTGACCAACCTGGCCGGCCCGAGGCCGCCAGCCCAAAGCAATGGGTGTCAAGGACAGCCATGAACAGAGGAAGCCGCTAAAGCCACCAAACTTTGAAAACGGGTGCGAAGGCATGCCAGGAGTGCACAAACGGACTTTCGGGACTCTAGCACCAACTTTCAAAATGTGTCGTCATGGGTACCTGATCAACCCTGGCCGGCACGAGGCCGCCAGCCCAAAGCAATGGGTGTCAATGACAGCCATGAACAGAGGAAGCCGCTAAAGCCACCAAACTTCTAAAACGGTCGCAAAGGCATGCCAGGAGTCCACAAAAGGACTCTCGGGACTCTAGCGCCAACTTTCAAAATGTGTCGTCATGGTTACCTGACCAACCTGGCCGGCCCGAGGCCGCCAGCCCAAAGCAATGGGTGTCAATGACAGCCATAAACAGAGGAAGCCGCTAAAGCCACCAAACTTGGCACACGGGCGTGAAGGCATGCCAGGAGTGCACACACGGACTTTCGGGACTCCAGCGCCAACTTTCAAAATGTGTCGTCATGGGTACCTGACCAACCCTGGCCGGCACAAGGCCACCAGCCCAAAGCAATGGGTATCTAGACAGCCATAACCAGAGGAAGCCGCTAAAGCCACCAAACTTCGCACACGGGTGCGAAGGCATGCCAGGAGTGCACAAACAGACTTTCGGGACTCTAGCGCCAACTTTCAAAATGTGTCGTCATGGGTACCTGATCAACCCTGGCCGGCACGAGGCCGCCAGCCCAAAGCAATGGGTGTCAATGACAGCCATGAACAGAGGAAGCCGCTAAAGCCACCAAACTTCTAAAACGGTCGCAAAGGCATGCCAGGAGTCCACAAACGGACTTTCGGGACTCTAGCGCCAACTTTCAAAATGTGTCGTCATGGGTACCTGACCAACCCTGGCCGGCACAAGGCCACCAGCCCAAAGCAATGGGTATCAATGACAGCCATAACCAGAGGAAGCCGCTAAAGCCACCAAACTTCGCACACGGGCGCGAAGGCATGCCAGGAGTGCACACACGGACTTTCGGGACTCCAGCGCCAACTTTCAAAATGTGTCGTCATGGGTACCTGGCCGGCCCGAGGCCCCCAGCCCAAAGCAATGGGTATCAATGACAGCCATAAACAGAGGAAGCCGCTAAAGCCACCAAACTTCGAAAACGGGCGCAACGGCATGCCAGGAGTCCACACACGGACTTTCGGGACTCCAGCGCCTACATTCAAAATGTGTCGTCATGGGTACCTGACCAACCCTGGCTGGCACAAGGCCACCAGCCCAAAGCAATGGGTATCTAGACAGCCATAACCAGAGGAAGCCGCTAAAGCCACCAAACTTCGCACACGGGCGTGAAGGCATGCCAGGAGTGCACACACGGACTTTCGGGACTCCAGCGCCAACTTTCAAAATGTGTCGTCATGGTTACCTGACCAACCTGGCCGGCCCGAGGCCGCCAGCCCAAAGCAATGGGTGTCAATGAAAGCCATAAACAGAGGAAGCCGCTAAAGCCACCAAACTTCGCACACGGGCGCGAAGGCATGCCAGGAGTGCACACACGGACTTTCGGGACTCCAGCGCCAACTTTCAAAATGTGTCGTCATGGGTACCTGACCGGCCCGAGGCCCCCAGCCCAAAGCAATGGGTATCAATGACAGCCATAAACAGAGGAAGCCGCTAAAGCCACCAAACTTCGAAAACGGGCGCAACGGCATGCCAGGAGTCCACACACGGACTTTCGGGACTCCAGCGCCTACTTTCAAAATGTGTCGTCATGGGTACCTGACCAACCCTGGCCGGCACGAGGCCACCAGCCCAAAGCAATGGGTATCAATGACAGCCATAAACAGAGGAAGCCGCTAAAGCCACCAAACTTCGAAAACGGGCGCGAAGGCATGCCAGGAGTGCACACACGGACTTTCGGGACTCCAGCGCCAACTTTCAAAATGTGTCGTCATGGTTACCTGACCAACCTGGCCGGCCCGAGGCCGCCAGCCCAAAGCAATGGGTGTCAATGACAGCCATAAACAGAGGAAGCCGCTAAAGCCACCAAACTTCGAAAACGGGCGCGAAGGCATGCCAGGAGTGCACAAACGGACTTTCGGGACACTAGCGCCAACTTTCAAAATGTGTCGTCATGGGTACCTGACCAACCCTGGCCGGCACGAGGCCACCAGCCCAAAGCAATGGGTATCAATGACAGCCATAAACAGACGAAGCCGCTAAAGCCACCAAACTTCGCACACGGGCGTGAAGGCATGCCAGGAGTCCACAAACGGACTTTCGGGACTCTAGCGCCAACTTTCAAAATGTGTCGTCATGGGTACCTGGCCGGCACGAGGCCACCAGCCCAAAGCAATGGGTGTCAATGACAGCCATAACCAGAGGAAGCCGCTAAAGCCACCAAAGTTGGCACAATGTCATGAAGGCATGCCAGGAGTCCACACACGGACTTTCGGGACTCCAGCGCCTACTTTCAAAATGTGTCGTCATGGGTACCTGACCAACCCTGGCCGGCACGAGGCCACCAGCCCAAAGCAATGGGTATCAATGACAGCCATAAACAGACGAAGCCGCTATAGCCACCAAACTTCGCACACGGGCGTGAAGGCATGCCAGGAGTCCACAAACGGACTTTCAGGACTCTAGCGCCAACTTTCAAAATGTGTCGTCATGGGTACCTGACCAACCCTGGCCGGCACAAGGCCGCCAGCCCAAAGCAATGGGTGTCAATGACAGCCATGAACAGAGGAAGCCGCTAAAGCCACCAAACTTCTAAAACGGTCGCAAAGGCATGCCAGGAGTCCACAAACGGACTTTCGGGACTCTAGCGCCAACTTTCAAAATGTGTCGTCATGGGTACCTGACCAACCCTGGCCGGCACAAGGCCACCAGCCCAAAGCAATGGGTATCAATGACAGCCATAACCAGAGGAAGCTGCTAAAGCCACCAAACTTCGCACACGGGCGTGAAGGCATGCCAGGAGTGCACACACGGACTTTCGGGACTCCAGCGCCAACTTTCAAAATGTGTCGTCATGGTTACCTGACCAACCTGGCCGGCCCGAGGCCGCCAGCCCAAAGCAATGGGTGTCAAGGACAGCCATGAACAGAGGAAGCCGCTAAAGCCACCAAACTTTGAAAACGGGTGCGAAGGCATGCCAGGAGTGCACAAACGGACTTTCGGGACTCTAGCACCAACTTTCAAAATGTGTCGTCATGGGTACCTGATCAACCCTGGCCGGCACGAGGCCGCCAGCCCAAAGCAATGGGTGTCAATGACAGCCATGAACAGAGGAAGCCGCTAAAGCCACCAAACTTCTAAAACGGTCGCAAAGGCATGCCAGGAGTCCACAAAAGGACTCTCGGGACTCTAGCGCCAACTTTCAAAATGTGTCGTCATGGGTACCTGACCAACCCTGGCCGGCACAAGGCCACCAGCCCAAAGCAATGGGTATCAATGACAGCCATAACCAGAGGAAGCCGCTAAAGCCACCAAACTTCGCACACGGGCGCGAAGGCATGCCAGGAGTGCACACACGGACTTTCGGGACTCCAGCGCCAACTTTCAAAATGTGTCGTCATTGTTACCTGACCAACCTGGCCGACCCGAGGCCGCCAGCCCAAAGCAATGGGTGTCAATGACAGCCATAAACAGAGGAAGCCGCTAAAGCCACCAAACTTCGAAAACGGGCGCGAAGGCATGCCAGGAGTGCACAAACGGACTTTCGGGACTCTAGCGCCAACTTTCAAAATGTGTCGTCATGGGTACCTGACCAACCCTGGCCGGCACGAGGCCACCAGCCCAAAGCAATGGGTATCAATGACAGCCATAAACAGACGAAGCCGCTAAAGCCACCAAACTTCGCACACGGGCGTGAAGGCATGCCAGGAGTGCACAAACGGACTTTCGGGACTCTAGCGCCAACTTTCAAAATGTGTCGTCATGGGTACCTGGCCGGCACGAGGCCACCAGCCCAAAGCAATGGGTGTCAATGACAGCCATAACCAGAGGAAGCCGCTAAAGCCACCAAACTTGGCACAATGTCATGAAGGCATGCCAGGAGTGCACAAACGGACTTTCGGGACTCCAGCGCCAACTTTCAAAATGTGTCGTCATGGGTACCTGATCAACCCTGGCCGGCACGAGGCCACCCGCCCAAAGGAATGGGTATCAATGACAGCCATGAACAGAGGAAGCCGCTATAGCCACCAAACTTCGCACACGGGCGTGAAGGCATGCCAGGAGTCCACAAACGGACTTTCGGGACTCTAGCGCCAACTTTCAAAATGTGTCGTCATGGGTACCTGACCAACCCTGGCTGGCACAAGGCCACCAGCCCAAAGCAATGGGTATCTAGACAGCCATAACCAGAGGAAGCCGCTAAAGCCACCAAACTTCGCACACGGGCGCGAAGGCATGCCAGGAGTGCACACACGGACTTTCGGGACTCCAGCGCCAACTTTCAAAATGTGTCGTCATGGTTACCTGACCAACCTGGCCGGCCCGAGGCCGCCAGCCCAAAGCAATGGGTGTCAATGACAGCCATAACCAGAGGAAGCCGCTAAAGCCACCAAACTTCTAAAACGGTCGCAAAGGCATGCCAGGAGTCCACAAACGGACTTTCGGGACTCCAGCGCCAACTTTCAAAATGTGTCGTCATGGTTACCTGACCAACCTGGCCGGCCCGAGGCCGCCAGCCCAAAGCAATGGGTGTCAATGACAGCCATAAACAGAGGAAGCCGCTAAAGCCACCAAACTTGGCACAATGTCATGAAGGCATGCCAGGAGTGCACAAACGGACTTTCGGGACTCTAGCGCCAACTTTCAAAATGTGTCGTCATGGGTACCTGGCCGGCACGAGGCCACCAGCCCAAAGCAATGGGTGTCAATGACAGCCATAACCAGAGGAAACCGCTAAAGCCACCAAACTTGGCACAATGTCATGAAGGCATGCCAGGAGTCCACACACGGACTTTCGGGACTCCAGCGCCTACTTTCAAAATTTGTCGTCATGGGTACCTGGCCGGCCCGAGGCCCCCAGCCCAAAGCAATGGGTATCAATGACAGCCATAAACAGAGGAAGCCGCTAAAGCCACCAAACTTCGCACACGGGCGTGAAGGCATGCCAGGAGTGCACACACGGACTTTCGGGACTCCAGCGCCAACTTTCAAAATGTGTCGTCATGGTTACCTGACCAACCTGGCCGGCCCGAGGCCGCCAGCCCAAAGCAATGGGTGTCAATGACAGCCATGAACAGAGGAAGCCGCTAAAGCCACCAAACTTTGAAAACGGGTGCGAAGGCATGCCAGGAGTGCACAAACGGACTTTCGGGACTCTAGCACCAACTTTCAAAATGTGTCGTCATGGGTACCTGATCAACCCTGGCCGGCACGAGGCCGCCAGCCCAAAGCAATGGGTGTCAATGACAGCCATGAACAGAGGAAGCCGCTAAAGCCACCAAACTTCTAAAACGGTCGCAAAGGCATGCCAGGAGTCCACAAAAGGACTCTCGGGACTCTAGCGCCAACTTTCAAAATGTGTCGTCATGGGTACCTGACCAACCCTGGCCGGCACAAGGCCACCAGCCCAAAGCAATGGGTATCAATGACAGCCATAACCAGAGGAAGCCGCTAAAGCCACCAAACTTCGCACACGGGCGCGAAGGCATGCCAGGAGTGCACACACGGACTTTCGGGACTCCAGCGCCAACTTTCAAAATGTGTCGTCATTGTTACCTGACCAACCTGGCCGACCCGAGGCCGCCAGCCCAAAGCAATGGGTGTCAATGACAGCCATAAACAGAGGAAGCCGCTAAAGCCACCAAACTTCGAAAACGGGCGCGAAGGCATGCCAGGAGTGCACAAACGGACTTTCGGGACTCTAGCGCCAACTTTCAAAATGTGTCGTCATGGGTACCTGACCAACCCTGGCCGGCACGAGGCCACCAGCCCAAAGCAATGGGTATCAATGACAGCCATAAACAGACGAAGCCGCTAAAGCCACCAAACTTCGCACACGGGCGTGAAGGCATGCCAGGAGTGCACAAACGGACTTTCGGGACTCTAGCGCCAACTTTCAAAATGTGTCGTCATGGGTACCTGGCCGGCACGAGGCCACCAGCCCAAAGCAATGGGTGTCAATGACAGCCATAACCAGAGGAAGCCGCTAAAGCCACCAAACTTGGCACAATGTCATGAAGGCATGCCAGGAGTGCACAAACGGACTTTCGGGACTCCAGCGCCAACTTTCAAAATGTGTCGTCATGGGTACCTGATCAACCCTGGCCGGCACGAGGCCACCAGCCCAAAGGAATGGGTATCAATGACAGCCATGAACAGAGGAAGCCGCTATAGCCACCAAACTTCGCACACGGGCGTGAAGGCATGCCAGGAGTCCACAAACGGACTTTCGGGACTCTAGCGCCAACTTTCAAAATGTGTCGTCATGGGTACCTGACCAACCCTGGCTGGCACAAGGCCACCAGCCCAAAGCAATGGGTATCTAGACAGCCATAACCAGAGGAAGCCGCTAAAGCCACCAAACTTCGCACACGGGCGCGAAGGCATGCCAGGAGTGCACACACGGACTTTCGGGACTCCAGCGCCAACTTTCAAAATGTGTCGTCATGGTTACCTGACCAACCTGGCCGGCCCGAGGCCGCCAGCCCAAAGCAATGGGTGTCAATGACAGCCATGAACAGAGGAAGCCGCTAAAGCCACCAAACTTCTAAAACGGTCGCAAAGGCATGCCAGGAGTCCACAAACGGACTTTCGGGACTCTAGCGCCAACTTTCAAAATGTGTCGTCATGGGTACCTGACCAACCCTGGCCGGCACAAGGCCACCAGCCCAAAGCAATGGGTATCAATGACAGCCATAACCAGAGGAAGCCGCTAAAGCCACCAAACTTCGCACACGGGCGCGAAGGCATGCCAGGAGTGCACACACGGACTTTCGGGACTCCAGCGCCAACTTTCAAAATGTGTCGTCATGGGTACCTGGCCGGCCCGAGGCCCCCAGCCCAAAGCAATGGGTATCAATGACAGCCATAACCAGAGGAAGCCGCTAAAGCCACCAAACTTCGCACACGGGCGCGAAGGCATGCCAGGAGTGCACACACGGACTTTCGGGACTCCAGCACCAACTTTCAAAATGTGTCGTCATGGGTACCTGGCCGGCCCGAGGCCCCCAGCCCAAAGCAATGGGTATCAATGACAGCCATAAACAGAGGAAGCCGCTAAAGCCACCAAACTTCGAAAACGGGCGCAACGGCATGCCAGGAGTCCACACACGGACTTTCGGGACTCCAGCGCCTACATTCAAAATGTGTCGTCATGGGTACCTGACCAACCCTGGCCGGCACAAGGCCACCAGCCCAAAGCAATGGGTATCTAGACAGCCATAACCAGAGGAAGCCGCTAAAGCCACCAAACTTCGCACACGGGCGTGAAGGCATGCCAGGAGTGCACACACGGACTTTCGGGACTCCAGCGCCAACTTTCAAAATGTGTCGTCATGGTTACCTGACCAACCTGGTCGGCCCGAGGCCGCCAGCCCAAAGCAATGGGTGTCAATGAAAGCCATAAACAGAGGAAGCCGCTAAAGCCACCAAACTTCGCACACGGGCGCGAAGGCATGCCAGGAGTGCACACACGGACTTTCGGGACTCCAGCGCCAACTTTCAAAATGTGTCGTCATGGGTACCTGACCGGCCCGAGGCCCCCAGCCCAAAGCAATGGGTATCAATGACAGCCATAAACAGAGGAAGCCGCTAAAGCCACCAAACTTCGAAAACGGGCGCAACGGCATGCCAGGAGTCCACACACGGACTTTCGGGACTCCAGCGCCTACTTTCAAAATGTGTCGTCATGGGTACCTGACCAACCCTGGCCGGCACGAGGCCACCAGCCCAAAGCAATGGGTATCAATGACAGCCATAACCAGAGGAAGCCGCTAAAGCCACCAAACTTCGCACACGGGCGCGAAGGCATGCCAGGAGTGCACACACGGACTTTCGGGACTCCAGCGCCAACTTTCAAAATGTGTCGTCATGGTTACCTGACCAACCTGGCCGGCCCGAGGCCGCCAGCCCAAAGCAATGGGTGTCAATGACAGCCATAAACAGAGGAAGCCGCTAAAGCCACCAAACTTCGAAAACGGGCGCGAAGGCATGCCAGGAGTGCACAAACGGACTTTCGGGACTCTAGCGCCAACTTTCAAAATGTGTCGTCATGGGTACCTGACCAACCCTGGCCGGCACGAGGCCACCAGCCCAAAGCAATGGGTATCAATGACAGCCATAAACAGACGAAGCCGCTAAAGCCACCAAACTTCGCACACGGGCGTGAAGGCATGCCAGGAGTCCACAAACGGACTTTCGGGACTCTAGCGCCAACTTTCAAAATGTGTCGTCATGGGTACCTGGCCGGCACGAGGCCACCAGCCCAAAGCAATGGGTGTCAATGACAGCCATAACCAGAGGAAGCCGCTAAAGCCACCAAAGTTGGCACAATGTCATGAAGGCATGCCAGGAGTCCACACACGGACTTTCGGGACTCCAGCGCCTACTTTCAAAATGTGTCGTCATGGGTACCTGACCAACCCTGGCCGGCACGAGGCCACCAGCCCAAAGCAATGGGTATCAATGACAGCCATAAACAGACGAAGCCGCTATAGCCACCAAACTTCGCACACGGGCGTGAAGGCATGCCAGGAGTCCACAAACGGACTTTCAGGACTCTAGCGCCAACTTTCAAAATGTGTCGTCATGGGTACCTGACCAACCCTGGCCGGCACAAGGCCGCCAGCCCAAAGCAATGGGTGTCAATGACAGCCATGAACAGAGGAAGCCGCTAAAGCCACCAAACTTCTAAAACGGTCGCAAAGGCATGCCAGGAGTCCACAAACGGACTTTCGGGACTCTAGCGCCAACTTTCAAAATGTGTCGTCATGGGTACCTGACCAACCCTGGCCGGCACAAGGCCACCAGCCCAAAGCAATGGGTATCAATGACAGCCATAACCAGAGGAAGCTGCTAAAGCCACCAAACTTCGCACACGGGCGTGAAGGCATGCCAGGAGTGCACACACGGACTTTCGGGACTCCAGCGCCAACTTTCAAAATGTGTCGTCATGGTTACCTGACCAACCTGGCCGGCCCGAGGCCGCCAGCCCAAAGCAATGGGTGTCAATGACAGCCATGAACAGAGGAAGCCGCTAAAGCCACCAAACTTTGAAAACGGGTGCGAAGGCATGCCAGGAGTGCACAAACGGACTTTCGGGACTCTAGCACCAACTTTCAAAATGTGTCGTCATGGGTACCTGATCAACCCTGGCCGGCACGAGGCCGCCAGCCCAAAGCAATGGGTGTCAATGACAGCCATGAACAGAGGAAGCCGCTAAAGCCACCAAACTTCTAAAACGGTCGCAAAGGCATGCCAGGAGTCCACAAAAGGACTCTCGGGACTCTAGCGCCAACTTTCAAAATGTGTCGTCATGGGTACCTGATCAACCCTGGCCGGCACAAGGCCACCAGCCCAAAGCAATGGGTATCAATGACAGCCATAACCAGAGGAAGCCGCTAAAGCCACCAAACTTCGCACACGGGCGCGAAGGCATGCCAGGAGTGCACACACGGACTTTCGGGACTCCAGCGCCAACTTTCAAAATGTGTCGTCATTGTTACCTGACCAACCTGGCCGACCCGAGGCCGCCAGCCCAAAGCAATGGGTGTCAATGACAGCCATAAACAGAGGAAGCCGCTAAAGCCACCAAACTTCGAAAACGGGCGCGAAGGCATGCCAGGAGTGCACAAACGGACTTTCGGGACTCTAGCGCCAACTTTCAAAATGTGTCGTCATGGGTACCTGACCAACCCTGGCCGGCACGAGGCCACCAGCCCAAAGCAATGGGTATCAATGACAGCCATAAACAGACGAAGCCGCTAAAGCCACCAAACTTCGCACACGGGCGTGAAGGCATGCCAGGAGTGCACAAACGGACTTTCGGGACTCTAGCGCCAACTTTCAAAATGTGTCGTCATGGGTACCTGGCCGGCACGAGGCCACCAGCCCAAAGCAATGGGTGTCAATGACAGCCATAACCAGAGGAAGCCGCTAAAGCCACCAAACTTGGCACAATGTCATGAAGGCATGCCAGGAGTGCACAAACGGACTTTCGGGACTCCAGCGCCAACTTTCAAAATGTGTCGTCATGGGTACCTGATCAACCCTGGCCGGCACGAGGCCACCCGCCCAAAGGAATGGGTATCAATGACAGCCATGAACAGAGGAAGCCGCTATAGCCACCAAACTTCGCACACGGGCGTGAAGGCATGCCAGGAGTCCACAAACGGACTTTCGGGACTCTAGCGCCAACTTTCAAAATGTGTCGTCATGGGTACCTGACCAACCCTGGCTGGCACAAGGCCACCAGCCCAAAGCAATGGGTATCTAGACAGCCATAACCAGAGGAAGCCGCTAAAGCCACCAAACTTCGCACACGGGCGCGAAGGCATGCCAGGAGTGCACACACGGACTTTCGGGACTCCAGCGCCAACTTTCAAAATGTGTCGTCATGGTTACCTGACCAACCTGGCCGGCCCGAGGCCGCCAGCCCAAAGCAATGGGTGTCAATGACAGCCATAACCAGAGGAAGCCGCTAAAGCCACCAAACTTCTAAAACGGTCGCAAAGGCATGCCAGGAGTCCACAAACGGACTTTCGGGACTCCAGCGCCAACTTTCAAAATGTGTCGTCATGGTTACCTGACCAACCTGGCCGGCCCGAGGCCGCCAGCCCAAAGCAATGGGTGTCAATGACAGCCATAAACAGAGGAAGCCGCTAAAGCCACCAAACTTGGCACAATGTCATGAAGGCATGCCAGGAGTGCACAAACGGACTTTCGGGACTCTAGCGCCAACTTTCAAAATGTGTCGTCATGGGTACCTGGCCGGCACGAGGCCACCAGCCCAAAGCAATGGGTGTCAATGACAGCCATAACCAGAGGAAACCGCTAAAGCCACCAAACTTGGCACAATGTCATGAAGGCATGCCAGGAGTCCACACACGGACTTTCAGGACTCCAGCGCCTACTTTCAAAATTTGTCGTCATGGGTACCTGGCCGGCCCGAGGCCCCCAGCCCAAAGCAATGGGTATCAATGACAGCCATAAACAGAGGAAGCCGCTAAAGCCACCAAACTTCGCACACGGGCGTGAAGGCATGCCAGGAGTGCACACACGGACTTTCGGGACTCCAGCGCCAACTTTCAAAATGTGTCGTCATGGTTACCTGACCAACCTGGCCGGCCCGAGGCCGCCAGCCCAAAGCAATGGGTGTCAATGACAGCCATGAACAGAGGAAGCCGCTAAAGCCACCAAACTTTGAAAACGGGTGCGAAGGCATGCCAGGAGTGCACAAACGGACTTTCGGGACTCTAGCACCAACTTTCAAAATGTGTCGTCATGGGTACCTGATCAACCCTGGCCGGCACGAGGCCGCCAGCCCAAAGCAATGGGTGTCAATGACAGCCATGAACAGAGGAAGCCGCTAAAGCCACCAAACTTCTAAAACGGTCGCAAAGGCATGCCAGGAGTCCACAAAAGGACTCTCGGGACTCTAGCGCCAACTTTCAAAATGTGTCGTCATGGGTACCTGACCAACCCTGGCCGGCACAAGGCCACCAGCCCAAAGCAATGGGTATCAATGACAGCCATAACCAGAGGAAGCCGCTAAAGCCACCAAACTTCGCACACGGGCGCGAAGGCATGCCAGGAGTGCACACACGGACTTTCGGGACTCCAGCGCCAACTTTCAAAATGTGTCGTCATTGTTACCTGACCAACCTGGCCGACCCGAGGCCGCCAGCCCAAAGCAATGGGTGTCAATGACAGCCATAAACAGAGGAAGCCGCTAAAGCCACCAAACTTCGAAAACGGGCGCGAAGGCATGCCAGGAGTGCACAAACGGACTTTCGGGACTCTAGCGCCAACTTTCAAAATGTGTCGTCATGGGTACCTGACCAACCCTGGCCGGCACGAGGCCACCAGCCCAAAGCAATGGGTATCAATGACAGCCATAAACAGACGAAGCCGCTAAAGCCACCAAACTTCGCACACGGGCGTGAAGGCATGCCAGGAGTGCACAAACGGACTTTCGGGACTCTAGCGCCAACTTTCAAAATGTGTCGTCATGGGTACCTGGCCGGCACGAGGCCACCAGCCCAAAGCAATGGGTGTCAATGACAGCCATAACCAGAGGAAGCCGCTAAAGCCACCAAACTTGGCACAATGTCATGAAGGCATGCCAGGAGTGCACAAACGGACTTTCGGGACTCCAGCGCCAACTTTCAAAATGTGTCATCATGGGTACCTGATCAACCCTGGCCGGCACGAGGCCACCAGCCCAAAGGAATGGGTATCAATGACAGCCATGAACAGAGGAAGCCGCTATAGCCACCAAACTTCGCACACGGGCGTGAAGGCATGCCAGGAGTCCACAAACGGACTTTCGGGACTCTAGCGCCAACTTTCAAAATGTGTCGTCATGGGTACCTGACCAACCCTGGCTGGCACAAGGCCACCAGCCCAAAGCAATGGGTATCTAGACAGCCATAACCAGAGGAAGCCGCTAAAGCCACCAAACTTCGCACACGGGCGCGAAGGCATGCCAGGAGTGCACACACGGACTTTCGGGACTCCAGCGCCAACTTTCAAAATGTGTCGTCATGGTTACCTGACCAACCTGGCCGGCCCGAGGCCGCCAGCCCAAAGCAATGGGTGTCAATGACAGCCATAACCAGAGGAAGCCGCTAAAGCCACCAAACTTCTAAAACGGTCGCAAAGGCATGCCAGGAGTCCACAAACGGACTTTCGGGACTCCAGCGCCAACTTTCAAAATGTGTCGTCATGGTTACCTGACCAACCTGGCCGGCCCGAGGCCGCCAGCCCAAAGCAATGGGTGTCAATGACAGCCATAAACAGAGGAAGCCGCTAAAGCCACCAAACTTGGCACAATGTCATGAAGGCATGCCAGGAGTGCACAAACGGACTTTCGGGACTCTAGCGCCAACTTTCAAAATGTGTCGTCATGGGTACCTGGCCGGCACGAGGCCACCAGCCCAAAGCAATGGGTGTCAATGACAGCCATAACCAGAGGAAACCGCTAAAGCCACCAAACTTGGCACAATGTCATGAAGGCATGCCAGGAGTCCACACACGGACTTTCGGGACTCCAGCGCCTACTTTCAAAATTTGTCGTCATGGGTACCTGGCCGGCCCGAGGCCCCCAGCCCAAAGCAATGGGTATCAATGACAGCCATAAACAGAGGAAGCCGCTAAAGCCACCAAACTTCGAAAACGGGCGCAACGGCATGCCAGGAGTCCACACACGGACTTTCGGGACTCCAGCGCCTACTTTCAAAATGTGTCATCACGGGTACCTGACCAACCTGGCCAGCCCGAGGCCGCCAGCCCAAAGCAATGGGTGTCAATGACAGCCATAAACAGAGGAAGCCGCTAAAGCCACCAAACTTCGAAAACGGGTGCGAAGGCATGCCAGGAGTGCACAAACGGACTTTCGGGACTCTAGCGCCAACTTTCAAAATGTGTCGTCATGGGTACCTGACCAACCCTGGCCGGCACGAGGCCACCAGCCCAAAGCAATGGGTATCAATGACAGCCATTAACAGACAAAGCCGCTAAAGCCACCAAACTTGGCACAATGTCATGAAGGCATGCCAGGAGTGCACAAACGGACTTTCGGGACTCCAGCGCCAACTTTCAAAATGTGTCATCATGGGTACCTGATCAACCCTGGACAGCACGAGGCCACCAGCCCAAAGGAATGGGTATCAATGACAGCCATGAACAGAGGAAGCCGCTATAGCCACCAAACTTCTAAAACGGTCGCAAAGGCATGCCAGGAGTCCACAAACGGACTTTCGGGACTCTAGCGCCAACTTTCAAAATGTGTCGTCATGGGTACCTGGCCGGCCCGAGGCCCCCAGCCCAAAGCAATGGGTATCAATGACAGCCATAAACAGAGGAAGCCGCTAAAGCCACCAAACTTCGAAAACGGGCGCAACGGCATGCCAGGAGTCCACACACGGACTTTCGGGACTCCAGCGCCTACTTTCAAAATGTGTCATCATGGGTACCTGACCAACCTGGCCGGCCCGAGGCCGCCAGCCCAAAGCAATGGGTGTCAATGACAGCCATAAACAGAGGAAGCCGCTAAAGCCACCAAACTTCGAAAACGGGCACGAAGGCATGCCAGGAGTGCACAAACGGACTTTCGGGACTCTAGCGCCAACTTTCAAAATGTGTCGTCATGGGTACCTGGCCGGCACGAGGCCACCAGCCCAAAGTAATGGGTGTCAATGACAGCCATAACCAGAGGAAGCCGCTAAAGCCACCAAAGTTGGCACAATGTCATGAAGGCATGCCAGGAGTCCACACACGGACTTTCGGGACTCCAGCGCCTACATTCAAAATGTGTCGTCATGGGTACCTGACCAACCCTGGCCGGCACAAGGCCACCAGCCCAAAGCAATGGGTATCTAGACAGCCATAACCAGAGGAAGCCGCTAAAGCCACCAAACTTCGCACACGGGCGTGAAGGCATGCCAGGAGTGCACACACGGACTTTCGGGACTCCAGCGCCAACTTTCAAAATGTGTCGTCATGGTTACCTGACCAACCTGGCCGGCCCGAGGCCGCCAGCCCAAAGCAATGGGTGTCAATGAAAGCCATAAACAGAGGAAGCCGCTAAAGCCACCAAACTTCGCACACGGGCGCGAAGGCATGCCAGGAGTGCACACACGGACTTTCGGGACTCCAGCGCCAACTTTCAAAATGTGTCGTCATGGGTACCTGACCGGCCCGAGGCCCCCAGCCCAAAGCAATGGGTATCAATGACAGCCATAAACAGAGGAAGCCGCTAAAGCCACCAAACTTCGAAAACGGGCGCAACGGCATGCCAGGAGTCCACACACGGACTTTCGGGACTCCAGCGCCTACTTTCAAAATGTGTCGTCATGGGTACCTGACCAACCCTGGCCGGCACGAGGCCACCAGCCCAAAGCAATGGGTATCAATGACAGCCATAACCAGAGGAAGCCGCTAAAGCCACCAAACTTCGCACACGGGCGCGAAGGCATGCCAGGAGTGCACACACGGACTTTCGGGACTCCAGCGCCAACTTTCAAAATGTGTCGTCATGGTTACCTGACCAACCTGGCCGGCCCGAGGCCGCCAGCCCAAAGCAATGGGTGTCAATGACAGCCATAAACAGAGGAAGCCGCTAAAGCCACCAAACTTCGAAAACGGGCGCGAAGGCATGCCAGGAGTGCACAAACGGACTTTCGGGACTCTAGCGCCAACTTTCAAAATGTGTCGTCATGGGTACCTGACCAACCCTGGCCGGCCCGAGGCCGCCAGCCCAAAGCAATGGGTGTCAATGACAGCCATAAACAGAGGAAGCCGCTAAAGCCACCAAACTTGGCACAATGTCATGAAGGCATGCCAGGAGTGCACAAACGGACTTTCGGGACTCTAGCGCCAACTTTCAAAATGTGTCGTCATGGGTACCTGGCCGGCACGAGGCCACCAGCCCAAAGCAATGGGTGTCAATGACAGCCATAACCAGAGGAAACCGCTAAAGCCACCAAACTTGGCACAATGTCATGAAGGCATGCCAGGAGTCCACACACGGACTTTCGGGACTCCAGCGCCTACTTTCAAAATTTGTCGTCATGGGTACCTGGCCGGCCCGAGGCCCCCAGCCCAAAGCAATGGGTATCAATGACAGCCATAAACAGAGGAAGCCGCTAAAGCCACCAAACTTCGAAAACGGGCGCAACGGCATGCCAGGAGTCCACACACGGACTTTCGGGACTCCAGCGCCTACTTTCAAAATGTGTCATCACGGGTACCTGACCAACCTGGCCAGCCCGAGGCCGCCAGCCCAAAGCAATGGGTGTCAATGACAGCCATAAACAGAGGAAGCCGCTAAAGCCACCAAACTTCGAAAACGGGTGCGAAGGCATGCCAGGAGTGCACAAACGGACTTTCGGGACTCTAGCGCCAACTTTCAAAATGTGTCGTCATGGGTACCTGACCAACCCTGGCCGGCACGAGGCCACCAGCCCAAAGCAATGGGTATCAATGACAGCCATTAACAGACAAAGCCGCTAAAGCCACCAAACTTGGCACAATGTCATGAAGGCATGCCAGGAGTGCACAAACGGACTTTCGGGACTCCAGCGCCAACTTTCAAAATGTGTCATCATGGGTACCTGATCAACCCTGGACAGCACGAGGCCACCAGCCCAAAGGAATGGGTATCAATGACAGCCATGAACAGAGGAAGCCGCTATAGCCACCAAACTTCTAAAACGGTCGCAAAGGCATGCCAGGAGTCCACAAACGGACTTTCGGGACTCTAGCGCCAACTTTCAAAATGTGTCGTCATGGGTACCTGGCCGGCCCGAGGCCCCCAGCCCAAAGCAATGGGTATCAATGACAGCCATAAACAGAGGAAGCCGCTAAAGCCACCAAACTTCGAAAACGGGCGCAACGGCATGCCAGGAGTCCACACACGGACTTTCGGGACTCCAGCGCCTACTTTCAAAATGTGTCATCATGGGTACCTGACCAACCTGGCCGGCCCGAGGCCGCCAGCCCAAAGCAATGGGTGTCAATGACAGCCATAAACAGAGGAAGCCGCTAAAGCCACCAAACTTCGAAAACGGGCACGAAGGCATGCCAGGAGTGCACAAACGGACTTTCGGGACTCTAGCGCCAACTTTCAAAATGTGTCGTCATGGGTACCTGGCCGGCACGAGGCCACCAGCCCAAAGTAATGGGTGTCAATGACAGCCATAACCAGAGGAAGCCGCTAAAGCCACCAAAGTTGGCACAATGTCATGAAGGCATGCCAGGAGTCCACACACGGACTTTCGGGACTCCAGCGCCTACATTCAAAATGTGTCGTCATGGGTACCTGACCAACCCTGGCCGGCACAAGGCCACCAGCCCAAAGCAATGGGTATCTAGACAGCCATAACCAGAGGAAGCCGCTAAAGCCACCAAACTTCGCACACGGGCGTGAAGGCATGCCAGGAGTGCACACACGGACTTTCGGGACTCCAGCGCCAACTTTCAAAATGTGTCGTCATGGTTACCTGACCAACCTGGCCGGCCCGAGGCCGCCAGCCCAAAGCAATGGGTGTCAATGAAAGCCATAAACAGAGGAAGCCGCTAAAGCCACCAAACTTCGCACACGGGCGCGAAGGCATGCCAGGAGTGCACACACGGACTTTCGGGACTCCAGCGCCAACTTTCAAAATGTGTCGTCATGGGTACCTGACCGGCCCGAGGCCCCCAGCCCAAAGCAATGGGTATCAATGACAGCCATAAACAGAGGAAGCCGCTAAAGCCACCAAACTTCGAAAACGGGCGCAACGGCATGCCAGGAGTCCACACACGGACTTTCGGGACTCCAGCGCCTACTTTCAAAATGTGTCGTCATGGGTACCTGACCAACCCTGGCCGGCACGAGGCCACCAGCCCAAAGCAATGGGTATCAATGACAGCCATAACCAGAGGAAGCCGCTAAAGCCACCAAACTTCGCACACGGGCGCGAAGGCATGCCAGGAGTGCACACACGGACTTTCGGGACTCCAGCGCCAACTTTCAAAATGTGTCGTCATGGTTACCTGACCAACCTGGCCGGCCCGAGGCCGCCAGCCCAAAGCAATGGGTGTCAATGACAGCCATAAACAGAGGAAGCCGCTAAAGCCACCAAACTTCGAAAACGGGCGCGAAGGCATGCCAGGAGTGCACAAACGGACTTTCGGGACTCTAGCGCCAACTTTCAAAATGTGTCGTCATGGGTACCTGACCAACCCTGGCCGGCACGAGGCCACCAGCCCAAAGCAATGGGTATCAATGACAGCCATAAACAGACGAAGCCGCTAAAGCCACCAAACTTCGCACACGGGCGTGAAGGCATGCCAGGAGTCCACAAACGGACTTTCGGGACTCTAGCGCCAACTTTCAAAATGTGTCGTCATGGGTACCTGGCCGGCACGAGGCCACCAGCCCAAAGCAATGGGTGTCAATGACAGCCATAACCAGAGGAAGCCGCTAAAGCCACCAAAGTTGGCACAATGTCATGAAGGCATGCCAGGAGTCCACACACGGACTTTCGGGACTCCAGCGCCTACTTTCAAAATGTGTCGTCATGGGTACCTGACCAACCCTGGCCGGCACGAGGCCACCAGCCCAAAGCAATGGGTATCAATGACAGCCATAAACAGACGAAGCCGCTATAGCCACCAAACTTCGCACACGGGCGTGAAGGCATGCCAGGAGTCCACAAACGGACTTTCAGGACTCTAGCGCCAACTTTCAAAATGTGTCGTCATGGGTACCTGACCAACCCTGGCCGGCACAAGGCCGCCAGCCCAAAGCAATGGGTGTCAATGACAGCCATGAACAGAGGAAGCCGCTAAAGCCACCAAACTTCTAAAACGGTCGCAAAGGCATGCCAGGAGTCCACAAACGGACTTTCGGGACTCTAGCGCCAACTTTCAAAATGTGTCGTCATGGGTACCTGACCAACCCTGGCCGGCACAAGGCCACCAGCCCAAAGCAATGGGTATCAATGACAGCCATAACCAGAGGAAGCTGCTAAAGCCACCAAACTTCGCACACGGGCGTGAAGGCATGCCAGGAGTGCACACATGGACTTTCGGGACTCCAGCGCCAACTTTCAAAATGTGTCGTCATGGTTACCTGACCAACCTGGCCGGCCCGAGGCCGCCAGCCCAAAGCAATGGGTGTCAATGACAGCCATGAACAGAGGAAGCCGCTAAAGCCACCAAACTTTGAAAACGGGTGCGAAGGCATGCCAGGAGTGCACAAACGGACTTTCGGGACTCTAGCACCAACTTTCAAAATGTGTCGTCATGGGTACCTGATCAACCCTGGCCGGCACGAGGCCGCCAGCCCAAAGCAATGGGTGTCAATGACAGCCATGAACAGAGGAAGCCGCTAAAGCCACCAAACTTCTAAAACGGTCGCAAAGGCATGCCAGGAGTCCACAAAAGGACTCTCGGGACTCTAGCGCCAACTTTCAAAATGTGTCGTCATGGGTACCTGATCAACCCTGGCCGGCACAAGGCCACCAGCCCAAAGCAATGGGTATCAATGACAGCCATAACCAGAGGAAGCCGCTAAAGCCACCAAACTTCGCACACGGGCGCGAAGGCATGCCAGGAGTGCACACACGGACTTTCGGGACTCCAGCGCCAACTTTCAAAATGTGTCGTCATTGTTACCTGACCAACCTGGCCGACCCGAGGCCGCCAGCCCAAAGCAATGGGTGTCAATGACAGCCATAAACAGAGGAAGCCGCTAAAGCCACCAAACTTCGAAAACGGGCGCGAAGGCATGCCAGGAGTGCACAAACGGACTTTCGGGACTCTAGCGCCAACTTTCAAAATGTGTCGTCATGGGTACCTGACCAACCCTGGCCGGCACGAGGCCACCAGCCCAAAGCAATGGGTATCAATGACAGCCATAAACAGACGAAGCCGCTAAAGCCACCAAACTTCGCACACGGGCGTGAAGGCATGCCAGGAGTGCACAAACGGACTTTCGGGACTCTAGCGCCAACTTTCAAAATGTGTCGTCATGGGTACCTGGCCGGCACGAGGCCACCAGCCCAAAGCAATGGGTGTCAATGACAGCCATAACCAGAGGAAGCCGCTAAAGCCACCAAACTTGGCACAATGTCATGAAGGCATGCCAGGAGTGCACAAACGGACTTTCGGGACTCCAGCGCCAACTTTCAAAATGTGTCGTCATGGGTACCTGATCAACCCTGGCCGGCACGAGGCCACCAGCCCAAAGGAATGGGTATCAATGACAGCCATGAACAGAGGAAGCCGCTATAGCCACCAAACTTCGCACACGGGCGTGAAGGCATGCCAGGAGTCCACAAACGGACTTTCGGGACTCTAGCGCCAACTTTCAAAATGTGTCGTCATGGGTACCTGACCAACCCTGGCTGGCACAAGGCCACCAGCCCAAAGCAATGGGTATCTAGACAGCCATAACCAGAGGAAGCCGCTAAAGCCACCAAACTTCGCACACGGGCGCGAAGGCATGCCAGGAGTGCACACACGGACTTTCGGGACTCCAGCGCCAACTTTCAAAATGTGTCGTCATGGTTACCTGACCAACCTGGCCGGCCCGAGGCCGCCAGCCCAAAGCAATGGGTGTCAATGACAGCCATAACCAGAGGAAGCCGCTAAAGCCACCAAACTTCTAAAACGGTCGCAAAGGCATGCCAGGAGTCCACAAACGGACTTTCGGGACTCCAGCGCCAACTTTCAAAATGTGTCGTCATGGTTACCTGACCAACCTGGCCGGCCCGAGGCCGCCAGCCCAAAGCAATGGGTGTCAATGACAGCCATAAACAGAGGAAGCCGCTAAAGCCACCAAACTTGGCACAATGTCATGAAGGCATGCCAGGAGTGCACAAACGGACTTTCGGGACTCTAGCGCCAACTTTCAAAATGTGTCGTCATGGGTACCTGGCCGGCACGAGGCCACCAGCCCAAAGCAATGGGTGTCAATGACAGCCATAACCAGAGGAAACCGCTAAAGCCACCAAACTTGGCACAATGTCATGAAGGCATGCCAGGAGTCCACACACGGACTTTCAGGACTCCAGCGCCTACTTTCAAAATTTGTCGTCATGGGTACCTGGCCGGCCCGAGGCCCCCAGCCCAAAGCAATGGGTATCAATGACAGCCATAAACAGAGGAAGCCGCTAAAGCCACCAAACTTCGCACACGGGCGTGAAGGCATGCCAGGAGTGCACACACGGACTTTCGGGACTCCAGCGCCAACTTTCAAAATGTGTCGTCATGGTTACCTGACCAACCTGGCCGGCCCGAGGCCGCCAGCCCAAAGCAATGGGTGTCAATGACAGCCATGAACAGAGGAAGCCGCTAAAGCCACCAAACTTTGAAAACGGGTGCGAAGGCATGCCAGGAGTGCACAAACGGACTTTCGGGACTCTAGCACCAACTTTCAAAATGTGTCGTCATGGGTACCTGATCAACCCTGGCCGGCACGAGGCCGCCAGCCCAAAGCAATGGGTGTCAATGACAGCCATGAACAGAGGAAGCCGCTAAAGCCACCAAACTTCTAAAACGGTCGCAAAGGCATGCCAGGAGTCCACAAAAGGACTCTCGGGACTCTAGCGCCAACTTTCAAAATGTGTCGTCATGGGTACCTGACCAACCCTGGCCGGCACAAGGCCACCAGCCCAAAGCAATGGGTATCAATGACAGCCATAACCAGAGGAAGCCGCTAAAGCCACCAAACTTCGCACACGGGCGCGAAGGCATGCCAGGAGTGCACACACGGACTTTCGGGACTCCAGCGCCAACTTTCAAAATGTGTCGTCATTGTTACCTGACCAACCTGGCCGACCCGAGGCCGCCAGCCCAAAGCAATGGGTGTCAATGACAGCCATAAACAGAGGAAGCCGCTAAAGCCACCAAACTTCGAAAACGGGCGCGAAGGCATGCCAGGAGTGCACAAACGGACTTTCGGGACTCTAGCGCCAACTTTCAAAATGTGTCGTCATGGGTACCTGACCAACCCTGGCCGGCACGAGGCCACCAGCCCAAAGCAATGGGTATCAATGACAGCCATAAACAGACGAAGCCGCTAAAGCCACCAAACTTCGCACACGGGCGTGAAGGCATGCCAGGAGTGCACAAACGGACTTTCGGGACTCTAGCGCCAACTTTCAAAATGTGTCGTCATGGGTACCTGGCCGGCACGAGGCCACCAGCCCAAAGCAATGGGTGTCAATGACAGCCATAACCAGAGGAAGCCGCTAAAGCCACCAAACTTGGCACAATGTCATGAAGGCATGCCAGGAGTGCACAAACGGACTTTCGGGACTCCAGCGCCAACTTTCAAAATGTGTCGTCATGGGTACCTGATCAACCCTGGCCGGCACGAGGCCACCAGCCCAAAGGAATGGGTATCAATGACAGCCATGAACAGAGGAAGCCGCTATAGCCACCAAACTTCGCACACGGGCGTGAAGGCATGCCAGGAGTCCACAAACGGACTTTCGGGACTCTAGCGCCAACTTTCAAAATGTGTCGTCATGGGTACCTGACCAACCCTGGCTGGCACAAGGCCACCAGCCCAAAGCAATGGGTATCTAGACAGCCATAACCAGAGGAAGCCGCTAAAGCCACCAAACTTCGCACACGGGCGCGAAGGCATGCCAGGAGTGCACACACGGACTTTCGGGACTCCAGCGCCAACTTTCAAAATGTGTCGTCATGGTTACCTGACCAACCTGGCCGGCCCGAGGCCGCCAGCCCAAAGCAATGGGTGTCAATGACAGCCATAACCAGAGGAAGCCGCTAAAGCCACCAAACTTTGAAAACGGGTGCGAAGGCATGCCAGGAGTGCACAAACGGACTTTCGGGACTCTAGCACCAACTTTCAAAATGTGTCGTCATGGGTACCTGATCAACCCTGGCCGGCACGAGGCCGCCAGCCCAAAGCAATGGGTGTCAATGACAGCCATGAACAGAGGAAGCCGCTAAAGCCACCAAACTTCTAAAACGGTCGCAAAGGCATGCCAGGAGTCCACAAAAGGACTCTCGGGACTCTAGCGCCAACTTTCAAAATGTGTCGTCATGGGTACCTGACCAACCCTGGCCGGCACAAGGCCACCAGCCCAAAGCAATGGGTATCAATGACAGCCATAACCAGAGGAAGCCGCTAAAGCCACCAAACTTCGCACACGGGCGCGAAGGCATGCCAGGAGTGCACACACGGACTTTCGGGACTCCAGCGCCAACTTTCAAAATGTGTCGTCATTGTTACCTGACCAACCTGGCCGACCCGAGGCCGCCAGCCCAAAGCAATGGGTGTCAATGACAGCCATAAACAGAGGAAGCCGCTAAAGCCACCAAACTTCGAAAACGGGCGCGAAGGCATGCCAGGAGTGCACAAACGGACTTTCGGGACTCTAGCGCCAACTTTCAAAATGTGTCGTCATGGGTACCTGACCAACCCTGGCCGGCACGAGGCCACCAGCCCAAAGCAATGGGTATCAATGACAGCCATAAACAGACGAAGCCGCTAAAGCCACCAAACTTCGCACACGGGCGTGAAGGCATGCCAGGAGTGCACAAACGGACTTTCGGGACTCTAGCGCCAACTTTCAAAATGTGTCGTCATGGGTACCTGGCCGGCACGAGGCCACCAGCCCAAAGCAATGGGTGTCAATGACAGCCATAACCAGAGGAAGCCGCTAAAGCCACCAAACTTGGCACAATGTCATGAAGGCATGCCAGGAGTGCACAAACGGACTTTCGGGACTCCAGCGCCAACTTTCAAAATGTGTCGTCATGGGTACCTGATCAACCCTGGCCGGCACGAGGCCACCAGCCCAAAGGAATGGGTATCAATGACAGCCATGAACAGAGGAAGCCGCTATAGCCACCAAACTTCGCACACGGGCGTGAAGGCATGCCAGGAGTCCACAAACGGACTTTCGGGACTCTAGCGCCAACTTTCAAAATGTGTCGTCATGGGTACCTGACCAACCCTGGCTGGCACAAGGCCACCAGCCCAAAGCAATGGGTATCTAGACAGCCATAACCAGAGGAAGCCGCTAAAGCCACCAAACTTCGCACACGGGCGCGAAGGCATGCCAGGAGTGCACACACGGACTTTCGGGACTCCAGCGCCAACTTTCAAAATGTGTCGTCATGGTTACCTGACCAACCTGGCCGGCCCGAGGCCGCCAGCCCAAAGCAATGGGTGTCAATGACAGCCATAACCAGAGGAAGCCGCTAAAGCCACCAAACTTCTAAAACGGTCGCAAAGGCATGCCAGGAGTCCACAAACGGACTTTCGGGACTCCAGCGCCAACTTTCAAAATGTGTCGTCATGGTTACCTGACCAACCTGGCCGGCCCGAGGCCGCCAGCCCAAAGCAATGGGTGTCAATGACAGCCATAAACAGAGGAAGCCGCTAAAGCCACCAAACTTGGCACAATGTCATGAAGGCATGCCAGGAGTGCACAAACGGACTTTCGGGACTCTAGCGCCAACTTTCAAAATGTGTCGTCATGGGTACCTGGCCGGCACGAGGCCACCAGCCCAAAGCAATGGGTGTCAATGACAGCCATAACCAGAGGAAACCGCTAAAGCCACCAAACTTGGCACAATGTCATGAAGGCATGCCAGGAGTCCACACACGGACTTTCGGGACTCCAGCGCCTACTTTCAAAATTTGTCGTCATGGGTACCTGGCCGGCCCGAGGCCCCCAGCCCAAAGCAATGGGTATCAATGACAGCCATAAACAGAGGAAGCCGCTAAAGCCACCAAACTTCGAAAACGGGCGCAACGGCATGCCAGGAGTCCACACACGGACTTTCGGGACTCCAGCGCCTACTTTCAAAATGTGTCATCACGGGTACCTGACCAACCTGGCCAGCCCGAGGCCGCCAGCCCAAAGCAATGGGTGTCAATGACAGCCATAAACAGAGGAAGCCGCTAAAGCCACCAAACTTCGAAAACGGGTGCGAAGGCATGCCAGGAGTGCACAAACGGACTTTCGGGACTCTAGCGCCAACTTTCAAAATGTGTCGTCATGGGTACCTGACCAACCCTGGCCGGCACGAGGCCACCAGCCCAAAGCAATGGGTATCAATGACAGCCATTAACAGACAAAGCCGCTAAAGCCACCAAACTTGGCACAATGTCATGAAGGCATGCCAGGAGTGCACAAACGGACTTTCGGGACTCCAGCGCCAACTTTCAAAATGTGTCATCATGGGTACCTGATCAACCCTGGACAGCACGAGGCCACCAGCCCAAAGGAATGGGTATCAATGACAGCCATGAACAGAGGAAGCCGCTATAGCCACCAAACTTCTAAAACGGTCGCAAAGGCATGCCAGGAGTCCACAAACGGACTTTCGGGACTCTAGCGCCAACTTTCAAAATGTGTCGTCATGGGTACCTGGCCGGCCCGAGGCCCCCAGCCCAAAGCAATGGGTATCAATGACAGCCATAAACAGAGGAAGCCGCTAAAGCCACCAAACTTCGAAAACGGGCGCAACGGCATGCCAGGAGTCCACACACGGACTTTCGGGACTCCAGCGCCTACTTTCAAAATGTGTCATCATGGGTACCTGACCAACCTGGCCGGCCCGAGGCCGCCAGCCCAAAGCAATGGGTGTCAATGACAGCCATAAACAGAGGAAGCCGCTAAAGCCACCAAACTTCGAAAACGGGCACGAAGGCATGCCAGGAGTGCACAAACGGACTTTCGGGACTCTAGCGCCAACTTTCAAAATGTGTCGTCATGGGTACCTGGCCGGCACGAGGCCACCAGCCCAAAGTAATGGGTGTCAATGACAGCCATAACCAGAGGAAGCCGCTAAAGCCACCAAAGTTGGCACAATGTCATGAAGGCATGCCAGGAGTCCACACACGGACTTTCGGGACTCCAGCGCCTACTTTCAAAATGTGTCGTCATGGGTACCTGACCAACCCTGGCCGGCACGAGGCCACCAGCCCAAAGCAATGGGTATCAATGACAGCCATAAACAGACGAAGCCGCTTAAGCCACCAAACTTGGCACAATGTCATGAAGGCATGCCAGGAGTGCACAAACGGACTTTCGGGACTCCAGCGCCAACTTTCAAAATGTGTCGTCATGGGTACCTGATCAACCCTGGACGGCACGAGGCCACCAGCCCAAAGGAATGGGTATCAATGACAGCCATGAACAGAGGAAGCCGCTATAGCCACCAAACTTCTAAAACGGTCGCAAAGGCATGCCAGGAGTCCACAAACGGACTTTCGGGACTCTAGCGCCAACTTTCAAAATGTGTCGTCATGGGTACCTGACCAACCCTGGCCGGCACAAGGCCACCAGCCCAAAGCAATGGGTATCTAGACAGCCATAACCAGAGGAAGCCGCTAAAGCCACCAAACTTCGCACACGGGCGTGAAGGCATGCCAGGAGTGCACACACGGACTTTCGGGACTCCAGCGCCAACTTTCAAAATGTGTCGTCATGGTTACCTGACCAACCTGGCCGGCCCGAGGCCGCCAGCCCAAAGCAATGGGTGTCAATGAAAGCCATAAACAGAGGAAGCCGCTAAAGCCACCAAACTTTGAAAACGGGTGCGAAGGCATGCCAGGAGTGCACAAACAGACTTTCGGGACTCTAGCGCCAACTTTCAAAATGTGTCGTCATGGGTACCTGATCAACCCTGGCCGGCACGAGGCCGCCAGCCCAAAGCAATGGGTGTCAATGACAGCCATGAACAGAGGAAGCCGCTAAAGCCACCAAACTTCTAAAACGGTCGCAAAGGCATGCCAGGAGTCCACAAACGGACTTTCGGGACTCTAGCGCCAACTTTCAAAATGTGTCGTCATGGGTACCTCGCCGGCACGAGGCCACCAGCCCAAAGCAATGGGTGTCAATGACAGCCATAACCAGAGGAAGCCGCTAAAGCCACCAAAGTTGGCACAATGTCATGAAGGCATGCCAGGAGTCCACACACGGACTTTCGGGACTCCAGCGCCTACTTTCAAAATGTGTCGTCATGGGTACCTGACCAACCTGGCCGGCCCGAGGCCCCCAGCCCAAAGCAATGGGTGTCAATGACAGCCATAACCAGAGGAAGCCGCTAAAGCCACCAAACTTTGCACACGGGCGCGAAGTCATGCCAGGAGTGCACACACGGACTTTCGGGACTCCAGCACCAACTTTCAAAATGTGTCGTCATGGTTACCTGACCAACCTGGCCGGCCCGAGGCCGCCAGCCCAAAGCAATGGGTGTCAATGACAGCCATAAACAGAGGAAGCCGCTAAAGCCACCAAACTTCGAAAACGGGCGTGAAGGCATGCCAGGAGTGCACAAACGGACTTTCGGGACTCTAGCGCCAACTTTCAAAATGTGTCGTCATGGGTACCTGACCAACCCTGGCCGGCACGAGGCCACCAGCCCAAAGCAATGGGTATCAATGACAGCCATAAACAGACGAAGCCGCTAAAGCCACCAAACTTGGCACAATGTCATGAAGGCATGCCAGGAGTGCACAAACGGACTTTCGGGACTCTAGCGCCAACTTTCAAAATGTGTCGTCATGGGTACCTGGCCGGCACGAGGCCACCAGCCCAAAGTAATGGGTGTCAATGACAGCCATAACCAGAGGAAGCCGCTAAAGCCACCAAAGTTGGCACAATGTCATGAAGGCATGCCAGGAGTCCACACACGGACTTTCGGGACTCCAGCGCCTACTTTCAAAATGTGTCGTCATGGGTACCTGACCAACCCTGGCCGGCACGAGGCCACCAGCCCAAAGCAATGGGTATCAATGACAGCCATAAACAGACGAAGCCGCTTAAGCCACCAAACTTGGCACAATGTCATGAAGGCATGCCAGGAGTGCACAAACGGACTTTCGGGACTCCAGCGCCAACTTTCAAAATGTGTCGTCATGGGTACCTGATCAACCCTGGCCGGCACGAGGCCACCAGCCCAAAGGAATGGGTATCAATGACAGCCATGAACAGAGGAAGCCGCTATAGCCACCAAACTTCTAAAACGGTCGCAAAGGCATGCCAGGAGTCCACAAACGGACTTTCGGGACTCTAGCGCCAACTTTCAAAATGTGTCGTCATGGGTACCTGACCAACCCTGGCCGGCACAAGGCCACCAGCCCAAAGCAATGGGTATCTAGACAGCCATAACCAGAGGAAGCCGCTAAAGCCACCAAACTTCGCACACGGGCGTGAAGGCATGCCAGGAGTGCACACACGGACTTTCGGGACTCCAGCGCCAACTTTCAAAATGTGTCGTCATGGGTACCTGACCAACCCTGGCCGGCACGAGGCCACCAGCCCAAAGCAATGGGTATCAATGACAGCCATGAACAGACGAAGCCGCTAAAGCCACCAAACTTGGCACAATGTCATGAAGGCATGCCAGGAGTGCACAAACGGACTTTCGGGACTCTAGCGCCAACTTTCAAAATGTGTCGTCATGGGTACCTGGCCGGCACGAGGCCACCAGCCCAAAGTAATGGGTGTCAATGACAGCCATAACCAGAGGAAGCCGCTAAAGCCACCAAACTTGGCACAATGTCATGAAGGCATGCCAGGAGTCCACACACGGACTTTCGGGACTCCAGCGCCTACTTTCAAAATGTGTCGTCATGGGTACCTGATCAACCCTGGCCGGCACGAGGCCTCCAGCCCAAAGCAATGGGTGTCAATGACAGCCATGAACAGAGGAAGCCGCTAAAGCCACCAAACTTCTAAAACGGTCGCAAAGGCATGCCAGGAGTCCACAAACGGACTTTCGGGACTCTAGCGCCAACTTTCAAAATGTGTCGTCATGGGTACCTGACCAACCCTGGCCGGCACAAGGCCACCAGCCCAAAGCAATGGGTATCAATGACAGCCATAACCAGAGGAAGCCGCTAAAGCCACCAAACTTCGCACACGGGCGCGAAGGCATGCCAGGAGTGCACACATGGACTTTCGGGACTCTAGCGCCAACTTTCAAAATATGTCGTCATGGGTACCTGATCAACCCTGGCCGGCACGAGGCCGCCAGCCCAAAGCAATGGGTGTCAATGACAGCCATAACCAGAGGAAGCCGCTAAAGCCACCAAACTTCTAAAACGGTCGCAAAGGCATGCCAGGAGTCCACAAACGGACTTTCGGGACTCCAGCGCCAACTTTCAAAATGTGTCGTCATGGTTACCTGACCAACCTGGCCGGCCCGAGGCCGCCAGCCCAAAGCAATGGGTGTCAATGACAGCCATAAACAGAGGAAGCCGCTAAAGCCACCAAACTTGGCACAATGTCATGAAGGCATGCCAGGAGTGCACAAACGGACTTTCGGGACTCTAGCGCCAACTTTCAAAATGTGTCGTCATGGGTACCTGGCCGGCACGAGGCCACCAGCCCAAAGCAATGGGTGTCAATGACAGCCATAACCAGAGGAAACCGCTAAAGCCACCAAACTTGGCACAATGTCATGAAGGCATGCCAGGAGTCCACACACGGACTTTCGGGACTCTAGCGCCAACTTTCAAAATGTGTCGTCATGGGTACCTGGCCGGCACGAGGCCACCAGCCCAAAGCAATGGGTGTCAATGACAGCCATAACCAGAGGAAGCCGCTAAAGTTACCAAACTTCGCACACCGGCATGTAGGCATGACAGGAGTGCACACACGGACTTTCGGGACTCCAGCGCCAACTTTCAAAATGTGTCGTCATGGGTACCTGGCCGGCCCGAGGCCCCCAGCCCAAAGCAATGGGTATCAATGACAGCCATAAACAGAGGAAGCCGCTAAAGCCACCAAACTTCGAAAACGGGCGCAACGGCATGCCAGGAGTCCACACACGGACTTTCGGGACTCCAGCGCCTATTTTCAAAATGTGTCATCATGGGTACCTGACCAACCTGGCCGGCCCGAGGCCGCCAGCCCAAAGCAATGGGTGTCAATGACAGCCATAAACAGAGGAAGCCGCTAAAGCCACCAAACTTCGAAAACGGGCGCAAAGGCATGCCAGGAGTGCACAAACGGACTTTCGGGACTCCAGCGCTAACTTTCAAAATGTGTCGTCATGGGTACCTGATCAACCCTGGACAGCACGAGGCCACCAGCCCAAAGGAATGGGTATCAATGACAGCCATGAACAGAGGAAGCCGCTATAGCCACCAAACTTCTAAAACGGTCGCAAAGGCATGCCAGGAGTCCACAAACGGACTTTCGGGACTCTAGCGCCAACTTTCAAAATGTGTCGTCATGGGTACCTGACCAACCCTGGCCGGCACAAGGCCACCAGCCCAAAGCAATGGGTATCTAGACAGCCATAACCAGAGGAAGCCGCTAAAGCCACCAAACTTCGCACACGGGCGTGAAGGCATGCCAGGAGTGCACACACGGACTTTCGGGACTCCAGCGCCAACTTTCAAAATGTGTCGTCATGGGTACCTGACCAACCCTGGCCGGCACAAGGCCACCAGCCCAAAGCAATGGGTATCTAGACAGCCATAACCAGAGGAAGCCGCTAAAGCCACCAAACTTCGCACACGGGTGCGAAGGCATGCCAGGAGTGCACAAACAGACTTTCGGGACTCTAGCGCCAACTTTCAAAATGTGTCGTCATGGGTACCTGATCAACCCTGGCCGGCACGAGGCCGCCAGCCCAAAGCAATGGGTGTCAATGACAGCCATGAACAGAGGAAGCCGCTAAAGCCACCAAACTTCGCACACGGGCGCGAAGGCATGCCAGGAGTGCACACACGGACTTTCGGGACTCCAGCGCCAACTTTCAAAATGTGTCGTCATGGGTACCTGGCCGGCCCGAGGCCCCCAGCCCAAAGCAATGGGTATCAATGACAGCCATAAACAGACGAAGCCGCTAAAGCCACCAAACTTGGCACAATGTCATGAAGGCATGCCAGGAGTGCTCAAACGGACTTTCGGGACTCCAGCGCTAACTTTCAAAATGTGTCGTCATGGGTACCTGATCAACCCTGGACAGCACGAGGCCACCAGCCCAAAGGAATGGGTATCAATGACAGCCATGAACAGAGGAAGCCGCTATAGCCACCAAACTTCTAAAACGGTCGCAAAGGCATGCCAGGAGTCCACAAACGGACTTTCGGGACTCTAGCACCAACTTTCAAAATGTGTCGTCATGGGTACCTGACCAACCCTGGCCGGCACAAGGCCACCAGCCCAAAGCAATGGGTATCTAGACAGCCATAACCAGAGGAAGCCGCTAAAGCCACCAAACTTCGCACACGGGCGTGAAGGCATGCCAGGAGTGCACACACGGACTTTCGGGACTCCAGCGCCAACTTTCAAAATGTGTCGTCATGGGTACCTGACCAACCCTGGCCGGCACAAGGCCACCAGCCCAAAGCAATGGGTATCTAGACAGCCATAACCAGAGGAAGCCGCTAAAGCCACCAAACTTCGCACACGGGTGCGAAGGCATGCCAGGAGTGCACAAACAGACTTTCGGGACTCTAGCGCCAACTTTCAAAATGTGTCGTCATGGGTACCTGGCCGGCCCGAGGCCCCCAGCCCAAAGCAATGGGTATCAATGACAGCCATAAACAGAGGAAGCCGCTAAAGCCACCAAACTTCGAAAACGGGCGCGACGGTATGCCAGGAGTCCACACACGGACTTTCGGGACTCCAGCGTCGACTTTCAAAATGTGTCGTAATGGTTACCTGACCAACCCTGGCCTGCCCGAGGCCGCCAGCCCAAAGCAATGGGTGTCAATGACAGCCATAAACAGAGGAAGCCGCTAAAGCCACCAAACTTTGAAAACGGGCGCGAAGTCATGCCAGGAGTGCACAAACGGACTTTCGGGACTCTAGCGCAAACTTTCAAAATGTGTCGTCATGGGTACCTGACCAACCCTGGCCGGCACAAGGCCACCAGCCCAAAGCAATGGGTATCAATGACAGCCATAACCAGAGGAAGCCGCTAAAGCCACCAAACTTCGCACACGGGCGCGAAGGCATGCCAGGAGTGCACACACGGACTTTCGGGACTCCAGCACCAACTTTCAAAATGTGTCGTCATGGGTACCTGGCCGGCCCGAGGCCCCCAGCCCAAAGCAATGGGTATCAATGACAGCCATAAACAGAGGAAGCCGCTAAAGCCACCAAACTTCGAAAACGGGCGCAACGGCATGCCAGGAGTCCACACACGGACTTTCGGGACTCCAGCGCCTACATTCAAAATGTGTCGTCATGGGTACCTGACCAACCCTGGCTGGCACAAGGCCACCAGCCCAAAGCAATGGGTATCTAGACAGCCATAACCAGAGGAAGCCGCTAAAGCCACCAAACTTCGCACACGGGCGTGAAGGCATGCCAGGAGTGCACACACGGACTTTCGGGACTCCAGCGCCAACTTTCAAAATGTGTCGTCATGGTTACCTGACCAACCTGGCCGGCCCGAGGCCGCCAGCCCAAAGCAATGGGTGTCAATGAAAGCCATAAACAGAGGAAGCCGCTAAAGCCACCAAACTTCGCACACGGGCGCGAAGGCATGCCAGGAGTGCACACACGGACTTTCGGGACTCCAGCGCCAACTTTCAAAATGTGTCGTCATGGGTACCTGACCGGCCCGAGGCCCCCAGCCCAAAGCAATGGGTATCAATGACAGCCATAAACAGAGGAAGCCGCTAAAGCCACCAAACTTCGAAAACGGGCGCAACGGCATGCCAGGAGTCCACACACGGACTTTCGGGACTCCAGCGCCTACTTTCAAAATGTGTCGTCATGGGTACCTGACCAACCCTGGCCGGCACGAGGCCACCAGCCCAAAGCAATGGGTATCAATGACAGCCATAAACAGAGGAAGCCGCTAAAGCCACCAAACTTCGAAAACGGGCGCGAAGGCATGCCAGGAGTGCACACACGGACTTTCGGGACTCCAGCGCCAACTTTCAAAATGTGTCGTCATGGTTACCTGACCAACCTGGCCGGCCCGAGGCCGCCAGCCCAAAGCAATGGGTGTCAATGACAGCCATAAACAGAGGAAGCCGCTAAAGCCACCAAACTTCGAAAACGGGCGCGAAGGCATGCCAGGAGTGCACAAACGGACTTTCGGGACACTAGCGCCAACTTTCAAAATGTGTCGTCATGGGTACCTGACCAACCCTGGCCGGCACGAGGCCACCAGCCCAAAGCAATGGGTATCAATGACAGCCATAAACAGACGAAGCCGCTAAAGCCACCAAACTTCGCACACGGGCGTGAAGGCATGCCAGGAGTCCACAAACGGACTTTCGGGACTCTAGCGCCAACTTTCAAAATGTGTCGTCATGGGTACCTGGCCGGCACGAGGCCACCAGCCCAAAGCAATGGGTGTCAATGACAGCCATAACCAGAGGAAGCCGCTAAAGCCACCAAAGTTGGCACAATGTCATGAAGGCATGCCAGGAGTCCACACACGGACTTTCGGGACTCCAGCGCCTACTTTCAAAATGTGTCGTCATGGGTACCTGACCAACCCTGGCCGGCACGAGGCCACCAGCCCAAAGCAATGGGTATCAATGACAGCCATAAACAGACGAAGCCGCTATAGCCACCAAACTTCGCACACGGGCGTGAAGGCATGCCAGGAGTCCACAAACGGACTTTCAGGACTCTAGCGCCAACTTTCAAAATGTGTCGTCATGGGTACCTGACCAACCCTGGCCGGCACAAGGCCGCCAGCCCAAAGCAATGGGTGTCAATGACAGCCATGAACAGAGGAAGCCGCTAAAGCCACCAAACTTCTAAAACGGTCGCAAAGGCATGCCAGGAGTCCACAAACGGACTTTCGGGACTCTAGCGCCAACTTTCAAAATGTGTCGTCATGGGTACCTGACCAACCCTGGCCGGCACAAGGCCACCAGCCCAAAGCAATGGGTATCAATGACAGCCATAACCAGAGGAAGCTGCTAAAGCCACCAAACTTCGCACACGGGCGTGAAGGCATGCCAGGAGTGCACACACGGACTTTCGGGACTCCAGCGCCAACTTTCAAAATGTGTCGTCATGGTTACCTGACCAACCTGGCCGGCCCGAGGCCGCCAGCCCAAAGCAATGGATGTCAAGGACAGCCATGAACAGAGGAAGCCGCTAAAGCCACCAAACTTTGAAAACGGGTGCGAAGGCATGCCAGGAGTGCACAAACGGACTTTCGGGACTCTAGCACCAACTTTCAAAATGTGTCGTCATGGGTACCTGATCAACCCTGGCCGGCACGAGGCCGCCAGCCCAAAGCAATGGGTGTCAATGACAGCCATGAACAGAGGAAGCCGCTAAAGCCACCAAACTTCTAAAACGGTCGCAAAGGCATGCCAGGAGTCCACAAAAGGACTCTCGGGACTCTAGCGCCAACTTTCAAAATGTGTCGTCATGGGTACCTGACCAACCCTGGCCGGCACAAGGCCACCAGCCCAAAGCAATGGGTATCAATGACAGCCATAACCAGAGGAAGCCGCTAAAGCCACCAAACTTCGCACACGGGCGCGAAGGCATGCCAGGAGTGCACACACGGACTTTCGGGACTCCAGCGCCAACTTTCAAAATGTGTCGTCATTGTTACCTGACCAACCTGGCCGACCCGAGGCCGCCAGCCCAAAGCAATGGGTGTCAATGACAGCCATAAACAGAGGAAGCCGCTAAAGCCACCAAACTTCGAAAACGGGCGCGAAGGCATGCCAGGAGTGCACAAACGGACTTTCGGGACTCTAGCGCCAACTTTCAAAATGTGTCGTCATGGGTACCTGACCAACCCTGGCCGGCACGAGGCCACCAGCCCAAAGCAATGGGTATCAATGACAGCCATAAACAGACGAAGCCGCTAAAGCCACCAAACTTCGCACACGGGCGTGAAGGCATGCCAGGAGTGCACAAACGGACTTTCGGGACTCTAGCGCCAACTTTCAAAATGTGTCGTCATGGGTACCTGGCCGGCACGAGGCCACCAGCCCAAAGCAATGGGTGTCAATGACAGCCATAACCAGAGGAAGCCGCTAAAGCCACCAAACTTGGCACAATGTCATGAAGGCATGCCAGGAGTGCACAAACGGACTTTCGGGACTCCAGCGCCAACTTTCAAAATGTGTCGTCATGGGTACCTGATCAACCCTGGCCGGCACGAGGCCACCAGCCCAAAGGAATGGGTATCAATGACAGCCATGAACAGAGGAAGCCGCTATAGCCACCAAACTTCGCACACGGGCGTGAAGGCATGCCAGGAGTCCACAAACGGACTTTCGGGACTCTAGCGCCAACTTTCAAAATGTGTCGTCATGGGTACCTGACCAACCCTGGCTGGCACAAGGCCACCAGCCCAAAGCAATGGGTATCTAGACAGCCATAACCAGAGGAAGCCGCTAAAGCCACCAAACTTCGCACACGGGCGCGAAGGCATGCCAGGAGTGCACACACGGACTTTCGGGACTCCAGCGCCAACTTTCAAAATGTGTCGTCATGGTTACCTGACCAACCTGGCCGGCCCGAGGCCGCCAGCCCAAAGCAATGGGTGTCAATGACAGCCATAACCAGAGGAAGCCGCTAAAGCCACCAAACTTGGCACAATGTCATGAAGGCATGCCAGGAGTCCACACACGGACTTTCAGGACTCCAGCGCCTACTTTCAAAATTTGTCGTCATGGGTACCTGGCCGGCCCGAGGCCCCCAGCCCAAAGCAATGGGTATCAATGACAGCCATAAACAGAGGAAGCCGCTAAAGCCACCAAACTTCGCACACGGGCGTGAAGGCATGCCAGGAGTGCACACACGGACTTTCGGGACTCCAGCGCCAACTTTCAAAATGTGTCGTCATGGTTACCTGACCAACCTGGCCGGCCCGAGGCCGCCAGCCCAAAGCAATGGGTGTCAATGACAGCCATGAACAGAGGAAGCCGCTAAAGCCACCAAACTTTGAAAACGGGTGCGAAGGCATGCCAGGAGTGCACAAACGGACTTTCGGGACTCTAGCACCAACTTTCAAAATGTGTCGTCATGGGTACCTGATCAACCCTGGCCGGCACGAGGCCGCCAGCCCAAAGCAATGGGTGTCAATGACAGCCATGAACAGAGGAAGCCGCTAAAGCCACCAAACTTCTAAAACGGTCGCAAAGGCATGCCAGGAGTCCACAAAAGGACTCTCGGGACTCTAGCGCCAACTTTCAAAATGTGTCGTCATGGGTACCTGACCAACCCTGGCCGGCACAAGGCCACCAGCCCAAAGCAATGGGTATCAATGACAGCCATAACCAGAGGAAGCCGCTAAAGCCACCAAACTTCGCACACGGGCGCGAAGGCATGCCAGGAGTGCACACACGGACTTTCGGGACTCCAGCGCCAACTTTCAAAATGTGTCGTCATTGTTACCTGACCAACCTGGCCGACCCGAGGCCGCCAGCCCAAAGCAATGGGTGTCAATGACAGCCATAAACAGAGGAAGCCGCTAAAGCCACCAAACTTCGAAAACGGGCGCGAAGGCATGCCAGGAGTGCACAAACGGACTTTCGGGACTCTAGCGCCAACTTTCAAAATGTGTCGTCATGGGTACCTGACCAACCCTGGCCGGCACGAGGCCACCAGCCCAAAGCAATGGGTATCAATGACAGCCATAAACAGACGAAGCCGCTAAAGCCACCAAACTTCGCACACGGGCGTGAAGGCATGCCAGGAGTGCACAAACGGACTTTCGGGACTCTAGCGCCAACTTTCAAAATGTGTCGTCATGGGTACCTGGCCGGCACGAGGCCACCAGCCCAAAGCAATGGGTGTCAATGACAGCCATAACCAGAGGAAGCCGCTAAAGCCACCAAACTTGGCACAATGTCATGAAGGCATGCCAGGAGTGCACAAACGGACTTTCGGGACTCCAGCGCCAACTTTCAAAATGTGTCGTCATGGGTACCTGATCAACCCTGGCCGGCACGAGGCCACCAGCCCAAAGGAATGGGTATCAATGACAGCCATGAACAGAGGAAGCCGCTATAGCCACCAAACTTCGCACACGGGCGTGAAGGCATGCCAGGAGTCCACAAACGGACTTTCGGGACTCTAGCGCCAACTTTCAAAATGTGTCGTCATGGGTACCTGACCAACCCTGGCTGGCACAAGGCCACCAGCCCAAAGCAATGGGTATCTAGACAGCCATAACCAGAGGAAGCCGCTAAAGCCACCAAACTTCGCACACGGGCGCGAAGGCATGCCAGGAGTGCACACACGGACTTTCGGGACTCCAGCGCCAACTTTCAAAATGTGTCGTCATGGTTACCTGACCAACCTGGCCGGCCCGAGGCCGCCAGCCCAAAGCAATGGGTGTCAATGACAGCCATAACCAGAGGAAGCCGCTAAAGCCACCAAACTTCTAAAACGGTCGCAAAGGCATGCCAGGAGTCCACAAACGGACTTTCGGGACTCCAGCGCCAACTTTCAAAATGTGTCGTCATGGTTACCTGACCAACCTGGCCGGCCCGAGGCCGCCAGCCCAAAGCAATGGGTGTCAATGACAGCCATAAACAGAGGAAGCCGCTAAAGCCACCAAACTTGGCACACGGGCGTGAAGGCATGCCAGGAGTGCACACACGGACTTTCGGGACTCCAGCGCCAACTTTCAAAATGTGTCGTCATGGGTACCTGACCAACCCTGGCCGGCACAAGGCCACCAGCCCAAAGCAATGGGTATCTAGACAGCCATAACCAGAGGAAGCCGCTAAAGCCACCAAACTTCGCACACGGGTGCGAAGGCATGCCAGGAGTGCACAAACAGACTTTCGGGACTCTAGCGCCAACTTTCAAAATGTGTCGTCATGGGTACCTGATCAACCCTGGCCGGCACGAGGCCGCCAGCCCAAAGCAATGGGTGTCAATGACAGCCATGAACAGAGGAAGCCGCTAAAGCCACCAAACTTCTAAAACGGTCGCAAAGGCATGCCAGGAGTCCACAAACGGACTTTCGGGACTCTAGCGCCAACTTTCAAAATGTGTCGTCATGGGTACCTGACCAACCCTGGCCGGCACAAGGCCACCAGCCCAAAGCAATGGGTATCAATGACAGCCATAACCAGAGGAAGCCGCTAAAGCCACCAAACTTCGCACACGGGCGCGAAGGCATGCCAGGAGTGCACACACGGACTTTCGGGACTCCAGCGCCAACTTTCAAAATGTGTCGTCATGGGTACCTGGCCGGCCCGAGGCCCCCAGCCCAAAGCAATGGGTATCAATGACAGCCATAAACAGAGGAAGCCGCTAAAGCCACCAAACTTCGAAAACGGGCGCAACGGCATGCCAGGAGTCCACACACGGACTTTCGGGACTCCAGCGCCTACATTCAAAATGTGTCGTCATGGGTACCTGACCAACCCTGGCTGGCACAAGGCCACCAGCCCAAAGCAATGGGTATCTAGACAGCCATAACCAGAGGAAGCCGCTAAAGCCACCAAACTTCGCACACGGGCGTGAAGGCATGCCAGGAGTGCACACACGGACTTTCGGGACTCCAGCGCCAACTTTCAAAATGTGTCGTCATGGTTACCTGACCAACCTGGCCGGCCCGAGGCCGCCAGCCCAAAGCAATGGGTGTCAATGAAAGCCATAAACAGAGGAAGCCGCTAAAGCCACCAAACTTCGCACACGGGCGCGAAGGCATGCCAGGAGTGCACACACGGACTTTCGGGACTCCAGCGCCAACTTTCAAAATGTGTCGTCATGGGTACCTGGCCGGCACGAGGCCACCAGCCCAAAGCAATGGGTGTCAATGACAGCCATAACCAGAGGAAGCCGCTAAAGCCACCAAAGTTGGCACAATGTCATGAAGGCATGCCAGGAGTCCACACACGGACTTTCGGGACTCCAGCGCCTACTTTCAAAATGTGTCGTCATGGGTACCTGACCAACCCTGGCCGGCACGAGGCCACCAGCCCAAAGCAATGGGTATCAATGACAGCCATAAACAGACGAAGCCGCTATAGCCACCAAACTTCGCACACGGGCGTGAAGGCATGCCAGGAGTCCACAAACGGACTTTCAGGACTCTAGCGCCAACTTTCAAAATGTGTCGTCATGGGTACCTGACCAACCCTGGCCGGCACAAGGCCGCCAGCCCAAAGCAATGGGTGTCAATGACAGCCATGAACAGAGGAAGCCGCTAAAGCCACCAAACTTCTAAAACGGTCGCAAAGGCATGCCAGGAGTCCACAAACGGACTTTCGGGACTCTAGCGCCAACTTTCAAAATGTGTCGTCATGGGTACCTGACCAACCCTGGCCGGCACAAGGCCACCAGCCCAAAGCAATGGGTATCAATGACAGCCATAACCAGAGGAAGCTGCTAAAGCCACCAAACTTCGCACACGGGCGTGAAGGCATGCCAGGAGTGCACACACGGACTTTCGGGACTCCAGCGCCAACTTTCAAAATGTGTCGTCATGGTTACCTGACCAACCTGGCCGGCCCGAGGCCGCCAGCCCAAAGCAATGGGTGTCAAGGACAGCCATGAACAGAGGAAGCCGCTAAAGCCACCAAACTTTGAAAACGGGTGCGAAGGCATGCCAGGAGTGCACAAACGGACTTTCGGGACTCTAGCACCAACTTTCAAAATGTGTCGTCATGGGTACCTGATCAACCCTGGCCGGCACGAGGCCGCCAGCCCAAAGCAATGGGTGTCAATGACAGCCATGAACAGAGGAAGCCGCTAAAGCCACCAAACTTCTAAAACGGTCGCAAAGGCATGCCAGGAGTCCACAAAAGGACTCTCGGGACTCTAGCGCCAACTTTCAAAATGTGTCGTCATGGGTACCTGACCAACCCTGGCCGGCACAAGGCCACCAGCCCAAAGCAATGGGTATCAATGACAGCCATAACCAGAGGAAGCCGCTAAAGCCACCAAACTTCGCACACGGGCGCGAAGGCATGCCAGGAGTGCACACACGGACTTTCGGGACTCCAGCGCCAACTTTCAAAATGTGTCGTCATTGTTACCTGACCAACCTGGCCGACCCGAGGCCGCCAGCCCAAAGCAATGGGTGTCAATGACAGCCATAAACAGAGGAAGCCGCTAAAGCCACCAAACTTCGAAAACGGGCGCGAAGGCATGCCAGGAGTGCACAAACGGACTTTCGGGACTCTAGCGCCAACTTTCAAAATGTGTCGTCATGGGTACCTGACCAACCCTGGCCGGCACGAGGCCACCAGCCCAAAGCAATGGGTATCAATGACAGCCATAAACAGACGAAGCCGCTAAAGCCACCAAACTTCGCACACGGGCGTGAAGGCATGCCAGGAGTGCACAAACGGACTTTCGGGACTCTAGCGCCAACTTTCAAAATGTGTCGTCATGGGTACCTGGCCGGCACGAGGCCACCAGCCCAAAGCAATGGGTGTCAATGACAGCCATAACCAGAGGAAGCCGCTAAAGCCACCAAACTTGGCACAATGTCATGAAGGCATGCCAGGAGTGCACAAACGGACTTTCGGGACTCCAGCGCCAACTTTCAAAATGTGTCGTCATGGGTACCTGATCAACCCTGGCCGGCACGAGGCCACCAGCCCAAAGGAATGGGTATCAATGACAGCCATGAACAGAGGAAGCCGCTATAGCCACCAAACTTCGCACACGGGCGTGAAGGCATGCCAGGAGTCCACAAACGGACTTTCGGGACTCTAGCGCCAACTTTCAAAATGTGTCGTCATGGGTACCTGACCAACCCTGGCTGGCACAAGGCCACCAGCCCAAAGCAATGGGTATCTAGACAGCCATAACCAGAGGAAGCCGCTAAAGCCACCAAACTTCGCACACGGGCGCGAAGGCATGCCAGGAGTGCACACACGGACTTTCGGGACTCCAGCGCCAACTTTCAAAATGTGTCGTCATGGTTACCTGACCAACCTGGCCGGCCCGAGGCCGCCAGCCCAAAGCAATGGGTGTCAATGACAGCCATAACCAGAGGAAGCCGCTAAAGCCACCAAACTTCTAAAACGGTCGCAAAGGCATGCCAGGAGTCCACAAACGGACTTTCGGGACTCCAGCGCCAACTTTCAAAATGTGTCGTCATGGTTACCTGACCAACCTGGCCGGCCCGAGGCCGCCAGCCCAAAGCAATGGGTGTCAATGACAGCCATAAACAGAGGAAGCCGCTAAAGCCACCAAACTTGGCACACGGGCGTGAAGGCATGCCAGGAGTGCACACACGGACTTTCGGGACTCCAGCGCCAACTTTCAAAATGTGTCGTCATGGGTACCTGACCAACCCTGGCCGGCACAAGGCCACCAGCCCAAAGCAATGGGTATCTAGACAGCCATAACCAGAGGAAGCCGCTAAAGCCACCAAACTTCGCACACGGGTGCGAAGGCATGCCAGGAGTGCACAAACAGACTTTCGGGACTCTAGCGCCAACTTTCAAAATGTGTCGTCATGGGTACCTGATCAACCCTGGCCGGCACGAGGCCGCCAGCCCAAAGCAATGGGTGTCAATGACAGCCATGAACAGAGGAAGCCGCTAAAGCCACCAAACTTCTAAAACGGTCGCAAAGGCATGCCAGGAGTCCACAAACGGACTTTCGGGACTCTAGCGCCAACTTTCAAAATGTGTCGTCATGGGTACCTGACCAACCCTGGCCGGCACAAGGCCACCAGCCCAAAGCAATGGGTATCAATGACAGCCATAACCAGAGGAAGCCGCTAAAGCCACCAAACTTCGCACACGGGCGCGAAGGCATGCCAGGAGTGCACACACGGACTTTCGGGACTCCAGCGCCAACTTTCAAAATGTGTCGTCATGGGTACCTGGCCGGCCCGAGGCCCCCAGCCCAAAGCAATGGGTATCAATGACAGCCATAAACAGAGGAAGCCGCTAAAGCCACCAAACTTCGAAAACGGGCGCGACGGTATGCCAGGAGTCCACACACGGACTTTCGGGACTCCAGCGTCGACTTTCAAAATGTGTCGTAATGGTTACCTGACCAACCCTGGCCTGCCCGAGGCCGCCAGCCCAAAGCAATGGGTGTCAATGACAGCCATAAACAGAGGAAGCCGCTAAAGCCACCAAACTTTGAAAACGGGCGCGAAGTCATGCCAGGAGTGCACAAACGGACTTTCGGGACTCTAGCGCAAACTTTCAAAATGTGTCGTCATGGGTACCTGACCAACCCTGGCCGGCACAAGGCCACCAGCCCAAAGCAATGGGTATCAATGACAGCCATAACCAGAGGAAGCCGCTAAAGCCACCAAACTTCGCACACGGGCGCGAAGGCATGCCAGGAGTGCACACACGGACTTTCGGGACTCCAGCACCAACTTTCAAAATGTGTCGTCATGGGTACCTGGCCGGCCCGAGGCCCCCAGCCCAAAGCAATGGGTATCAATGACAGCCATAAACAGAGGAAGCCGCTAAAGCCACCAAACTTCGAAAACGGGCGCAACGGCATGCCAGGAGTCCACACACGGACTTTCGGGACTCCAGCGCCTACATTCAAAATGTGTCGTCATGGGTACCTGACCAACCCTGGCTGGCACAAGGCCACCAGCCCAAAGCAATGGGTATCTAGACAGCCATAACCAGAGGAAGCCGCTAAAGCCACCAAACTTCGCACACGGGCGTGAAGGCATGCCAGGAGTGCACACACGGACTTTCGGGACTCCAGCGCCAACTTTCAAAATGTGTCGTCATGGTTACCTGACCAACCTGGCCGGCCCGAGGCCGCCAGCCCAAAGCAATGGGTGTCAATGAAAGCCATAAACAGAGGAAGCCGCTAAAGCCACCAAACTTCGCACACGGGCGCGAAGGCATGCCAGGAGTGCACACACGGACTTTCGGGACTCCAGCGCCAACTTTCAAAATGTGTCGTCATGGGTACCTGACCGGCCCGAGGCCCCCAGCCCAAAGCAATGGGTATCAATGACAGCCATAAACAGAGGAAGCCGCTAAAGCCACCAAACTTCGAAAACGGGCGCAACGGCATGCCAGGAGTCCACACACGGACTTTCGGGACTCCAGCGCCTACTTTCAAAATGTGTCGTCATGGGTACCTGACCAACCCTGGCCGGCACGAGGCCACCAGCCCAAAGCAATGGGTATCAATGACAGCCATAAACAGAGGAAGCCGCTAAAGCCACCAAACTTCGAAAACGGGCGCGAAGGCATGCCAGGAGTGCACAAACGGACTTTCGGGACTCTAGCGCCAACTTTCAAAATGTGTCGTCATGGGTACCTGACCAACCCTGGCCGGCACGAGGCCGCCAGCCCAAAGCAATGGGTGTCAATGACAGCCATGAACAGAGGAAGCCGCTAAAGCCACCAAACTTCTAAAACGGTCGCAAAGGCATGCCAGGAGTCCACAAACGGACTCTCGGGACTCTAGCGCCAACTTTCAAAATGTGTCGTCATGGGTACCTGACCAACCCTGGCCGGCACAAGGCCACCAGCCCAAAGCAATGGGTATCAATGACAGCCATAACCAGAGGAAGCCGCTAAAGCCACCAAACTTCGCACACGGGCGCGAAGGCATGCCAGGAGTGCACACACGGACTTTCGGGACTCCAGCGCCAACTTTCAAAATGTGTCGTCATGGTTACCTGACCAACCTGGCCGGCCCGAGGCCGCCAGCCCAAAGCAATGGGTGTCAATGACAGCCATAAACAGAGGAAGCCGCTAAAGCCACCAAACTTCGAAAACGGGCGCGAAGGCATGCCAGGAGTGCACAAACGGACTTTCGGGACTCTAGCGCCAACTTTCAAAATGTGTCGTCATGGGTACCTGACCAACCCTGGCCGGCACAAGGCCACCAGCCCAAAGCAATCGGTATCAATGACAGCCATAACCAGAGGAAGCCGCTAAAGCCACCAAACTTCGCACACGGGCGCGAAGGCATGCCAGGAGTGCACACACGGACTTTCGGGACTCCAGCGCCAACTTTCAAAATGTGTCGTCATTGTTACCTGACCAACCTGGCCGACCCGAGGCCGCCAGCCCAAAGCAATGGGTGTCAATGACAGCCATAAACAGAGGAAGCCGCTAAAGCCACCAAACTTCGAAAACGGGCGCGAAGGCATGCCAGGAGTGCACAAACGGACTTTCGGGACTCTAGCGCCAACTTTCAAAATGTGTCGTCATGGGTACCTGACCAACCCTGGCCGGCACGAGGCCACCAGCCCAAAGCAATGGGTATCAATGACAGCCATAAACAGACGAAGCCGCTAAAGCCACCAAACTTCGCACACGGGCGTGAAGGCATGCCAGGAGTGCACAAACGGACTTTCGGGACTCTAGCGCCAACTTTCAAAATGTGTCGTCATGGGTACCTGGCCGGCACGAGGCCACCAGCCCAAAGCAATGGGTGTCAATGACAGCCATAACCAGAGGAAGCCGCTAAAGCCACCAAACTTGGCACAATGTCATGAAGGCATGCCAGGAGTGCACAAACGGACTTTCGGGACTCCAGCGCCAACTTTCAAAATGTGTCGTCATGGGTACCTGATCAACCCTGGCCGGCACGAGGCCACCAGCCCAAAGGAATGGGTATCAATGACAGCCATGAACAGAGGAAGCCGCTATAGCCACCAAACTTCGCACACGGGCGTGAAGGCATGCCAGGAGTCCACAAACGGACTTTCGGGACTCTAGCGCCAACTTTCAAAATGTGTCGTCATGGGTACCTGACCAACCCTGGCTGGCACAAGGCCACCAGCCCAAAGCAATGGGTATCTAGACAGCCATAACCAGAGGAAGCCGCTAAAGCCACCAAACTTCGCACACGGGCGCGAAGGCATGCCAGGAGTACACACACGGACTTTCGGGACTCCAGCGCCAACTTTCAAAATGTGTCGTCATGGTTACCTGACCAACCTGGCCGGCCCGAGGCCGCCAGCCCAAAGCAATGGGTGTCAATGACAGCCATAACCAGAGGAAGCCGCTAAAGCCACCAAACTTCTAAAACGGTCGCAAAGGCATGCCAGGAGTCCACAAACGGACTTTCGGGACTCCAGCGCCAACTTTCAAAATGTGTCGTCATGGTTACCTGACCAACCTGGCCGGCCCGAGGCCGCCAGCCCAAAGCAATGGGTGTCAATGACAGCCATAAACAGAGGAAGCCGCTAAAGCCACCAAACTTGGCACAATGTCATGAAGGCATGCCAGGAGTGCACAAACGGACTTTCGGGACTCTAGCGCCAACTTTCAAAATGTGTCGTCATGGGTACCTGGCCGGCACGAGGCCACCAGCCCAAAGCAATGGGTGTCAATGACAGCCATAACCAGAGGAAACCGCTAAAGCCACCAAACTTGGCACAATGTCATGAAGGCATGCCAGGAGTCCACACACGGACTTTCAGGACTCCAGCGCCTACTTTCAAAATTTGTCGTCATGGGTACCTGGCCGGCCCGAGGCCCCCAGCCCAAAGCAATGGGTATCAATGACAGCCATAAACAGAGGAAGCCGCTAAAGCCACCAAACTTCGCACACGGGCGTGAAGGCATGCCAGGAGTGCACACACGGACTTTCGGGACTCCAGCGCCAACTTTCAAAATGTGTCGTCATGGTTACCTGACCAACCTGGCCGGCCCGAGGCCGCCAGCCCAAAGCAATGGGTGTCAATGACAGCCATGAACAGAGGAAGCCGCTAAAGCCACCAAACTTTGAAAACGGGTGCGAAGGCATGCCAGGAGTGCACAAACGGACTTTCGGGACTCTAGCACCAACTTTCAAAATGTGTCGTCATGGGTACCTGATCAACCCTGGCCGGCACGAGGCCGCCAGCCCAAAGCAATGGGTGTCAATGACAGCCATGAACAGAGGAAGCCGCTAAAGCCACCAAACTTCTAAAACGGTCGCAAAGGCATGCCAGGAGTCCACAAAAGGACTCTCGGGACTCTAGCGCCAACTTTCAAAATGTGTCGTCATGGGTACCTGACCAACCCTGGCCGGCACAAGGCCACCAGCCCAAAGCAATGGGTATCAATGACAGCCATAACCAGAGGAAGCCGCTAAAGCCACCAAACTTCGCACACGGGCGCGAAGGCATGCCAGGAGTGCACACACGGACTTTCGGGACTCCAGCGCCAACTTTCAAAATGTGTCGTCATTGTTACCTGACCAACCTGGCCGACCCGAGGCCGCCAGCCCAAAGCAATGGGTGTCAATGACAGCCATAAACAGAGGAAGCCGCTAAAGCCACCAAACTTCGAAAACGGGCGCGAAGGCATGCCAGGAGTGCACAAACGGACTTTCGGGACTCTAGCGCCAACTTTCAAAATGTGTCGTCATGGGTACCTGACCAACCCTGGCCGGCACGAGGCCACCAGCCCAAAGCAATGGGTATCAATGACAGCCATAAACAGACGAAGCCGCTAAAGCCACCAAACTTCGCACACGGGCGTGAAGGCATGCCAGGAGTGCACAAACGGACTTTCGGGACTCTAGCGCCAACTTTCAAAATGTGTCGTCATGGGTACCTGGCCGGCACGAGGCCACCAGCCCAAAGCAATGGGTGTCAATGACAGCCATAACCAGAGGAAGCCGCTAAAGCCACCAAACTTGGCACAATGTCATGAAGGCATGCCAGGAGTGCACAAACGGACTTTCGGGACTCCAGCGCCAACTTTCAAAATGTGTCGTCATGGGTACCTGATCAACCCTGGCCGGCACGAGGCCACCAGCCCAAAGGAATGGGTATCAATGACAGCCATGAACAGAGGAAGCCGCTATAGCCACCAAACTTCGCACACGGGCGTGAAGGCATGCCAGGAGTCCACAAACGGACTTTCGGGACTCTAGCGCCAACTTTCAAAATGTGTCGTCATGGGTACCTGACCAACCCTGGCTGGCACAAGGCCACCAGCCCAAAGCAATGGGTATCTAGACAGCCATAACCAGAGGAAGCCGCTAAAGCCACCAAACTTCGCACACGGGCGCGAAGGCATGCCAGGAGTGCACACACGGACTTTCGGGACTCCAGCGCCAACTTTCAAAATGTGTCGTCATGGTTACCTGACCAACCTGGCCGGCCCGAGGCCGCCAGCCCAAAGCAATGGGTGTCAATGACAGCCATAACCAGAGGAAGCCGCTAAAGCCACCAAACTTCTAAAACGGTCGCAAAGGCATGCCAGGAGTCCACAAACGGACTTTCGGGACTCCAGCGCCAACTTTCAAAATGTGTCGTCATGGTTACCTGACCAACCTGGCCGGCCCGAGGCCGCCAGCCCAAAGCAATGGGTGTCAATGACAGCCATAAACAGAGGAAGCCGCTAAAGCCACCAAACTTGGCACAATGTCATGAAGGCATGCCAGGAGTGCACAAACGGACTTTCGGGACTCTAGCGCCAACTTTCAAAATGTGTCGTCATGGGTACCTGGCCGGCACGAGGCCACCAGCCCAAAGCAATGGGTGTCAATGACAGCCATAACCAGAGGAAACCGCTAAAGCCACCAAACTTGGCACAATGTCATGAAGGCATGCCAGGAGTCCACACACGGACTTTCGGGACTCCAGCGCCTACTTTCAAAATTTGTCGTCATGGGTACCTGGCCGGCCCGAGGCCCCCAGCCCAAAGCAATGGGTATCAATGACAGCCATAAACAGAGGAAGCCGCTAAAGCCACCAAACTTCGAAAACGGGCACAACGGCATGCCAGGAGTCCACACACGGACTTTCGGGACTCCAGCGCCTACTTTCAAAATGTGTCATCACGGGTACCTGACCAACCTGGCCAGCCCGAGGCCGCCAGCCCAAAGCAATGGGTGTCAATGACAGCCATAAACAGAGGAAGCCGCTAAAGCCACCAAACTTCGAAAACGGGTGCGAAGGCATGCCAGGAGTGCACAAACGGACTTTCGGGACTCTAGCGCCAACTTTCAAAATGTGTCGTCATGGGTACCTGACCAACCCTGGCCGGCACGAGGCCACCAGCCCAAAGCAATGGGTATCAATGACAGCCATTAACAGACGAAGCCGCTAAAGCCACCAAACTTGGCACAATGTCATGAAGGCATGCCAGGAGTGCACAAACGGACTTTCGGGACTCCAGCGCCAACTTTCAAAATGTGTCGTCATGGGTACCTGATCAACCCTGGACAGCACGAGGCCACCAGCCCAAAGGAATGGGTATCAATGACAGCCATGAACAGAGGAAGCCGCTATAGCCACCAAACTTCTAAAACGGTCGCAAAGGCATGCCAGGAGTCCACAAACGGACTTTCGGGACTCTAGCGCCAACTTTCAAAATGTGTCGTCATGGGTACCTGGCCGGCCCGAGGCCCCCAGCCCAAAGCAATGGGTATCAATGACAGCCATAAACAGAGGAAGCCGCTAAAGCCACCAAACTTCGAAAACGGGCGCAACGGCATGCCAGGAGTCCACACACGGACTTTCGGGACTCCAGCGCCTACTTTCAAAATGTGTCATCATGGGTACCTGACCAACCTGGCCGGCCCGAGGCCGCCAGCCCAAAGCAATGGGTGTCAATGACAGCCATAAACAGAGGAAGCCGCTAAAGCCACCAAACTTCGAAAACGGGCACGAAGGCATGCCAGGAGTGCACAAACGGACTTTCGGGACTCTAGCGCCAACTTTCAAAATGTGTCGTCATGGGTACCTGGCCGGCACGAGGCCACCAGCCCAAAGTAATGGGTGTCAATGACAGCCATAACCAGAGGAAGCCGCTAAAGCCACCAAAGTTGGCACAATGTCATGAAGGCATGCCAGGAGTCCACACACGGACTTTCGGGACTCCAGCGCCTACTTTCAAAATGTGTCGTCATGGGTACCTGACCAACCCTGGCCGGCACGAGGCCACCAGCCCAAAGCAATGGGTATCAATGACAGCCATAAACAGACGAAGCCGCTTAAGCCACCAAACTTGGCACAATGTCATGAAGGCATGCCAGGAGTGCACAAACGGACTTTCGGGACTCCAGCGCCAACTTTCAAAATGTGTCGTCATGGGTACCTGATCAACCCTGGCCGGCACGAGGCCACCAGCCCAAAGGAATGGGTATCAATGACAGCCATGAACAGAGGAAGCCGCTATAGCCACCAAACTTCTAAAACGGTCGCAAAGGCATGCCAGGAGTCCACAAACGGACTTTCGGGACTCTAGCGCCAACTTTCAAAATGTGTCGTCATGGGTACCTGACCAACCCTGGCCGGCACAAGGCCACCAGCCCAAAGCAATGGGTATCTAGACAGCCATAACCAGAGGAAGCCGCTAAAGCCACCAAACTTCGCACACGGGCGTGAAGGCATGCCAGGAGTGCACACACGGACTTTCGGGACTCCAGCGCCAACTTTCAAAATGTGTTGTCATGGTTACCTGACCAACCTGGCCGGCCCGAGGCCGCCAGCCCAAAGCAATGGGTGTCAATGACAGCCATAACCAGAGGAAGCCGCTAAAGCCACCAAACTTCTTAAACGGTCGCAAAGGCATGCCAGGAGTCCACAAACGGACTTTCGGGACTCCAGCGCCAACTTTCAAAATGTGTCGTCATGGTTACCTGACCAACCTGGCCGGCCCGAGGCCGCCAGCCCAAAGCAATGGGTGTCAATGACAGCCATAAACAGAGGAAGCCGCTAAAGCCACCAAACTTGGCACAATGTCATGAAGGCATGCCAGGAGTGCACAAACGGACTTTCGGGACTCTAGCGCCAACTTTCAAAATGTGTCGTCATGGGTACCTGGCCGGCACGAGGCCACCAGCCCAAAGCAATGGGTGTCAATGACAGCCATAACCAGAGGAAACCGCTAAAGCCACCAAACTTGGCACAATGTCATGAAGGCATGCCAGGAGTCCACACACGGACTTTCGGGACTCTAGCGCCAACTTTCAAAATGTGTCGTCATGGGTACCTGACCAACCCTGGCCGGCACGAGGCCACCAGCCCAAAGCAATGGGTATCAATGACAGCCATAAACAGACGAAGCCGCTAAAGCCACCAAACTTGGCACAATGTCATGAAGGCATGCCAGGAGTGCACAAACGGACTTTCGGGACTCCAGCGCCAACTTTCAAAATGTGTCGTCATGGGTACCTGATCAACCCTGGACGGCACGAGGCCACCAGCCCAAAGGAATGGGTATCAATGACAGCCATGAACAGAGGAAGCCGCTATAGCCACCAAACTTCTAAAACGGTCGCAAAGGCATGCCAGGAGTCCACAAACGGACTTTCGGGACTCTAGCGCCAACTTTCAAAATGTGTCGTCATGGGTACCTGACCAACCCTGGCCGGCACAAGGCCACCAGCCCAAAGCAATGGGTATCTAGACAGCCATAACCAGAGGAAGCCGCTAAAGCCACCAAACTTCGCACACGGGCGTGAAGGCATGCCAGGAGTGCACACACAGACTTTCGGGACTCCAGCGCCAACTTTCAAAATGTGTCGTCATGGTTACCTGACCAACCTGGCCGGCCCGAGGCCGCCAGCCCAAAGCAATGGGTGTCAATGAAAGCCATAAACAGAGGAAGCCGCTAAAGCCACCAAACTTTGAAAACGGGTGCGAAGGCATGCCAGGAGTGCACAAACAGACTTTCGGGACTCTAGCGCCAACTTTCAAAATGTGTCGTCATGGGTACCTGATCAACCCTGGCCGGCACGAGGCCGCCAGCCCAAAGCAATGGGTGTCAATGACAGCCATGAACAGAGGAAGCCGCTAAAGCCACCAAACTTCTAAAACGGTCGCAAAGGCATGCCAGGAGTCCACAAACGGACTTTCGGGACTCTAGCGCCAACTTTCAAAATGTGTCGTCATGGGTACCTCGCCGGCACGAGGCCACCAGCCCAAAGCAATGGGTGTCAATGACAGCCATAACCAGAGGAAGCCGCTAAAGCCACCAAAGTTGGCACAATGTCATGAAGGCATGCCAGGAGTCCACACACGGACTTTCGGGACTCCAGCGCCTACTTTCAAAATGTGTCGTCATGGGTACCTGACCAACCTGGCCGGCCCGAGGCCCCCAGCCCAAAGCAATGGGTGTCAATGACAGCCATAACCAGAGGAAGCCGCTAAAGCCACCAAACTTTGCACACGGGCGCGAAGTCATGCCAGGAGTGCACACACGGACTTTCGGGACTCCAGCACCAACTTTCAAAATGTGTCGTCATGGTTACCTGACCAACCTGGCCGGCCCGAGGCCGCCAGCCCAAAGCAATGGGTGTCAATGACAGCCATAAACAGAGGAAGCCGCTAAAGCCACCAAACTTCGAAAACGGGCGTGAAGGCATGCCAGGAGTGCACAAACGGACTTTCGGGACTCTAGCGCCAACTTTCAAAATGTGTCGTCATGGGTACCTGACCAACCCTGGCCGGCACGAGGCCACCAGCCCAAAGCAATGGGTATCAATGACAGCCATAAACAGACGAAGCCGCTAAAGCCACCAAACTTGGCACAATGTCATGAAGGCATGCCAGGAGTGCACAAACGGACTTTCGGGACTCTAGCGCCAACTTTCAAAATGTGTCGTCATGGGTACCTGGCTGGCACGAGGCCACCAGCCCAAAGTAATGGGTGTCAATGACAGCCATAACCAGAGGAAGCCGCTAAAGCCACCAAAGTTGGCACAATGTCATGAAGGCATGCCAGGAGTCCACACACGGACTTTCGGGACTCCAGCGCCTACTTTCAAAATGTGTCGTCATGGGTACCTGACCAACCCTGGCCGGCACGAGGCCACCAGCCCAAAGCAATGGGTATCAATGACAGCCATAAACAGACGAAGCCGCTTAAGCCACCAAACTTGGCACAATGTCATGAAGGCATGCCAGGAGTGCACAAACGGACTTTCGGGACTCCAGCGCCAACTTTCAAAATGTGTCGTCATGGGTACCTGATCAACCCTGGCCGGCACGAGGCCACCAGCCCAAAGGAATGGGTATCAATGACAGCCATGAACAGAGGAAGCTGCTATAGCCACCAAACTTCTAAAACGGTCGCAAAGGCATGCCAGGAGTCCACAAACGGACTTTCGGGACTCTAGCGCCAACTTTCAAAATGTGTCGTCATGGGTACCTGACCAACCCTGGCCGGCACAAGGCCACCAGCCCAAAGCAATGGGTATCTAGACAGCCATAACCAGAGGAAGCCGCTAAAGCCACCAAACTTCGCACACGGGCGTGAAGGCATGCCAGGAGTGCACACACGGACTTTCGGGACTCCAGCGCCAACTTTCAAAATGTGTTGTCATGGTTACCTGACCAACCTGGCCGGCCCGAGGCCGCCAGCCCAAAGCAATGGGTGTCAATGACAGCCATAACCAGAGGAAGCCGCTAAAGCCACCAAACTTCTTAAACGGTCGCAAAGGCATGCCAGGAGTCCACAAACGGACTTTCGGGACTCCAGCGCCAACTTTCAAAATGTGTCGTCATGGTTACCTGACCAACCTGGCCGGCCCGAGGCCGCCAGCCCAAAGCAATGGGTGTCAATGACAGCCATAAACAGAGGAAGCCGCTAAAGCCACCAAACTTGGCACAATGTCATGAAGGCATGCCAGGAGTGCACAAACGGACTTTCGGGACTCTAGCGCCAACTTTCAAAATGTGTCGTCATGGGTACCTGGCCGGCACGAGGCCACCAGCCCAAAGCAATGGGTGTCAATGACAGCCATAACCAGAGGAAACCGCTAAAGCCACCAAACTTGGCACAATGTCATGAAGGCATGCCAGGAGTCCACACACGGACTTTCGGGACTCTAGCGCCAACTTTCAAAATGTGTCGTCATGGGTACCTGACCAACCCTGGCCGGCACGAGGCCACCAGCCCAAAGCAATGGGTATCAATGACAGCCATAAACAGACGAAGCCGCTAAAGCCACCAAACTTCTAACAATGTCATGAAGGCATGCCAGGAGTGCACAAATGGACTTTCGGGACTCCAGCGCCAACTTTCAAAATGTGTCGTCATGGGTACCTGATCAACCCTGGACGGCACGAGGCCACCAGCCCAAAGGAATGGGTATCAATGACAGCCATGAACAGAGGAAGCCGCTATAGCCACCAAACTTCTAAAACGGTCGCAAAGGCATGCCAGGAGTCCACAAACGGACTTTCGGGACTCTAGCGCCAACTTTCAAAATGTGTCGTCATGGGTACCTGACCAACCCTGGCCGGCACAAGGCCACCAGCCCAAAGCAATGGGTATCTAGACAGCCATAACCAGAGGAAGCCGCTAAAGCCACCAAACTTCGCACACGGGCGTGAAGGCATGCCAGGAGTGCACACACGGACTTTCGGGACTCCAGCGCCAACTTTCAAAATGTGTCGTCATGGTTACCTGACCAACCTGGCCGGCCCGAGGCCGCCAGCCCAAAGCAATGGGTGTCAATGAAAGCCATAAACAGAGGAAGCCGCTAAAGCCACCAAACTTTGAAAACGGGTGCGAAGGCATGCCAGGAGTGCACAAACAGACTTTCGGGACTCTAGCGCCAACTTTCAAAATGTGTCGTCATGGGTACCTGATCAACCCTGGCCGGCACGAGGCCGCCAGCCCAAAGCAATGGGTGTCAATGACAGCCATGAACAGAGGAAGCCGCTAAAGCCACCAAACTTCTAAAACGGTCGCAAAGGCATGCCAGGAGTCCACAAACGGACTTTCGGGACTCTAGCGCCAACTTTCAAAATGTGTCGTCATGGGTACCTCGCCGGCACGAGGCCACCAGCCCAAAGCAATGGGTGTCAATGACAGCCATAACCAGAGGAAGCCGCTAAAGCCACCAAAGTTGGCACAATGTCATGAAGGCATGCCAGGAGTCCACACACGGACATTCGGGACTCCAGCGCCTACTTTCAAAATGTGTCGTCATGGGTACCTGACCAACCTGGCCGGCCCGAGGCCCCCAGCCCAAAGCAATGGGTGTCAATGACAGCCATAACCAGAGGAAGCCGCTAAAGCCACCAAACTTTGCACACGGGCGCGAAGTCATGCCAGGAGTGCACACACGGACTTTCGGGACTCCAGCACCAACTTTCAAAATGTGTCGTCATGGTTACCTGACCAACCTGGCCGGCCCGAGGCCGCCAGCCCAAAGCAATGGGTGTCAATGACAGCCATAAACAGAGGAAGCCGCTAAAGCCACCAAACTTCGAAAACGGGCGTGAAGGCATGCCAGGAGTGCACAAACGGACTTTCGGGACTCTAGCGCCAACTTTCAAAATGTGTCGTCATGGGTACCTGACCAACCCTGGCCGGCACGAGGCCACCAGCCCAAAGCAATGGGTATCAATGACAGCCATAAACAGACGAAGCCGCTAAAGCCACCAAACTTGGCACAATGTCATGAAGGCATGCCAGGAGTGCACAAACGGACTTTCGGGACTCTAGCGCCAACTTTCAAAATGTGTCGTCATGGGTACCTGGCCGGCACGAGGCCACCAGCCCAAAGTAATGGGTGTCAATGACAGCCATAACCAGAGGAAGCCGCTAAAGCCACCAAAGTTGGCACAATGTCATGAAGGCATGCCAGGAGTCCACACACGGACTTTCGGGACTCCAGCGCCTACTTTCAAAATGTGTCGTCATGGGTACCTGACCAACCCTGGCCGGCACGAGGCCACCAGCCCAAAGCAATGGGTATCAATGACAGCCATAAACAGACGAAGCCGCTTAAGCCACCAAACTTGGCACAATGTCATGAAGGCATGCCAGGAGTGCACAAACGGACTTTCGGGACTCCAGCGCCAACTTTCAAAATGTGTCGTCATGGGTACCTGATCAACCCTGGCCGGCACGAGGCCACCAGCCCAAAGGAATGGGTATCAATGACAGCCATGAACAGAGGAAGCCGCTATAGCCACCAAACTTCTAAAACGGTCGCAAAGGCATGCCAGGAGTCCACAAACGGACTTTCGGGACTCTAGCGCCAACTTTCAAAATGTGTCGTCATGGGTACCTGACCAACCCTGGCCGGCACAAGGCCACCAGCCCAAAGCAATGGGTATCTAGACAGCCATAACCAGAGGAAGCCGCTAAAGCCACCAAACTTCGCACACGGGCGTGAAGGCATGCCAGGAGTGCACACACGGACTTTCGGGACTCCAGCGCCAACTTTCAAAATGTGTTGTCATGGTTACCTGACCAACCTGGCCGGCCCGAGGCCGCCAGCCCAAAGCAATGGGTGTCAATGAAAGCCATAAACAGAGGAAGCCGCTAAAGCCACCAAACTTTGAAAACGGGTGCGAAGGCATGCCAGGAGTGCACAAACAGACTTTCGGGACTCTAGCGCCAACTTTCAAAATGTGTCGTCATGGGTACCTGATCAACCCTGGCCGGCACGAGGCCGCCAGCCCAAAGCAATGGGTGTCAATGACAGCCATGAACAGAGGAAGCCGCTAAAGCCACCAAACTTCTAAAACGGTCGCAAAGGCATGCCAGGAGTCCACAAACGGACTTTCGGGACTCTAGCGCCAACTTTCAAAATGTGTCGTCATGGGTACCTCGCCGGCACGAGGCCACCAGCCCAAAGCAATGGGTGTCAATGACAGCCATAACCAGAGGAAGCCGCTAAAGCCACCAAAGTTGGCACAATGTCATGAAGGCATGCCAGGAGTCCACACACGGACTTTCGGGACTCCAGCGCCTACTTTCAAAATGTGTCGTCATGGGTACCTGACCAACCTGGCCGGCCCGAGGCCCCCAGCCCAAAGCAATGGGTGTCAATGACAGCCATAACCAGAGGAAGCCGCTAAAGCCACCAAACTTCTTAAACGGTCGCAAAGGCATGCCAGGAGTCCACACACGGACTTTCGGGACTCCAGCGCCTACTTTCAAAATGTGTCGTCATGGGTACCTGACCAACCTGGCCGGCCCGAGGCCGCCAGCCCAAAGCAATGGGTGTCAATGACAGCCATAACCAGAGGAAGCCGCTAAAGCCACCAAACTTCTTAAACGGTCGCAAAGGCATGCCAGGAGTCCACAAACGGACTTTCGGGACTCCAGCGCCAACTTTCAAAATGTGTCGTCATGGTTACCTGACCAACCTGGCCGGCCCGAGGCCGCCAGCCCAAAGCAATGGGTGTCAATGACAGCCATAAACAGAGGAAGCCGCTAAAGCCACCAAACTTGGCACAATGTCATGAAGGCATGCCAGGAGTGCACAAACGGACTTTCGGGACTCTAGCGCCAACTTTCAAAATGTGTCGTCATGGGTACCTGGCCGGCACGAGGCCACCAGCCCAAAGCAATGGGTGTCAATGACAGCCATGAACAGAGGAAGCCGCTAAAGCCACCAAACTTCTAAAACGGTCGCAAAGGCATGCCAGGAGTCCACAAACGGACTTTCGGGACTCTAGCGCCAACTTTCAAAATGTGTCGTCATGGGTACCTGACCAACCCTGGCCGGCACAAGGCCACCAGCCCAAAGCAATGGGTATCAATGACAGCCATAACCAGAGGAAGCCGCTAAAGCCACCAAACTTCGCACACGGGCGCGAAGGCATGCCAGGAGTGCACACATGGACTTTTGGGACTCTAGCGCCAACTTTCAAAATATGTCGTCATGGGTACCTGATCAACCCTGGCCGGCACGAGGCCGCCAGCCCAAAGCAATGGGTGTCAATGACAGCCATAACCAGAGGAAGCCGCTGAAGCCACCAAACTTCTAAAACGGTCGCAAAGGCATGCCAGGAGTCCACAAACGGACTTTCGGGACTCCAGCGCCAACTTTCAAAATGTGTCGTCATGGTTACCTGACCAACCTGGCCGGCCCGAGGCCGCCAGCCCAAAGCAATGGGTGTCAATGACAGCCATAAACAGAGGAAGCCGCTAAAGCCACCAAACTTGGCACAATGTCATGAAGGCATGCCAGGAGTGCACAAACGGACTTTCGGGACTCTAGCGCCAACTTTCAAAATGTGTCGTCATGGGTACCTGGCCGGCACGAGGCCACCAGCCCAAAGCAATGGGTGTCAATGACAGCCATAACCAGAGGAAACCGCTAAAGCCACCAAACTTGGCACAATGTCATGAAGGCATGCCAGGAGTCCACACACGGACTTTCGGGACTCTAGCGCCAACTTTCAAAATGTGTCGTCATGGGTACCTGGCCGGCCCGAGGCCCCCAGCCCAAAGCAATGGGTATCAATGACAGCCATAAACAGAGGAAGCCGCTAAAGCCACCAAACTTCGAAAACGGGCGCAACGGCATGCCAGGAGTCCACACACGGACTTTCGGGACTCCAGCGCCTATTTTCAAAATGTGTCATCATGGGTACCTGACCAACCTGGCCGGCCCGAGGCCGCCAGCCCAAAGCAATGGGTGTCAATGACAGCCATAAACAGAGGAAGCCGCTAAAGCCACCAAACTTCGAAAACGGGCGCAAAGGCATGCCAGGAGTGCACAAACGGACTTTCGGGACTCCAGCGCTAACTTTCAAAATGTGTCGTCATGGGTACCTGATCAACCCTGGACAGCACGAGGCCACCAGCCCAAAGGAATGGGTATCAATGACAGCCATGAACAGAGGAAGCCGCTATAGCCACCAAACTTCTAAAACGGTCGCAAAGGCATGCCAGGAGTCCACAAACGGACTTTCGGGACTCTAGCGCCAACTTTCAAAATGTGTCGTCATGGGTACCTGACCAACCCTGGCCGGCACAAGGCCACCAGCCCAAAGCAATGGGTATCTAGACAGCCATAACCAGAGGAAGCCGCTAAAGCCACCAAACTTCGCACACGGGCGTGAAGGCATGCCAGGAGTGCACACACGGACTTTCGGGACTCCAGCGCCAACTTTCAAAATGTGTCGTCATGGGTACCTGGCCGGCCCGAGGCCCCCAGCCCAAAGCAATGGGTATCAATGACAGCCATAAACAGACGAAGCCGCTAAAGCCACCAAACTTGGCACAATGTCATGAAGGCATGCCAGGAGTGCACAAACGGACTTTCGGGACTCCAGCGCTAACTTTCAAAATGTGTCGTCATGGGTACCTGATCAACCCTGGACAGCACGAGGCCACCAGCCCAAAGGAATGGGTATCAATGACAGCCATGAACAGAGGAAGCCGCTATAGCCACCAAACTTCTAAAACGGTCGCAAAGGCATGCCAGGAGTCCACAAACGGACTTTCGGGACTCTAGCACCAACTTTCAAAATGTGTCGTCATGGGTACCTGACCAACCCTGGCCGGCACAAGGCCACCAGCCCAAAGCAATGGGTATCTAGACAGCCATAACCAGAGGAAGCCGCTAAAGCCACCAAACTTCGCACACGGGCGTGAAGGCATGCCAGGAGTGCACACACGGACTTTCGGGACTCCAGCGCCAACTTTCAAAATGTGTCGTAATGGTTACCTGACCAACCCTGGCCTGCCCGAGGCCGCCAGCCCAAAGCAATGGGTGTCAATGACAGCCATAAACAGAGGAAGCCGCTAAAGCCACCAAACTTTGAAAACGGGCGCGAAGTCATGCCAGGAGTGCACAAACGGACTTTCGGGACTCTAGCGCAAACTTTCAAAATGTGTCGTCATGGGTACCTGACCAACCCTGGCCGGCACAAGGCCACCAGCCCAAAGCAATGGGTATCAATGACAGCCATAACCAGAGGAAGCCGCTAAAGCCACCAAACTTCGCACACGGGCGCGAAGGCATGCCAGGAGTGCACACACGGACTTTCGGGACTCCAGCACCAACTTTCAAAATGTGTCGTCATGGGTACCTGGCCGGCCCGAGGCCCCCAGCCCAAAGCAATGGGTATCAATGACAGCCATAAACAGAGGAAGCCGCTAAAGCCACCAAACTTCGAAAACGGGCGCAACGGCATGCCAGGAGTCCACACACGGACTTTCGGGACTCCAGCGCCTACATTCAAAATGTGTCGTCATGGGTACCTGACCAACCCTGGCCGGCACAAGGCCACCAGCCCAAAGCAATGGGTATCTAGACAGCCATAACCAGAGGAAGCCGCTAAAGCCACCAAACTTCGCACACGGGCGTGAAGGCATGCCAGGAGTGCACACACGGACTTTCGGGACTCCAGCGCCAACTTTCAAAATGTGTCGTCATGGTTACCTGACCAACCTGGCCGGCCCGAGGCCGCCAGCCCAAAGCAATGGGTGTCAATGAAAGCCATAAACAGAGGAAGCCGCTAAAGCCACCAAACTTCGCACACGGGCGCGAAGGCATGCCAGGAGTGCACACACGGACTTTCGGGACTCCAGCGCCAACTTTCAAAATGTGTCGTCATGGGTACCTGACCGGCCCGAGGCCCCCAGCCCAAAGCAATGGGTATCAATGACAGCCATAAACAGAGGAAGCCGCTAAAGCCACCAAACTTCGAAAACGGGCGCAACGGCATGCCAGGAGTCCACACACGGACTTTCGGGACTCCAGCGCCTACTTTCAAAATGTGTCGTCATGGGTACCTGACCAACCCTGGCCGGCACGAGGCCACCAGCCCAAAGCAATGGGTATCAATGACAGCCATAAACAGAGGAAGCCGCTAAAGCCACCAAACTTCGAAAACGGGCGCGAAGGCATGCCAGGAGTGCACAAACGGACTTTCGGGACTCTAGCGCCAACTTTCAAAATGTGTCGTCATGGGTACCTGACCAACCCTGGCCGGCACGAGGCCACCAGCCCAAAGCAATGGGTGTCAATGACAGCCATAACCAGAGGAAGCCGCTAAAGCCACCAAACTTGGCACAATGTCATGAAGGCATGCCAGGAGTGCACAAACGGACTTTCGGGACTCCAGCGCCAACTTTCAAAATGTGTCGTCATGGGTACCTGATCAACCCTGGCCGGCACGAGGCCACCAGCCCAAAGGAATGGGTATCAATGACAGCCATGAACAGAGGAAGCCGCTATAGCCACCAAACTTCGCACACGGGCGTGAAGGCATGCCAGGAGTCCACAAACGGACTTTCGGGACTCTAGCGCCAACTTTCAAAATGTGTCGTCATGGGTACCTGACCAACCCTGGCTGGCACAAGGCCACCAGCCCAAAGCAATGGGTATCTAGACAGCCATAACCAGAGGAAGCCGCTAAAGCCACCAAACTTCGCACACGGGCGCGAAGGCATGCCAGGAGTGCACACACGGACTTTCGGGACTCCAGCGCCAACTTTCAAAATGTGTCGTCATGGTTACCTGACCAACCTGGCCGGCCCGAGGCCGCCAGCCCAAAGCAATGGGTGTCAATGACAGCCATAACCAGAGGAAGCCGCTAAAGCCACCAAACTTCTAAAACGGTCGCAAAGGCATGCCAGGAGTCCACAAACGGACTTTCGGGACTCCAGCGCCAACTTTCAAAATGTGTCGTCATGGTTACCTGACCAACCTGGCCGGCCCGAGGCCGCCAGCCCAAAGCAATGGGTGTCAATGACAGCCATAAACAGAGGAAGCCGCTAAAGCCACCAAACTTGGCACAATGTCATGAAGGCATGCCAGGAGTGCACAAACGGACTTTCGGGACTCTAGCGCCAACTTTCAAAATGTGTCGTCATGGGTACCTGGCCGGCACGAGGCCACCAGCCCAAAGCAATGGGTGTCAATGACAGCCATAACCAGAGGAAGCCGCTAAAGCCACCAAACTTGGCACAATGTCATGAAGGCATGCCAGGAGTGCACAAACGGACTTTCGGGACTCCAGCGCCAACTTTCAAAATGTGTCGTCATGGGTACCTGATCAACCCTGGCCGGCACGAGGCCACCAGCCCAAAGGAATGGGTATCAATGACAGCCATGAACAGAGGAAGCCGCTATAGCCACCAAACTTCGCACACGGGCGTGAAGGCATGCCAGGAGTCCACAAACGGACTTTCGGGACTCTAGCGCCAACTTTCAAAATGTGTCGTCATGGGTACCTGACCAACCCTGGCTGGCACAAGGCCACCAGCCCAAAGCAATGGGTATCTAGACAGCCATAACCAGAGGAAGCCGCTAAAGCCACCAAACTTCGCACACGGGCGCGAAGGCATGCCAGGAGTGCACACACGGACTTTCGGGACTCCAGCGCCAACTTTCAAAATGTGTCGTCATGGTTACCTGACCAACCTGGCCGGCCCGAGGCCGCCAGCCCAAAGCAATGGGTGTCAATGACAGCCATAACCAGAGGAAGCCGCTAAAGCCACCAAACTTCTAAAACGGTCGCAAAGGCATGCCAGGAGTCCACAAACGGACTTTCGGGACTCCAGCGCCAACTTTCAAAATGTGTCGTCATGGTTACCTGACCAACCTGGCCGGCCCGAGGCCGCCAGCCCAAAGCAATGGGTGTCAATGACAGCCATAAACAGAGGAAGCCGCTAAAGCCACCAAACTTGGCACAATGTCATGAAGGCATGCCAGGAGTGCACAAACGGACTTTCGGGACTCTAGCGCCAACTTTCAAAATGTGTCGTCATGGGTACCTGGCCGGCACGAGGCCACCAGCCCAAAGCAATGGGTGTCAATGACAGCCATAACCAGAGGAAACCGCTAAAGCCACCAAACTTGGCACAATGTCATGAAGGCATGCCAGGAGTCCACACACGGACTTTCGGGACTCCAGCGCCTACTTTCAAAATTTGTCGTCATGGGTACCTGGCCGGCCCGAGGCCCCCAGCCCAAAGCAATGGGTATCAATGACAGCCATAAACAGAGGAAGCCGCTAAAGCCACCAAACTTCGAAAACGGGCGCAACGGCATGCCAGGAGTCCACACACGGACTTTCGGGACTCCAGCGCCTACTTTCAAAATGTGTCATCACGGGTACCTGACCAACCTGGCCAGCCCGAGGCCGCCAGCCCAAAGCAATGGGTGTCAATGACAGCCATAAACAGAGGAAGCCGCTAAAGCCACCAAACTTCGAAAACGGGTGCGAAGGCATGCCAGGAGTGCACAAACGGACTTTCGGGACTCTAGCGCCAACTTTCAAAATGTGTCGTCATGGGTACCTGACCAACCCTGGCCGGCACGAGGCCACCAGCCCAAAGCAATGGGTATCAATGACAGCCATTAACAGACGAAGCCGCTAAAGCCACCAAACTTGGCACAATGTCATGAAGGCATGCCAGGAGTGCACAAACGGACTTTCGGGACTCCAGCGCCAACTTTCAAAATGTGTCGTCATGGGTACCTGATCAACCCTGGACAGCACGAGGCCACCAGCCCAAAGGAATGGGTATCAATGACAGCCATGAACAGAGGAAGCCGCTATAGCCACCAAACTTCTAAAACGGTCGCAAAGGCATGCCAGGAGTCCACAAACGGACTTTCGGGACTCTAGCGCCAACTTTCAAAATGTGTCGTCATGGGTACCTGGCCGGCCCGAGGCCCCCAGCCCAAAGCAATGGGTATCAATGACAGCCATAAACAGAGGAAGCCGCTAAAGCCACCAAACTTCGAAAACGGGCGCAACGGCATGCCAGGAGTCCACACACGGACTTTCGGGACTCCAGCGCCTACTTTCAAAATGTGTCATCATGGGTACCTGACCAACCTGGCCGGCCCGAGGCCGCCAGCCCAAAGCAATGGGTGTCAATGACAGCCATAAACAGAGGAAGCCGCTAAAGCCACCAAACTTCGAAAACGGGCACGAAGGCATGCCAGGAGTGCACAAACGGACTTTCGGGACTCTAGCGCCAACTTTCAAAATGTGTCGTCATGGGTACCTGGCCGGCACGAGGCCACCAGCCCAAAGTAATGGGTGTCAATGACAGCCATAACCAGAGGAAGCCGCTAAAGCCACCAAAGTTGGCACAATGTCATGAAGGCATGCCAGGAGTCCACACACGGACTTTCGGGACTCCAGCGCCTACTTTCAAAATGTGTCGTCATGGGTACCTGACCAACCCTGGCCGGCACGAGGCCACCAGCCCAAAGCAATGGGTATCAATGACAGCCATAAACAGACGAAGCCGCTTAAGCCACCAAACTTGGCACAATGTCATGAAGGCATGCCAGGAGTGCACAAACGGACTTTCGGGACTCCAGCGCCAACTTTCAAAATGTGTCGTCATGGGTACCTGATCAACCCTGGCCGGCACGAGGCCACCAGCCCAAAGGAATGGGTATCAATGACAGCCATGAACAGAGGAAGCCGCTATAGCCACCAAACTTCTAAAACGGTCGCAAAGGCATGCCAGGAGTCCACAAACGGACTTTCGGGACTCTAGCGCCAACTTTCAAAATGTGTCGTCATGGGTACCTGACCAACCCTGGCCGGCACAAGGCCACCAGCCCAAAGCAATGGGTATCTAGACAGCCATAACCAGAGGAAGCCGCTAAAGCCACCAAACTTCGCACACGGGCGTGAAGGCATGCCAGGAGTGCACACACGGACTTTCGGGACTCCAGCGCCAACTTTCAAAATGTGTTGTCATGGTTACCTGACCAACCTGGCCGGCCCGAGGCCGCCAGCCCAAAGCAATGGGTGTCAATGACAGCCATAACCAGAGGAAGCCGCTAAAGCCACCAAACTTCTTAAACGGTCGCAAAGGCATGCCAGGAGTCCACAAACGGACTTTCGGGACTCCAGCGCCAACTTTCAAAATGTGTCGTCATGGTTACCTGACCAACCTGGCCGGCCCGAGGCCGCCAGCCCAAAGCAATGGGTGTCAATGACAGCCATAAACAGAGGAAGCCGCTAAAGCCACCAAACTTGGCACAATGTCATGAAGGCATGCCAGGAGTGCACAAACGGACTTTCGGGACTCTAGCGCCAACTTTCAAAATGTGTCGTCATGGGTACCTGGCCGGCACGAGGCCACCAGCCCAAAGCAATGGGTGTCAATGACAGCCATAACCAGAGGAAACCGCTAAAGCCACCAAACTTGGCACAATGTCATGAAGGCATGCCAGGAGTCCACACACGGACTTTCGGGACTCTAGCGCCAACTTTCAAAATGTGTCGTCATGGGTACCTGACCAACCCTGGCCGGCACGAGGCCACCAGCCCAAAGCAATGGGTATCAATGACAGCCATAAACAGACGAAGCCGCTAAAGCCACCAAACTTGGCACAATGTCATGAAGGCATGCCAGGAGTGCACAAACGGACTTTCGGGACTCCAGCGCCAACTTTCAAAATGTGTCGTCATGGGTACCTGATCAACCCTGGACGGCACGAGGCCACCAGCCCAAAGGAATGGGTATCAATGACAGCCATGAACAGAGGAAGCCGCTATAGCCACCAAACTTCTAAAACGGTCGCAAAGGCATGCCAGGAGTCCACAAACGGACTTTCGGGACTCTAGCGCCAACTTTCAAAATGTGTCGTCATGGGTACCTGACCAACCCTGGCCGGCACAAGGCCACCAGCCCAAAGCAATGGGTATCTAGACAGCCATAACCAGAGGAAGCCGCTAAAGCCACCAAACTTCGCACACGGGCGTGAAGGCATGCCAGGAGTGCACACACAGACTTTCGGGACTCCAGCGCCAACTTTCAAAATGTGTCGTCATGGTTACCTGACCAACCTGGCCGGCCCGAGGCCGCCAGCCCAAAGCAATGGGTGTCAATGAAAGCCATAAACAGAGGAAGCCGCTAAAGCCACCAAACTTTGAAAACGGGTGCGAAGGCATGCCAGGAGTGCACAAACAGACTTTCGGGACTCTAGCGCCAACTTTCAAAATGTGTCGTCATGGGTACCTGATCAACCCTGGCCGGCACGAGGCCGCCAGCCCAAAGCAATGGGTGTCAATGACAGCCATGAACAGAGGAAGCCGCTAAAGCCACCAAACTTCTAAAACGGTCGCAAAGGCATGCCAGGAGTCCACAAACGGACTTTCGGGACTCTAGCGCCAACTTTCAAAATGTGTCGTCATGGGTACCTCGCCGGCACGAGGCCACCAGCCCAAAGCAATGGGTGTCAATGACAGCCATAACCAGAGGAAGCCGCTAAAGCCACCAAAGTTGGCACAATGTCATGAAGGCATGCCAGGAGTCCACACACGGACTTTCGGGACTCCAGCGCCTACTTTCAAAATGTGTCGTCATGGGTACCTGACCAACCTGGCCGGCCCGAGGCCCCCAGCCCAAAGCAATGGGTGTCAATGACAGCCATAACCAGAGGAAGCCGCTAAAGCCACCAAACTTTGCACACGGGCGCGAAGTCATGCCAGGAGTGCACACACGGACTTTCGGGACTCCAGCACCAACTTTCAAAATGTGTCGTCATGGTTACCTGACCAACCTGGCCGGCCCGAGGCCGCCAGCCCAAAGCAATGGGTGTCAATGACAGCCATAAACAGAGGAAGCCGCTAAAGCCACCAAACTTCGAAAACGGGCGTGAAGGCATGCCAGGAGTGCACAAACGGACTTTCGGGACTCTAGCGCCAACTTTCAAAATGTGTCGTCATGGGTACCTGACCAACCCTGGCCGGCACGAGGCCACCAGCCCAAAGCAATGGGTATCAATGACAGCCATAAACAGACGAAGCCGCTAAAGCCACCAAACTTGGCACAATGTCATGAAGGCATGCCAGGAGTGCACAAACGGACTTTCGGGACTCTAGCGCCAACTTTCAAAATGTGTCGTCATGGGTACCTGGCTGGCACGAGGCCACCAGCCCAAAGTAATGGGTGTCAATGACAGCCATAACCAGAGGAAGCCGCTAAAGCCACCAAAGTTGGCACAATGTCATGAAGGCATGCCAGGAGTCCACACACGGACTTTCGGGACTCCAGCGCCTACTTTCAAAATGTGTCGTCATGGGTACCTGACCAACCCTGGCCGGCACGAGGCCACCAGCCCAAAGCAATGGGTATCAATGACAGCCATAAACAGACGAAGCCGCTTAAGCCACCAAACTTGGCACAATGTCATGAAGGCATGCCAGGAGTGCACAAACGGACTTTCGGGACTCCAGCGCCAACTTTCAAAATGTGTCGTCATGGGTACCTGATCAACCCTGGCCGGCACGAGGCCACCAGCCCAAAGGAATGGGTATCAATGACAGCCATGAACAGAGGAAGCTGCTATAGCCACCAAACTTCTAAAACGGTCGCAAAGGCATGCCAGGAGTCCACAAACGGACTTTCGGGACTCTAGCGCCAACTTTCAAAATGTGTCGTCATGGGTACCTGACCAACCCTGGCCGGCACAAGGCCACCAGCCCAAAGCAATGGGTATCTAGACAGCCATAACCAGAGGAAGCCGCTAAAGCCACCAAACTTCGCACACGGGCGTGAAGGCATGCCAGGAGTGCACACACGGACTTTCGGGACTCCAGCGCCAACTTTCAAAATGTGTTGTCATGGTTACCTGACCAACCTGGCCGGCCCGAGGCCGCCAGCCCAAAGCAATGGGTGTCAATGACAGCCATAACCAGAGGAAGCCGCTAAAGCCACCAAACTTCTTAAACGGTCGCAAAGGCATGCCAGGAGTCCACAAACGGACTTTCGGGACTCCAGCGCCAACTTTCAAAATGTGTCGTCATGGTTACCTGACCAACCTGGCCGGCCCGAGGCCGCCAGCCCAAAGCAATGGGTGTCAATGACAGCCATAAACAGAGGAAGCCGCTAAAGCCACCAAACTTGGCACAATGTCATGAAGGCATGCCAGGAGTGCACAAACGGACTTTCGGGACTCTAGCGCCAACTTTCAAAATGTGTCGTCATGGGTACCTGGCCGGCACGAGGCCACCAGCCCAAAGCAATGGGTGTCAATGACAGCCATAACCAGAGGAAACCGCTAAAGCCACCAAACTTGGCACAATGTCATGAAGGCATGCCAGGAGTCCACACACGGACTTTCGGGACTCTAGCGCCAACTTTCAAAATGTGTCGTCATGGGTACCTGACCAACCCTGGCCGGCACGAGGCCACCAGCCCAAAGCAATGGGTATCAATGACAGCCATAAACAGACGAAGCCGCTAAAGCCACCAAACTTGGCACAATGTCATGAAGGCATGCCAGGAGTGCACAAACGGACTTTCGGGACTCCAGCGCCAACTTTCAAAATGTGTCGTCATGGGTACCTGATCAACCCTGGACGGCACGAGGCCACCAGCCCAAAGGAATGGGTATCAATGACAGCCATGAACAGAGGAAGCCGCTATAGCCACCAAACTTCTAAAACGGTCGCAAAGGCATGCCAGGAGTCCACAAACGGACTTTCGGGACTCTAGCGCCAACTTTCAAAATGTGTCGTCATGGGTACCTGACCAACCCTGGCCGGCACAAGGCCACCAGCCCAAAGCAATGGGTATCTAGACAGCCATAACCAGAGGAAGCCGCTAAAGCCACCAAACTTCGCACACGGGCGTGAAGGCATGCCAGGAGTGCACACACAGACTTTCGGGACTCCAGCGCCAACTTTCAAAATGTGTCGTCATGGTTACCTGACCAACCTGGCCGGCCCGAGGCCGCCAGCCCAAAGCAATGGGTGTCAATGAAAGCCATAAACAGAGGAAGCCGCTAAAGCCACCAAACTTTGAAAACGGGTGCGAAGGCATGCCAGGAGTGCACAAACAGACTTTCGGGACTCTAGCGCCAACTTTCAAAATGTGTCGTCATGGGTACCTGATCAACCCTGGCCGGCACGAGGCCGCCAGCCCAAAGCAATGGGTGTCAATGACAGCCATGAACAGAGGAAGCCGCTAAAGCCACCAAACTTCTAAAACGGTCGCAAAGGCATGCCAGGAGTCCACAAACGGACTTTCGGGACTCTAGCGCCAACTTTCAAAATGTGTCGTCATGGGTACCTCGCCGGCACGAGGCCACCAGCCCAAAGCAATGGGTGTCAATGACAGCCATAACCAGAGGAAGCCGCTAAAGCCACCAAAGTTGGCACAATGTCATGAAGGCATGCCAGGAGTCCACACACGGACTTTCGGGACTCCAGCGCCTACTTTCAAAATGTGTCGTCATGGGTACCTGACCAACCTGGCCGGCCCGAGGCCCCCAGCCCAAAGCAATGGGTGTCAATGACAGCCATAACCAGAGGAAGCCGCTAAAGCCACCAAACTTTGCACACGGGCGCGAAGTCATGCCAGGAGTGCACACACGGACTTTCGGGACTCCAGCACCAACTTTCAAAATGTGTCGTCATGGTTACCTGACCAACCTGGCCGGCCCGAGGCCGCCAGCCCAAAGCAATGGGTGTCAATGACAGCCATAAACAGAGGAAGCCGCTAAAGCCACCAAACTTCGAAAACGGGCGTGAAGGCATGCCAGGAGTGCACAAACGGACTTTCGGGACTCTAGCGCCAACTTTCAAAATGTGTCGTCATGGGTACCTGACCAACCCTGGCCGGCACGAGGCCACCAGCCCAAAGCAATGGGTATCAATGACAGCCATAAACAGACGAAGCCGCTAAAGCCACCAAACTTGGCACAATGTCATGAAGGCATGCCAGGAGTGCACAAACGGACTTTCGGGACTCTAGCGCCAACTTTCAAAATGTGTCGTCATGGGTACCTGGCTGGCACGAGGCCACCAGCCCAAAGTAATGGGTGTCAATGACAGCCATAACCAGAGGAAGCCGCTAAAGCCACCAAAGTTGGCACAATGTCATGAAGGCATGCCAGGAGTCCACACACGGACTTTCGGGACTCCAGCGCCTACTTTCAAAATGTGTCGTCATGGGTACCTGACCAACCCTGGCCGGCACGAGGCCACCAGCCCAAAGCAATGGGTATCAATGACAGCCATAAACAGACGAAGCCGCTTAAGCCACCAAACTTGGCACAATGTCATGAAGGCATGCCAGGAGTGCACAAACGGACTTTCGGGACTCCAGCGCCAACTTTCAAAATGTGTCGTCATGGGTACCTGATCAACCCTGGCCGGCACGAGGCCACCAGCCCAAAGGAATGGGTATCAATGACAGCCATGAACAGAGGAAGCTGCTATAGCCACCAAACTTCTAAAACGGTCGCAAAGGCATGCCAGGAGTCCACAAACGGACTTTCGGGACTCTAGCGCCAACTTTCAAAATGTGTCGTCATGGGTACCTGACCAACCCTGGCCGGCACAAGGCCACCAGCCCAAAGCAATGGGTATCTAGACAGCCATAACCAGAGGAAGCCGCTAAAGCCACCAAACTTCGCACACGGGCGTGAAGGCATGCCAGGAGTGCACACACGGACTTTCGGGACTCCAGCGCCAACTTTCAAAATGTGTTGTCATGGTTACCTGACCAACCTGGCCGGCCCGAGGCCGCCAGCCCAAAGCAATGGGTGTCAATGACAGCCATAACCAGAGGAAGCCGCTAAAGCCACCAAACTTCTTAAACGGTCGCAAAGGCATGCCAGGAGTCCACAAACGGACTTTCGGGACTCCAGCGCCAACTTTCAAAATGTGTCGTCATGGTTACCTGACCAACCTGGCCGGCCCGAGGCCGCCAGCCCAAAGCAATGGGTGTCAATGACAGCCATAAACAGAGGAAGCCGCTAAAGCCACCAAACTTGGCACAATGTCATGAAGGCATGCCAGGAGTGCACAAACGGACTTTCGGGACTCTAGCGCCAACTTTCAAAATGTGTCGTCATGGGTACCTGGCCGGCACGAGGCCACCAGCCCAAAGCAATGGGTGTCAATGACAGCCATAACCAGAGGAAACCGCTAAAGCCACCAAACTTGGCACAATGTCATGAAGGCATGCCAGGAGTCCACACACGGACTTTCGGGACTCTAGCGCCAACTTTCAAAATGTGTCGTCATGGGTACCTGACCAACCCTGGCCGGCACGAGGCCACCAGCCCAAAGCAATGGGTATCAATGACAGCCATAAACAGACGAAGCCGCTAAAGCCACCAAACTTCTAACAATGTCATGAAGGCATGCCAGGAGTGCACAAATGGACTTTCGGGACTCCAGCGCCAACTTTCAAAATGTGTCGTCATGGGTACCTGATCAACCCTGGACGGCACGAGGCCACCAGCCCAAAGGAATGGGTATCAATGACAGCCATGAACAGAGGAAGCCGCTATAGCCACCAAACTTCTAAAACGGTCGCAAAGGCATGCCAGGAGTCCACAAACGGACTTTCGGGACTCTAGCGCCAACTTTCAAAATGTGTCGTCATGGGTACCTGACCAACCCTGGCCGGCACAAGGCCACCAGCCCAAAGCAATGGGTATCTAGACAGCCATAACCAGAGGAAGCCGCTAAAGCCACCAAACTTCGCACACGGGCGTGAAGGCATGCCAGGAGTGCACACACGGACTTTCGGGACTCCAGCGCCAACTTTCAAAATGTGTCGTCATGGTTACCTGACCAACCTGGCCGGCCCGAGGCCGCCAGCCCAAAGCAATGGGTGTCAATGAAAGCCATAAACAGAGGAAGCCGCTAAAGCCACCAAACTTTGAAAACGGGTGCGAAGGCATGCCAGGAGTGCACAAACAGACTTTCGGGACTCTAGCGCCAACTTTCAAAATGTGTCGTCATGGGTACCTGATCAACCCTGGCCGGCACGAGGCCGCCAGCCCAAAGCAATGGGTGTCAATGACAGCCATGAACAGAGGAAGCCGCTAAAGCCACCAAACTTCTAAAACGGTCGCAAAGGCATGCCAGGAGTCCACAAACGGACTTTCGGGACTCTAGCGCCAACTTTCAAAATGTGTCGTCATGGGTACCTCGCCGGCACGAGGCCACCAGCCCAAAGCAATGGGTGTCAATGACAGCCATAACCAGAGGAAGCCGCTAAAGCCACCAAAGTTGGCACAATGTCATGAAGGCATGCCAGGAGTCCACACACGGACATTCGGGACTCCAGCGCCTACTTTCAAAATGTGTCGTCATGGGTACCTGACCAACCTGGCCGGCCCGAGGCCCCCAGCCCAAAGCAATGGGTGTCAATGACAGCCATAACCAGAGGAAGCCGCTAAAGCCACCAAACTTTGCACACGGGCGCGAAGTCATGCCAGGAGTGCACACACGGACTTTCGGGACTCCAGCACCAACTTTCAAAATGTGTCGTCATGGTTACCTGACCAACCTGGCCGGCCCGAGGCCGCCAGCCCAAAGCAATGGGTGTCAATGACAGCCATAAACAGAGGAAGCCGCTAAAGCCACCAAACTTCGAAAACGGGCGTGAAGGCATGCCAGGAGTGCACAAACGGACTTTCGGGACTCTAGCGCCAACTTTCAAAATGTGTCGTCATGGGTACCTGACCAACCCTGGCCGGCACGAGGCCACCAGCCCAAAGCAATGGGTATCAATGACAGCCATAAACAGACGAAGCCGCTAAAGCCACCAAACTTGGCACAATGTCATGAAGGCATGCCAGGAGTGCACAAACGGACTTTCGGGACTCTAGCGCCAACTTTCAAAATGTGTCGTCATGGGTACCTGGCCGGCACGAGGCCACCAGCCCAAAGTAATGGGTGTCAATGACAGCCATAACCAGAGGAAGCCGCTAAAGCCACCAAAGTTGGCACAATGTCATGAAGGCATGCCAGGAGTCCACACACGGACTTTCGGGACTCCAGCGCCTACTTTCAAAATGTGTCGTCATGGGTACCTGACCAACCCTGGCCGGCACGAGGCCACCAGCCCAAAGCAATGGGTATCAATGACAGCCATAAACAGACGAAGCCGCTTAAGCCACCAAACTTGGCACAATGTCATGAAGGCATGCCAGGAGTGCACAAACGGACTTTCGGGACTCCAGCGCCAACTTTCAAAATGTGTCGTCATGGGTACCTGATCAACCCTGGCCGGCACGAGGCCACCAGCCCAAAGGAATGGGTATCAATGACAGCCATGAACAGAGGAAGCCGCTATAGCCACCAAACTTCTAAAACGGTCGCAAAGGCATGCCAGGAGTCCACAAACGGACTTTCGGGACTCTAGCGCCAACTTTCAAAATGTGTCGTCATGGGTACCTGACCAACCCTGGCCGGCACAAGGCCACCAGCCCAAAGCAATGGGTATCTAGACAGCCATAACCAGAGGAAGCCGCTAAAGCCACCAAACTTCGCACACGGGCGTGAAGGCATGCCAGGAGTGCACACACGGACTTTCGGGACTCCAGCGCCAACTTTCAAAATGTGTTGTCATGGTTACCTGACCAACCTGGCCGGCCCGAGGCCGCCAGCCCAAAGCAATGGGTGTCAATGAAAGCCATAAACAGAGGAAGCCGCTAAAGCCACCAAACTTTGAAAACGGGTGCGAAGGCATGCCAGGAGTGCACAAACAGACTTTCGGGACTCTAGCGCCAACTTTCAAAATGTGTCGTCATGGGTACCTGATCAACCCTGGCCGGCACGAGGCCGCCAGCCCAAAGCAATGGGTGTCAATGACAGCCATGAACAGAGGAAGCCGCTAAAGCCACCAAACTTCTAAAACGGTCGCAAAGGCATGCCAGGAGTCCACAAACGGACTTTCGGGACTCTAGCGCCAACTTTCAAAATGTGTCGTCATGGGTACCTCGCCGGCACGAGGCCACCAGCCCAAAGCAATGGGTGTCAATGACAGCCATAACCAGAGGAAGCCGCTAAAGCCACCAAAGTTGGCACAATGTCATGAAGGCATGCCAGGAGTCCACACACGGACTTTCGGGACTCCAGCGCCTACTTTCAAAATGTGTCGTCATGGGTACCTGACCAACCTGGCCGGCCCGAGGCCCCCAGCCCAAAGCAATGGGTGTCAATGACAGCCATAACCAGAGGAAGCCGCTAAAGCCACCAAACTTCTTAAACGGTCGCAAAGGCATGCCAGGAGTCCACACACGGACTTTCGGGACTCCAGCGCCTACTTTCAAAATGTGTCGTCATGGGTACCTGACCAACCTGGCCGGCCCGAGGCCGCCAGCCCAAAGCAATGGGTGTCAATGACAGCCATAACCAGAGGAAGCCGCTAAAGCCACCAAACTTCTTAAACGGTCGCAAAGGCATGCCAGGAGTCCACAAACGGACTTTCGGGACTCCAGCGCCAACTTTCAAAATGTGTCGTCATGGTTACCTGACCAACCTGGCCGGCCCGAGGCCGCCAGCCCAAAGCAATGGGTGTCAATGACAGCCATAAACAGAGGAAGCCGCTAAAGCCACCAAACTTGGCACAATGTCATGAAGGCATGCCAGGAGTGCACAAACGGACTTTCGGGACTCTAGCGCCAACTTTCAAAATGTGTCGTCATGGGTACCTGGCCGGCACGAGGCCACCAGCCCAAAGCAATGGGTGTCAATGACAGCCATGAACAGAGGAAGCCGCTAAAGCCACCAAACTTCTAAAACGGTCGCAAAGGCATGCCAGGAGTCCACAAACGGACTTTCGGGACTCTAGCGCCAACTTTCAAAATGTGTCGTCATGGGTACCTGACCAACCCTGGCCGGCACAAGGCCACCAGCCCAAAGCAATGGGTATCAATGACAGCCATAACCAGAGGAAGCCGCTAAAGCCACCAAACTTCGCACACGGGCGCGAAGGCATGCCAGGAGTGCACACATGGACTTTTGGGACTCTAGCGCCAACTTTCAAAATATGTCGTCATGGGTACCTGATCAACCCTGGCCGGCACGAGGCCGCCAGCCCAAAGCAATGGGTGTCAATGACAGCCATAACCAGAGGAAGCCGCTGAAGCCACCAAACTTCTAAAACGGTCGCAAAGGCATGCCAGGAGTCCACAAACGGACTTTCGGGACTCCAGCGCCAACTTTCAAAATGTGTCGTCATGGTTACCTGACCAACCTGGCCGGCCCGAGGCCGCCAGCCCAAAGCAATGGGTGTCAATGACAGCCATAAACAGAGGAAGCCGCTAAAGCCACCAAACTTGGCACAATGTCATGAAGGCATGCCAGGAGTGCACAAACGGACTTTCGGGACTCTAGCGCCAACTTTCAAAATGTGTCGTCATGGGTACCTGGCCGGCACGAGGCCACCAGCCCAAAGCAATGGGTGTCAATGACAGCCATAACCAGAGGAAACCGCTAAAGCCACCAAACTTGGCACAATGTCATGAAGGCATGCCAGGAGTCCACACACGGACTTTCGGGACTCTAGCGCCAACTTTCAAAATGTGTCGTCATGGGTACCTGGCCGGCCCGAGGCCCCCAGCCCAAAGCAATGGGTATCAATGACAGCCATAAACAGAGGAAGCCGCTAAAGCCACCAAACTTCGAAAACGGGCGCAACGGCATGCCAGGAGTCCACACACGGACTTTCGGGACTCCAGCGCCTATTTTCAAAATGTGTCATCATGGGTACCTGACCAACCTGGCCGGCCCGAGGCCGCCAGCCCAAAGCAATGGGTGTCAATGACAGCCATAAACAGAGGAAGCCGCTAAAGCCACCAAACTTCGAAAACGGGCGCAAAGGCATGCCAGGAGTGCACAAACGGACTTTCGGGACTCCAGCGCTAACTTTCAAAATGTGTCGTCATGGGTACCTGATCAACCCTGGACAGCACGAGGCCACCAGCCCAAAGGAATGGGTATCAATGACAGCCATGAACAGAGGAAGCCGCTATAGCCACCAAACTTCTAAAACGGTCGCAAAGGCATGCCAGGAGTCCACAAACGGACTTTCGGGACTCTAGCGCCAACTTTCAAAATGTGTCGTCATGGGTACCTGACCAACCCTGGCCGGCACAAGGCCACCAGCCCAAAGCAATGGGTATCTAGACAGCCATAACCAGAGGAAGCCGCTAAAGCCACCAAACTTCGCACACGGGCGTGAAGGCATGCCAGGAGTGCACACACGGACTTTCGGGACTCCAGCGCCAACTTTCAAAATGTGTCGTCATGGGTACCTGGCCGGCCCGAGGCCCCCAGCCCAAAGCAATGGGTATCAATGACAGCCATAAACAGACGAAGCCGCTAAAGCCACCAAACTTGGCACAATGTCATGAAGGCATGCCAGGAGTGCACAAACGGACTTTCGGGACTCCAGCGCTAACTTTCAAAATGTGTCGTCATGGGTACCTGATCAACCCTGGACAGCACGAGGCCACCAGCCCAAAGGAATGGGTATCAATGACAGCCATGAACAGAGGAAGCCGCTATAGCCACCAAACTTCTAAAACGGTCGCAAAGGCATGCCAGGAGTCCACAAACGGACTTTCGGGACTCTAGCACCAACTTTCAAAATGTGTCGTCATGGGTACCTGACCAACCCTGGCCGGCACAAGGCCACCAGCCCAAAGCAATGGGTATCTAGACAGCCATAACCAGAGGAAGCCGCTAAAGCCACCAAACTTCGCACACGGGCGTGAAGGCATGCCAGGAGTGCACACACGGACTTTCGGGACTCCAGCGCCAACTTTCAAAATGTGTCGTAATGGTTACCTGACCAACCCTGGCCTGCCCGAGGCCGCCAGCCCAAAGCAATGGGTGTCAATGACAGCCATAAACAGAGGAAGCCGCTAAAGCCACCAAACTTTGAAAACGGGCGCGAAGTCATGCCAGGAGTGCACAAACGGACTTTCGGGACTCTAGCGCAAACTTTCAAAATGTGTCGTCATGGGTACCTGACCAACCCTGGCCGGCACAAGGCCACCAGCCCAAAGCAATGGGTATCAATGACAGCCATAACCAGAGGAAGCCGATAAAGCCACCAAACTTCGCACACGGGCGCGAAGGCATGCCAGGAGTGCACACACGGACTTTCGGGACTCCAGCACCAACTTTCAAAATGTGTCGTCATGGGTACCTGGCCGGCCCGAGGCCCCCAGCCCAAAGCAATGGGTATCAATGACAGCCATAAACAGAGGAAGCCGCTAAAGCCACCAAACTTCGAAAACGGGCGCAACGGCATGCCAGGAGTCCACACACGGACTTTCGGGACTCCAGCGCCTACATTCAAAATGTGTCGTCATGGGTACCTGACCAACCCTGGCCGGCACAAGGCCACCAGCCCAAAGCAATGGGTATCTAGACAGCCATAACCAGAGGAAGCCGCTAAAGCCACCAAACTTCGCACACGGGCGTGAAGGCATGCCAGGAGTGCACACACGGACTTTCGGGACTCCAGCGCCAACTTTCAAAATGTGTCGTCATGGTTACCTGACCAACCTGGCCGGCCCGAGGCCGCCAGCCCAAAGCAATGGGTGTCAATGAAAGCCATAAACAGAGGAAGCCGCTAAAGCCACCAAACTTCGCACACGGGCGCGAAGGCATGCCAGGAGTGCACACACGGACTTTCGGGACTCCAGCGCCAACTTTCAAAATGTGTCGTCATGGGTACCTGACCGGCCCGAGGCCCCCAGCCCAAAGCAATGGGTATCAATGACAGCCATAAACAGAGGAAGCCGCTAAAGCCACCAAACTTCGAAAACGGGCGCAACGGCATGCCAGGAGTCCACACACGGACTTTCGGGACTCCAGCGCCTACTTTCAAAATGTGTCGTCATGGGTACCTGACCAACCCTGGCCGGCACGAGGCCACCAGCCCAAAGCAATGGGTATCAATGACAGCCATAAACAGAGGAAGCCGCTAAAGCCACCAAACTTCGAAAACGGGCGCGAAGGCATGCCAGGAGTGCACAAACGGACTTTCGGGACTCTAGCGCCAACTTTCAAAATGTGTCGTCATGGGTACCTGACCAACCCTGGCCGGCACGAGGCCGCCAGCCCAAAGCAATGGGTGTCAATGACAGCCATGAACAGAGGAAGCCGCTAAAGCCACCAAACTTCTAAAACGGTCGCAAAGGCATGCCAGGAGTCCACAAACGGACTCTCGGGACTCTAGCGCCAACTTTCAAAATGTGTCGTCATGGGTACCTGACCAACCCTGGCCGGCACAAGGCCACCAGCCCAAAGCAATGGGTATCAATGACAGCCATAACCAGAGGAAGCCGCTAAAGCCACCAAACTTCGCACACGGGCGCGAAGGCATGCCAGGAGTGCACACACGGACTTTCGGGACTCCAGCGCCAACTTTCAAAATGTGTCGTCATGGTTACCTGACCAACCTGGCCGGCCCGAGGCCGCCAGCCCAAAGCAATGGGTGTCAATGACAGCCATAAACAGAGGAAGCCGCTAAAGCCACCAAACTTCGAAAACGGGCGCGAAGGCATGCCAGGAGTCCACAAACGGACTTTCGGGACTCTAGCGCCAACTTTCAAAATGTGTCGTCATGGGTACCTGACCAACCCTGGCCGGCACGAGGCCACCAGCCCAAAGCAATGGGTATCAATGACAGCCATAAACAGACGAAGCCGCTAAAGCCACCAAACTTCGCACACGGGCGTGAAGGCATGCCAGGAGTCCACAAACGGACTTTCGGGACTCTAGCGCCAACTTTCAAAATGTGTCGTCATGGGTACCTGGCCGGCACGAGGCCACCAGCCCAAAGCAATGGGTGTCAATGACAGCCATAACCAGAGGAAGCCGCTAAAGCCACCAAAGTTGGCACAATGTCATGAAGGCATGCCAGGAGTCCACACACGGACTTTCGGGACTCCAGCGCCTACTTTCAAAATGTGTCGTCATGGGTACCTGACCAACCCTGGCCGGCACGAGGCCACCAGCCCAAAGCAATGGGTATCAATGACAGCCATAAACAGACGAAGCCGCTATAGCCACCAAACTTCGCACACGGGCGTGAAGGCATGCCAGGAGTCCACAAACGGACTTTCGGGACTCCAGCGCCAACTTTCAAAATGTGTCGTCATGGTTACCTGACCAACCTGGCCGGCCCGAGGCCGCCAGCCCAAAGCAATGGGTGTCAATGACAGCCATAAACAGAGGAAGCCGCTAAAGCCACCAAACTTGGCACAATGTCATGAAGGCATGCCAGGAGTGCACAAACGGACTTTCGGGACTCTAGCGCCAACTTTCAAAATGTGTCGTCATGGGTACCTGGCCGGCACGAGGCCACCAGCCCAAAGCAATGGGTGTCAATGACAGCCATAACCAGAGGAAACCGCTAAAGCCACCAAACTTGGCACAATGTCATGAAGGCATGCCAGGAGTCCACACACGGACTTTCAGGACTCCAGCGCCTACTTTCAAAATTTGTCGTCATGGGTACCTGGCCGGCCCGAGGCCCCCAGCCCAAAGCAATGGGTATCAATGACAGCCATAAACAGAGGAAGCCGCTAAAGCCACCAAACTTCGCACACGGGCGTGAAGGCATGCCAGGAGTGCACACACGGACTTTCGGGACTCCAGCGCCAACTTTCAAAATGTGTCGTCATGGTTACCTGACCAACCTGGCCGGCCCGAGGCCGCCAGCCCAAAGCAATGGGTGTCAATGACAGCCATGAACAGAGGAAGCCGCTAAAGCCACCAAACTTTGAAAACGGGTGCGAAGGCATGCCAGGAGTGCACAAACGGACTTTCGGGACTCTAGCACCAACTTTCAAAATGTGTCGTCATGGGTACCTGATCAACCCTGGCCGGCACGAGGCCGCCAGCCCAAAGCAATGGGTGTCAATGACAGCCATGAACAGAGGAAGCCGCTAAAGCCACCAAACTTCTAAAACGGTCGCAAAGGCATGCCAGGAGTCCACAAAAGGACTCTCGGGACTCTAGCGCCAACTTTCAAAATGTGTCGTCATGGGTACCTGACCAACCCTGGCCGGCACAAGGCCACCAGCCCAAAGCAATGGGTATCAATGACAGCCATAACCAGAGGAAGCCGCTAAAGCCACCAAACTTCGCACACGGGCGCGAAGGCATGCCAGGAGTGCACACACGGACTTTCGGGACTCCAGCGCCAACTTTCAAAATGTGTCGTCATTGTTACCTGACCAACCTGGCCGACCCGAGGCCGCCAGCCCAAAGCAATGGGTGTCAATGACAGCCATAAACAGAGGAAGCCGCTAAAGCCACCAAACTTCGAAAACGGGCGCGAAGGCATGCCAGGAGTGCACAAACGGACTTTCGGGACTCTAGCGCCAACTTTCAAAATGTGTCGTCATGGGTACCTGACCAACCCTGGCCGGCACGAGGCCACCAGCCCAAAGCAATGGGTATCAATGACAGCCATAAACAGACGAAGCCGCTAAAGCCACCAAACTTCGCACACGGGCGTGAAGGCATGCCAGGAGTGCACAAACGGACTTTCGGGACTCTAGCGCCAACTTTCAAAATGTGTCGTCATGGGTACCTGGCCGGCACGAGGCCACCAGCCCAAAGCAATGGGTGTCAATGACAGCCATAACCAGAGGAAGCCGCTAAAGCCACCAAACTTGGCACAATGTCATGAAGGCATGCCAGGAGTGCACAAACGGACTTTCGGGACTCCAGCGCCAACTTTCAAAATGTGTCGTCATGGGTACCTGATCAACCCTGGCCGGCACGAGGCCACCAGCCCAAAGGAATGGGTATCAATGACAGCCATGAACAGAGGAAGCCGCTATAGCCACCAAACTTCGCACACGGGCGTGAAGGCATGCCAGGAGTCCACAAACGGACTTTCGGGACTCTAGCGCCAACTTTCAAAATGTGTCGTCATGGGTACCTGACCAACCCTGGCTGGCACAAGGCCACCAGCCCAAAGCAATGGGTATCTAGACAGCCATAACCAGAGGAAGCCGCTAAAGCCACCAAACTTCGCACACGGGCGCGAAGGCATGCCAGGAGTGCACACACGGACTTTCGGGACTCCAGCGCCAACTTTCAAAATGTGTCGTCATGGTTACCTGACCAACCTGGCCGGCCCGAGGCCGCCAGCCCAAAGCAATGGGTGTCAATGACAGCCATAACCAGAGGAAGCCGCTAAAGCCACCAAACTTCTAAAACGGTCGCAAAGGCATGCCAGGAGTCCACAAACGGACTTTCGGGACTCCAGCGCCAACTTTCAAAATGTGTCGTCATGGTTACCTGACCAACCTGGCCGGCCCGAGGCCGCCAGCCCAAAGCAATGGGTGTCAATGACAGCCATAAACAGAGGAAGCCGCTAAAGCCACCAAACTTGGCACAATGTCATGAAGGCATGCCAGGAGTGCACAAACGGACTTTCGGGACTCTAGCGCCAACTTTCAAAATGTGTCGTCATGGGTACCTGGCCGGCACGAGGCCACCAGCCCAAAGCAATGGGTGTCAATGACAGCCATAACCAGAGGAAACCGCTAAAGCCACCAAACTTGGCACAATGTCATGAAGGCATGCCAGGAGTCCACACACGGACTTTCGGGACTCCAGCGCCTACTTTCAAAATTTGTCGTCATGGGTACCTGGCCGGCCCGAGGCCCCCAGCCCAAAGCAATGGGTATCAATGACAGCCATAAACAGAGGAAGCCGCTAAAGCCACCAAACTTCGAAAACGGGCGCAACGGCATGCCAGGAGTCCACACACGGACTTTCGGGACTCCAGCGCCTACTTTCAAAATGTGTCATCACGGTTACCTGACCAACCTGGCCAGCCCGAGGCCGCCAGCCCAAAGCAATGGGTGTCAATGACAGCCATAAACAGAGGAAGCCGCTAAAGCCACCAAACTTCGAAAACGGGTGCGAAGGCATGCCAGGAGTGCACAAACGGACTTTCGGGACTCTAGCGCCAACTTTCAAAATGTGTCGTCATGGGTACCTGACCAACCCTGGCCGGCACGAGGCCACCAGCCCAAAGCAATGGGTATCAATGACAGCCATTAACAGACGAAGCCGCTAAAGCCACCAAACTTGGCACAATGTCATGAAGGCATGCCAGGAGTGCACAAACGGACTTTCGGGACTCCAGCGCCAACTTTCAAAATGTGTCGTCATGGGTACCTGATCAACCCTGGACAGCACGAGGCCACCAGCCCAAAGGAATGGGTATCAATGACAGCCATGAACAGAGGAAGCCGCTATAGCCACCAAACTTCTAAAACGGTCGCAAAGGCATGCCAGGAGTCCACAAACGGACTTTCGGGACTCTAGCGCCAACTTTCAAAATGTGTCGTCATGGGTACCTGGCCGGCCCGAGGCCCCCAGCCCAAAGCAATGGGTATCAATGACAGCCATAAACAGAGGAAGCCGCTAAAGCCACCAAACTTCGAAAACGGGCGCAACGGCATGCCAGGAGTCCACACACGGACTTTCGGGACTCCAGCGCCTACTTTCAAAATGTGTCATCATGGGTACCTGACCAACCTGGCCGGCCCGAGGCCGCCAGCCCAAAGCAATGGGTGTCAATGACAGCCATAAACAGAGGAAGCCGCTAAAGCCACCAAACTTCGAAAACGGGCACGAAGGCATGCCAGGAGTGCACAAACGGACTTTCGGGACTCTAGCGCCAACTTTCAAAATGTGTCGTCATGGGTACCTGGCCGGCACGAGGCCACCAGCCCAAAGTAATGGGTGTCAATGACAGCCATAACCAGAGGAAGCTGCTAAAGCCACCAAAGTTGGCACAATGTCATGAAGGCATGCCAGGAGTCCACACACGGACTTTCGGGACTCCAGCGCCTACTTTCAAAATGTGTCGTCATGGGTACCTGACCAACCCTGGCCGGCACGAGGCCACCAGCCCAAAGCAATGGGTATCAATGACAGCCATAAACAGACGAAGCCGCTTAAGCCACCAAACTTGGCACAATGTCATGAAGGCATGCCAGGAGTGCACAAACGGACTTTCGGGACTCCAGCGCCAACTTTCAAAATGTGTCGTCATGGGTACCTGATCAACCCTGGCCGGCACGAGGCCACCAGCCCAAAGGAATGGGTATCAATGACAGCCATGAACAGAGGAAGCCGCTATAGCCACCAAACTTCTAAAACGGTCGCAAAAGCATGCCAGGAGTCCACAAACGGACTTTCGGGACTCTAGCGCCAACTTTCAAAATGTGTCGTCATGGGTACCTGACCAACCCTGGCCGGCACAAGGCCACCAGCCCAAAGCAATGGGTATCTAGACAGCCATAACCAGAGGAAGCCGCTAAAGCCACCAAACTTCGCACACGGGCGTGAAGGCATGCCAGGAGTGCACACACGGACTTTCGGGACTCCAGCGCCAACTTTCAAAATGTGTTGTCATGGTTACCTGACCAACCTGGCCGGCCCGAGGCCGCCAGCCCAAAGCAATGGGTGTCAATGACAGCCATAACCAGAGGAAGCCGCTAAAGCCACCAAACTTCTTAAACGGTCGCAAAGGCATGCCAGGAGTCCACAAACGGACTTTCGGGACTCCAGCGCCAACTTTCAAAATGTGTCGTCATGGTTACCTGACCAACCTGGCCGGCCCGAGGCCGCCAGCCCAAAGCAATGGGTGTCAATGACAGCCATAAACAGAGGAAGCCGCTAAAGCCACCAAACTTGGCACAATGTCATGAAGGCATGCCAGGAGTGCACAAACGGACTTTCGGGACTCTAGCGCCAACTTTCAAAATGTGTCGTCATGGGTACCTGGCCGGCACGAGGCCACCAGCCCAAAGCAATGGGTGTCAATGACAGCCATAACCAGAGGAAACCGCTAAAGCCACCAAACTTGGCACAATGTCATGAAGGCATGCCAGGAGTCCACACACGGACTTTCGGGACTCTAGCGCCAACTTTCAAAATGTGTCGTCATGGGTACCTGACCAACCCTGGCCGGCACGAGGCCACCAGCCCAAAGCAATGGGTATCAATGACAGCCATAAACAGACGAAGCCGCTAAAGCCACCAAACTTGGCACAATGTCATGAAGGCATGCCAGGAGTGCACAAACGGACTTTCGGGACTCCAGCGCCAACTTTCAAAATGTGTCGTCATGGGTACCTGATCAACCCTGGACGGCACGAGGCCACCAGCCCAAAGGAATGGGTATCAATGACAGCCATGAACAGAGGAAGCCGCTATAGCCACCAAACTTCTAAAACGGTCGCAAAGGCATGCCAGGAGTCCACAAACGGACTTTCGGGACTCTAGCGCCAACTTTCAAAATGTGTCGTCATGGGTACCTGACCAACCCTGGCCGGCACAAGGCCACCAGCCCAAAGCAATGGGTATCTAGACAGCCATAACCAGAGGAAGCCGCTAAAGCCACCAAACTTCGCACACGGGCGTGAAGGCATGCCAGGAGTGCACACACGGACTTTCGGGACTCCAGCGCCAACTTTCAAAATGTGTCGTCATGGTTACCTGACCAACCTGGCCGGCCCGAGGCCGCCAGCCCAAAGCAATGGGTGTCAATGAAAGCCATAAACAGAGGAAGCCGCTAAAGCCACCAAACTTTGAAAACGGGTGCGAAGGCATGCCAGGAGTGCACAAACAGACTTTCGGGACTCTAGCGCCAACTTTCAAAATGTGTCGTCATGGGTACCTGATCAACCCTGGCCGGCACGAGGCCGCCAGCCCAAAGCAATGGGTGTCAATGACAGCCATGAACAGAGGAAGCCGCTAAAGCCACCAAACTTCTAAAACGGTCGCAAAGGCATGCCAGGAGTCCACAAACGGACTTTCGGGACTCTAGCGCCAACTTTCAAAATGTGTCGTCATGGGTACCTCGCCGGCACGAGGCCACCAGCCCAAAGCAATGGGTGTCAATGACAGCCATAACCAGAGGAAGCCGCTAAAGCCACCAAAGTTGGCACAATGTCATGAAGGCATGCCAGGAGTCCACACACGGACTTTCGGGACTCCAGCGCCTACTTTCAAAATGTGTCGTCATGGGTACCTGACCAACCTGGCCGGCCCGAGGCCCCCAGCCCAAAGCAATGGGTGTCAATGACAGCCATAACCAGAGGAAGCCGCTAAAGCCACCAAACTTTGCACACGGGCGCGAAGTCATGCCAGGAGTGCACACACGGACTTTCGGGACTCCAGCACCAACTTTCAAAATGTGTCGTCATGGTTACCTGACCAACCTGGCCGGCCCGAGGCCGCCAGCCCAAAGCAATGGGTGTCAATGACAGCCATAAACAGAGGAAGCCGCTAAAGCCACCAAACTTCGAAAACGGGCGTGAAGGCATGCCAGGAGTGCACAAACGGACTTTCGGGACTCTAGCGCCAACTTTCAAAATGTGTCGTCATGGGTACCTGACCAACCCTGGCCGGCACGAGGCCACCAGCCCAAAGCAATGGGTATCAATGACAGCCATAAACAGACGAAGCCGCTAAAGCCACCAAACTTGGCACAATGTCATGAAGGCATGCCAGGAGTGCACAAACGGACTTTCGGGACTCTAGCGCCAACTTTCAAAATGTGTCGTCATGGGTACCTGGCCGGCACGAGGCCACCAGCCCAAAGTAATGGGTGTCAATGACAGCCATAACCAGAGGAAGCCGCTAAAGCCACCAAAGTTGGCACAATGTCATGAAGGCATGCCAGGAGTCCACACACGGACTTTCGGGACTCCAGCGCCTACTTTCAAAATGTGTCGTCATGGGTACCTGACCAACCCTGGCCGGCACGAGGCCACCAGCCCAAAGCAATGGGTATCAATGACAGCCATAAACAGACGAAGCCGCTTAAGCCACCAAACTTGGCACAATGTCATGAAGGCATGCCAGGAGTGCACAAACGGACTTTCGGGACTCCAGCGCCAACTTTCAAAATGTGTCGTCATGGGTACCTGATCAACCCTGGCCGGCACGAGGCCACCAGCCCAAAGGAATGGGTATCAATGACAGCCATGAACAGAGGAAGCCGCTATAGCCACCAAACTTCTAAAACGGTCGCAAAGGCATGCCAGGAGTCCACAAACGGACTTTCGGGACTCTAGCGCCAACTTTCAAAATGTGTCGTCATGGGTACCTGACCAACCCTGGCCGGCACAAGGCCACCAGCCCAAAGCAATGGGTATCTAGACAGCCATAACCAGAGGAAGCCGCTAAAGCCACCAAACTTCGCACACGGGCGTGAAGGCATGCCAGGAGTGCACACACGGACTTTCGGGACTCCAGCGCCAACTTTCAAAATGTGTTGTCATGGTTACCTGACCAACCTGGCCGGCCCGAGGCCGCCAGCCCAAAGCAATGGGTGTCAATGACAGCCATAACCAGAGGAAGCCGCTAAAGCCACCAAACTTCTTAAACGGTCGCAAAGGCATGCCAGGAGTCCACAAACGGACTTTCGGGACTCCAGCGCCAACTTTCAAAATGTGTCGTCATGGTTACCTGACCAACCTGGCCGGCCCGAGGCCGCCAGCCCAAAGCAATGGGTGTCAATGACAGCCATAAACAGAGGAAGCCGCTAAAGCCACCAAACTTGGCACAATGTCATGAAGGCATGCCAGGAGTGCACAAACGGACTTTCGGGACTCTAGCGCCAACTTTCAAAATGTGTCGTCATGGGTACCTGGCCGGCACGAGGCCACCAGCCCAAAGCAATGGGTGTCAATGACAGCCATAACCAGAGGAAACCGCTAAAGCCACCAAACTTGGCACAATGTCATGAAGGCATGCCAGGAGTCCACACACGGACTTTCGGGACTCTAGCGCCAACTTTCAAAATGTGTCGTCATGGGTACCTGACCAACCCTGGCCGGCACGAGGCCACCAGCCCAAAGCAATGGGTATCAATGACAGCCATAAACAGACGAAGCCGCTAAAGCCACCAAACTTGGCACAATGTCATGAAGGCATGCCAGGAGTGCACAAATGGACTTTCGGGACTCCAGCGCCAACTTTCAAAATGTGTCGTCATGGGTACCTGATCAACCCTGTTCGGCACGAGGCCACCAGCCCAAAGGAATGGGTATCAATGACAGCCATGAACAGAGGAAGCCGCTATAGCCACCAAACTTCTAAAACGGTCGCAAAGGCATGCCAGGAGTCCACAAACGGACTTTCGGGACTCTAGCGCCAACTTTCAAAATGTGTCGTCATGGGTACCTGACCAACCCTGGCCGGCACAAGGCCACCAGCCCAAAGCAATGGGTATCTAGACAGCCATAACCAGAGGAAGCCGCTAAAGCCACCAAACTTCGCACACGGGCGTGAAGGCATGCCAGGAGTGCACACACGGACTTTCGGGACTCCAGCGCCAACTTTCAAAATGTGTCGTCATGGTTACCTGACCAACCTGGCCGGCCCGAGGCCGCCAGCCCAAAGCAATGGGTGTCAATGAAAGCCATAAACAGAGGAAGCCGCTAAAGCCACCAAACTTTGAAAACGGGTGCGAAGGCATGCCAGGAGTGCACAAACAGACTTTCGGGACTCTAGCGCCAACTTTCAAAATGTGTCGTCATGGGTACCTGATCAACCCTGGCCGGCACGAGGCCGCCAGCCCAAAGCAATGGGTGTCAATGACAGCCATGAACAGAGGAAGCCGCTAAAGCCACCAAACTTCTAAAACGGTCGCAAAGGCATGCCAGGAGTCCACAAACGGACTTTCGGGACTCTAGCGCCAACTTTCAAAATGTGTCGTCATGGGTACCTCGCCGGCACGAGGCCACCAGCCCAAAGCAATGGGTGTCAATGACAGCCATAACCAGAGGAAGCCGCTAAAGCCACCAAAGTTGGCACAATGTCATGAAGGCATGCCAGGAGTCCACACACGGACATTCGGGACTCCAGCGCCTACTTTCAAAATGTGTCGTCATGGGTACCTGACCAACCTGGCCGGCCCGAGGCCCCCAGCCCAAAGCAATGGGTGTCAATGACAGCCATAACCAGAGGAAGCCGCTAAAGCCACCAAACTTTGCACACGGGCGCGAAGTCATGCCAGGAGTGCACACACGGACTTTCGGGACTCCAGCACCAACTTTCAAAATGTGTCGTCATGGTTACCTGACCAACCTGGCCGGCCCGAGGCCGCCAGCCCAAAGCAATGGGTGTCAATGACAGCCATAAACAGAGGAAGCCGCTAAAGCCACCAAACTTCGAAAACGGGCGTGAAGGCATGCCAGGAGTGCACAAACGGACTTTCGGGACTCTAGCGCCAACTTTCAAAATGTGTCGTCATGGGTACCTGACCAACCCTGGCCGGCACGAGGCCACCAGCCCAAAGCAATGGGTATCAATGACAGCCATAAACAGACGAAGCCGCTAAAGCCACCAAACTTGGCACAATGTCATGAAGGCATGCCAGGAGTGCACAAACGGACTTTCGGGACTCTAGCGCCAACTTTCAAAATGTGTCGTCATGGGTACCTGGCCGGCACGAGGCCACCAGCCCAAAGTAATGGGTGTCAATGACAGCCATAACCAGAGGAAGCCGCTAAAGCCACCAAAGTTGGCACAATGTCATGAAGGCATGCCAGGAGTCCACACACGGACTTTCGGGACTCCAGCGCCTACTTTCAAAATGTGTCGTCATGGGTACCTGACCAACCCTGGCCGGCACGAGGCCACCAGCCCAAAGCAATGGGTATCAATGACAGCCATAAACAGACGAAGCCGCTTAAGCCACCAAACTTGGCACAATGTCATGAAGGCATGCCAGGAGTGCACAAACGGACTTTCGGGACTCCAGCGCCAACTTTCAAAATGTGTCGTCATGGGTACCTGATCAACCCTGGCCGGCACGAGGCCACCAGCCCAAAGGAATGGGTATCAATGACAGCCATGAACAGAGGAAGCCGCTATAGCCACCAAACTTCTAAAACGGTCGCAAAGGCATGCCAGGAGTCCACAAACGGACTTTCGGGACTCTAGCGCCAACTTTCAAAATGTGTCGTCATGGGTACCTGACCAACCCTGGCCGGCACAAGGCCACCAGCCCAAAGCAATGGGTATCTAGACAGCCATAACCAGAGGAAGCCGCTAAAGCCACCAAACTTCGCACACGGGCGTGAAGGCATGCCAGGAGTGCACACACGGACTTTCGGGACTCCAGCGCCAACTTTCAAAATGTGTCGTCATGGTTACCTGACCAATCTGGCCGGCCCGAGGCCGCCAGCCCAAAGCAATGGGTGTCAATGAAAGCCATAAACAGAGGAAGCCGCTAAAGCCACCAAACTTTGAAAACGGGTGCGAAGGCATGCCAGGAGTGCACAAACAGACTTTCGGGACTCTAGCGCCAACTTTCAAAATGTGTCGTCATGGGTACCTGATCAACCCTGGCCGGCACGAGGCCGCCAGCCCAAAGCAATGGGTGTCAATGACAGCCATGAACAGAGGAAGCCGCTAAAGCCACCAAACTTCTAAAACGGTCGCAAAGGCATGCCAGGAGTCCACAAACGGACTTTCGGGACTCTAGCGCCAACTTTCAAAATGTGTCGTCATGGGTACCTCGCCGGCACGAGGCCACCAGCCCAAAGCAATGGGTGTCAATGACAGCCATAACCAGAGGAAGCCGCTAAAGCCACCAAAGTTGGCACAATGTCATGAAGGCATGCCAGCAGTCCACACACGGACTTTCGGGACTCCAGCGCCTACTTTCAAAATGTGTCGTCATGGGTACCTGACCAACCTGGCCGGCCCGAGGCCCCCAGCCCAAAGCAATGGGTGTCAATGACAGCCATAACCAGAGGAAGCCGCTAAAGCCACCAAACTTTGCACACGGGCGCGAAGTCATGCCAGGAGTGCACACACGGACTTTCGGGACTCCAGCACCAACTTTCAAAATGTGTCGTCATGGTTACCTGACCAACCTGGCCGGCCCGAGGCCGCCAGCCCAAAGCAATGGGTGTCAATGACAGCCATAAACAGAGGAAGCCGCTAAAGCCACCAAACTTCGAAAACGGGCGTGAAGGCATGCCAGGAGTCCACAAACGGACTTTCGGGACTCTAGCGCCAACTTTCAAAATGTGTCGTCATGGGTACCTGACCAACCCTGGCCGGCACAAGGCCACCAGCCCAAAGCAATGGGTATCTAGACAGCCATAACCAGAGGAAGCCGCTAAAGCCACCAAACTTCGCACACGGGCGTGAAGGCATGCCAGGAGTGCACACACGGACTTTCGGGACTCCAGCGCCAACTTTCAAAATGTGTTGTCATGGTTACCTGACCAACCTGGCCGGCCCGAGGCCGCCAGCCCAAAGCAATGGGTGTCAATGACAGCCATAACCAGAGGAAGCCGCTAAAGCCACCAAACTTCTTAAACGGTCGCAAAGGCATGCCAGGAGTCCACAAACGGACTTTCGGGACTCCAGCGCCAACTTTCAAAATGTGTCGTCATGGTTACCTGACCAACCTGGCCGGCCCGAGGCCGCCAGCCCAAAGCAATGGGTGTCAATGACAGCCATAAACAGAGGAAGCCGCTAAAGCCACCAAACTTGGCACAATGTCATGAAGGCATGCCAGGAGTGCACAAACGGACTTTCGGGACTCTAGCGCCAACTTTCAAAATGTGTCGTCATGGGTACCTGGCCGGCACGAGGCCACCAGCCCAAAGCAATGGGTGTCAATGACAGCCATAACCAGAGGAAACCGCTAAAGCCACCAAACTTGGCACAATGTCATGAAGGCATGCCAGGAGTCCACACACGGACTTTCGGGACTCTAGCGCCAACTTTCAAAATGTGTCGTCATGGGTACCTGACCAACCCTGGCCGGCACGAGGCCACCAGCCCAAAGCAATGGGTATCAATGACAGCCATAAACAGACGAAGCCGCTAAAGCCACCAAACTTGGCACAATGTCATGAAGGCATGCCAGGAGTGCACAAACGGACTTTCGGGACTCCAGCGCCAACTTTCAAAATGTGTCGTCATGGGTACCTGATCAACCCTGGACGGCACGAGGCCACCAGCCCAAAGGAATGGGTATCAATGACAGCCATGAACAGAGGAAGCCGCTATAGCCACCAAACTTCTAAAACGGTCGCAAAGGCATGCCAGGAGTCCACAAACGGACTTTCGGGACTCTAGCGCCAACTTTCAAAATGTGTCGTCATGGGTACCTGACCAACCCTGGCCGGCACAAGGCCACCAGCCCAAAGCAATGGGTATCTAGACAGCCATAACCAGAGGAAGCCGCTAAAGCCACCAAACTTCGCACACGGGCGTGAAGGCATGCCAGGAGTGCACACACGGACTTTCGGGACTCCAGCGCCAACTTTCAAAATGTGTCGTCATGGTTACCTGACCAACCTGGCCGGCCCGAGGCCGCCAGCCCAAAGCAATGGGTGTCAATGAAAGCCATAAACAGAGGAAGCCGCTAAAGCCACCAAACTTTGAAAACGGGTGCGAAGGCATGCCAGGAGTGCACAAACAGACTTTCGGGACTCTAGCGCCAACTTTCAAAATGTGTCGTCATGGGTACCTGATCAACCCTGGCCGGCACGAGGCCGCCAGCCCAAAGCAATGGGTGTCAATGACAGCCATGAACAGAGGAAGCCGCTAAAGCCACCAAACTTCTAAAACGGTCGCAAAGGCATGCCAGGAGTCCACAAACGGACTTTCGGGACTCTAGCGCCAACTTTCAAAATGTGTCGTCATGGGTACCTCGCCGGCACGAGGCCACCAGCCCAAAGCAATGGGTGTCAATGACAGCCATAACCAGAGGAAGCCGCTAAAGCCACCAAAGTTGGCACAATGTCATGAAGGCATGCCAGGAGTCCACACACGGACTTTCGGGACTCCAGCGCCTACTTTCAAAATGTGTCGTCATGGGTACCTGACCAACCTGGCCGGCCCGAGGCCCCCAGCCCAAAGCAATGGGTGTCAATGACAGCCATAACCAGAGGAAGCCGCTAAAGCCACCAAACTTTGCACACGGGCGCGAAGTCATGCCAGGAGTGCACACACGGACTTTCGGGACTCCAGCACCAACTTTCAAAATGTGTCGTCATGGTTACCTGACCAACCTGGCCGGCCCGAGGCCGCCAGCCCAAAGCAATGGGTGTCAATGACAGCCATAAACAGAGGAAGCCGCTAAAGCCACCAAACTTCGAAAACGGGCGTGAAGGCATGCCAGGAGTGCACAAACGGACTTTCGGGACTCTAGCGCCAACTTTCAAAATGTGTCGTCATGGGTACCTGACCAACCCTGGCCGGCACGAGGCCACCAGCCCAAAGCAATGGGTATCAATGACAGCCATAAACAGACGAAGCCGCTAAAGCCACCAAACTTGGCACAATGTCATGAAGGCATGCCAGGAGTGCACAAACGGACTTTCGGGACTCTAGCGCCAACTTTCAAAATGTGTCGTCATGGGTACCTGGCCGGCACGAGGCCACCAGCCCAAAGTAATGGGTGTCAATGACAGCCATAACCAGAGGAAGCCGCTAAAGCCACCAAAGTTGGCACAATGTCATGAAGGCATGCCAGGAGTCCACACACGGACTTTCGGGACTCCAGCGCCTACTTTCAAAATGTGTCGTCATGGGTACCTGACCAACCCTGGCCGGCACGAGGCCACCAGCCCAAAGCAATGGGTATCAATGACAGCCATAAACAGACGAAGCCGCTTAAGCCACCAAACTTGGCACAATGTCATGAAGGCATGCCAGGAGTGCACAAACGGACTTTCGGGACTCCAGCGCCAACTTTCAAAATGTGTCGTCATGGGTACCTGATCAACCCTGGCCGGCACGAGGCCACCAGCCCAAAGGAATGGGTATCAATGACAGCCATGAACAGAGGAAGCCGCTATAGCCACCAAACTTCTAAAACGGTCGCAAAGGCATGCCAGGAGTCCACAAACGGACTTTCGGGACTCTAGCGCCAACTTTCAAAATGTGTCGTCATGGGTACCTGACCAACCCTGGCCGGCACAAGGCCACCAGCCCAAAGCAATGGGTATCTAGACAGCCATAACCAGAGGAAGCCGCTAAAGCCACCAAACTTCGCACACGGGCGTGAAGGCATGCCAGGAGTGCACACACGGACTTTCGGGACTCCAGCGCCAACTTTCAAAATGTGTTGTCATGGTTACCTGACCAACCTGGCCGGCCCGAGGCCGCCAGCCCAAAGCAATGGGTGTCAATGACAGCCATAACCAGAGGAAGCCGCTAAAGCCACCAAACTTCTTAAACGGTCGCAAAGGCATGCCAGGAGTCCACAAACGGACTTTCGGGACTCCAGCGCCAACTTTCAAAATGTGTCGTCATGGTTACCTGACCAACCTGGCCGGCCCGAGGCCGCCAGCCCAAAGCAATGGGTGTCAATGACAGCCATAAACAGAGGAAGCCGCTAAAGCCACCAAACTTGGCACAATGTCATGAAGGCATGCCAGGAGTGCACAAACGGACTTTCGGGACTCTAGCGCCAACTTTCAAAATGTGTCGTCATGGGTACCTGGCCGGCACGAGGCCACCAGCCCAAAGCAATGGGTGTCAATGACAGCCATAACCAGAGGAAACCGCTAAAGCCACCAAACTTGGCACAATGTCATGAAGGCATGCCAGGAGTCCACACACGGACTTTCGGGACTCTAGCGCCAACTTTCAAAATGTGTCGTCATGGGTACCTGACCAACCCTGGCCGGCACGAGGCCACCAGCCCAAAGCAATGGGTATCAATGACAGCCATAAACAGACGAAGCCGCTAAAGCCACCAAACTTTGAAAACGGGTGCGAAGGCATGCCAGGAGTGCACAAACAGACTTTCGGGACTCTAGCGCCAACTTTCAAAATGTGTCGTCATGGGTACCTGATCAACCCTGGCCGGCCCGAGGCCGCCAGCCCAAAGCAATGGGTGTCAATGAAAGCCATAAACAGAGGAAGCCGCTAAAGCCACCAAACTTCGAAAACGGGCGCAACGGCATGCCAGGAGTCCACACACGGACTTTCGGGACTCCAGCGCCTACTTTCAAAATGTGTCGTCATGGGTACCTGATCAACCCTGGCCGGCACGAGGCCACCAGCCCAAAGGAATGGGTATCAATGACAGCCATGAACAGAGGAAGCCGCTAAAGCCACCAAACTTCGAAAACGGGCGCAACGGCATGCCAGGAGTCCACACACGGACTTTCGGGACTCCAGCGCCTACTTTCAAAATGTGTCGTCATGGGTACCTGATCAACCCTGGCCGGCACGAGGCCACCAGCCCAAAGGAATGGGTATCAATGACAGCCATGAACAGAGGAAGCCGCTAAAGCCACCAAACTTCGAAAACGGGCGCAACGGCATGCCAGGAGTCCACACACGGACTTTCGGGACTCCAGCGCCTACTTTCAAAATGTGTCGTCATGGGTACCTGATCAACCCTGGCCGGCACGAGGCCACCAGCCCAAAGGAATGGGTATCAATGACAGCCATGAACAGAGGAAGCCGCTAAAGCCACCAAACTTCTAAAACGGTCGCAAAGGCATGCCAGGAGTCCACAAACGGACTTTCGGGACTCTAGCGCCAACTTTCAAAATGTGTCGTCATGGGTACCTGACCAACCCTGGCCGGCACAAGGCCACCAGCCCAAAGCAATGGGTATCAATGACAGCCATAAACAGAGGAAGCCGCTAAAGCCACCAAACTTCGAAAACGGGCGCAACGGCATGCCAGGAGTCCACACACGGACTTTCGGGACTCCAGCGCCTACTTTCAAAATGTGTCGTCATGGGTACCTGACCAACCCTGGCCGGCACAAGGCCACCAGCCCAAAGCAATGGGTATCAATGACAGCCATAACCAGAGGAAGCCGCTAAAGCCACCAAACTTCGCACACGGGCGCGAAGTCATGCCAGGAGTGCACACACGGACTTTCGGGACTCCAGCACCAACTTTCAAAATGTGTCGTCATGGTTACCTGACCAACCTGGCCGGCCCGAGGCCGCCAGCCCAAAGTAATGGGTGTCAATGACAGCCATAAACAGAGGAAGCCGCTAAAGCCACCAAACTTTGAAAACGGGCGCGAAGGCATGCCAGGAGTGCACAAACGGACTTTCGGGACTCTAGCGCCAACTTTCAAAATGTGTCGTCATGGGTACCTGGCCGGCCCGAGGCCCCCAGCCCAAAGCAATGGGTATCAATGACAGCCATGAACAGAGGAAGCCGCTAAAGCCACCAAACTTCTAAAACGGTCGCAAAGGCATGCCAGGAGTCCACAAACGGACTTTCGGGACTCTAGCGCCAACTTTCAAAATGTGTCGTCATGGGTACCTGACCAACCCTGGCCGGCACAAGGCCACCAGCCCAAAGCAATGGGTATCAATGACAGCCATAAACAGAGGAAGCCGCTAAAGCCACCAAACTTCGAAAACGGGCGCAACGGCATGCCAGGAGTCCACACACGGACTTTCGGGACTCCAGCGCCTACTTTCAAAATGTGTCGTCATGGGTACCTGACCAACCTGGCCGGCCCGAGGCCGCCAGCCCAAAGCAATGGGTGTCAATGACAGCCATAAACAGAGGAAGCCGCTAAAGCCACCAAACTTCGAAAACGGGCGCGAAGGCATGCCAGGAGTGCACAAACGGACTTTCGGGACTCTAGCGCCAACTTTCAAAATGTGTCGTCATGGGTACCTGATCAACCCTGGCCGGCACGAGGCCGCCAGCCCAAAGCAATGGGTGTCAATGACAGCCATAAACAGAGGAAGCCGCTAAAGCCACCAAACTTCGAAAACGGGCGCAACGGCATGCCAGGAGTCCACACACGGACTTTCGGGACTCCAGCGCCTACTTTCAAAATGTGTCGTCATGGGTACCTGATCAACCCTGGCCGGCACGAGGCCACCAGCCCAAAGGAATGGGTATCAATGACAGCCATGAACAGAGGAAGCCGCTAAAGCCACCAAACTTCGAAAACGGGCGCAACGGCATGCCAGGAGTCCACACACGGACTTTCGGGACTCCAGCGCCTACTTTCAAAATGTGTCGTCATGGGTACCTGATCAACCCTGGCCGGCACGAGGCCACCAGCCCAAAGGAATGGGTATCAATGACAGCCATGAACAGAGGAAGCCGCTAAAGCCACCAAACTTCTAAAACGGTCGCAAAGGCATGCCAGGAGTCCACAAACGGACTTTCGGGACTCTAGCGCCAACTTTCAAAATGTGTCGTCATGGGTACCTGACCAACCCTGGCCGGCACAAGGCCACCAGCCCAAAGCAATGGGTATCAATGACAGCCATAAATAGAGGAAGCCGCTAAAGCCACCAAACTTCGAAAACGGGCGCAACGGCATGCCAGGAGTCCACACACGGACTTTCGGGACTCCAGCGCCTACTTTCAAAATGTGTCGTCATGGGTACCTGACCAACCTGGCCGGCCCGAGGCCGCCAGCCCAAAGCAATGGGTGTCAATGACAGCCATAAACAGAGGAAGCCGCTAAAGCCACCAAACTTCGAAAACGGGCGCAACGGCATGCCAGGAGTCCACACACGGACTTTCGGGACTCCAGCGCCTACTTTCAAAATGTGTCGTCATGGGTACCTGATCAACCCTGGCCGGCACGAGGCCACCAGCCCAAAGGAATGGGTATCAATGACAGCCATGAACAGAGGAAGCCGCTAAAGCCACCAAACTTCTAAAACGGTCGCAAAGGCATGCCAGGAGTCCACAAACGGACTTTCGGGACTCTAGCGCCAACTTTCAAAATGTGTCGTCATGGGTACCTGACCAACCCTGGCCGGCACAAGGCCACCAGCCCAAAGCAATGGGTATCAATGACAGCCATAAACAGAGGAAGCCGCTAAAGCCACCAAACTTCGAAAACGGGCGCAACGGCATGCCAGGAGTCCACACACGGACTTTCGGGACTCCAGCGCCTACTTTCAAAATGTGTCGTCATGGGTACCTGACCAACCTGGCCGGCCCGAGGCCGCCAGCCCAAAGCAATGGGTGTCAATGACAGCCATAAACAGAGGAAGCCGCTAAAGCCACCAAACTTCGAAAACGGGCGCGAAGGCATGCCAGGAGTGCACAAACGGACTTTCGGGACTCTAGCGCCAACTTTCAAAATGTGTCGTCATGGGTACCTGATCAACCCTGGCCGGCACGAGGCCACCAGCCCAAAGCAATGGGTATCAATGACAGCCATAACCAGAGGAAGCCGCTAAAGCCACCAAACTTCGCACACGGGCGCGAAGTCATGCCAGGAGTGCACACACGGACTTTCGGGACTCCAGCACCAACTTTCAAAATGTGTCGTCATGGTTACCTGACCAACCTGGCCGGCCCGAGGCCGCCAGCCCAAAGTAATGGGTGTCAATGACAGCCATAAACAGAGGAAGCCGCTAAAGCCACCAAACTTTGAAAACGGGCGCGAAGGCATGCCAGGAGTGCACAAACGGACTTTCGGGACTCTAGCGCCAACTTTCAAAATGTGTCGTCATGGGTACCTGGCCGGCCCGAGGCCCCCAGCCCAAAGCAATGGGTATCAATGACAGCCATAAACAGAGGAAGCCGCTAAAGCCACCAAACTTCGAAAACGGGCGCAACGGCATGCCAGGAGTCCACACACGGACTTTCGGGACTCCAGCGCCTACTTTCAAAATGTGTCGTCATGGGTACCTGATCAACCCTGGCCGGCACGAGGCCACCAGCCCAAAGGAATGGGTATCAATGACAGCCATGAACAGAGGAAGCCGCTAAAGCCACCAAACTTCTAAAACGGTCGCAAAGGCATGCCAGGAGTCCACAAACGGACTTTCGGGACTCTAGCGCCAACTTTCAAAATGTGTCGTCATGGGTACCTGACCAACCCTGGCCGGCACAAGGCCACCAGCCCAAAGCAATGGGTATCAATGACAGCCATAAACAGAGGAAGCCGCTAAAGCCACCAAACTTCGAAAACGGGCGCAACGGCATGCCAGGAGTCCACACACGGACTTTCGGGACTCCAGCGCCTACTTTCAAAATGTGTCGTCATGGGTACCTGATCAACCCTGGCCGGCACGAGGCCACCAGCCCAAAGGAATGGGTATCAATGACAGCCATGAACAGAGGAAGCCGCTAAAGCCACCAAACTTCTAAAACGGTCGCAAAGGCATGCCAGGAGTCCACAAACGGACTTTCGGGACTCTAGCGCCAACTTTCAAAATGTGTCGTCATGGGTACCTGACCAACCCTGGCCGGCACAAGGCCACCAGCCCAAAGCAATGGGTATCAATGACAGCCATAAATAGAGGAAGACGCTAAAGCCACCAAACTTCGAAAACGGGCGCAACGGCATGCCAGGAGTCCACACACGGACTTTCGGGACTCCAGCGCCTACTTTCAAAATGTGTCGTCATGGGTACCTGACCAACCTGGCCGGCCCGAGGCCGCCAGCCCAAAGCAATGGGTGTCAATGACAGCCATAAACAGAGGAAGCCGCTAAAGCCACCAAACTTCGAAAACGGGCGCAACGGCATGCCAGGAGTCCACACACGGACTTTCGGGACTCCAGCGCCTACTTTCAAAATGTGTCGTCATGGGTACCTGATCAACCCTGGCCGGCACGAGGCCACCAGCCCAAAGGAATGGGTATCAATGACAGCCATAAACAGACGAAGCCGCTAAAGCCACCAAACTTGGCACAATGTCATGAAGGCATGCCAGGAGTGCACAAACGGACTTTCGGGACTCCAGCGCCAACTTTCAAAATGTGTCGTCATGGGTACCTGATCAACCCTGGACGGCACGAGGCCACCAGCCCAAAGGAATGGGTATCAATGACAGCCATGAACAGAGGAAGCCGCTATAGCCACCAAACTTCTAAAACGGTCGCAAAGGCATGCCAGGAGTCCACAAACGGACTTTCGGGACTCTAGCGCCAACTTTCAAAATGTGTCGTCATGGGTACCTGGACGGCACGAGGCCACCAGCCCAAAGCAATGGGTGTCAATGACAGCCATAACCAGAGGAAGCCGCTAAAGCCACCAAAGTTGGCACAATGTCATGAAGGCATGCCAGGAGTCCACACACGGACTTTCGGGACTCCAGCGCCTACTTTCAAAATGTGTCGTCATGGGTACCTGACCAACCCTGGCCGGCACGAGGCCACCAGCCCAAAGCAATGGGTATCAATGACAGCCATAAACAGACGAAGCCGCTTAAGCCACCAAACTTGGCACAATGTCATGAAGGCATGCCAGGAGTGCACAAACGGACTTTCGGGACTCCAGCGCCTACTTTCAAAATGTGTCGTCATGGGTACCTGATCAACCCTGGCCGGCACGAGGCCGCCAGCCCAAAGCAATGGGTGTCAATGACAGCCATGAACAGAGGAAGCCGCTAAAGCCACCAAACTTCTAAAACGGTCGCAAAGGCATGCCAGGAGTCCACAAACGGACTTTCGGGACTCTAGCGCCAACTTTCAAAATGTGTCGTCATGGGTACCTGACCAACCCTGGCCGGCACAAGGCCACCAGCCCAAAGCAATGGGTATCAATGACAGCCATAACCAGAGGAAGCCGCTAAAGCCACCAAACTTCGCACACGGGCGCGAAGTCATGCCAGGAGTGCACACACGGACTTTCGGGACTCCAGCACCAACTTTCAAAATGTGTCGTCATGGTTACCTGACCAACCTGGCCGGCCCGAGGCCGCCAGCCCAAAGTAATGGGTGTCAATGACAGCCATAAACAGAGGAAGCCGCTAAAGCCACCAAACTTCGAAAACGGGCGCGAAGGCATGCCAGGAGTGCACAAACGGACTTTCGGGACTCTAGCGCCAACTTTCAAAATGTGTCGTCATGGGTACCTGATCAACCCTGGCCGGCACGAGGCCACCAGCCCAAAGGAATGGGTATCAATGACAGCCATGAACAGAGGAAGCCGCTAAAGCCACCAAACTTCTAAAACGGTCGCAAAGGCATGCCAGGAGTCCACAAACGGACTTTCGGGACTCTAGCGCCAACTTTCAAAATGTGTCGTCATGGGTACCTGGCCGGCCCGAGGCCCCCAGCCCAAAGCAATGGGTATCAATGACAGCCATAAACAGAGGAAGCCGCTAAAGCCACCAAACTTCAAAAACGTGCGCAACGGCATGCCAGGAGTCCACATACGGACTTTCGGGACTCCAGCGCCTACTTTCAAAATGTGTTGTCATGGGTACCTGACCAACCCTGGCCGGCACAAGGCCACCAGCCCAAAGCAATGGGTATCAATGACAGCCATAAACAGAGGAAGCCGCTAAAGCCACCAAACTTCGAAAACGGGCGCAACGGCATGCCAGGAGTCCACACACGGACTTTCGGGACTCCAGCGCCTACTTTCAAAATGTGTCGTCATGGGTACCTGATCAACCCTGGCCGGCACGAGGCCACCAGCCCAAAGGAATGGGTATCAATGACAGCCATGAACAGAGGAAGCCGCTAAAGCCACCAAACTTCTAAAACGGTCGCAAAGGCATGCCAGGAGTCCACAAACGGACTTTCGGGACTCTAGCGCCAACTTTCAAAATGTGTCGTCATGGGTACCTGACCAACCCTGGCCGGCACAAGGCCACCAGCCCAAAGCAATGGGTATCAATGACAGCCATAAACAGAGGAAGCCGCTAAAGCCACCAAACTTCGAAAACGGGTGCAACGGCATGCCAGGAGTCCACACACGGACTTTCGGGACTCCAGCGCCTACTTTCAAAATGTGTCGTCATGGGTACCTGACCAACCCTGGCCGGCACAAGGCCACCAGCCCAAAGCAATGGGTATCAATGACAGCCATAACCAGAGGAAGCCGCTAAAGCCACCAAACGTCGCACACGGGCGCGAAGTGATGCCAGGAGTGCACACACGGACTTTCGGGACTCCAGCACCAACTTTCAAAATGTGTCGTCATGGTTACCTGACCAACCTGGCCGGCCCGAGGCCGCCAGCCCAAAGTAATGGGTGTCAATGACAGCCATAAACAGAGGAAGCCGCTAAAGCCACCAAACTTTGAAAACGGGCGCGAAGGCATGCCAGGAGTGCACAAACGGACTTTCGGGACTCTAGCGCCAACTTTCAAAATGTGTCGTCATGGGTACCTGGCCGGCCCGAGGCCCCCAGCCCAAAGCAATGGGTATCAATGACAGCCATAAACAGAGGAAGCCGCTAAAGCCACCAAACTTCGAAAACGGGCGCAACGGCATGCCAGGAGTCCACACACGGACTTTCGGGACTCCAGCGCCTACTTTCAAAATGTGTCGTCATGGGTACCTGATCAACCCTGGCCGGCACGAGGCCACCAGCCCAAAGGAATGGGTATCAATGACAGCCATGAACAGAGGAAGCCGCTAAAGCCACCAAACTTCTAAAACGGTCGCAAAGGCATGCCAGGAGTCCACAAACGGACTTTCGGGACTCTAGCGCCAACTTTCAAAATGTGTCGTCATGGGTACCTGACCAACCCTGGCCGGCACAAGGCCACCAGCCCAAAGCAATGGGTATCAATGACAGCCATAAACAGAGGAAGCCGCTAAAGCCACCAAACTTCGAAAACGGGCGCAACGGCATGCCAGGAGTCCACACACGGACTTTCGGGACTCCAGCGCCTACTTTCAAAATGTGTCGTCATGGGTACCTGATCAACCCTGGCCGGCACGAGGCCACCAGCCAAAGGAATGGGTATCAATGACAGCCATGAACAGAGGAAGCCGCTAAAGCCACCAAACTTCTAAAACGGTCGCAAAGGCATGCCAGGAGTCCACAAACGGACTTTCGGGACTCTAGCGCCAACTTTAAAAATGTGTCGTCATGGGTACCTGACCAACCCTGGCCGGCACAAGGCCACCAGCCCAAAGCAATGGGTATCAATGACAGCCATAAACAGAGGAAGCCGCTAAAGCCACCAAACTTCGAAAACGGGCGCAACAGCATGCCAGGAGTCCACACACGGACTTTCGGGACTCCAGCGCCTACTTTCAAAATGTGTCGTCATGGGTACCTGACCAACCCTGGCCGGCACAAGGCCACCAGCCCAAAGCAATGGGTATCAATGACAGCCATAACCAGAGGAAGCCGCTAAAGCCACCAAACTTCGCACACGGGCGCGAAGTCATGCCAGGAGTGCACACACGGACTTTCGGGACTCCAGCACCAACTTTCAAAATGTGTCGTCATGGTTACCTGACCAACCTGGCCGGCCCGAGGCCACCAGCCCAAAGCAATGGGTATCAATGACAGCCATAAATAGAGGAAGCCGCTAAAGCCACCAAACTTCTAAAACGGTCGCAAAGGCATGCCAGGAGTCCACAAACGGACTTTCGGGACTCTAGCGCCAACTTTCAAAATGTGTCGTCATGGGTACCTGACCAACCCTGGCCGGCACAAGGCCACCAGCCCAAAGCAATGGGTATCAATGACAGCCATAAATAGAGGAAGCCGCTAAAGCCACCAAACTTCGAAAACGGGCGCAACGGCATGCCAGGAGTCCACACACGGACTTTCGGGACTCCAGCGCCTACTTTCAAAATGTGTCGTCATGGGTACCTGACCAACCTGGCCGGCCCGAGGCCGCCAGCCCAAAGCAATGGGTGTCAATGACAGCCATAAACAGAGGAAGCCGCTAAAGCCACCAAACTTCGAAAACGGGCGCGAAGGCATGCCAGGAGTCCACACACGGACTTTCGGGACTCTAGCGCCAACTTTCAAAATGTGTCGTCATGGGTACCTGATCAACGCTGGCCGGCACGAGGCCACCAGCCCAAAGGAATGGGTATCAATGACAGCCATGAACAGAGGAAGCCGCTAAAGCCACCAAACTTCTAAAACGGTCGCAAAGGCATGCCAGGAGTCCACAAACGGACTTTCGGGACTCTAGCGCCAACTTTCAAAATGTGTCGTCATGGGTACCTGGCCGGCCCGAGGCCCCCAGCCCAAAGCAATGGGTATCAATGACAGCCATAAACAGAGGAAGCCGCTAAAGCCACCAAACTTCAAAAACGTGCGCAACGGCATGCCAGGAGTCCACATACGGACTTTCGGGACTCCAGCGCCTACTTTCAAAATGTGTCGTCATGGGTACCTGACCAACCCTGGCCGGCACAAGGCCACCAGCCCAAAGCAATGGGTATCAATGACAGCCATAAACAGAGGAAGCCGCTAAAGCCACCAAACTTCGAAAACGGGCGCAACGGCATGCCAGGAGTCCACACACGGACTTTCGGGACTCCAGCGCCTACTTTCAAAATGTGTCGTCATGGGTACCTGATCAACCCTGGCCGGCACGAGGCCACCAGCCCAAAGGAATGGGTATCAATGACAGCCATGAACAGAGGAAGCCGCTAAAGCCACCAAACTTCTAAAACGGTCGCAAAGGCATGCCAGGAGTCCACAAACGGACTTTCGGGACTCTAGCGCCAACTTTCAAAATGTGTCGTCATGGGTACCTGACCAACCCTGGCCGGCACAAGGCCACCAGCCCAAAGCAATGGGTATCAATGACAGCCATAAACAGAGGAAGCCGCTAAAGCCACCAAACTTCGAAAACGGGCGCAACGGCATGCCAGGAGTCCACACACGGACTTTCGGGACTCCAGCGCCTACTTTCAAAATGTGTCGTCATGGGTACCTGACCAACCTGGCCGGCCCGAGGCCGCCAGCCCAAAGCAATGGGTGTCAATGACAGCCATAAACAGAGGAAGCCGCTAAAGCCACCAAACTTCGAAAACGGGCGCGAAGGCATGCCAGGAGTGCACAAACGGACTTTCGGGACTCTAGCGCCAACTTTCAAAATGTGTCGTCATGGGTACCTGATCAACCCTGGCCGGCACGAGGCCACCAGCCCAAAGGAATGGGTATCAATGACAGCCATGAACAGAGGAAGACGCTAAAGCCACCAAACTTCTAAAACGGTCGCAAAGGCATGCCAGGAGTCCACAAATGGACTTTCGGGACTCTAGCGCCAACTTTCAAAATGTGTCGTCATGGGTACCTGGCCGGCCCGAGGCCCCCAGCCCAAAGCAATGGGTATCAATGACAGCCATAACCAGAGGAAGCCGCTAAAGCCACCAAACTTGGCACAATGTCATGAAGGCATGCCAGGAGTGCACAAACGGACTTTCGGGACTCTAGCGCCAACTTTCAAAATGTGTCGTCATGGGTACCTGGCCGGCACGAGGCCACCAGCCCAAAGCAATGGGTGTCAATGACAGCCATAACCAGAGGAAACCGCTAAAGCCACCAAACTTGGCACAATGTCATGAAGGCATGCCAGGAGTCCACACACGGACTTTCGGGACTCCAGCGCCTACTTTCAAAATTTGTCGTCATGGGTACCTGGCCGGCCCGAGGCCCCCAGCCCAAAGCAATGGGTGTCAATGACAGCCATAACCAGAGGAAGCCGCTAAAGCCACCAAAGTTGGCACAATGTCATGAAGGCATGCCAGGAGTCCACACACGGACTTTCGGGACTCTAGCGCCAACTTTCAAAATGTGTCGTCATGGGTACCTGACCAACCCTGGCCGGCACGAGGCCACCAGCCCAAAGCAATGGGTATCAATGACAGCCATAACCAGAGGAAGCCGCTAAAGCCACCAAACTTCTAAAACGGTCGCAAAGGCATGCCAGGAGTCCACAAACGGACTTTCAGGACTCCAGCGCCAACTTTCAAAATGTGTCGTCATGGTTACCTGACCAACCTGGCCGGCCCGAGGCCGCCAGCCCAAAGCAATGGGTGTCAATGACAGCCATAAACAGAGGAAGCCGCTAAAGCCACCAAACTTGGCACAATGTCATGAAGGCATGCCAGGAGTGCACAAACGGACTTTCGGGACTCTAGCGCCAACTTTCAAAATGTGTCGTCATGGGTACCTGACCAACCCTGGCCGGCACAAGGCCACCAGCCCAAAGCAATGGGTATCAATGACAGCCAAAACCAGAGGAAGCCGCTAAAGCCACCAAACTTCGCACACGGGCATGAAGGCATGCCAGGAGTGCACACACGGACTTTCGGGACTCCAGCGCCAACTTTCAAAATGTGTCGTCATGGTTACCTGACCAACCTGGCCAGCCCGAGGCCGCCAGCCCAAAGCAATGGGTGTCAATGACAGCCATAAACAGAGGAAGCCGCTAAAGCCACCAAACTTTGAAAACGGGTGCGAAGGCATGCCAGGAGTGCACAAACGGACTTTCGGGACTCTAGCTCCAACTTTCAAAATGTGTCGTCATGGGTACCTGATCAACCCTGGCCGGCACGAGGCCGCCAGCCCAAAGCAATGGGTGTCAATGACAGCCATGAGCAGAGGAAGCCGCTAAAGCCACCAAACTTCTAAAACGGTCGCAAAGGCATGCCAGGAGTCCACAAACGGACTTTCGGGACTCTAGCGCCAACTTTCAAAATGTGTCATCATGGGTACCTGACCAACCTGGCCGGCCCGAGGCCCCCAGCCCAAAGCAATGGGTGTCAATGACAGCCATAACCAGAGGAAGCCGCTAAAGCCACCAAACTTTGCACACGGGCGCGAAGTCATGCCAGGAGTGCACACACGGACTTTCGGGACTCCAGCACCAACTTTCAAAATGTGTCGTCATGGTTACCTGACCAACCTGGCCGGCCCGAGGCCGCCAGCCCAAAGCAATGGGTGTCAATGACAGCCATAAACAGAGGAAGCTGCTAAAGCCACCAAACTTCGAAAACGGGCGTGAAGGCATGCCAGGAGTGCACAAACGGACTTTCGGGACTCTAGCGCCAACTTTCAAAATGTGTCGTCATGGGTACCTGGCCGGCACGAGGCCACCAGCCCAAAGTAATGGGTGTCAATGACAGCCATAACCAGAGGAAGCCGCTAAAGCCACCAAACTTGGCACAATGTCATGAAGGCATGCCAGGAGTCCACACACGGACTTTCGGGACTCCAGCGCCTACTTTCAAAATGTGTCGTCATGGGTACCTGATCAACCCTGGCCGGCACGAGGCCGCCAGCCCAAAGCAATGGGTGTCAATGACAGCCATGAACAGAGGAAGCCGCTAAAGCCACCAAACTTCTAAAACGGTCGCAAAGGCATGCCAGGAGTCCACAAACGGACTTTCGGGACTCTAGCGCCAACTTTCAAAATGTGTCGTCATGGGTACCTGACCAATCCTGGCCGGCACAAGGCCACCAGCCCAAAGCAATGGGTATCAATGACAGCCATAACCAGAGGAAGCCGCTAAAGCCACCAAACTTCGCACACGGGCGCGAAGGCATGCCAGGAGTGCACACACGGACTTTCGGGACTCCAGCGCCAACTTTCAAAATGTGTCGTCATGGTTACCTGACCAACCTGGCCGGCCCGAGGCCGCCAGCCCAAAGCAATGGGTGTCAATGACAGCCATTAACAGAGGAAACCGCTAAAGCCACCAAATTTCGAAAACGGGCGCGAAGGCATGCCAGGAGTGCACAAACGGACTTTCGGGACTCTAGCGCCAACTTTCAAAATGTGTCGTCATGGGTACCTGACCAACCCTGGCCGGCACAAGGCCACCAGCCCAAAGCAATGGGTATCAATGACAGCCATAACCAGAGGAAGCCGCTAAAGCCACCAAACTTCTAAAACGGTCGCAAAGGCATGCCAGGAGTCCACAAACGGACTTTCAGGACTCCAGCGCCAACTTTCAAAATGTGTCGTCATGGTTACCTGACCAACCTGGCCGGCCCGAGGCCGCCAGCCCAAAGCAATGGGTGTCAATGACAGCCATAAACAGAGGAAGCCGCTAAAGCCACCAAACTTGGCACAATGTCATGAAGGCATGCCAGGAGTGCACAAACGGACTTTCGGGACTCTAGCGCCAACTTTCAAAATGTGTCGTCATGGGTACCTGGCCGGCACGAGGCCACCAGCCCAAAGCAATGGGTGTCAATGACAGCCATAACCAGAGGAAACCGCTAAAGCCACCAAACTTGGCACAATGTCATGAAGGCATGCCAGGAGTCCACACACGGACTTTCGGGACTCCAGCGCCTACTTTCAAAATTTGTCGTCATGGGTACCTGGCCGGCCCGAGGCCCCCAGCCCAAAGCAATGGGTGTCAATGACAGCCATAACCAGAGGAAGCCGCTAAAGCCACCAAAGTTGGCACAATGTCATGAAGGCATGCCAGGAGTCCACACACGGACTTTCGGGACTCTAGCGCCAACTTTCAAAATGTGTCGTCATGGGTACCTGACCAACCCTGGCCGGCACGAGGCCACCAGCCCAAAGCAATGGGTATCAATGACAGCCATAAACAGACGAAGCCGCTAAAGCCACCAAACTTGGCACAATGTCATGAAGGCATGCCAGGAGTGCACAAACGGACTTTCGGGACTCCAGTGCCAACTTTCAAAATGTGTCGTCATGGGTACCTGATCAACCCTGGACGGAACAAGGCCACCAGCCCAAAGGAATGGGTATCAATGACAGCCATGAACAGAGGAAGCCGCTATAGCCACCAAACTTCTAAAACGGTCGCAAAGGCATGCCAGGAGTCCACAAACGGACTTTCGGGACTCTAGCGCCAACTTTCAAAATGTGTCGTCATGGGTACCTGACCAACCCTGGCCGGCACAAGGCCACCAGCCCAAAGCAATGGGTATCTAGACAGCCATAACCAGAGGAAGCCGCTAAAGCCACCAAACTTCGCACACGGGCGTGAAGGCATGCCAGGAGTGCACACACGGACTTTCGGGACTCCAGCGCCAACTTTCAAAATGTGTCGTCATGGTTACCTGACCAACCTGGCCAGCCCGAGGCCGCCAGCCCAAAGCAATGGGTGTCAATGACAGCCATAAACAGAGGAAGCCGCTAAAGCCACCAAACTTTGAAAACGGGTGCGAAGGCATGCCAGGAGTGCACAAATGGACTTTCGGGACTCTAGCGCCAACTTTCAAAATGTGTCATCATGGGTACCTGATCAACCCTGGCCGGCACGAGGCCGCCAGCCCAAAGCAATGGGTGTCAATGACAGCCATGAACAGAGGAAGCCGCTAAAGCCACCAAACTTCTAAAACGGTCGCAAAGGCATGCCAGGAGTCCACAAACGGACTTTCGGGACTCTAGCGCCAACTTTCAAAATGTGTCGTCATGGGTACCTGGCCGGCACGAGGCCACCAGCCCAAAGCAATGGGTGTCAATGACAGCCATAACCAGAGGAAGCCGCTAAAGCCACCAAAGTTGGCACAATGTCATGAAGGCATGCCAGGAGTCCACACACGGACTTTCGGGACTCCAGCGCCTACTTTCAAAATGTGTCGTCATGGGTACCTGACCAACCTGGCCGGCCCGAGGCCCCCAGCCCAAAGCAATGGGTGTCAATGACAGCCATAACCAGAGGAAGCCGCTAAAGCCACCAAACTTTGCACACGGGCGCGAAGTCATGCCAGGAGTGCACACACGGACTTTCGGGACTCCAGCACCAACTTTCAAAATGTGTCGTCATGGTTACCTGACCAACCTGGCCGGCCCGAGGCCGCCAGCCCAAAGCAATGGGTGTCAATGACAGCCATAAACAGAGGAAGCCGCTAAAGCCACCAAACTTCGAAAACGGGCGCGAAGGCATGCCAGGAGTGCACAAACGGACTTTCGGGACTCTAGCGCCAACTTTCAAAATGTGTCGTCATGGTTACCTGACCAACCTGGCCAGCCCGAGGCCGCCAGCCCAAAGCAATGGGTGTCAATGACAGCCATAAACAGAGGAAGCCGCTAAAGCCACCAAACTTTGAAAACGGGTGCGAAGGCATGCCAGGAGTGCACAAACGGACTTTCGGGACTCTAGCGCCAACTTTCAAAATGTGTCGTCATGGGTACCTGATCAACCCTGGCCGGCACGAGGCCGCCAGCCCAAAGCAATGGGTGTCAATGACAGCCATGAACAGAGGAAGCCGCTAAAGCCACCAAACTTCTAAAACGGTCGCAAAGGCATGCCAGGAGTCCACAAACGGACTTTCGGGACTCTAGCGCCAACTTTCAAAATGTGTCGTCATGGGTACCTGACCAACCTGGCCGGCCCGAGGCCCCCAGCCCAAAGCAATGGGTGTCAATGACAGCCATAACCAGAGGAAGCCGCTAAAGCCACCAAACTTTGCACACGGGCGCGAAGTCATGCCAGGAGTGCACACACGGACTTTCGGGACTCCAGCACCAACTTTCAAAATGTGTCGTCATGGTTACCTGACCAACCTGGCCGGCCCGAGGCCGCCAGCCCAAAGCAATGGGTGTCAATGACAGCCATAAACAGAGGAAGCCGCTAAAGCCACCAAACTTCGAAAACGGGCGTGAAGGCATGCCAGGAGTGCACAAACGGACTTTCGGGACTCTAGCGCCAACTTTCAAAATGTGTCGTCATGGGTACCTGACCAACCCTGGCCGGCACGAGGCCACCAGCCCAAAGCAATGGGTATCAATGACAGCCATAAACAGACGAAGCCGCTAAAGCCACCAAACTTGGCACAATGTCATGAAGGCATGCCAGGAGTGCACAAACGGACTTTCGGGACTCTAGCGCCAACTTTCAAAATGTGTCGTCATGGGTACCTGGCCGGCACGAGGCCACCAGCCCAAAGTAATGGGTGTCAATGACAGCCATAACCAGAGGAAGCCGCTAAAGCCACCACACTTGGCACAATGTCATGAAGGCATGCCAGGAGTCCACACACGGACTTTCGGGACTCCAGCGCCTACTTTCAAAATGTGTCGTCATGGGTACCTGATCAACCCTGGCCGGCACGAGGCCGCCAGCCCAAAGCAATGGGTGTCAATGACAGCCATGAACAGAGGAAGCCGCTAAAGCCACCAAACTTCTAAAACGGTCGCAAAGGCATGCCAGGAGTCCACAAACGGACTTTCGGGACTCTAGCGCCAACTTTCAAAATGTGTCGTCATGGGTACCTGACCAACCCTGGCCGGCACAAGGCCACCAGCCCAAAGCAATGGGTATCAATGACAGCCAAAACCAGAGGAAGCCGCTAAAGCCACCAAACTTCGCACACGGGCGCGAAGGAATGCCAGGAGTGCACACACGGACTTTCGGGACTCCAGCGCCAACTTTCAAAATGTGTCGTCATGGTTACCTGACCAACCTGGCCGGCCCGAGGCCGCCAGCCCAAAGCAATGGGTGTCAATGACAGCCATTAACAGAGGAAACCGCTAAAGCCACCAAATTTCGAAAACGGGCGCGAAGGCATGCCAGGAGTGCACAAACGGACTTTCGGGACTCTAGCGCCAACTTTCAAAATGTGTCGTCATGGGTACCTGACCAACCCTGGCCGGCACAAGGCCACCAGCCCAAAGCAATGGGTATCAATGACAGCCATAACCAGAGGAAGCCGCTAAAGCCACCAAACTTCTAAAACGGTCGCAAAGGCATGCCAGGAGTCCACAAACGGACTTTCGGGACTCCAGCGCCAACTTTCAAAATGTGTCGTCATGGTTACCTGACCAACCTGGCCGGCCCGAGGCCGCCAGCCCAAAGCAATGGGTGTCAATGACAGCCATAAACAGAGGAAGCCGCTAAAGCCACCAAACTTGGCACAATGTCATGAAGGCATGCCAGGAGTGCACAAACGGACTTTCGGGACTCTAGCGCCAACTTTCAAAATGTGTCATCATGGGTACCTGGCCGGCACGAGGCCACCAGCCCAAAGCAATGGGTGTCAATGACAGCCATAACCAGAGGAAACCGCTAAAGCCACCAAACTTGGCACAATGTCATGAAGGCATGCCAGGAGTCCACACACGGACTTTCGGGACTCCAGCGCCTACTTTCAAAATTTGTCGTCATGGGTACCTGACCGGCCCGAGGCCCCCAGCCCAAAGCAATGGGTGTCAATGACAGCCATAACCAGAGGAAGCCGCTAAAGCCACCAAAGTTGGCACAATGTCATGAAGGCATGCCAGGAGTCCACACACGGACTTTCGGGACTCTAGCGCCAACTTTCAAAATGTGTCGTCATGGGTACCTGGCCGGCACGAGGCCACCAGCCCAAAGTAATGGGTGTCAATGACAGCCATAACCAGAGGAAGCCGCTAAAGCCACCACACTTGGCACAATGTCATGAAGGCATGCCAGGAGTCCACACACGGACTTTCGGGACTCCAGCGCCTACTTTCAAAATGTGTCGTCATGGGTACCTGATCAACCCTGGCCGGCACGAGGCCGCCAGCCCAAAGCAATGGGTGTCAATGACAGCCATGAACAGAGGAAGCCGCTAAAGCCACCAAACTTCTAAAACGGTCGCAAAGGCATGCCAGGAGTCCACAAACGGACTTTCGGGACTCTAGCGCCAACTTTCAAAATGTGTCGTCATGGGTACCTGACCAACCCTGGCCGGCACAAGGCCACCAGCCCAAAGCAATGGGTATCAATGACAGCCAAAACCAGAGGAAGCCGCTAAAGCCACCAAACTTCGCACACGGGCGCGAAGGAATGCCAGGAGTGCACACACGGACTTTCGGGACTCCAGCGCCAACTTTCAAAATGTGTCGTCATGGTTACCTGACCAACCTGGCCGGCCCGAGGCCGCCAGCCCAAAGCAATGGGTGTCAATGACAGCCATTAACAGAGGAAACCGCTAAAGCCACCAAATTTCGAAAACGGGCGCGAAGGCATGCCAGGAGTGCACAAACGGACTTTCGGGACTCTAGCGCCAACTTTCAAAATGTGTCGTCATGGGTACCTGACCAACCCTGGCCGGCACAAGGCCACCAGCCCAAAGCAATGGGTATCAATGACAGCCATAACCAGAGGAAGCCGCTAAAGCCACCAAACTTCTAAAACGGTCGCAAAGGCATGCCAGGAGTCCACAAACGGACTTTCGGGACTCCAGCGCCAACTTTCAAAATGTGTCGTCATGGTTACCTGACCAACCTGGCCGGCCCGAGGCCGCCAGCCCAAAGCAATGGGTGTCAATGACAGCCATAAACAGAGGAAGCCGCTAAAGCCACCAAACTTGGCACAATGTCATGAAGGCATGCCAGGAGTGCACAAACGGACTTTCGGGACTCTAGCGCCAACTTTCAAAATGTGTCGTCATGGGTACCTGGCCGGCACGAGGCCACCAGCCCAAAGCAATGGGTGTCAATGACAGCCATAACCAGAGGAAACCGCTAAAGCCACCAAACTTGGCACAATGTCATGAAGGCATGCCAGGAGTCCACACACGGACTTTCGGGACTCCAGCGCCTACTTTCAAAATTTGTCGTCATGGGTACCTGACCGGCCCGAGGCCCCCAGCCCAAAGCAATGGGTGTCAATGACAGCCATAACCAGAGGAAGCCGCTAAAGCCACCAAAGTTGGCACAATGTCATGAAGGCATGCCAGGAGTCCACACACGGACTTTCGGGACTCTAGCGCCAACTTTCAAAATGTGTCGTCATGGGTACCTGACCAACCCTGGCCGGCACGAGGCCACCAGCCCAAAGCAATGGGTATCAATGACAGCCATAAACAGACGAAGCCGCTAAAGCCACCAAACTTGGCACAATGTCATGAAGGCATGCCAGGAGTGCACAAACGGACTTTCGGGACTCCAGCGCCAACTTTCAAAATGTGTCGTCATGGGTACCTGATCAACCCTGGACGGCACGAGGCCACCAGCCCAAAGGAATGGGTATCAATGACAGCCATGAACAGAGGAAGCCGCTATAGCCACCAAACTTCTAAAACGGTCGCAAAGGCATGCCAGGAGTCCACAAACGGACTTTCGGGACTCTAGCGCCAACTTTCAAAATGTGTCGTCATGGGTACCTGACCAACCCTGGCCGGCACAAGGCCACCAGCCCAAAGCAATGGGTATCTAGACAGCCATAACCAGAGGAAGCCGCTAAAGCCACCAAACTTCGCACACGGGCGTGAAGGCATGGCAGGAGTGCACACACGGACTTTCGGGACTCCAGCGCCAACTTTCAAAATGTGTCGTCATGGTTACCTGACCAACCTGGCCGGCCCGAGGCCGCCAGCCCAAAGCAATGGGTGTCAATGAAAGCCATAAACAGAGGAAGCTGCTAAAGCCACCAAACTTTGAAAACGGGTGCGAAGGCATGCCAGGAGTCCACAAACGGACTTTCGGGACTCTAGCGCCAACTTTCAAAATGTGTCGTCATGGGTACCTGACCAACCCTGGCCGGCACAAGGCCACCAGCCCAAAGCAATGGGTATCAATGACAGCCATAACCAGAGGAAGCCGCTAAAGCCACCAAACTTCGAAAACGGGCGTGAAGGCATGCCAGGAGTACACAAACGGACTTTCGGGACTCTAGCGCCAACTTTCAAAATGTGTCGTCATGGGTACCTGACCAACCCTGGCTGGCACGAGGCCACCAGCCCAAAGCAATGGGTATCAATGACAGCCATAAACAGACGAAGCCGCTAAAGCCACCAAACTTGGCACAATGTCATGAAGGCATGCCAGGAGTGCACAAACGGACTTTCGGGACTCTAGCGCCAACTTTCAAAATGTGTCGTCATGGGTACCTGGCCGGCACGAGGCCACCAGCCCAAAGTAATGGGTGTCAATGACAGCCATAACCAGAGGAAGCCACTAAAGCCACCAAACTTGGCACAATGTCATGAAGGCATGCCAGGCGTCCACACACGGACTTTCGGGACTCCAGCGCCTACTTTCAAAATGTGTCGTCATGGGTACTTGATCAACCCTGGCCGGCACGAGGCCGCCAGCCCAAAGCAATGGGTGTCAATGACAGCCATGAACAGAGGAAGCCGCTAAAGCCACCAAACTTCTAAAACGGTCGCAAAGGCATGCCAGGAGTCCACAAACGGACTTTCGGGACTCTAGCGCCAACTTTCAAAATGTGTCGTCATGGGTACCTGACCAACCCTGGCCGGCACAAGGCCACCAGCCCAAAGCAATGGGTATCAATGACAGCCATAACCAGAGGAAGCCGCTAAAGCCACCAAACTTCGCACACGGGCGCGAAGGCATGCCAGGAGTGCACACATGGACTTTCGGGACTCTAGCGCCAACTTTCAAAATATGTCGTCATGGGTACCTGATCAACCCTGGCCGGCACGAGGCCGCCAGCCCAAAGCAATGGGTGTCAATGACAGCCATGAACAGAGGAAACCGCTAAAGCCACCAAACTTGGCACAATGTCATGAAGGCATGCCAGGAGTCCACACACGGACTTTCGGGACTCCAGCGCCTACTTTCAAAATGTGTCGTCATGGGTACCTGACCAACCCTGGCCGGCACGAGGCCACCAGCCCAAAGCAATGGGTATCAATGACAGCCATAAACAGACGAAGCCGCTTAAGCCACCAAACTTGGCACAATGTCATGAAGGCATGCCAGGAGTGCACAAACGGACTTTCGGGACTCCAGCGCCTACTTTCAAAATGTGTCGTCATGGGTACCTGATCAACCCTGGCCGGCACGAGGCCGCCAGCCCAAAGCAATGGGTGTCAATGACAGCCATGAACAGAGGAAGCCGCTAAAGCCACCAAACTTCTAAAACGGTCGCAAAGGCATGCCAGGAGTCCACAAACGGACTTTCGGGACTCTAGCGCCAACTTTCAAAATGTGTCGTCATGGGTACCTGACCAACCCTGGCCGGCACGAGGCCACCAGCCCAAAGCAATGGGTGTCAATGACAGCCATAACCAGAGGAAACCGCTAAAGCCACCAAACTTGGCACAATGTCATGAAGGCATGCCAGGAGTCCACACACGGACTTTCGGGACTCCAGCGCCTACTTTCAAAATTTGTCGTCATGGGTACCTGACCGGCCCGAGGCCCCCAGCCCAAAGCAATGGGTGTCAATGACAGCCATAACCAGAGGAAGCCGCTAAAGCCACCAAAGTTGGCACAATGTCATGAAGGCATGCCAGGAGTCCACACACGGACTTTCGGGACTCCAGCGCCTACTTTCAAAATGTGTCGTCATGGGTACCTGACCAACCTGGCCGGCCCGAGGCCCCCAGCCCAAAGCAATGGGTGTCAATGACAGCCATAACCAGAGGAAGCCGCTAAAGCCACCAAACTTTGCACACGGGCGCGAAGTCATGCCAGGAGTGCACACACGGACTTTTGGGACTCCAGCACCAACTTTCAAAATGTGTCGTCATGGTTACCTGACCAACCTGGCCGGCCCGAGGCCGCCAGCCCAAAGCAATGGGTGTCAATGACAGCCATAAACAGAGGAAGCCGCTAAAGCCACCAAACTTCGAAAACGGGCGTGAAGGCATGCCAGGAGTGCACAAACGGACTTTCGGGACTCTAGCGCCAACTTTCAAAATGTGTCGTCATGGGTACCTGACCAACCCTGGCTGGCACGAGGCCACCAGCCCAAAGCAATGGGTATCAATGACAGCCATAAACAGACGAAGCCGCTAAAGCCACCAAACTTGGCACAATGTCATGAAGGCATGCCAGGAGTGCACAAACGGACTTTCGGGACTCTAGCGCCAACTTTCAAAATGTGTCGTCATGGGTACCTGGCCGGCACGAGGCCACCAGCCCAAAGTAATGGGTGTCAATGACAGCCATAACCAGAGGAAGCCGCTAAAGCCACCAAACTTGGCACAATGTCATGAAGGCATGCCAGGAGTCCACAAACGGACTTTCGGGACTCTAGCGCCAACTTTCAAAATGTGTCGTCATGGGTACCTGACCAACCCTGGCCGGCACAAGGCCACCAGCCCAAAGCAATGGGTATCAATGACAGCCATAACCAGAGGAAGCCGCTAAAGCCACCAAACTTCGCACACGGGCGCGAAGGCATGCCAGGAGTGCACACATGGACTTTCGGGACTCTAGCGCCAACTTTCAAAATATGTCGTCATGGGTACCTGATCAACCCTGGCCGGCACGAGGCCGCCAGCCCAAAGCAATGGGTGTCAATGACAGCCATGAACAGAGGAAGCCGCTAAAGCCACCAAACTTCTAAAACGGTCGCAAAGGCATGCCAGGAGTCCACAAACGGACTTTCGGGACTCTAGCGCCAACTTTCAAAATGTGTCGTCATGGGTACCTGACCAACCCTGGCCGGCACAAGGCCACCAGCCCAAAGCAATGGGTATCTAGACAGCCATAACCAGAGGAAGCCGCTAAAGCCACCAAACTTCGCACACGGGCATGAAGGCATGCCAGGAGTGCACACACGGACTTTCGGGACTCCAGCGCCAACTTTCAAAATGTGTCGTCATGGTTACCTGACCAACCTGGCCGGCCCGAGGCCGCCAGCCCAAAGCAATGGGTGTCAATGAAAGCCATAAACAGAGGAAGCCGCTAAAGCCACCAAACTTTGAAAACGGGTGCGAAGGCATGCCAGGAGTGCACAAACAGACTTTCGGGACTCTAGCGCCAACTTTCAAAATGTGTCGTCATGGGTACCTGATCAACCCTGGCCGGCACGAGGCCGCCAGCCCAAAGCAATGGGTGTCAATGACAGCCATGAACAGAGGAAGCCGCTAAAGCCACCAAACTTCTAAAACGGTCGCAAAGGCATGCCAGGAGTCCACAAACGGACTTTCGGGACTCTAGCGCCAACTTTCAAAATGTGTCGTCATGGGTACCTCGCCGGCACGAGGCCACCAGCCCAAAGCAATGGGTGTCAATGACAGCCATAACCAGAGGAAGCCGCTAAAGCCACCAAAGTTGGCACAATGTCATGAAGGCATGCCAGGAGTCCACACACGGACTTTCGGGACTCCAGCGCCTACTTTCAAAATGTGTCGTCATGGGTACCTGACGAACCTGGCCGGCCCGAGGCCCCCAGCCCAAAGCAATGGGTGTCAATGACAGCCATAACCAGAGGAAGCCGCTAAAGCCACCAAACTTTGCACATGGGCGCGAAGTCATGCCAGGAGTGCACACACGGACTTTCGGGACTCCAGCACCAACTTTCAAAATGTGTCGTCATGGTTACCTGACCAACCTGGCCGGCCCGAGGCCGCCAGCCCAAAGCAATGGGTGTCAATGACAGCCATAAACAGAGGAAGCCGCTAAAGCCACCAAACTTCGAAAACGGGCGTGAAGGCATGCCAGGAGTGCACAAACGGACTTTCGGGACTCTAGCGCCAACTTTCAAAATGTGTCGTCATGGGTACCTGACCAACCTGGCCGGCCCGAGGCCCCCAGCCCAAAGCAATGGGTGTCAATGACAGCCATAACCAGAGGAAGCCGCTAAAGCCACCAAACTTTGCACACGGGCGCGAAGTCATGCCAGGAGTGCACACACGGACTTTTGGGACTCCAGCACCAACTTTCAAAATGTGTCGTCATGGTTACCTGACCAACCTGGCCGGCCCGAGGCCGCCAGCCCAAAGCAATGGGTGTCAATGACAGCCATAAACAGAGGAAGCCGCTAAAGCCACCAAACTTCGAAAACGGGCGTGAAGGCATGCCAGGAGTGCACAAACGGACTTTCGGGACTCTAGCGCCAACTTTCAAAATGTGTCGTCATGGGTACCTGACCAACCCTGGCTGGCACGAGGCCACCAGCCCAAAGCAATGGGTATCAATGACAGCCATAAACAGACGAAGCCGCTAAAGCCACCAAACTTGGCACAATGTCATGAAGGCATGCCAGGAGTGCACAAACGGACTTTCGGGACTCTAGCGCCAACTTTCAAAATGTGTCGTCATGGGTACCTGGCCGGCACGAGGCCACCAGCCCAAAGTAATGGGTGTCAATGACAGCCATAACCAGAGGAAGCCACTAAAGCCACCAAACTTGGCACAATGTCATGAAGGCATGCCAGGCGTCCACACACGGACTTTCGGGACTCCAGCGCCTACTTTCAAAATGTGTCGTCATGGGTACTTGATCAACCCTGGCCGGCACGAGGCCGCCAGCCCAAAGCAATGGGTGTCAATGACAGCCATGAACAGAGGAAGCCGCTAAAGCCACCAAACTTCTAAAACGGTCGCAAAGGCATGCCAGGAGTCCACAAACGGACTTTCGGGACTCTAGCGCCAACTTTCAAAATGTGTCGTCATGGGTACCTGACCAACCCTGGCCGGCACAAGGCCACCAGCCCAAAGCAATGGGTATCAATGACAGCCATAACCAGAGGAAGCCGCTAAAGCCACCAAACTTCGCACACGGGCGCGAAGGCATGCCAGGAGTGCACACATGGACTTTCGGGACTCTAGCGCCAACTTTCAAAATATGTCGTCATGGGTACCTGATCAACCCTGGCCGGCACGAGGCCGCCAGCCCAAAGCAATGGGTGTCAATGACAGCCATGAACAGAGGAAGCCGCTAAAGCCACCAAACTTCTAAAACGGTCGCAAAGGCATGCCAGGAGTCCACACACGGACTTTCGGGACTCCAGCGCCAACTTTCAAAATGTGTCGTCATGGTTACCTGACCAACCTGGCCGGCCCGAGGCCGCCAGCCCAAAGCAATGGGTGTCAATGACAGCCATAACCAGAGGAAGCCGCTAAAGCCACCAAACTTGGCACAATGTCATGAAGGCATGCCAGGAGTGCACAAACGGACTTTCGGGACTCTAGCGCCAACTTTCAAAATGTGTCGTCATGGGTACCTGGCCGGCACGAGGCCACCAGCCCAAAGCAATGTGTGTCAATGACAGCCATAACCAGAGGAAACCGCTAAAGCCACCAAACTTGGCACAATGTCATGAAGGCATGCCAGGAGTCCACACACGGACTTTCGGGACTCCAGCGCCTACTTTCAAAATGTGTCGTCATGGGTACCTGACCAACCCTGGCCGGCACGAGGCCACCAGCCCAAAGCAATGGGTATCAATGACAGCCATAAACAGACGAAGCCGCTTAAGCCACCAAACTTGGCACAATGTCATGAAGGCATGCCAGGAGTGCACAAACGGACTTTCGGGACTCCAGCGCCTACTTTCAAAATGTGTCGTCATGGGTACCTGATCAACCCTGGCCGGCACGAGGCCGCCAGCCCAAAGCAATGGGTGTCAATGACAGCCATGAACAGAGGAAGCCGCTAAAGCCACCAAACTTCTAAAACGGTCGCAAAGGCATGCCAGGAGTCCACAAACGGACTTTCGGGACTCTAGCGCCAACTTTCAAAATGTGTCGTCATGGGTACCTGACCAACCCTGGCCGGCACGAGGCCACCAGCCCAAAGCAATGGGTGTCAATGACAGCCATAACCAGAGGAAACCGCTAAAGCCACCAAACTTGGCACAATGTCATGAAGGCATGCCAGGAGTCCACACACGGACTTTCGGGACTCCAGCGCCTACTTTCAAAATTTGTCGTCATGGGTACCTGACCGGCCCGAGGCCCCCAGCCCAAAGCAATGGGTGTCAATGACAGCCATAACCAGAGGAAGCCGCTAAAGCCACCAAAGTTGGCACAATGTCATGAAGGCATGCCAGGAGTCCACACACGGACTTTCGGGACTCTAGCGCCAACTTTCAAAATGTGTCGTCATGGGTACCTGACCAACCCTGGCCGGCACGAGGCCACCAGCCCAAAGCAATGGGTGTCAATGACAGCCATAACCAGAGGAAGCCGCTAAAGCCACCAAAGTTGGCACAATGTCATGAAGGCATGCCAGGAGTCCACACACGGACTTTCGGGACTCCAGCGCCTACTTTCAAAATGTGTCGTCATGGGTACCTGACCAACCTGGCCGGCCCGAGGCCCCCAGCCCAAAGCAATGGGTGTCAATGACAGCCATAACCAGAGGAAGCCGCTAAAGCCACCAAACTTTGCACACGGGCGCGAAGTCATGCCAGGAGTGCACACACGGACTTTTGGGACTCCAGCACCAACTTTCAAAATGTGTCGTCATGGTTACCTGACCAACCTGGCCGGCCCGAGGCCGCCAGCCCAAAGCAATGGGTGTCAATGACAGCCATAAACAGAGGAAGCCGCTAAAGCCACCAAACTTCGAAAACGGGCGTGAAGGCATGCCAGGAGTGCACAAACGGACTTTCGGGACTCTAGCGCCAACTTTCAAAATGTGTCGTCATGGGTACCTGACCAACCCTGGCTGGCACGAGGCCACCAGCCCAAAGCAATGGGTATCAATGACAGCCATAAACAGACGAAGCCGCTAAAGCCACCAAACTTGGCACAATGTCATGAAGGCATGCCAGGAGTGCACAAACGGACTTTCGGGACTCTAGCGCCAACTTTCAAAATGTGTCGTCATGGGTACCTGGCCGGCACGAGGCCACCAGCCCAAAGTAATGGGTGTCAATGACAGCCATAACCAGAGGAAGCCGCTAAAGCCACCAAACTTGGCACAATGTCATGAAGGCATGCCAGGAGTCCACAAACGGACTTTCGGGACTCTAGCGCCAACTTTCAAAATGTGTCGTCATGGGTACCTGACCAACCCTGGCCGGCACAAGGCCACCAGCCCAAAGCAATGGGTATCAATGACAGCCATAACCAGAGGAAGCCGCTAAAGCCACCAAACTTCGCACACGGGCGCGAAGGCATGCCAGGAGTGCACACATGGACTTTCGGGACTCTAGCGCCAACTTTCAAAATATGTCGTCATGGGTACCTGATCAACCCTGGCCGGCACGAGGCCGCCAGCCCAAAGCAATGGGTGTCAATGACAGCCATGAACAGAGGAAGCCGCTAAAGCCACCAAACTTCTAAAACGGTCGCAAAGGCATGCCAGGAGTCCACAAACGGACTTTCGGGACTCTAGCGCCAACTTTCAAAATGTGTCGTCATGGGTACCTGACCAACCCTGGCCGGCACAAGGCCACCAGCCCAAAGCAATGGGTATCTAGACAGCCATAACCAGAGGAAGCCGCTAAAGCCACCAAACTTCGCACACGGGCATGAAGGCATGCCAGGAGTGCACACACGGACTTTCGGGACTCCAGCGCCAACTTTCAAAATGTGTCGTCATGGTTACCTGACCAACCTGGCCGGCCCGAGGCCGCCAGCCCAAAGCAATGGGTGTCAATGAAAGCCATAAACAGAGGAAGCCGCTAAAGCCACCAAACTTTGAAAACGGGTGCGAAGGCATGCCAGGAGTGCACAAACAGACTTTCGGGACTCTAGCGCCAACTTTCAAAATGTGTCGTCATGGGTACCTGATCAACCCTGGCCGGCACGAGGCCGCCAGCCCAAAGCAATGGGTGTCAATGACAGCCATGAACAGAGGAAGCCGCTAAAGCCACCAAACTTCTAAAACGGTCGCAAAGGCATGCCAGGAGTCCACAAACGGACTTTCGGGACTCTAGCGCCAACTTTCAAAATGTGTCGTCATGGGTACCTCGCCGGCACGAGGCCACCAGCTCAAAGCAATGGGTGTCAATGACAGCCATAACCAGAGGAAGCCGCTAAAGCCACCAAAGTTGGCACAATGTCATGAAGGCATGCCAGGAGTCCACACACGGACTTTCGGGACTCCAGCGCCTACTTTCAAAATGTGTCGTCATGGGTACCTGACGAACCTGGCCGGCCCGAGGCCCCCAGCCCAAAGCAATGGGTGTCAATGACAGCCATAACCAGAGGAAGCCGCTAAAGCCACCAAACTTTGCACACGGGCGCGAAGTCATGCCAGGAGTGCACACACGGACTTTTGGGACTCCAGCACCAACTTTCAAAATGTGTCGTCATGGTTACCTGACCAACCTGGCCGGCCCGAGGCCGCCAGCCCAAAGCAATGGGTGTCAATGACAGCCATAAACAGAGGAAGCCGCTAAAGCCACCAAACTTCGAAAACGGGCGTGAAGGCATGCCAGGAGTGCACAAACGGACTTTCGGGACTCTAGCGCCAACTTTCAAAATGTGTCGTCATGGGTACCTGACCAACCCTGGCTGGCACGAGGCCACCAGCCCAAAGCAATGGGTATCAATGACAGCCATAAACAGACGAAGCCGCTAAAGCCACCAAACTTGGCACAATGTCATGAAGGCATGCCAGGAGTGCACAAACGGACTTTCGGGACTCTAGCGCCAACTTTCAAAATGTGTCGTCATGGGTACCTGGCCGGCACGAGGCCACCAGCCCAAAGTAATGGGTGTCAATGACAGCCATAACCAGAGGAAGCCGCTAAAGCCACCAAACTTGGCACAATGTCATGAAGGCATGCCAGGAGTCCACACACGGACTTTCGGGACTCCAGCGCCTACTTTCAAAATGTGTCGTCATGGGTACCTGATCAACCCTGGCCGGCACGAGGCCGCCAGCCCAAAGCAATGGGTGTCAATGACAGCCATGAACAGAGGAAGCCGCTAAAGCCACCAAACTTCTAAAACGGTCGCAAAGGCATGCCAGGAGTCCACAAACGGACTTTCGGGACTCTAGCGCCAACTTTCAAAATGTGTCGTCATGGGTACCTGACCAACCCTGGCCGGCACAAGGCCACCAGCCCAAAGCAATGGGTATCTAGACAGCCATAACCAGAGGAAGCCGCTAAAGCCACCAAACTTCGCACACGGGCGTGAAGGCATGCCAGGAGTGCACACACGGACTTTCGGGACTCCAGCGCCAACTTTCAAAATGTGTCGTCATGGTTACCTGACCAACCTGGCCGGCCCGAGGCCGCCAGCCCAAAGCAATGGGTGTCAATGAAAGCCATAAACAGAGGAAGCCGCTAAAGCCACCAAACTTTGAAAACGGGTGTGAAGGCATGCCAGGAGTGCACAAACAGACTTTCGGGACTCTAGCGCCAACTTTCAAAATGTGTCGTCATGGGTACCTGGCCGGCACGAGGCCACCAGCCCAAAGTAATGGGTGTCAATGACAGCCATAACCAGAGGAAGCCGCTAAAGCCACCAAACTTGGCACAATGTCATGAAGGCATGCCAGGAGTCCACAAACGGACTTTCGGGACTCTAGCGCCAACTTTCAAAATGTGTCGTCATGGGTACCTGACCAACCCTGGCCGGCACAAGGCCACCAGCCCAAAGCAATGGGTATCAATGACAGCCATAACCAGAGGAAGCCGCTAAAGCCACCAAACTTCGCACACGGGCGCGAAGGCATGCCAGGAGTGCACACATGGACTTTCGGGACTCTAGCGCCAACTTTCAAAATATGTCGTCATGGGTACCTGATCAACCCTGGCCGGCACGAGGCCGCCAGCCCAAAGCAATGGGTGTCAATGACAGCCATGAACAGAGGAAGCCGCTAAAGCCACCAAACTTCTAAAACGGTCGCAAAGGCATGCCAGGAGTCCACAAACGGACTTTCGGGACTCTAGCGCCAACTTTCAAAATGTGTCGTCATGGGTACCTGACCAACCCTGGCCGGCACAAGGCCACCAGCCCAAAGCAATGGGTATCTAGACAGCCATAACCAGAGGAAGCCGCTAAAGCCACCAAACTTCGCACACGGGCATGAAGGCATGCCAGGAGTGCACACACGGACTTTCGGGACTCCAGCGCCAACTTTCAAAATGTGTCGTCATGGTTACCTGACCAACCTGGCCGGCCCGAGGCCGCCAGCCCAAAGCAATGGGTGTCAATGAAAGCCATAAACAGAGGAAGCCGCTAAAGCCACCAAACTTTGAAAACGGGTGCGAAGGCATGCCAGGAGTGCACAAACAGACTTTCGGGACTCTAGCGCCAACTTTCAAAATGTGTCGTCATGGGTACCTGATCAACCCTGGCCGGCACGAGGCCGCCAGCCCAAAGCAATGGGTGTCAATGACAGCCATGAACAGAGGAAGCCGCTAAAGCCACCAAACTTCTAAAACGGTCGCAAAGGCATGCCAGGAGTCCACAAACGGACTTTCGGGACTCTAGCGCCAACTTTCAAAATGTGTCGTCATGGGTACCTCGCCGGCACGAGGCCACCAGCCCAAAGCAATGGGTGTCAATGACAGCCATAACCAGAGGAAGCCGCTAAAGCCACCAAAGTTGGCACAATGTCATGAAGGCATGCCAGGAGTCCACACACGGACTTTCGGGACTCCAGCGCCTACTTTCAAAATGTGTCGTCATGGGTACCTGACGAACCTGGCCGGCCCGAGGCCCCCAGCCCAAAGCAATGGGTGTCAATGACAGCCATAACCAGAGGAAGCCGCTAAAGCCACCAAACTTTGCACATGGGCGCGAAGTCATGCCAGGAGTGCACACACGGACTTTCGGGACTCCAGCACCAACTTTCAAAATGTGTCGTCATGGTTACCTGACCAACCTGGCCGGCCCGAGGCCGCCAGCCCAAAGCAATGGGTGTCAATGACAGCCATAAACAGAGGAAGCCGCTAAAGCCACCAAACTTCGAAAACGGGCGTGAAGGCATGCCAGGAGTGCACAAACGGACTTTCGGGACTCTAGCGCCAACTTTCAAAATGTGTCGTCATGGGTACCTGACCAACCTGGCCGGCCCGAGGCCCCCAGCCCAAAGCAATGGGTGTCAATGACAGCCATAACCAGAGGAAGCCGCTAAAGCCACCAAACTTTGCACACGGGCGCGAAGTCATGCCAGGAGTGCACACACGGACTTTTGGGACTCCAGCACCAACTTTCAAAATGTGTCGTCATGGTTACCTGACCAACCTGGCCGGCCCGAGGCCGCCAGCCCAAAGCAATGGGTGTCAATGACAGCCATAAACAGAGGAAGCCGCTAAAGCCACCAAACTTCGAAAACGGGCGTGAAGGCATGCCAGGAGTGCACAAACGGACTTTCGGGACTCTAGCGCCAACTTTCAAAATGTGTCGTCATGGGTACCTGACCAACCCTGGCTGGCACGAGGCCACCAGCCCAAAGCAATGGGTATCAATGACAGCCATAAACAGACGAAGCCGCTAAAGCCACCAAACTTGGCACAATGTCATGAAGGCATGCCAGGAGTGCACAAACGGACTTTCGGGACTCTAGCGCCAACTTTCAAAATGTGTCGTCATGGGTACCTGGCCGGCACGAGGCCACCAGCCCAAAGTAATGGGTGTCAATGACAGCCATAACCAGAGGAAGCCGCTAAAGCCACCAAACTTGGCACAATGTCATGAAGGCATGCCAGGAGTCCACACACGGACTTTCGGGACTCCAGCGCCTACTTTCAAAATGTGTCGTCATGGGTACCTGATCAACCCTGGCCGGCACGAGGCCGCCAGCCCAAAGCAATGGGTGTCAATGACAGCCATGAACAGAGGAAGCCGCTAAAGCCACCAAACTTCTAAAACGGTCGCAAAGGCATGCCAGGAGTCCACAAACGGACTTTCGGGACTCTAGCGCCAACTTTCAAAATGTGTCGTCATGGGTACCTGACCAACCCTGGCCGGCACAAGGCCACCAGCCCAAAGCAATGGGTATCTAGACAGCCATAACCAGAGGAAGCCGCTAAAGCCACCAAACTTCGCACACGGGCGTGAAGGCATGCCAGGAGTGCACACACGGACTTTCGGGACTCCAGCGCCAACTTTCAAAATGTGTCGTCATGGTTACCTGACCAACCTGGCCGGCCCGAGGCCGCCAGCCCAAAGCAATGGGTGTCAATGAAAGCCATAAACAGAGGAAGCCGCTAAAGCCACCAAACTTTGAAAACGGGTGTGAAGGCATGCCAGGAGTGCACAAACAGACTTTCGGGACTCTAGCGCCAACTTTCAAAATGTGTCGTCATGGGTACCTGATCAACCCTGGCCGGCACGAGGCCGCCAGCCCAAAGCAATGGGTGTCAATGACAGCCATGAACAGAGGAAGCCGCTATAGCCACCAAACTTCTAAAACGGTCGCAAAGGCATGCCAGGAGTCCACAAACGGACTTTCGGGACTCTAGCGCCAACTTTCAAAATGTGTCGTCATGGGTACCTGACCAACCCTGGCCGGCACAAGGCCACCAGCCCAAAGCAATGGGTATCAATGACAGCCATAACCAGAGGAAGCCGCTAAAGCCACCAAACTTCGAAAACGGGCGTGAAGGCATGCCAGGAGTACACAAACGGACTTTCGGGACTCTAGCGCCAACTTTCAAAATGTGTCGTCATGGGTACCTGACCAACCCTGGCTGGCACGAGGCCACCAGCCCAAAGCAATGGGTATCAATGACAGCCATAAACAGACGAAGCCGCTAAAGCCACCAAACTTGGCACAATGTCATGAAGGCATGCCAGGAGTGCACAAACGGACTTTCGGGACTCTAGCGCCAACTTTCAAAATGTGTCGTCATGGGTACCTGGCCGGCACGAGGCCACCAGCCCAAAGTAATGGGTGTCAATGACAGCCATAACCAGAGGAAGCCACTAAAGCCACCAAACTTGGCACAATGTCATGAAGGCATGCCAGGAGTCCACACACGGACTTTCGGGACTCCAGCGCCTACTTTCAAAATGTGTCGTCATGGGTACTTGATCAACCCTGGCCGGCACGAGGCCGCCAGCCCAAAGCAATGGGTGTCAATGACAGCCATGAACAGAGGAAGCCGCTAAAGCCACCAAACTTCTAAAACGGTCGCAAAGGCATGCCAGGAGTCCACAAACGGACTTTCGGGACTCTAGCGCCAACTTTCAAAATGTGTCGTCATGGGTACCTGACCAACCCTGGCCGGCACAAGGCCACCAGCCCAAAGCAATGGGTATCAATGACAGCCATAACCAGAGGAAGCCGCTAAAGCCACCAAACTTCGCACACGGGCGCGAAGGCATGCCAGGAGTGCACACATGGACTTTCGGGACTCTAGCGCCAACTTTCAAAATATGTCGTCATGGGTACCTGATCAACCCTGGCCGGCACGAGGCCGCCAGCCCAAAGCAATGGGTGTCAATGACAGCCATGAACAGAGGAAGCCGCTAAAGCCACCAAACTTCTAAAACGGTCGCAAAGGCATGCCAGGAGTCCACACACGGACTTTCGGGACTCCAGCGCCAACTTTCAAAATGTGTCGTCATGGTTACCTGACCAACCTGGCCGGCCCGAGGCCGCCAGCCCAAAGCAATGGGTGTCAATGACAGCCATAACCAGAGGAAGCCGCTAAAGCCACCAAACTTGGCACAATGTCATGAAGGCATGCCAGGAGTGCACAAACGGACTTTCGGGACTCTAGCGCCAACTTTCAAAATGTGTCGTCATGGGTACCTGGCCGGCACGAGGCCACCAGCCCAAAGCAATGTGTGTCAATGACAGCCATAACCAGAGGAAACCGCTAAAGCCACCAAACTTGGCACAATGTCATGAAGGCATGCCAGGAGTCCACACACGGACTTTCGGGACTCTAGCGCCAACTTTCAAAATGTGTCGTCATGGGTACCTGACCAACCCTGGCCGGCACGAGGCCACCAGCCCAAAGCAATGGGTATCAATGACAGCCATAAACAGACGAAGCCGCTAAAGCCACCAAACTTGGCACAATGTCATGAAGGCATGCCAGGAGTGCACAAACGGACTTTCGGGACTCCAGCGCCAACTTTCAAAATGTGTCGTCATGGGTACCTGATCAACCCTGGACGGCACGAGGCCACCAGCCCAAAGGAATGGGTATCAATGACAGCCATGAACAGAGGAAGCCGCTATAGCCACCAAACTTCTAAAACGGTCGCAAAGGCATGCCAGGAGTCCACAAACGGACTTTCGGGACTCTAGCGCCAACTTTCAAAATGTGTCGTCATGGGTACCTGGACGGCACGAGGCCACCAGCCCAAAGCAATGGGTGTCAATGACAGCCATAACCAGAGGAAGCCGCTAAAGCCACCAAAGTTGGCACAATGTCATGAAGGCATGCCAGGAGTCCACACACGGACTTTCGGGACTCCAGCGCCTACTTTCAAAATGTGTCGTCATGGGTACCTGACCAACCCTGGCCGGCACGAGGCCACCAGCCCAAAGCAATGGGTATCAATGACAGCCATAAACAGACGAAGCCGCTTAAGCCACCAAACTTGGCACAATGTCATGAAGGCATGCCAGGAGTGCACAAACGGACTTTCGGGACTCCAGCGCCTACTTTCAAAATGTGTCGTCATGGGTACCTGATCAACCCTGGCCGGCACGAGGCCGCCAGCCCAAAGCAATGGGTGTCAATGACAGCCATGAACAGAGGAAGCCGCTAAAGCCACCAAATTTCTAAAACGGTCGCAAAGGCATGCCAGGAGTCCACAAACGGACTTTCGGGACTCTAGCGCCAACTTTCAAAATGTGTCGTCATGGGTACCTGACCAACCCTGGCCGGCACGAGGCCACCAGCCCAAAGCAATGGGTGTCAATGACAGCCATAACCAGAGGAAACCGCTAAAGCCACCAAACTTGGCACAATGTCATGAAGGCATGCCAGGAGTCCACACACGGACTTTCGGGACTCCAGCGCCTACTTTCAAAATTTGTCGTCATGGGTACCTGACCGGCCCGAGGCCCCCAGCCCAAAGCAATGGGTGTCAATGACAGCCATAACCAGAGGAAGCCGCTAAAGCCACCAAAGTTGGCACAATGTCATGAAGGCATGCCAGGAGTCCACACACGGACTTTCGGGACTCTAGCGCCAACTTTCAAAATGTGTCGTCATGGGTACCTGACCAACCCTGGCCGGCACGAGGCCACCAGCCCAAAGCAATGGGTGTCAATGACAGCCATAACCAGAGGAAGCCGCTAAAGCCACCAAAGTTGGCACAATGTCATGAAGGCATGCCAGGAGTCCACACACGGACTTTCGGGACTCCAGCGCCTACTTTCAAAATGTGTCGTCATGGGTACCTGACCAACCTGGCCGGCCCGAGGCCCCCAGCCCAAAGCAATGGGTGTCAATGACAGCCATAACCAGAGGAAGCCGCTAAAGCCACCAAACTTTGCACACGGGCGCGAAGTCATGCCAGGAGTGCACACACGGACTTTTGGGACTCCAGCACCAACTTTCAAAATGTGTCGTCATGGTTACCTGACCAACCTGGCCGGCCCGAGGCCGCCAGCCCAAAGCAATGGGTGTCAATGACAGCCATAAACAGAGGAAGCCGCTAAAGCCACCAAACTTCGAAAACGGGCGTGAAGGCATGCCAGGAGTGCACAAACGGACTTTCGGGACTCTAGCGCCAACTTTCAAAATGTGTCGTCATGGGTACCTGACCAACCCTGGCTGGCACGAGGCCACCAGCCCAAAGCAATGGGTATCAATGACAGCCATAAACAGACGAAGCCGCTAAAGCCACCAAACTTGGCACAATGTCATGAAGGCATGCCAGGAGTGCACAAACGGACTTTCGGGACTCTAGCGCCAACTTTCAAAATGTGTCGTCATGGGTACCTGGCCGGCACGAGGCCACCAGCCCAAAGTAATGGGTGTCAATGACAGCCATAACCAGAGGAAGCCACTAAAGCCACCAAACTTGGCACAATGTCATGAAGGCATGCCAGGAGTCCACACACGGACTTTCGGGACTCCAGCGCCTACTTTCAAAATGTGTCGTCATGGGTACCTGATCAACCCTGGCCGGCACGAGGCCGCCAGCCCAAAGCAATGGGTGTCAATGACAGCCATGAACAGAGGAAGCCGCTAAAGCCACCAAATTTCTAAAACGGTCGCAAAGGCATGCCAGGAGTCCACAAACGGACTTTCGGGACTCTAGCGCCAACTTTCAAAATGTGTCGTCATGGGTACCTGACCAACCCTGGCCGGCACGAGGCCACCAGCCCAAAGCAATGGGTGTCAATGACAGCCATAACCAGAGGAAACCGCTAAAGCCACCAAACTTGGCACAATGTCATGAAGGCATGCCAGGAGTCCACACACGGACTTTCGGGACTCCAGCGCCTACTTTCAAAATTTGTCGTCATGGGTACCTGACCGGCCCGAGGCCCCCAGCCCAAAGCAATGGGTGTCAATGACAGCCATAACCAGAGGAAGCCGCTAAAGCCACCAAAGTTGGCACAATGTCATGAAGGCATGCCAGGAGTCCACACACGGACTTTCGGGACTCTAGCGCCAACTTTCAAAATGTGTCGTCATGGGTACCTGACCAACCCTGGCCGGCACGAGGCCACCAGCCCAAAGCAATGGGTGTCAATGACAGCCATAACCAGAGGAAGCCGCTAAAGCCACCAAAGTTGGCACAATGTCATGAAGGCATGCCAGGAGTCCACACACGGACTTTCGGGACTCCAGCGCCTACTTTCAAAATGTGTCGTCATGGGTACCTGACCAACCTGGCCGGCCCGAGGCCCCCAGCCCAAAGCAATGGGTGTCAATGACAGCCATAACCAGAGGAAGCCGCTAAAGCCACCAAACTTTGCACACGGGCGCGAAGTCCTGCCAGGAGTGCACACACGGACTTTTGGGACTCCAGCACCAACTTTCAAAATGTGTCGTCATGGTTACCTGACCAACCTGGCCGGCCCGAGGCCGCCAGCCCAAAGCAATGGGTGTCAATGACAGCCATAAACAGAGGAAGCCGCTAAAGCCACCAAACTTCGAAAACGGGCGTGAAGGCATGCCAGGAGTGCACAAACGGACTTTCGGGACTCTAGCGCCAACTTTCAAAATGTGTCGTCATGGGTACCTGACCAACCCTGGCTGGCACGAGGCCACCAGCCCAAAGCAATGGGTATCAATGACAGCCATAAACAGACGAAGCCGCTAAAGCCACCAAACTTGGCACAATGTCATGAAGGCATGCCAGGAGTGCACAAACGGACTTTCGGGACTCTAGCGCCAACTTTCAAAATGTGTCGTCATGGGTACCTGGCCGGCACGAGGCCACCAGCCCAAAGTAATGGGTGTCAATGACAGCCATAACCAGAGGAAGCCGCTAAAGCCACCAAACTTGGCACAATGTCATGAAGGCATGCCAGGAGTCCACAAACGGACTTTCGGGACTCTAGCGCCAACTTTCAAAATGTGTCGTCATGGGTACCTGACCAACCCTGGCCGGCAGAAGGCCACCAGCCCAAAGCAATGGGTATCAATGACAGCCATAACCAGAGGAAGCCGCTAAAGCCACCAAACTTCGCACACGGGCGCGAAGGCATGCCAGGAGTGCACACATGGACTTTCGGGACTCTAGCGCCAACTTTCAAAATATGTCGTCATGGGTACCTGATCAACCCTGGCCGGCACGAGGCCGCCAGCCCAAAGCAATGGGTGTCAATGACAGCCATGAACAGAGGAAGCCGCTAAAGCCACCAAACTTCTAAAACGGTCGCAAAGGCATGCCAGGAGTCCACAAACGGACTTTCGGGACTCTAGCGCCAACTTTCAAAATGTGTCGTCATGGGTACCTCGCCGGCACGAGGCCACCAGCCCAAAGCAATGGGTGTCAATGACAGCCATAACCAGAGGAAGCCGCTAAAGCCACCAAAGTTGGCACAATGTCATGAAGGCATGCCAGGAGTCCACACACGGACTTTCGGGACTCCAGCGCCTACTTTCAAAATGTGTCGTCATGGGTACCTGACGAACCTGGCCGGCCCGAGGCCCCCAGCCCAAAGCAATGGGTGTCAATGACAGCCATAACCAGAGGAAGCCGCTAAAGCCACCAAACTTTGCACATGGGCGCGAAGTCATGCCAGGAGTGCACACACGGACTTTCGGGACTCCAGCACCAACTTTCAAAATGTGTCGTCATGGTTACCTGACCAACCTGGCCGGCCCGAGGCCGCCAGCCCAAAGCAATGGGTGTCAATGACAGCCATAAACAGAGGAAGCCGCTAAAGCCACCAAACTTCGAAAACGGGCGTGAAGGCATGCCAGGAGTGCACAAACGGACTTTCGGGACTCTAGCGCCAACTTTCAAAATGTGTCGTCATGGGTACCTGACCAACCTGGCCGGCCCGAGGCCCCCAGCCCAAAGCAATGGGTGTCAATGACAGCCATAACCAGAGGAAGCCGCTAAAGCCACCAAACTTTGCACACGGGCGCGAAGTCATGCCAGGAGTGCACACACGGACTTTTGGGACTCCAGCACCAACTTTCAAAATGTGTCGTCATGGTTACCTGACCAACCTGGCCGGCCCGAGGCCGCCAGCCCAAAGCAATGGGTGTCAATGACAGCCATAAACAGAGGAAGCCGCTAAAGCCACCAAACTTCGAAAACGGGCGTGAAGGCATGCCAGGAGTGCACAAACGGACTTTCGGGACTCTAGCGCCAACTTTCAAAATGTGTCGTCATGGGTACCTGACCAACCCTGGCTGGCACGAGGCCACCAGCCCAAAGCAATGGGTATCAATGACAGCCATAAACAGACGAAGCCGCTAAAGCCACCAAACTTGGCACAATGTCATGAAGGCATGCCAGGAGTGCACAAACGGACTTTCGGGACTCTAGCGCCAACTTTCAAAATGTGTCGTCATGGGTACCTGGCCGGCACGAGGCCACCAGCCCAAAGTAATGGGTGTCAATGACAGCCATAACCAGAGGAAGCCGCTAAAGCCACCAAACTTGGCACAATGTCATGAAGGCATGCCAGGAGTCCACACACGGACTTTCGGGACTCCAGCGCCTACTTTCAAAATGTGTCGTCATGGGTACCTGATCAACCCTGGCCGGCACGAGGCCGCCAGCCCAAAGCAATGGGTGTCAATGACAGCCATGAACAGAGGAAGCCGCTAAAGCCACCAAACTTCTAAAACGGTCGCAAAGGCATGCCAGGAGTCCACAAACGGACTTTCGGGACTCTAGCGCCAACTTTCAAAATGTGTCGTCATGGGTACCTGACCAACCCTGGCCGGCACAAGGCCACCAGCCCAAAGCAATGGGTATCTAGACAGCCATAACCAGAGGAAGCCGCTAAAGCCACCAAACTTCGCACACGGGCGTGAAGGCATGCCAGGAGTGCACACACGGACTTTCGGGACTCCAGCGCCAACTTTCAAAATGTGTCGTCATGGGTACCTGATCAACCCTGGCCGGCACGAGGCCGCCAGCCCAAAGCAATGGGTGTCAATGACAGCCATGAACAGAGGAAGCCGCTATAGCCACCAAACTTCTAAAACGGTCGCAAAGGCATGCCAGGAGTCCACAAACGGACTTTCGGGACTCTAGCGCCAACTTTCAAAATGTGTCGTCATGGGTACCTGACCAACCCTGGCCGGCACAAGGCCACCAGCCCAAAGCAATGGGTATCTAGACAGCCATAACCAGAGGAAGCCGCTAAAGCCACCAAACTTCGCACACGGGCGTGAAGGCATGCCAGGAGTGCACACACGGACTTTCGGGACTCCAGCGCCAACTTTCAAAATGTGTCGTCATGGTTACCTGACCAATCTGGCCGGCCCGAGGCCGCCAGCCCAAAGCAATGGGTGTCAATGAAAGCCATAAACAGAGGAAGCCGCTAAAGCCACCAAACTTTGAAAACGGGTGCGAAGGCATGCCAGGAGTGCACAAACAGACTTTCGGGACTCTAGCGCCAACTTTCAAAATGTGTCGTCATGGGTACCTGATCAACCCTGGCCGGCACGAGGCCGCCAGCCCAAAGCAATGGGTGTCAATGACAGCCATGAACAGAGGAAGCCGCTAAAGCCACCAAACTTCTAAAACGGTCGCAAAGGCATGCCAGGAGTCCACAAACGGACTTTCGGGACTCTAGCGCCAACTTTCAAAATGTGTCGTCATGGGTACCTCGCCGGCACGAGGCCACCAGCACAAAGCAATGGGTGTCAATGACAGCCATAACCAGAGGAAGCCGCTAAAGCCACCAAAGTTGGCACAATGTCATGAAGGCATGCCAGGAGTCCACACACGGACTTTCGGGACTCCAGCGCCTACTTTCAAAATGTGTCGTCATGGGTACCTGATCAACCCTGGCCGGCACGAGGCCGCCAGCCCAAAGCAATGGGTGTCAATGACAGCCATGAACAGAGGAAGCCGCTAAAGCCACCAAACTTCTAAAACGGTCGCAAAGGCATGCCAGGAGTCCACAAACGGACTTTCGGGACTCTAGCGCCAACTTTCAAAATGTGTCGTCATGGGTACCTGACCAACCCTGGCCGGCACAAGGCCACCAGCCCAAAGCAATGGGTATCTAGACAGCCATAACCAGAGGAAGCCGCTAAAGCCACCAAACTTCGCACACGGGCGTGAAGGCATGCCAGGAGTGCACACACGGACTTTCGGGACTCCAGCGCCAACTTTCAAAATGTGTCGTCATGGTTACCTGACCAACCTGGCCGGCCCGAGGCCGCCAGCCCAAAGCAATGGGTGTCAATGAAAGCCATAAACAGAGGAAGCCGCTAAAGCCACCAAACTTTGAAAACGGGTGCGAAGGCATGCCAGGAGTGCACAAACAGACTTTCGGGACTCTAGCGCCAACTTTCAAAATGTGTCGTCATGGGTACCTGATCAACCCTGGCCGGCACGAGGCCGCCAGCCCAAAGCAATGGGTGTCAATGACAGCCATAAACAGAGGAAGCCGCTAAAGCCACCAAACTTCGAAAACGGGCGTGAAGGCATGCCAGGAGTGCACAAACGGACTTTCGGGACTCTAGCGCCAACTTTCAAAATGTGTCGTCATGGGTACCTGACCAACCCTGGCTGGCACGAGGCCACCAGCCCAAAGCAATGGGTATCAATGACAGCCATAAACAGACGAAGCCGCTAAAGCCACCAAACTTGGCACAATGTCATGAAGGCATGCCAGGAGTGCACAAACGGACTTTCGGGACTCTAGCGCCAACTTTCAAAATGTGTCGTCATGGGTACCTGGCCGGCACGAGGCCACCAGCCCAAAGTAATGGGTGTCAATGACAGCCATAACCAGAGGAAGCCGCTAAAGCCACCAAACTTGGCACAATGTCATGAAGGCATGCCAGGAGTCCACAAACGGACTTTCGGGACTCTAGCGCCAACTTTCAAAATGTGTCGTCATGGGTACCTGACCAACCCTGGCCGGCAGAAGGCCACCAGCCCAAAGCAATGGGTATCAATGACAGCCATAACCAGAGGAAGCCGCTAAAGCCACCAAACTTCGCACACGGGCGCGAAGGCATGCCAGGAGTGCACACATGGACTTTCGGGACTCTAGCGCCAACTTTCAAAATATGTCGTCATGGGTACCTGATCAACCCTGGCCGGCACGAGGCCGCCAGCCCAAAGCAATGGGTGTCAATGACAGCCATGAACAGAGGAAGCCGCTAAAGCCACCAAACTTCTAAAACGGTCGCAAAGGCATGCCAGGAGTCCACAAACGGACTTTCGGGACTCTAGCGCCAACTTTCAAAATGTGTCGTCATGGGTACCTCGCCGGCACGAGGCCACCAGCCCAAAGCAATGGGTGTCAATGACAGCCATAACCAGAGGAAGCCGCTAAAGCCACCAAAGTTGGCACAATGTCATGAAGGCATGCCAGGAGTCCACACACGGACTTTCGGGACTCCAGCGCCTACTTTCAAAATGTGTCGTCATGGGTACCTGACGAACCTGGCCGGCCCGAGGCCCCCAGCCCAAAGCAATGGGTGTCAATGACAGCCATAACCAGAGGAAGCCGCTAAAGCCACCAAACTTTGCACATGGGCGCGAAGTCATGCCAGGAGTGCACACACGGACTTTCGGGACTCCAGCACCAACTTTCAAAATGTGTCGTCATGGTTACCTGACCAACCTGGCCGGCCCGAGGCCGCCAGCCCAAAGCAATGGGTGTCAATGACAGCCATAAACAGAGGAAGCCGCTAAAGCCACCAAACTTCGAAAACGGGCGTGAAGGCATGCCAGGAGTGCACAAACGGACTTTCGGGACTCTAGCGCCAACTTTCAAAATGTGTCGTCATGGGTACCTGACCAACCTGGCCGGCCCGAGGCCCCCAGCCCAAAGCAATGGGTGTCAATGACAGCCATAACCAGAGGAAGCCGCTAAAGCCACCAAACTTTGCACACGGGCGCGAAGTCATGCCAGGAGTGCACACACGGACTTTTGGGACTCCAGCACCAACTTTCAAAATGTGTCGTCATGGTTACCTGACCAACCTGGCCGGCCCGAGGCCGCCAGCCCAAAGCAATGGGTGTCAATGACAGCCATAAACAGAGGAAGCCGCTAAAGCCACCAAACTTCGAAAACGGGCGTGAAGGCATGCCAGGAGTGCACAAACGGACTTTCGGGACTCTAGCGCCAACTTTCAAAATGTGTCGTCATGGGTACCTGACCAACCCTGGCTGGCACGAGGCCACCAGCCCAAAGCAATGGGTATCAATGACAGCCATAAACAGACGAAGCCGCTAAAGCCACCAAACTTGGCACAATGTCATGAAGGCATGCCAGGAGTGCACAAACGGACTTTCGGGACTCTAGCGCCAACTTTCAAAATGTGTCGTCATGGGTACCTGGCCGGCACGAGGCCACCAGCCCAAAGTAATGGGTGTCAATGACAGCCATAACCAGAGGAAGCCGCTAAAGCCACCAAACTTGGCACAATGTCATGAAGGCATGCCAGGAGTCCACACACGGACTTTCGGGACTCCAGCGCCTACTTTCAAAATGTGTCGTCATGGGTACCTGATCAACCCTGGCCGGCACGAGGCCGCCAGCCCAAAGCAATGGGTGTCAATGACAGCCATGAACAGAGGAAGCCGCTAAAGCCACCAAACTTCTAAAACGGTCGCAAAGGCATGCCAGGAGTCCACAAACGGACTTTCGGGACTCTAGCGCCAACTTTCAAAATGTGTCGTCATGGGTACCTGACCAACCCTGGCCGGCACAAGGCCACCAGCCCAAAGCAATGGGTATCTAGACAGCCATAACCAGAGGAAGCCGCTAAAGCCACCAAACTTCGCACACGGGCGTGAAGGCATGCCAGGAGTGCACACACGGACTTTCGGGACTCCAGCGCCAACTTTCAAAATGTGTCGTCATGGTTACCTGACCAACCTGGCCGGCCCGAGGCCGCCAGCCCAAAGCAATGGGTGTCAATGAAAGCCATAAACAGAGGAAGCCGCTAAAGCCACCAAACTTTGAAAACGGGTGTGAAGGCATGCCAGGAGTGCACAAACAGACTTTCGGGACTCTAGCGCCAACTTTCAAAATGTGTCGTCATGGGTACCTGATCAACCCTGGCCGGCACGAGGCCGCCAGCCCAAAGCAATGGGTGTCAATGACAGCCATGAACAGAGGAAGCCGCTATAGCCACCAAACTTCTAAAACGGTCGCAAAGGCATGCCAGGAGTCCACAAACGGACTTTCGGGACTCTAGCGCCAACTTTCAAAATGTGTCGTCATGGGTACCTGACCAACCCTGGCCGGCACAAGGCCACCAGCCCAAAGCAATGGGTATCTAGACAGCCATAACCAGAGGAAGCCGCTAAAGCCACCAAACTTCGCACACGGGCGTGAAGGCATGCCAGGAGTGCACACACGGACTTTCGGGACTCCAGCGCCAACTTTCAAAATGTGTCGTCATGGTTACCTGACCAATCTGGCCGGCCCGAGGCCGCCAGCCCAAAGCAATGGGTGTCAATGAAAGCCATAAACAGAGGAAGCCGCTAAAGCCACCAAACTTTGAAAACGGGTGCGAAGGCATGCCAGGAGTGCACAAACAGACTTTCGGGACTCTAGCGCCAACTTTCAAAATGTGTCGTCATGGGTACCTGATCAACCCTGGCCGGCACGAGGCCGCCAGCCCAAAGCAATGGGTGTCAATGACAGCCATGAACAGAGGAAGCCGCTAAAGCCACCAAACTTCTAAAACGGTCGCAAAGGCATGCCAGGAGTCCACAAACGGACTTTCGGGACTCTAGCGCCAACTTTCAAAATGTGTCGTCATGGGTACCTCGCCGGCACGAGGCCACCAGCCCAAAGCAATGGGTGTCAATGACAGCCATAACCAGAGGAAGCCGCTAAAGCCACCAAAGTTGGCACAATGTCATGAAGGCATGCCAGGAGTCCACACACGGACTTTCGGGACTCCAGCGCCTACTTTCAAAATGTGTCGTCATGGGTACCTGATCAACCCTGGCCGGCACGAGGCCGCCAGCCCAAAGCAATGGGTGTCAATGACAGCCATGAACAGAGGAAGCCGCTAAAGCCACCAAACTTCTAAAACGGTCGCAAAGGCATGCCAGGAGTCCACAAACGGACTTTCGGGACTCTAGCGCCAACTTTCAAAATGTGTCGTCATGGGTACCTGACCAACCCTGGCCGGCACAAGGCCACCAGCCCAAAGCAATGGGTATCTAGACAGCCATAACCAGAGGAAGCCGCTAAAGCCACCAAACTTCGCACACGGGCGTGAAGGCATGCCAGGAGTGCACACACGGACTTTCGGGACTCCAGCGCCAACTTTCAAAATGTGTCGTCATGGTTACCTGACCAACCTGGCCGACCCGAGGCCGCCAGCCCAAAGCAATGGGTGTCAATGAAAGCCATAAACAGAGGAAGCCGCTAAAGCCACCAAACTTTGAAAACGGGTGCGAAGGCATGCCAGGAGTGCACAAACAGACTTTCGGGACTCTAGCGCCAACTTTCAAAATGTGTCGTCATGGGTACCTGATCAACCCTGGCCGGCACGAGGCCGCCAGCCCAAAGCAATGGGTGTCAATGACAGCCATGAACAGAGGAAGCCGCTAAAGCCACCAAACTTCTAAAACGGTCGCAAAGGCATGCCAGGAGTCCACAAACGGACTTTCGGGACTCTAGCGCCAACTTTCAAAATGTGTCGTCATGGGTACCTGATCAACCCTGGCCGGCACGAGGCCGCCAGCCCAAAGCAATGGGTGTCAATGACAGCCATGAACAGAGGAAGCCGCTAAAGCCACCAAACTTCTAAAACGGTCGCAAAGGCATGCCAGGAGTCCACAAACGGACTTTCGGGACTCTAGCGCCAACTTTCAAAATGTGTCGTCATGGGTACCTCGCCGGCACGAGGCCACCAGCCCAAAGCAATGGGTGTCAATGACAGCCATAACCAGAGGAAGCCGCTAAAGCCACCAAAGTTGGCACAATGTCATGAAGGCATGCCAGCAGTCCACACACGGACTTTCGGGACTCCAGCGCCTACTTTCAAAATGTGTCGTCATGGGTACCTGACCAACCTGGCCGGCCCGAGGCCCCCAGCCCAAAGCAATGGGTGTCAATGACAGCCATAAACAGAGGAAGCCGCTAAAGCCACCAAACTTTGAAAACGGGTGCGAAGGCATGCCAGGAGTGCACAAACAGACTTTCGGGACTCTAGCGCCAACTTTCAAAATGTGTCGTCATGGGTACCTGATCAACCCTGGCCGGCACGAGGCCGCCAGCCCAAAGCAATGGGTGTCAATGACAGCCATGAACAGAGGAAGCCGCTAAAGCCACCAAACTTCTAAAACGGTCGCAAAGGCATGCCAGGAGTCCACAAACGGACTTTCGGGACTCTAGCGCCAACTTTCAAAATGTGTCGTCATGGGTACCTGATCAACCCTGGCCGGCACGAGGCCGCCAGCCCAAAGCAATGGGTGTCAATGACAGCCATGAACAGAGGAAGCCGCTAAAGCCACCAAACTTCTAAAACGGTCGCAAAGGCATGCCAGGAGTCCACAAACGGACTTTCGGGACTCTAGCGCCAACTTTCAAAATGTGTCGTCATGGGTACCTCGCCGGCACGAGGCCACCAGCCCAAAGCAATGGGTGTCAATGACAGCCATAACCAGAGGAAGCCGCTAAAGCCACCAAAGTTGGCACAATGTCATGAAGGCATGCCAGCAGTCCACACACGGACTTTCGGGACTCCAGCGCCTACTTTCAAAATGTGTCGTCATGGGTACCTGACCAACCTGGCCGGCCCGAGGCCCCCAGCCCAAAGCAATGGGTGTCAATGACAGCCATAACCAGAGGAAGCCGCTAAAGCCACCAAACTTTGCACACGGGCGCGAAGTCATGCCAGGAGTGCACACACGGACTTTCGGGACTCCAGCACCAACTTTCAAAATGTGTCGTCATGGTTACCTGACCAACCTGGCCGGCCCGAGGCCGCCAGCCCAAAGCAATGGGTGTCAATGACAGCCATAAACAGAGGAAGCCGCTAAAGCCACCAAACTTCGAAAACGGGCGTGAAGGCATGCCAGGAGTGCACAAACGGACTTTCGGGACTCTAGCGCCAACTTTCAAAATGTGTCATCATGGGTACCTGACCAACCCTGGCCGGCACGAGGCCACCAGCCCAAAGCAATGGGTATCATGACAGCCATGAACAGACGAAGCCGCTAAAGCCACCAAACTTGGCACAATGTCATGAAGGCATGCCAGGAGTGCACAAACGGACTTTCGGGACTCTAGCGCCAACTTTCAAAATGTGTCGTCATGGGTACCTGGCCGGCACGAGGCCACCAGCCCAAAGTAATGGGTGTCAATGACAGCCATAACCAGAGGAAGCCGCTAAAGCCACCAAACTTGGCACAATGTCATGAAGGCATGCCAGGAGTCCACACACGGACTTTCGGGACTCCAGCGCCTACTTTCAAAATGTGTCGTCATGGGTACCTGATCAACCCTGGCCGGCACGAGGCCGCCAGCCCAAAGCAATGGGTGTCAATGACAGCCATGAACAGAGGAAGCCGCTAAAGCCACCAAACTTCTAAAACGGTCGCAAAGGCATGCCAGGAGTCCACAAACGGACTTTCGGGACTCTAGCGCCAACTTTCAAAATGTGTCGTCATGGGTACCTGACCAACCCTGGCCGGCACAAGGCCACCAGCCCAAAGCAATGGGTATCAATGACAGCCATAACCAGAGGAAGCCGCTAAAGCCACCAAACTTCGCACACGGGCGCGAAGGCATGCCAGGAGTGCACACATGGACTTTCGGGACTCTAGCGCCAACTTTCAAAATGTGTCGTCATGGTTACCTGACCAACCTGGCCGGCCCGAGGCCGCCAGCCCAAAGCAATGGGTGTCAATGACAGCCATAAACAGAGGAAGCCGCTAAAGCCACCAAACTTGGCACAATGTCATGAAGGCATGCCAGGAGTGCACAAACGGACTTTCGGGACTCTAGCGCCAACTTTCAAAATGTGTCGTCATGGGTACCTGGCCGGCACGAGGCCACCAGCCCAAAGCAATGGGTGTCAATGACAGCCATAACCAGAGGAAACCGCTAAAGCCACCAAACTTGGCACAATGTCATGAAGGCATGCCAGGAGTCCACACATGGACTTTCGGGACTCTAGCGCCAACTTTCAAAATGTGTCGTCATGGGTACCTGGCCGGCACGAGGCCACCAGCCCAAAGCAATGGGTGTCAATGACAGCCATAACCAGAGGAAGCCGCTAAAGTTACCAAACTTCGCACACCGGCATGTAGGCATGACAGGAGTGCACACACGGACTTTCGGGACTCCAGCGCCAACTTTCAAAATGTGTCGTCATGGGTACCTGGCCGGCCCGAGGCCCCCAGCCCAAAGCAATGGGTATCAATGACAGCCATAAACAGAGGAAGCCGCTAAAGCCACCAAACTTCGAAAACGGGCGCAACGGCATGCCAGGAGTCCACACACGGACTTTCGGGACTCCAGCGCCTATTTTCAAAATGTGTCATCATGGGTACCTGACCAACCTGGCCGGCCCGAGGCCGCCAGCCCAAAGCAATGGGTGTCAATGACAGCCATAAACAGAGGAAGCCGCTAAAGCCACCAAACTTCGAAAACGGGCGCAAAGGCATGCCAGGAGTGCACAAACGGACTTTCGGGACTCCAGCGCTAACTTTCAAAATGTGTCGTCATGGGTACCTGATCAACCCTGGACAGCACGAGGCCACCAGCCCAAAGGAATGGGTATCAATGACAGCCATGAACAGAGGAAGCCGCTATAGCCACCAAACTTCTAAAACGGTCGCAAAGGCATGCCAGGAGTCCACAAACGGACTTTCGGGACTCTAGCGCCAACTTTCAAAATGTGTCGTCATGGGTACCTGACCAACCCTGGCCGGCACAAGGCCACCAGCCCAAAGCAATGGGTATCTAGACAGCCATAACCAGAGGAAGCCGCTAAAGCCACCAAACTTCGCACACGGGCGTGAAGGCATGCCAGGAGTGCACACACGGACTTTCGGGACTCCAGCGCCAACTTTCAAAATGTGTCGTCATGGGTACCTGACCAACCCTGGCCGGCACAAGGCCACCAGCCCAAAGCAATGGGTATCTAGACAGCCATAACCAGAGGAAGCCGCTAAAGCCACCAAACTTCGCACACGGGTGCGAAGGCATGCCAGGAGTGCACAAACAGACTTTCGGGACTCTAGCGCCAACTTTCAAAATGTGTCGTCATGGGTACCTGATCAACCCTGGCCGGCACGAGGCCGCCAGCCCAAAGCAATGGGTGTCAATGACAGCCATGAACAGAGGAAGCCGCTAAAGCCACCAAACTTCTAAAACGGTCGCAAAGGCATGCCAGGAGTCCACAAACGGACTTTCGGGACTCTAGCGCCAACTTTCAAAATGTGTCGTCATGGGTACCTGACCAACCCTGGCCGGCACAAGGCCACCAGCCCAAAGCAATGGGTATCAATGACAGCCATAACCAGAGGAAGCCGCTAAAGCCACCAAACTTCGCACACGGGCGCGAAGGCATGCCAGGAGTGCACACACGGACTTTCGGGACTCCAGCGCCAACTTTCAAAATGTGTCGTCATGGGTACCTGGCCGGCCCGAGGCCCCCAGCCCAAAGCAATGGGTATCAATGACAGCCATAAACAGAGGAAGCCGCTAAAGCCACCAAACTTCGAAAACGGGCGCGACGGTATGCCAGGAGTCCACACACGGACTTTCGGGACTCCAGCGTCAACTTTCAAAATGTGTCGTAATGGTTACCTGACCAACCCTGGCCTGCCCGAGGCCGCCAGCCCAAAGCAATGGGTGTCAATGACAGCCATAAACAGAGGAAGCCGCTAAAGCCACCAAACTTTGAAAACGGGCGCGAAGTCATGCCAGGAGTGCACAAACGGACTTTCGGGACTCTAGCGCAAACTTTCAAAATGTGTCGTCATGGGTACCTGACCAACCCTGGCCGGCACAAGGCCACCAGCCCAAAGCAATGGGTATCAATGACAGCCATAACCAGAGGAAGCCGCTAAAGCCACCAAACTTCGCACACGGGCGCGAAGGCATGCCAGGAGTGCACACACGGACTTTCGGGACTCCAGCGCCAACTTTCAAAATGTGTCGTCATGGGTACCTGGCCGGCCCGAGGCCCCCAGCCCAAAGCAATGGGTATCAATGACAGCCATAAACAGAGGAAGCCGCTAAAGCCACCAAACTTCGAAAACGGGCGCAACGGCATGCCAGGAGTCCACACACGGACTTTCGGGACTCCAGCGCCTACTTTCAAAATGTGTCATCATGGGTACCTGACCAACCTGGCCGGCCCGAGGCCGCCAGCCCAAAGCAATGGGTGTCAATGACAGCCATAAACAGAGGAAGCCGCTAAAGCCACCAAACTTCGAAAACGGGCGCAAAGGCATGCCAGGAGTGCACAAACGGACTTTCGGGACTCCAGCGCTAACTTTCAAAATGTGTCGTCATGGGTACCTGATCAACCCTGGACAGCACGAGGCCACCAGCCCAAAGGAATGGGTATCAATGACAGCCATGAACAGAGGAAGCCGCTATAGCCACCAAACTTCTAAAACGGTCGCAAAGGCATGCCAGGAGTCCACAAACGGACTTTCGGGACTCTAGCGCCAACTTTCAAAATGTGTCGTCATGGGTACCTGACCAACCCTGGCCGGCACAAGGCCACCAGCCCAAAGCAATGGGTATCTAGACAGCCATAACCAGAGGAAGCCACTAAAGCCACCAAACTTCGCACACGGGCGTGAAGGCATGCCAGGAGTGCACACACGGACTTTCGGGACTCCAGCGCCAACTTTCAAAATGTGTCGTCATGGGTACCTGACCAACCCTGGCCGGCACAAGGCCACCAGCCCAAAGCAATGGGTATCTAGACAGCCATAACCAGAGGAAGCCGCTAAAGCCACCAAACTTCGCACACGGGTGCGAAGGCATGCCAGGAGTGCACAAACAGACTTTCGGGACTCTAGCGCCAACTTTCAAAATGTGTCGTCATGGGTACCTGATCAACCCTGGCCGGCACGAGGCCGCCAGCCCAAAGCAATGGGTGTCAATGACAGCCATGAACAGAGGAAGCCGCTAAAGCCACCAAACTTCTAAAACGGTCGCAAAGGCATGCCAGGAGTCCACAAACGGACTTTCGGGACTCTAGCGCCAACTTTCAAAATGTGTCGTCATGGGTACCTGACCAACCCTGGCCGGCACAAGGCCACCAGCCCAAAGCAATGGGTATCAATGACAGCCATAACCAGAGGAAGCCGCTAAAGCCACCAAACTTCGCACACGGGCGCGAAGGCATGCCAGGAGTGCACACACGGACTTTCGGGACTCCAGCGCCAACTTTCAAAATGTGTCGTCATGGGTACCTGGCCGGCCCGAGGCCCCCAGCCCAAAGCAATGGGTATCAATGACAGCCATAAACAGACGAAGCCGCTAAAGCCACCAAACTTGGCACAATGTCATGAAGGCATGCCAGGAGTGCACAAACGGACTTTCGGGACTCCAGCGCTAACTTTCAAAATGTGTCGTCATGGGTACCTGATCAACCCTGGACAGCACGAGGCCACCAGCCCAAAGGAATGGGTATCAATGACAGCCATGAACAGAGGAAGCCGCTATAGCCACCAAACTTCTAAAACGGTCGCAAAGGCATGCCAGGAGTCCACAAACGGACTTTCGGGACTCTAGCGCCAACTTTCAAAATGTGTCGTCATGGGTACCTGACCAACCCTGGCCGGCACAAGGCCACCAGCCCAAAGCAATGGGTATCTAGACAGCCATAACCAGAGGAAGCCGCTAAAGCCACCAAACTTCGCACACGGGCGTGAAGGCATGCCAGGAGTGCACACACGGACTTTCGGGACTCCAGCGCCAACTTTCAAAATGTGTCGTCATGGGTACCTGACCAACCCTGGCCGGCACAAGGCCACCAGCCCAAAGCAATGGGTATCTAGACAGCCATAACCAGAGGAAGCCGCTAAAGCCACCAAACTTCGCACACGGGTGCGAAGGCATGCCAGGAGTGCACAAACAGACTTTCGGGACTCTAGCGCCAACTTTCAAAATGTGTCGTCATGGGTACCTGATCAACCCTGGCCGGCACGAGGCCGCCAGCCCAAAGCAATGGGTGTCAATGACAGCCATGAACAGAGGAAGCCGCTAAAGCCACCAAACTTCTAAAACGGTCGCAAAGGCATGCCAGGAGTCCACAAACGGACTTTCGGGACTCTAGCGCCAACTTTCAAAATGTGTCGTCATGGGTACCTGACCAACCCTGGCCGGCACAAGGCCACCAGCCCAAAGCAATGGGTATCAATGACAGCCATAACCAGAGGAAGCCGCTAAAGCCACCAAACTTCGCACACGGGCGCGAAGGCATGCCAGGAGTGCACACACGGACTTTCGGGACTCCAGCGCCAACTTTCAAAATGTGTCGTCATGGGTACCTGGCCGGCCCGAGGCCCCCGGCCCAAAGCAATGGGTATCAATGACAGCCATAAACAGACGAAGCCGCTAAAGCCACCAAACTTGGCACAATGTCATGAAGGCATGCCAGGAGTGCACAAACGGACTTTCGGGACTCCAGCGCTAACTTTCAAAATGTGTCGTCATGGGTACCTGATCAACCCTGGACAGCACGAGGCCACCAGCCCAAAGGAATGGGTATCAATGACAGCCATGAACAGAGGAAGCCGCTATAGCCACCAAACTTCTAAAACGGTCGCAAAGGCATGCCAGGAGTCCACAAACGGACTTTCGGGACTCTAGCGCCAACTTTCAAAATGTGTCGTCATGGGTACCTGACCAACCCTGGCCGGCACAAGGCCACCAGCCCAAAGCAATGGGTATCTAGACAGCCATAACCAGAGGAAGCCGCTAAAGCCACCAAACTTCGCACACGGGCGTGAAGGCATGCCAGGAGTGCACACACGGACTTTCGGGACTCCAGCGCCAACTTTCAAAATGTGTCGTCATGGGTACCTGACCAACCCTGGCCGGCACAAGGCCACCAGCCCAAAGCAATGGGTATCTAGACAGCCATAACCAGAGGAAGCCGCTAAAGCCACCAAACTTCGCACACGGGTGCGAAGGCATGCCAGGAGTGCACAAACAGACTTTCGGGACTCTAGCGCCAACTTTCAAAATGTGTCGTCATGGGTACCTGATCAACCCTGGCCGGCACGAGGCCGCCAGCCCAAAGCAATGGGTGTCAATGACAGCCATGAACAGAGGAAGCCGCTAAAGCCACCAAACTTCTAAAACGGTCGCAAAGGCATGCCAGGAGTCCACAAACGGACTTTCGGGACTCTAGCGCCAACTTTCAAAATGTGTCGTCATGGGTACCTGACCAACCCTGGCCGGCACAAGGCCACCAGCCCAAAGCAATGGGTATCAATGACAGCCATAACCAGAGGAAGCCGCTAAAGCCACCAAACTTCGCACACGGGCGCGAAGGCATGCCAGGAGTGCACACACGGACTTTCGGGACTCCAGCGCCAACTTTCAAAATGTGTCGTCATGGGTACCTGGCCGGCCCGAGGCCCCCAGCCCAAAGCAATGGGTATCAATGACAGCCATAAACAGAGGAAGCCGCTAAAGCCACCAAACTTCGAAAACGGGCGCGACGGTATGCCAGGAGTCCACACACGGACTTTCGGGACTCCAGCGTCAACTTTCAAAATGTGTCGTAATGGTTACCTGACCAACCCTGGCCTGCCCGAGGCCGCCAGCCCAAAGCAATGGGTGTCAATGACAGCCATAAACAGAGGAAGCCGCTAAAGCCACCAAACTTTGAAAACGGGCGCGAAGTCATGCCAGGAGTGCACAAACGGACTTTCGGGACTCTAGCGCAAACTTTCAAAATGTGTCGTCATGGGTACCTGACCAACCCTGGCCGGCACAAGGCCACCAGCCCAAAGCAATGGGTATCAATGACAGCCATAACCAGAGGAAGCCGCTAAAGCCACCAAACTTCGCACACGGGCGCGAAGGCATGCCAGGAGTGCACACACGGACTTTCGGGACTCCAGCGCCAACTTTCAAAATGTGTCGTCATGGGTACCTGGCCGGCCCGAGGCCCCCAGCCCAAAGCAATGGGTATCAATGACAGCCATAAACAGAGGAAGCCGCTAAAGCCACCAAACTTCGAAAACGGGCGCAACGGCATGCCAGGAGTCCACACACGGACTTTCGGGACTCCAGCGCCTACTTTCAAAATGTGTCATCATGGGTACCTGACCAACCTGGCCGGCCCGAGGCCGCCAGCCCAAAGCAATGGGTGTCAATGACAGCCATAAACAGAGGAAGCCGCTAAAGCCACCAAACTTCGAAAACGGGCGCAAAGGCATGCCAGGAGTGCACAAACGGACTTTCGGGACTCCAGCGCTAACTTTCAAAATGTGTCGTCATGGGTACCTGATCAACCCTGGACAGCACGAGGCCACCAGCCCAAAGGAATGGGTATCAATGACAGCCATGAACAGAGGAAGCCGCTATAGCCACCAAACTTCTAAAACGGTCGCAAAGGCATGCCAGGAGTCCACATACGGACTTTCGGGACTCTAGCGCCAACTTTCAAAATGTGTCGTCATGGGTACCTGACCAACCCTGGCCGGCACAAGGCCACCAGCCCAAAGCAATGGGTATCTAGACAGCCATAACCAGAGGAAGCCACTAAAGCCACCAAACTTCGCACACGGGCGTGAAGGCATGCCAGGAGTGCACACACGGACTTTCGGGACTCCAGCGCCAACTTTCAAAATGTGTCGTCATGGGTACCTGACCAACCCTGGCCGGCACAAGGCCACCAGCCCAAAGCAATGGGTATCTAGACAGCCATAACCAGAGGAAGCCGCTAAAGCCACCAAACTTCGCACACGGGTGCGAAGGCATGCCAGGAGTGCACAAACAGACTTTCGGGACTCTAGCGCCAACTTTCAAAATGTGTCGTCATGGGTACCTGATCAACCCTGGCCGGCACGAGGCCGCCAGCCCAAAGCAATGGGTGTCAATGACAGCCATGAACAGAGGAAGCCGCTAAAGCCACCAAACTTCTAAAACGGTCGCAAAGGCATGCCAGGAGTCCACAAACGGACTTTCGGGACTCTAGCGCCAACTTTCAAAATGTGTCGTCATGGGTACCTGACCAACCCTGGCCGGCACAAGGCCACCAGCCCAAAGCAATGGGTATCAATGACAGCCATAACCAGAGGAAGCCGCTAAAGCCACCAAACTTCGCACACGGGCGCGAAGGCATGCCAGGAGTGCACACACGGACTTTCGGGACTCCAGCGCCAACTTTCAAAATGTGTCGTCATGGGTACCTGGCCGGCCCGAGGCCCCCAGCCCAAAGCAATGGGTATCAATGACAGCCATAAACAGACGAAGCCGCTAAAGCCACCAAACTTGGCACAATGTCATGAAGGCATGCCAGGAGTGCACAAACGGACTTTCGGGACTCCAGCGCTAACTTTCAAAATGTGTCGTCATGGGTACCTGATCAACCCTGGACAGCACGAGGCCACCAGCCCAAAGGAATGGGTATCAATGACAGCCATGAACAGAGGAAGCCGCTATAGCCACCAAACTTCTAAAACGGTCGCAAAGGCATGCCAGGAGTCCACAAACGGACTTTCGGGACTCTAGCGCCAACTTTCAAAATGTGTCGTCATGGGTACCTGACCAACCCTGGCCGGCACAAGGCCACCAGCCCAAAGCAATGGGTATCTAGACAGCCATAACCAGAGGAAGCCGCTAAAGCCACCAAACTTCGCACACGGGCGTGAAGGCATGCCAGGAGTGCACACACGGACTTTCGGGACTCCAGCGCCAACTTTCAAAATGTGTCGTCATGGGTACCTGACCAACCCTGGCCGGCACAAGGCCACCAGCCCAAAGCAATGGGTATCTAGACAGCCATAACCAGAGGAAGCCGCTAAAGCCACCAAACTTCGCACACGGGTGCGAAGGCATGCCAGGAGTGCACAAACAGACTTTCGGGACTCTAGCGCCAACTTTCAAAATGTGTCGTCATGGGTACCTGATCAACCCTGGCCGGCACGAGGCCGCCAGCCCAAAGCAATGGGTGTCAATGACAGCCATGAACAGAGGAAGCCGCTAAAGCCACCAAACTTCTAAAACGGTCGCAAAGGCATGCCAGGAGTCCACAAACGGACTTTCGGGACTCTAGCGCCAACTTTCAAAATGTGTCGTCATGGGTACCTGACCAACCCTGGCCGGCACAAGGCCACCAGCCCAAAGCAATGGGTATCAATGACAGCCATAACCAGAGGAAGCCGCTAAAGCCACCAAACTTCGCACACGGGCGCGAAGGCATGCCAGGAGTGCACACACGGACTTTCGGGACTCCAGCGCCAACTTTCAAAATGTGTCGTCATGGGTACCTGGCCGGCCCGAGGCCCCCGGCCCAAAGCAATGGGTATCAATGACAGCCATAAACAGACGAAGCCGCTAAAGCCACCAAACTTGGCACAATGTCATGAAGGCATGCCAGGAGTGCACAAACGGACTTTCGGGACTCCAGCGCTAACTTTCAAAATGTGTCGTCATGGGTACCTGATCAACCCTGGACAGCACGAGGCCACCAGCCCAAAGGAATGGGTATCAATGACAGCCATGAACAGAGGAAGCCGCTATAGCCACCAAACTTCTAAAACGGTCGCAAAGGCATGCCAGGAGTCCACAAACGGACTTTCGGGACTCTAGCGCCAACTTTCAAAATGTGTCGTCATGGGTACCTGACCAACCCTGGCCGGCACAAGGCCACCAGCCCAAAGCAATGGGTATCTAGACAGCCATAACCAGAGGAAGCCGCTAAAGCCACCAAACTTCGCACACGGGCGTGAAGGCATGCCAGGAGTGCACACACGGACTTTCGGGACTCCAGCGCCAACTTTCAAAATGTGTCGTCATGGGTACCTGACCAACCCTGGCCGGCACAAGGCCACCAGCCCAAAGCAATGGGTATCTAGACAGCCATAACCAGAGGAAGCCGCTAAAGCCACCAAACTTCGCACACGGGTGCGAAGGCATGCCAGGAGTGCACAAACAGACTTTCGGGACTCTAGCGCCAACTTTCAAAATGTGTCGTCATGGGTACCTGATCAACCCTGGCCGGCACGAGGCCGCCAGCCCAAAGCAATGGGTGTCAATGACAGCCATGAACAGAGGAAGCCGCTAAAGCCACCAAACTTCTAAAACGGTCGCAAAGGCATGCCAGGAGTCCACAAACGGACTTTCGGGACTCTAGCGCCAACTTTCAAAATGTGTCGTCATGGGTACCTGACCAACCCTGGCCGGCACAAGGCCACCAGCCCAAAGCAATGGGTATCAATGACAGCCATAACCAGAGGAAGCCGCTAAAGCCACCAAACTTCGCACACGGGCGCGAAGGCATGCCAGGAGTGCACACACGGACTTTCGGGACTCCAGCGCCAACTTTCAAAATGTGTCGTCATGGGTACCTGGCCGGCCCGAGGCCCCCAGCCCAAAGCAATGGGTATCAATGACAGCCATAAACAGAGGAAGCCGCTAAAGCCACCAAACTTCGAAAACGGGCGCGACGGTATGCCAGGAGTCCACACACGGACTTTCGGGACTCCAGCGTCAACTTTCAAAATGTGTCGTAATGGTTACCTGACCAACCCTGGCCTGCCCGAGGCCGCCAGCCCAAAGCAATGGGTGTCAATGACAGCCATAAACAGAGGAAGCCGCTAAAGCCACCAAACTTTGAAAACGGGCGCGAAGTCATGCCAGGAGTGCACAAACGGACTTTCGGGACTCTAGCGCAAACTTTCAAAATGTGTCGTCATGGGTACCTGACCAACCCTGGCCGGCACAAGGCCACCAGCCCAAAGCAATGGGTATCAATGACAGCCATAACCAGAGGAAGCCGCTAAAGCCACCAAACTTCGCACACGGGCGCGAAGGCATGCCAGGAGTGCACACACGGACTTTCGGGACTCCAGCGCCAACTTTCAAAATGTGTCGTCATGGGTACCTGGCCGGCCCGAGGCCCCCAGCCCAAAGCAATGGGTATCAATGACAGCCATAAACAGAGGAAGCCGCTAAAGCCACCAAACTTCGAAAACGGGCGCAACGGCATGCCAGGAGTCCACACACGGACTTTCGGGACTCCAGCGCCTACTTTCAAAATGTGTCATCATGGGTACCTGACCAACCTGGCCGGCCCGAGGCCGCCAGCCCAAAGCAATGGGTGTCAATGACAGCCATAAACAGAGGAAGCCGCTAAAGCCACCAAACTTCGAAAACGGGCGCAAAGGCATGCCAGGAGTGCACAAACGGACTTTCGGGACTCCAGCGCTAACTTTCAAAATGTGTCGTCATGGGTACCTGATCAACCCTGGACAGCACGAGGCCACCAGCCCAAAGGAATGGGTATCAATGACAGCCATGAACAGAGGAAGCCGCTATAGCCACCAAACTTCTAAAACGGTCGCAAAGGCATGCCAGGAGTCCACATACGGACTTTCGGGACTCTAGCGCCAACTTTCAAAATGTGTCGTCATGGGTACCTGACCAACCCTGGCCGGCACAAGGCCACCAGCCCAAAGCAATGGGTATCTAGACAGCCATAACCAGAGGAAGCCACTAAAGCCACCAAACTTCGCACACGGGCGTGAAGGCATGCCAGGAGTGCACACACGGACTTTCGGGACTCCAGCGCCAACTTTCAAAATGTGTCGTCATGGGTACCTGACCAACCCTGGCCGGCACAAGGCCACCAGCCCAAAGCAATGGGTATCTAGACAGCCATAACCAGAGGAAGCCGCTAAAGCCACCAAACTTCGCACACGGGTGCGAAGGCATGCCAGGAGTGCACAAACAGACTTTCGGGACTCTAGCGCCAACTTTCAAAATGTGTCGTCATGGGTACCTGATCAACCCTGGCCGGCACGAGGCCGCCAGCCCAAAGCAATGGGTGTCAATGACAGCCATGAACAGAGGAAGCCGCTAAAGCCACCAAACTTCTAAAACGGTCGCAAAGGCATGCCAGGAGTCCACAAACGGACTTTCGGGACTCTAGCGCCAACTTTCAAAATGTGTCGTCATGGGTACCTGACCAACCCTGGCCGGCACAAGGCCACCAGCCCAAAGCAATGGGTATCAATGACAGCCATAACCAGAGGAAGCCGCTAAAGCCACCAAACTTCGCACACGGGCGCGAAGGCATGCCAGGAGTGCACACACGGACTTTCGGGACTCCAGCGCCAACTTTCAAAATGTGTCGTCATGGGTACCTGGCCGGCCCGAGGCCCCCAGCCCAAAGCAATGGGTATCAATGACAGCCATAAACAGACGAAGCCGCTAAAGCCACCAAACTTGGCACAATGTCATGAAGGCATGCCAGGAGTGCACAAACGGACTTTCGGGACTCCAGCGCTAACTTTCAAAATGTGTCGTCATGGGTACCTGATCAACCCTGGACAGCACGAGGCCACCAGCCCAAAGGAATGGGTATCAATGACAGCCATGAACAGAGGAAGCCGCTATAGCCACCAAACTTCTAAAACGGTCGCAAAGGCATGCCAGGAGTCCACAAACGGACTTTCGGGACTCTAGCGCCAACTTTCAAAATGTGTCGTCATGGGTACCTGACCAACCCTGGCCGGCACAAGGCCACCAGCCCAAAGCAATGGGTATCTAGACAGCCATAACCAGAGGAAGCCGCTAAAGCCACCAAACTTCGCACACGGGCGTGAAGGCATGCCAGGAGTGCACACACGGACTTTCGGGACTCCAGCGCCAACTTTCAAAATGTGTCGTCATGGGTACCTGACCAACCCTGGCCGGCACAAGGCCACCAGCCCAAAGCAATGGGTATCTAGACAGCCATAACCAGAGGAAGCCGCTAAAGCCACCAAACTTCGCACACGGGTGCGAAGGCATGCCAGGAGTGCACAAACAGACTTTCGGGACTCTAGCGCCAACTTTCAAAATGTGTCGTCATGGGTACCTGATCAACCCTGGCCGGCACAAGGCCACCAGCCCAAAGCAATGGGTATCTAGACAGCCATAACCAGAGGAAGCCGCTAAAGCCACCAAACTTCGCACACGGGTGCGAAGGCATGCCAGGAGTGCACAAACAGACTTTCGGGACTCTAGCGCCAACTTTCAAAATGTGTCGTCATGGGTACCTGATCAACCCTGGCCGGCACGAGGCCGCCAGCCCAAAGCAATGGGTGTCAATGACAGCCATGAACAGAGGAAGCCGCTAAAGCCACCAAACTTCTAAAACGGTCGCAAAGGCATGCCAGGAGTCCACAAACGGACGTTCGGGACTCTAGCGCCAACTTTCAAAATGTGTCGTCATGGGTACCTGACCAACCCTGGCCGGCACAAGGCCACCAGCCCAAAGCAATGGGTATCAATGACAGCCATAACCAGAGGAAGCCGCTAAAGCCACCAAACTTCGCACACGGGCGCGAAGGCATGCCAGGAGTGCACACACGGACTTTCGGGACTCCAGCGCCAACTTTCAAAATGTGTCGTCATGGGTACCTGGCCGGCCCGAGGCCCCCAGCCCAAAGCAATGGGTATCAATGACAGCCATAAACAGAGGAAGCCGCTAAAGCCACCAAACTTCTAAAACGGTCGCAAAGGCATGCCAGGAGTCCACAAACGGACTTTCGGGACTCTAGCGCCAACTTTCAAAATGTGTCGTCATGGGTACCTGACCAACCTGGCCGGCCCGAGGCCGCCAGCCCAAAGCAATGGGTGTCAATGACAGCCATAAACAGAGGAAGCCGCTAAAGCCACCAAACTTCGAAAACGGGCGCGAAGGCATGCCAGGAGTGCACAAACGGACTTTCGGGACTCTAGCGCCAACTTTCAAAATGTGTCGTCATGGGTACCTGATCAACCCTGGCCGGCACGAGGCCACCAGCCCAAAGGAATGGGTATCAATGACAGCCATGAACAGAGGAAGCCGCTAAAGCCACCAAACTTCTAAAACGGTCGCAAAGGCATGCCAGGAGTCCACAAACGGACTTTCGGGACTCTAGCGCCAACTTTCAAAATGTGTCGTCATGGGTACCTGACCAACCCTGGCCGGCACAAGGCCACCAGCCCAAAGCAATGGGTATCAATGACAGCCATAAACAGAGGAAGCCGCTAAAGCCACCAAACTTCGAAAACGGGCGCAACGGCATGCCAGGAGTCCACACACGGACTTTCGGGACTCCAGCGCCTACTTTCAAAATGTGTCGTCATGGGTACCTGACCAACCCTGGCCGGCACAAGGCCACCAGCCCAAAGCAATGGGTATCTAGACAGCCATAACCAGAGGAAGCCGCTAAAGCCACCAAACTTCGCACACGGGCGTGAAGGCATGCCAGGAGTGCACACACGGACTTTCGGGACTCCAGCGCCAACTTTCAAAATGTGTCGTCATGGGTACCTGACCAACCCTGGCCGGCACAAGGCCACCAGCCCAAAGCAATGGGTATCTAGACAGCCATAACCAGAGGAAGCCGCTAAAGCCACCAAACTTCGCACACGGGTGCGAAGGCATGCCAGGAGTGCACAAACAGACTTTCGGGACTCTAGCGCCAACTTTCAAAATGTGTCGTCATGGGTACCTGATCAACCCTGGCCGGCACGAGGCCGCCAGCCCAAAGCAATGGGTGTCAATGACAGCCATGAACAGAGGAAGCCGCTAAAGCCACCAAACTTCTAAAACGGTCGCAAAGGCATGCCAGGAGTCCACAAACGGACTTTCGGGACTCTAGCGCCAACTTTCAAAATGTGTCGTCATGGGTACCTGACCAACCCTGGCCGGCACAAGGCCACCAGCCCAAAGCAATGGGTATCAATGACAGCCATAACCAGAGGAAGCCGCTAAAGCCACCAAACTTCGCACACGGGCGCGAAGGCATGCCAGGAGTGCACACACGGACTTTCGGGACTCCAGCGCCAACTTTCAAAATGTGTCGTCATGGGTACCTGGCCGGCCCGAGGCCCCCAGCCCAAAGCAATGGGTATCAATGACAGCCATAAACAGAGGAAGCCGCTAAAGCCACCAAACTTCGAAAACGGGCGCGACGGTATGCCAGGAGTCCACACACGGACTTTCGGGACTCCAGCGTCAACTTTCAAAATGTGTCGTAATGGTTACCTGACCAACCCTGGCCTGCCCGAGGCCGCCAGCCCAAAGCAATGGGTGTCAATGACAGCCATAAACAGAGGAAGCCGCTAAAGCCACCAAACTTTGAAAACGGGCGCGAAGTCATGCCAGGAGTGCACAAACGGACTTTCGGGACTCTAGCGCAAACTTTCAAAATGTGTCGTCATGGGTACCTGACCAACCCTGGCCGGCACAAGGCCACCAGCCCAAAGCAATGGGTATCAATGACAGCCATAACCAGAGGAAGCCGCTAAAGCCACCAAACTTCGCACACGGGCGCGAAGGCATGCCAGGAGTGCACACACGGACTTTCGGGACTCCAGCGCCAACTTTCAAAATGTGTCGTCATGGGTACCTGGCCGGCCCGAGGCCCCCAGCCCAAAGCAATGGGTATCAATGACAGCCATAAACAGAGGAAGCCGCTAAAGCCACCAAACTTCGAAAACGGGCGCAACGGCATGCCAGGAGTCCACACACGGACTTTCGGGACTCCAGCGCCTACTTTCAAAATGTGTCATCATGGGTACCTGACCAACCTGGCCGGCCCGAGGCCGCCAGCCCAAAGCAATGGGTGTCAATGACAGCCATAAACAGAGGAAGCCGCTAAAGCCACCAAACTTCGAAAACGGGCGCAAAGGCATGCCAGGAGTGCACAAACGGACTTTCGGGACTCCAGCGCTAACTTTCAAAATGTGTCGTCATGGGTACCTGATCAACCCTGGACAGCACGAGGCCACCAGCCCAAAGGAATGGGTATCAATGACAGCCATGAACAGAGGAAGCCGCTATAGCCACCAAACTTCTAAAACGGTCGCAAAGGCATGCCAGGAGTCCACATACGGACTTTCGGGACTCTAGCGCCAACTTTCAAAATGTGTCGTCATGGGTACCTGACCAACCCTGGCCGGCACAAGGCCACCAGCCCAAAGCAATGGGTATCTAGACAGCCATAACCAGAGGAAGCCACTAAAGCCACCAAACTTCGCACACGGGCGTGAAGGCATGCCAGGAGTGCACACACGGACTTTCGGGACTCCAGCGCCAACTTTCAAAATGTGTCGTCATGGGTACCTGACCAACCCTGGCCGGCACAAGGCCACCAGCCCAAAGCAATGGGTATCTAGACAGCCATAACCAGAGGAAGCCGCTAAAGCCACCAAACTTCGCACACGGGTGCGAAGGCATGCCAGGAGTGCACAAACAGACTTTCGGGACTCTAGCGCCAACTTTCAAAATGTGTCGTCATGGGTACCTGATCAACCCTGGCCGGCACGAGGCCGCCAGCCCAAAGCAATGGGTGTCAATGACAGCCATGAACAGAGGAAGCCGCTAAAGCCACCAAACTTCTAAAACGGTCGCAAAGGCATGCCAGGAGTCCACAAACGGACTTTCGGGACTCTAGCGCCAACTTTCAAAATGTGTCGTCATGGGTACCTGACCAACCCTGGCCGGCACAAGGCCACCAGCCCAAAGCAATGGGTATCAATGACAGCCATAACCAGAGGAAGCCGCTAAAGCCACCAAACTTCGCACACGGGCGCGAAGGCATGCCAGGAGTGCACACACGGACTTTCGGGACTCCAGCGCCAACTTTCAAAATGTGTCGTCATGGGTACCTGGCCGGCCCGAGGCCCCCGGCCCAAAGCAATGGGTATCAATGACAGCCATAAACAGACGAAGCCGCTAAAGCCACCAAACTTGGCACAATGTCATGAAGGCATGCCAGGAGTGCACAAACGGACTTTCGGGACTCCAGCGCTAACTTTCAAAATGTGTCGTCATGGGTACCTGATCAACCCTGGACAGCACGAGGCCACCAGCCCAAAGGAATGGGTATCAATGACAGCCATGAACAGAGGAAGCCGCTATAGCCACCAAACTTCTAAAACGGTCGCAAAGGCATGCCAGGAGTCCACAAACGGACTTTCGGGACTCTAGCGCCAACTTTCAAAATGTGTCGTCATGGGTACCTGACCAACCCTGGCCGGCACAAGGCCACCAGCCCAAAGCAATGGGTATCTAGACAGCCATAACCAGAGGAAGCCGCTAAAGCCACCAAACTTCGCACACGGGCGTGAAGGCATGCCAGGAGTGCACACACGGACTTTCGGGACTCCAGCGCCAACTTTCAAAATGTGTCGTCATGGGTACCTGACCAACCCTGGCCGGCACAAGGCCACCAGCCCAAAGCAATGGGTATCTAGACAGCCATAACCAGAGGAAGCCGCTAAAGCCACCAAACTTCGCACACGGGTGCGAAGGCATGCCAGGAGTGCACAAACAGACTTTCGGGACTCTAGCGCCAACTTTCAAAATGTGTCGTCATGGGTACCTGATCAACCCTGGCCGGCACGAGGCCGCCAGCCCAAAGCAATGGGTGTCAATGACAGCCATGAACAGAGGAAGCCGCTAAAGCCACCAAACTTCTAAAACGGTCGCAAAGGCATGCCAGGAGTCCACAAACGGACTTTCGGGACTCTAGCGCCAACTTTCAAAATGTGTCGTCATGGGTACCTGACCAACCCTGGCCGGCACAAGGCCACCAGCCCAAAGCAATGGGTATCAATGACAGCCATAACCAGAGGAAGCCGCTAAAGCCACCAAACTTCGCACACGGGCGCGAAGGCATGCCAGGAGTGCACACACGGACTTTCGGGACTCCAGCGCCAACTTTCAAAATGTGTCGTCATGGGTACCTGGCCGGCCCGAGGCCCCCAGCCCAAAGCAATGGGTATCAATGACAGCCATAAACAGAGGAAGCCGCTAAAGCCACCAAACTTCGAAAACGGGCGCGACGGTATGCCAGGAGTCCACACACGGACTTTCGGGACTCCAGCGTCAACTTTCAAAATGTGTCGTAATGGTTACCTGACCAACCCTGGCCTGCCCGAGGCCGCCAGCCCAAAGCAATGGGTGTCAATGACAGCCATAAACAGAGGAAGCCGCTAAAGCCACCAAACTTTGAAAACGGGCGCGAAGTCATGCCAGGAGTGCACAAACGGACTTTCGGGACTCTAGCGCAAACTTTCAAAATGTGTCGTCATGGGTACCTGACCAACCCTGGCCGGCACAAGGCCACCAGCCCAAAGCAATGGGTATCAATGACAGCCATAACCAGAGGAAGCCGCTAAAGCCACCAAACTTCGCACACGGGCGCGAAGGCATGCCAGGAGTGCACACACGGACTTTCGGGACTCCAGCGCCAACTTTCAAAATGTGTCGTCATGGGTACCTGGCCGGCCCGAGGCCCCCAGCCCAAAGCAATGGGTATCAATGACAGCCATAAACAGAGGAAGCCGCTAAAGCCACCAAACTTCGAAAACGGGCGCAACGGCATGCCAGGAGTCCACACACGGACTTTCGGGACTCCAGCGCCTACTTTCAAAATGTGTCATCATGGGTACCTGACCAACCTGGCCGGCCCGAGGCCGCCAGCCCAAAGCAATGGGTGTCAATGACAGCCATAAACAGAGGAAGCCGCTAAAGCCACCAAACTTCGAAAACGGGCGCAAAGGCATGCCAGGAGTGCACAAACGGACTTTCGGGACTCCAGCGCTAACTTTCAAAATGTGTCGTCATGGGTACCTGATCAACCCTGGACAGCACGAGGCCACCAGCCCAAAGGAATGGGTATCAATGACAGCCATGAACAGAGGAAGCCGCTATAGCCACCAAACTTCTAAAACGGTCGCAAAGGCATGCCAGGAGTCCACATACGGACTTTCGGGACTCTAGCGCCAACTTTCAAAATGTGTCGTCATGGGTACCTGACCAACCCTGGCCGGCACAAGGCCACCAGCCCAAAGCAATGGGTATCTAGACAGCCATAACCAGAGGAAGCCACTAAAGCCACCAAACTTCGCACACGGGCGTGAAGGCATGCCAGGAGTGCACACACGGACTTTCGGGACTCCAGCGCCAACTTTCAAAATGTGTCGTCATGGGTACCTGACCAACCCTGGCCGGCACAAGGCCACCAGCCCAAAGCAATGGGTATCTAGACAGCCATAACCAGAGGAAGCCGCTAAAGCCACCAAACTTCGCACACGGGTGCGAAGGCATGCCAGGAGTGCACAAACAGACTTTCGGGACTCTAGCGCCAACTTTCAAAATGTGTCGTCATGGGTACCTGATCAACCCTGGCCGGCACGAGGCCGCCAGCCCAAAGCAATGGGTGTCAATGACAGCCATGAACAGAGGAAGCCGCTAAAGCCACCAAACTTCTAAAACGGTCGCAAAGGCATGCCAGGAGTCCACAAACGGACTTTCGGGACTCTAGCGCCAACTTTCAAAATGTGTCGTCATGGGTACCTGACCAACCCTGGCCGGCACAAGGCCACCAGCCCAAAGCAATGGGTATCAATGACAGCCATAACCAGAGGAAGCCGCTAAAGCCACCAAACTTCGCACACGGGCGCGAAGGCATGCCAGGAGTGCACACACGGACTTTCGGGACTCCAGCGCCAACTTTCAAAATGTGTCGTCATGGGTACCTGGCCGGCCCGAGGCCCCCAGCCCAAAGCAATGGGTATCAATGACAGCCATAAACAGACGAAGCCGCTAAAGCCACCAAACTTGGCACAATGTCATGAAGGCATGCCAGGAGTGCACAAACGGACTTTCGGGACTCCAGCGCTAACTTTCAAAATGTGTCGTCATGGGTACCTGATCAACCCTGGACAGCACGAGGCCACCAGCCCAAAGGAATGGGTATCAATGACAGCCATGAACAGAGGAAGCCGCTATAGCCACCAAACTTCTAAAACGGTCGCAAAGGCATGCCAGGAGTCCACAAACGGACTTTCGGGACTCTAGCGCCAACTTTCAAAATGTGTCGTCATGGGTACCTGACCAACCCTGGCCGGCACAAGGCCACCAGCCCAAAGCAATGGGTATCTAGACAGCCATAACCAGAGGAAGCCGCTAAAGCCACCAAACTTCGCACACGGGCGTGAAGGCATGCCAGGAGTGCACACACGGACTTTCGGGACTCCAGCGCCAACTTTCAAAATGTGTCGTCATGGGTACCTGACCAACCCTGGCCGGCACAAGGCCACCAGCCCAAAGCAATGGGTATCTAGACAGCCATAACCAGAGGAAGCCGCTAAAGCCACCAAACTTCGCACACGGGTGCGAAGGCATGCCAGGAGTGCACAAACAGACTTTCGGGACTCTAGCGCCAACTTTCAAAATGTGTCGTCATGGGTACCTGATCAACCCTGGCCGGCACAAGGCCACCAGCCCAAAGCAATGGGTATCTAGACAGCCATAACCAGAGGAAGCCGCTAAAGCCACCAAACTTCGCACACGGGTGCGAAGGCATGCCAGGAGTGCACAAACAGACTTTCGGGACTCTAGCGCCAACTTTCAAAATGTGTCGTCATGGGTACCTGATCAACCCTGGCCGGCACGAGGCCGCCAGCCCAAAGCAATGGGTGTCAATGACAGCCATGAACAGAGGAAGCCGCTAAAGCCACCAAACTTCTAAAACGGTCGCAAAGGCATGCCAGGAGTCCACAAACGGACGTTCGGGACTCTAGCGCCAACTTTCAAAATGTGTCGTCATGGGTACCTGACCAACCCTGGCCGGCACAAGGCCACCAGCCCAAAGCAATGGGTATCAATGACAGCCATAACCAGAGGAAGCCGCTAAAGCCACCAAACTTCGCACACGGGCGCGAAGGCATGCCAGGAGTGCACACACGGACTTTCGGGACTCCAGCGCCAACTTTCAAAATGTGTCGTCATGGGTACCTGGCCGGCCCGAGGCCCCCAGCCCAAAGCAATGGGTATCAATGACAGCCATAAACAGACGAAGCCGCTAAAGCCACCAAACTTGGCACAATGTCATGAAGGCATGCCAGGAGTGCACAAACGGACTTTCGGGACTCCAGCGCTAACTTTCAAAATGTGTCGTCATGGGTACCTGATCAACCCTGGACAGCACGAGGCCACCAGCCCAAAGGAATGGGTATCAATGACAGCCATGAACAGAGGAAGCCGCTATAGCCACCAAACTTCTAAAACGGTCGCAAAGGCATGCCAGGAGTCCACAAACGGACTTTCGGGACTCTAGCGCCAACTTTCAAAATGTGTCGTCATGGGTACCTGACCAACCCTGGCCGGCACAAGGCCACCAGCCCAAAGCAATGGGTATCTAGACAGCCATAACCAGAGGAAGCCGCTAAAGCCACCAAACTTCGCACACGGGCGTGAAGGCATGCCAGGAGTGCACACACGGACTTTCGGGACTCCAGCGCCAACTTTCAAAATGTGTCGTCATGGGTACCTGACCAACCCTGGCCGGCACAAGGCCACCAGCCCAAAGCAATGGGTATCTAGACAGCCATAACCAGAGGAAGCCGCTAAAGCCACCAAACTTCGCACACGGGTGCGAAGGCATGCCAGGAGTGCACAAACAGACTTTCGGGACTCTAGCGCCAACTTTCAAAATGTGTCGTCATGGGTACCTGATCAACCCTGGCCGGCACGAGGCCGCCAGCCCAAAGCAATGGGTGTCAATGACAGCCATGAACAGAGGAAGCCGCTAAAGCCACCAAACTTCTAAAACGGTCGCAAAGGCATGCCAGGAGTCCACAAACGGACTTTTGGGACTCTAGCGCCAACTTTCAAAATGTGTCGTCATGGGTACCTGACCAACCCTGGCCGGCACAAGGCCACCAGCCCAAAGCAATGGGTATCAATGACAGCCATAACCAGAGGAAGCCGCTAAAGCCACCAAACTTCGCACACGGGCGCGAAGGCATGCCAGGAGTGCACACACGGACTTTCGGGACTCCAGCGCCAACTTTCAAAATGTGTCGTCATGGGTACCTGGCCGGCACGAGGCCCCCAGGCCAAAGCAATGGGTATCAATGACAGCCATAAACAGAGGAAGCCGCTAAAGCCACCAAACTTGGCACAATGTCATGAAGGCATGCCAGGAGTGCACAAACGGACTTTCGGGACTCTAGCGCCAACTTTCAAAATGTGTCGTCATGGGTACCTGGCCGGCACGAGGCCACCAGCCCAAAGTAATGGGTGTCAATGACAGCCATAACCAGAGGAAGCCGCTAAAGCCACCAAACTTGGCACAATGTCATGAAGGCATGCCAGGAGTCCACAAACGGACTTTCGGGACTCTAGCGCCAACTTTCAAAATGTGTCGTCATGGGTACCTGACCAACCCTGGCCGGCACAAGGCCACCAGCCCAAAGCAATGGGTATCAATGACAGCCATAACCAGAGGAAGCCGCTAAAGCCACCAAACTTCGCACACGGGCGCGAAGGCATGCCAGGAGTGCACACATGGACTTTCGGGACTCTAGCGCCAACTTTCAAAATGTGTCGTCATGGTTACCTGACCAACCTGGCCGGCCCGAGGCCGCCAGCCCAAAGCAATGGGTGTCAATGACAGCCATAAACAGAGGAAGCCGCTAAAGCCACCAAACTTGGCACAATGTCATGAAGGCATGCCAGGAGTGCACAAACGGACTTTCGGGACTCTAGCGCCAACTTTCAAAATGTGTCGTCATGGGTACCTGGCCGGCACGAGGCCACCAGCCCAAAGCAATGGGTGTCAATGACAGCCATAACCAGAGGAAACCGCTAAAGCCACCAAACTTGGCACAATGTCATGAAGGCATGCCAGGAGTCCACACACGGACTTTCGGGACTCTAGCGCCAACTTTCAAAATGTGTCGTCATGGGTACCTGGCCGGCACGAGGCCACCAGCCCAAAGCAATGGGTGTCAATGACAGCCATAACCAGAGGAAGCCGCTAAAGTTACCAAACTTCGCACACCGGCATGTAGGCATGACAGGAGTGCACACACGGACTTTCGGGACTCCAGCGCCAACTTTCAAAATGTGTCGTCATGGGTACCTGGCCGGCCCGAGGCCCCCAGCCCAAAGCAATGGGTATCAATGACAGCCATAAACAGAGGAAGCCGCTAAAGCCACCAAACTTCGAAAACGGGCGCAACGGCATGCCAGGAGTCCACACACGGACTTTCGGGACTCCAGCGCCTATTTAAAAAATGTGTCATCATGGGTACCTGACCAACCTGGCCGGCCCGAGGCCGCCAGCCCAAAGCAATGGGTGTCAATGACAGCCATAAACAGAGGAAGCCGCTAAAGCCACCAAACTTCGAAAACGGGCGCAAAGGCATGCCAGGAGTGCACAAACGGACTTTCGGGACTCCAGCGCTAACTTTCAAAATGTGTCGTCATGGGTACCTGATCAACCCTGGACAGCACGAGGCCACCAGCCCAAAGGAATGGGTATCAATGACAGCCATGAACAGAGGAAGCCGCTATAGACACCAAACTTCTAAAACGGTCGCAAAGGCATGCCAGGAGTCCACAAACGGACTTTCGGGACTCTAGCGCCAACTTTCAAAATGTGTCGTCATGGGTACCTGACCAACCCTGGCCGGCACAAGGCCACCAGCCCAAAGCAATGGGTATCTAGACAGCCATAACCAGAGGAAGCCGCTAAAGCCACCAAACTTCGCACACGGGCGTGAAGGCATGCCAGGAGTGCACACACGGACTTTCGGGACTCCAGCGCCAACTTTCAAAATGTGTCGTCATGGGTACCTGACCAACCCTGGCCGGCACAAGGCCACCAGCCCAAAGCAATGGGTATCTAGACAGCCATAACCAGAGGAAGCCGCTAAAGCCACCAAACTTCGCACACGGGTGCGAAGGCATGCCAGGAGTGCACAAACAGACTTTCGGGACTCTAGCGCCAACTTTCAAAATGTGTCGTCATGGGTACCTGATCAACCCTGGCCGGCACAAGGCCACCAGCCCAAAGCAATGGGTATCTAGACAGCCATAACCAGAGGAAGCCGCTAAAGCCACCAAACTTCGCACACGGGTGCGAAGGCATGCCAGGAGTGCACAAACAGACTTTCGGGACTCTAGCGCCAACTTTCAAAATGTGTCGTCATGGGTACCTGATCAACCCTGGCCGGCACGAGGCCGCCAGCCCAAAGCAATGGGTGTCAATGACAGCCATGAACAGAGGAAGCCGCTAAAGCCACCAAACTTCTAAAACGGTCGCAAAGGCATGCCAGGAGTCCACAAACGGACGTTCGGGACTCTAGCGCCAACTTTCAAAATGTGTCGTCATGGGTACCTGACCAACCCTGGCCGGCACAAGGCCACCAGCCCAAAGCAATGGGTATCAATGACAGCCATAACCAGAGGAAGCCGCTAAAGCCACCAAACTTCGCACACGGGCGCGAAGGCATGCCAGGAGTGCACACACGGACTTTCGGGACTCCAGCGCCAACTTTCAAAATGTGTCGTCATGGGTACCTGGCCGGCCCGAGGCCCCCAGCCCAAAGCAATGGGTATCAATGACAGCCATAAACAGACGAAGCCGCTAAAGCCACCAAACTTGGCACAATGTCATGAAGGCATGCCAGGAGTGCACAAACGGACTTTCGGGACTCCAGCGCTAACTTTCAAAATGTGTCGTCATGGGTACCTGATCAACCCTGGACAGCACGAGGCCACCAGCCCAAAGGAATGGGTATCAATGACAGCCATGAACAGAGGAAGCCGCTATAGCCACCAAACTTCTAAAACGGTCGCAAAGGCATGCCAGGAGTCCACAAACGGACTTTCGGGACTCTAGCGCCAACTTTCAAAATGTGTCGTCATGGGTACCTGACCAACCCTGGCCGGCACAAGGCCACCAGCCCAAAGCAATGGGTATCTAGACAGCCATAACCAGAGGAAGCCGCTAAAGCCACCAAACTTCGCACACGGGCGTGAAGGCATGCCAGGAGTGCACACACGGACTTTCGGGACTCCAGCGCCAACTTTCAAAATGTGTCGTCATGGGTACCTGACCAACCCTGGCCGGCACAAGGCCACCAGCCCAAAGCAATGGGTATCTAGACAGCCATAACCAGAGGAAGCCGCTAAAGCCACCAAACTTCGCACACGGGTGCGAAGGCATGCCAGGAGTGCACAAACAGACTTTCGGGACTCTAGCGCCAACTTTCAAAATGTGTCGTCATGGGTACCTGATCAACCCTGGCCGGCACGAGGCCGCCAGCCCAAAGCAATGGGTGTCAATGACAGCCATGAACAGAGGAAGCCGCTAAAGCCACCAAACTTCTAAAACGGTCGCAAAGGCATGCCAGGAGTCCACAAACGGACTTTTGGGACTCTAGCGCCAACTTTCAAAATGTGTCGTCATGGGTACCTGACCAACCCTGGCCGGCACAAGGCCACCAGCCCAAAGCAATGGGTATCAATGACAGCCATAACCAGAGGAAGCCGCTAAAGCCACCAAACTTCGCACACGGGCGCGAAGGCATGCCAGGAGTGCACACACGGACTTTCGGGACTCCAGCGCCAACTTTCAAAATGTGTCGTCATGGGTACCTGGCCGGCACGAGGCCCCCAGCCCAAAGCAATGGGTATCAATGACAGCCATAAACAGAGGAAGCCGCTAAAGCCACCAAACTTGGCACAATGTCATGAAGGCATGCCAGGAGTGCACAAACGGACTTTCGGGACTCTAGCGCCAACTTTCAAAATGTGTCGTCATGGGTACCTGGCCGGCACGAGGCCACCAGCCCAAAGTAATGGGTGTCAATGACAGCCATAACCAGAGGAAGCCGCTAAAGCCACCAAACTTGGCACAATGTCATGAAGGCATGCCAGGAGTCCACACACGGACTTTCGGGACTCCAGCGCCTACTTTCAAAATGTGTCGTCATGGGTACCTGATCAACCCTGGCCGGCACGAGGCCGCCAGCCCAAAGCAATGGGTGTCAATGACAGCCATGAACAGAGGAAGCCGCTAAAGCCACCAAACTTCTAAAACGGTCGCAAAGGCATGCCAGGAGTCCACAAACGGACTTTCGGGACTCTAGCGCCAACTTTCAAAATGTGTCGTCATGGGTACCTGACCAACCCTGGCCGGCACAAGGCCACCAGCCCAAAGCAATGGGTATCAATGACAGCCATAACCAGAGGAAGCCGCTAAAGCCACCAAACTTCGCACACGGGCGCGAAGGCATGCCAGGAGTGCACACACGGACTTTCGGGACTCCAGCGCCAACTTTCAAAATGTGTCGTCATGGGTACCTGGCCGGCACGAGGCCCCCAGCCCAAAGCAATGGGTATCAATGACAGCCATAAACAGAGGAAGCCGCTAAAGCCACCAAACTTGGCACAATGTCATGAAGGCATGCCAGGAGTGCACAAACGGACTTTCGGGACTCTAGCGCCAACTTTCAAAATGTGTCGTCATGGGTACCTGGCCGGCACGAGGCCACCAGCCCAAAGTAATGGGTGTCAATGACAGCCATAACCAGAGGAAGCCGCTAAAGCCACCAAACTTGGCACAATGTCATGAAGGCATGCCAGGAGTCCACACACGGACTTTCGGGACTCCAGCGCCTACTTTCAAAATGTGTCGTCATGGGTACCTGATCAACCCTGGCCGGCACGAGGCCGCCAGCCCAAAGCAATGGGTGTCAATGACAGCCATGAACAGAGGAAGCCGCTAAAGCCACCAAACTTCTAAAACGGTCGCAAAGGCATGCCAGGAGTCCACAAACGGACTTTCGGGACTCTAGCGCCAACTTTCAAAATGTGTCGTCATGGGTACCTGACCAACCCTGGCCGGCACAAGGCCACCAGCCCAAAGCAATGGGTATCAATGACAGCCATAACCAGAGGAAGCCGCTAAAGCCACCAAACTTCGCACACGGGCGCGAAGGCATGCCAGGAGTGCACACATGGACTTTCGGGACTCTAGCGCCAACTTTCAAAATGTGTCGTCATGGTTACCTGACCAACCTGGCCGGCCCGAGGCCGCCAGCCCAAAGCAATGGGTGTCAATGACAGCCATAAACAGAGGAAGCCGCTAAAGCCACCAAACTTGGCACAATGTCATGAAGGCATGCCAGGAGTGCACAAACGGACTTTCGGGACTCTAGCGCCAACTTTCAAAATGTGTCGTCATGGGTACCTGGCCGGCACGAGGCCACCAGCCCAAAGCAATGGGTGTCAATGACAGCCATAACCAGAGGAAACCGCTAAAGCCACCAAACTTGGCACAATGTCATGAAGGCATGCCAGGAGTCCACACACGGACTTTCGGGACTCTAGCGCCAACTTTCAAAATGTGTCGTCATGGGTACCTGGCCGGCACGAGGCCACCAGCCCAAAGCAATGGGTGTCAATGACAGCCATAACCAGAGGAAGCCGCTAAAGTTACCAAACTTCGCACACCGGCATGTAGGCATGACAGGAGTGCACACACGGACTTTCGGGACTCCAGCGCCAACTTTCAAAATGTGTCGTCATGGGTACCTGGCCGGCCCGAGGCCCCCAGCCCAAAGCAATGGGTATCAATGACAGCCATAAACAGAGGAAGCCGCTAAAGCCACCAAACTTCGAAAACGGGCGCAACGGCATGCCAGGAGTCCACACACGGACTTTCGGGACTCCAGCGCCTATTTAAAAAATGTGTCATCATGGGTACCTGACCAACCTGGCCGGCCCGAGGCCGCCAGCCCAAAGCAATGGGTGTCAATGACAGCCATAAACAGAGGAAGCCGCTAAAGCCACCAAACTTCGAAAACGGGCGCAAAGGCATGCCAGGAGTGCACAAACGGACTTTCGGGACTCCAGCGCTAACTTTCAAAATGTGTCGTCATGGGTACCTGATCAACCCTGGACAGCACGAGGCCACCAGCCCAAAGGAATGGGTATCAATGACAGCCATGAACAGAGGAAGCCGCTATAGCCACCAAACTTCTAAAACGGTCGCAAAGGCATGCCAGGAGTCCACAAACGGACTTTCGGGACTCTAGCGCCAACTTTCAAAATGTGTCGTCATGGGTACCTGACCAACCCTGGCCGGCACAAGGCCACCAGCCCAAAGCAATGGGTATCTAGACAGCCATAACCAGAGGAAGCCGCTAAAGCCACCAAACTTCGCACACGGGCGTGAAGGCATGCCAGGAGTGCACACACGGACTTTCGGGACTCCAGCGCCAACTTTCAAAATGTGTCGTCATGGGTACCTGACCAACCCTGGCCGGCACAAGGCCACCAGCCCAAAGCAATGGGTATCTAGACAGCCATAACCAGAGGAAGCCGCTAAAGCCACCAAACTTCGCACACGGGTGCGAAGGCATGCCAGGAGTGCACAAACAGACTTTCGGGACTCTAGCGCCAACTTTCAAAATGTGTCGTCATGGGTACCTGATCAACCCTGGCCGGCACGAGGCCGCCAGCCCAAAGCAATGGGTGTCAATGACAGCCATGAACAGAGGAAGCCGCTAAAGCCACCAAACTTCTAAAACGGTCGCAAAGGCATGCCAGGAGTCCACAAACGGACTTTCGGGACTCTAGCGCCAACTTTCAAAATGTGTCGTCATGGGTACCTGGCCGGCCCGAGGCCCCCAGCCCAAAGCAATGGGTATCAATGACAGCCATAAACAGAGGAAGCCGCTAAAGCCACCAAACTTCGAAAACGGGCGCGACGGTATGCCAGGAGTCCACACACGGACTTTCGGGACTCCAGCGTCAACTTTCAAAATGTGTCGTAATGGTTACCTGACCAACCCTGGCCTGCCCGAGGCCGCCAGCCCAAAGCAATGGGTGTCAATGACAGCCATAAACAGAGGAAGCCGCTAAAGCCACCAAACTTTGAAAACGGGCGCGAAGTCATGCCAGGAGTGCACAAACGGACTTTCGGGACTCTAGCGCAAACTTTCAAAATGTGTCGTCATGGGTACCTGACCAACCCTGGCCGGCACAAGGCCACCAGCCCAAAGCAATGGGTATCAATGACAGCCATAACCAGAGGAAGCCGCTAAAGCCACCAAACTTCGCACACGGGCGCGAAGGCATGCCAGGAGTGCACACACGGACTTTCGGGACTCCAGCGCCAACTTTCAAAATGTGTCGTCATGGGTACCTGGCCGGCCCGAGGCCCCCAGCCCAAAGCAATGGGTATCAATGACAGCCATAAACAGAGGAAGCCGCTAAAGCCACCAAACTTCGAAAACGGGCGCAACGGCATGCCAGGAGTCCACACACGGACTTTCGGGACTCCAGCGCCTACTTTCAAAATGTGTCATCATGGGTACCTGACCAACCTGGCCGGCCCGAGGCCGCCAGCCCAAAGCAATGGGTGTCAATGACAGCCATAAACAGAGGAAGCCGCTAAAGCCACCAAACTTCGAAAACGGGCGCAAAGGCATGCCAGGAGTGCACAAACGGACTTTCGGGACTCCAGCGCTAACTTTCAAAATGTGTCGTCATGGGTACCTGACCAACCCTGGCCGGCACAAGGCCACCAGCCCAAAGCAATGGGTATCTAGACAGCCATAACCAGAGGAAGCCACTAAAGCCACCAAACTTCGCACACGGGCGTGAAGGCATGCCAGGAGTGCACACACGGACTTTCGGGACTCCAGCGCCAACTTTCAAAATGTGTCGTCATGGGTACCTGACCAACCCTGGCCGGCACAAGGCCACCAGCCCAAAGCAATGGGTATCTAGACAGCCATAACCAGAGGAAGCCGCTAAAGCCACCAAACTTCGCACACGGGTGCGAAGGCATGCCAGGAGTGCACAAACAGACTTTCGGGACTCTAGCGCCAACTTTCAAAATGTGTCGTCATGGGTACCTGATCAACCCTGGCCGGCACGAGGCCGCCAGCCCAAAGCAATGGGTGTCAATGACAGCCATGAACAGAGGAAGCCGCTAAAGCCACCAAACTTCTAAAACGGTCGCAAAGGCATGCCAGGAGTCCACAAACGGACTTTCGGGACTCTAGCGCCAACTTTCAAAATGTGTCGTCATGGGTACCTGACCAACCCTGGCCGGCACAAGGCCACCAGCCCAAAGCAATGGGTATCAATGACAGCCATAACCAGAGGAAGCCGCTAAAGCCACCAAACTTCGCACACGGGCGCGAAGGCATGCCAGGAGTGCACACACGGACTTTCGGGACTCCAGCGCCAACTTTCAAAATGTGTCGTCATGGGTACCTGGCCGGCCCGAGGCCCCCAGCCCAAAGCAATGGGTATCAATGACAGCCATAAACAGACGAAGCCGCTAAAGCCACCAAACTTGGCACAATGTCATGAAGGCATGCCAGGAGTGCACAAACGGACTTTCAGGACTCTAGCGCCAACTTTCAAAATGTGTCGTCATGGGTACCTGACCAACCCTGGCCGGCACAAGGCCACCAGCCCAAAGCAATGGGTATCAATGACAGCCATAACCAGAGGAAGCCGCTAAAGCCACCAAACTTCGCACACGGGCGCGAAGGCATGCCAGGAGTGCACACACGGACTTTCGGGACTCCAGCGCCAACTTTCAAAATGTGTCGTCATTGTTACCTGACCAACCTGGCCGACCCGAGGCCGCCAGCCCAAAGCAATGGGTGTCAATGACAGCCATAAACAGAGGAAGCCGCTAAAGCCACCAAACTTCGAAAACGGGCGCGAAGGCATGCCAGGAGTGCACAAACGGACTTTCGGGACTCTAGCGCCAACTTTCAAAATGTGTCGTCATGGGTACCTGACCAACCCTGGCCGGCACGAGGCCACCAGCCCAAAGCAATGGGTATCAATGACAGCCATAAACAGACGAAGCCGCTAAAGCCACCAAACTTCACACACGGGCGTGAAGGCATGCCAGGAGTGCACAAACGGACTTTCGGGACTCTAGCGCCAACTTTCAAAATGTGTCGTCATGGGTACCTGGCCGGCACGAGGCCACCAGCCCAAAGCAATGGGTGTCAATGACAGCCATAACCAGAGGAAGCCGCTAAAGCCACCAAACTTGGCACAATGTCATGAAGGCATGCCAGGAGTGCACAAATGGACTTTCGGGACTCCAGCGCCAACTTTCAAAATGTGTCGTCATGGGTACCTGATCAACCCTGGCCGGCACGAGGCCACCAGCCCAAAGGAATGGGTATCAATGACAGCCATGAACAGAGGAAGCCGCTATAGCCACCAAACTTCGCACACGGGCGTGAAGGCATGCCAGGAGTCCACAAACGGACTTTCGGGACTCTAGCGCCAACTTTCAAAATGTGTCGTCATGGGTACCTGACCAACCCTGGCTGGCACAAGGCCACCAGCCCAAAGCAATGGGTATCTAGACAGCCATAACCAGAGGAAGCCGCTAAAGCCACCAAACTTCGCACACGGGCGCGAAGGCATGCCAGGAGTGCACACACGGACTTTCGGGACTCCAGCGCCAACTTTCAAAATGTGTCGTCATGGTTACCTGACCAACCTGGCCGGCCCGAGGCCGCCAGCCCAAAGCAATGGGTGTCAATGACAGCCATAACCAGAGGAAGCCGCTAAAGCCACCAAACTTGGCACAATGTCATGAAGGCATGCCAGGAGTGCACAAACGGACTTTCGGGACTCTAGCGCCAACTTTCAAAATGTGTCGTCATGGGTACCTGGCCGGCACGAGGCCACCAGCCCAAAGCAATGGGTATCAATGACAGCCATAAACAGAGGAAGCCGCTAAAGCCACCAAACTTCGAAAACGGGCGCGAAGGCATGCCAGGAGTGCACAAACGGACTTTCGGGACTCTAGCGCCAACTTTCAAAATGTGTCGTCATGGGTACCTGACCAACCCTGGCCGGCACGAGGCCGCCAGCCCAAAGCAATGGGTGTCAATGACAGCCATGAACAGAGGAAGCCGCTAAAGCCACCAAACTTCTAAAACGGTCGCAAAGGCATGCCAGGAGTCCACAAACGGACTCTCGGGACTCTAGCGCCAACTTTCAAAATGTGTCGTCATGGGTACCTGACCAACCCTGGCCGGCACAAGGCCACCAGCCCAAAGCAATGGGTATCAATGACAGCCATAACCAGAGGAAGCCGCTAAAGCCACCAAACTTCGCACACGGGCGCGAAGGCATGCCAGGAGTGCACACACGGACTTTCGGGACTCTAGCGCCAACTTTCAAAATGTGTCGTCATGGGTACCTGACCAACCCTGGCCGGCACAAGGCCGCCAGCCCAAAGCAATGGGTATCAATGACAGCCATAACCAGAGGAAGCCGCTAAAGCCACCAAACTTCGCACACGGGCGTGAAGGCATGCCAGGAGTCCACAAACGGACTTTCGGGACTCTAGCGCCAACTTTCAAAATGTGTCGTCATGGGTACCTGACCAACCCTGGCCGGCACAAGGCCGCCAGCCCAAAGCAATGGGTGTCAATGACAGCCATGAACAGAGGAAGCCGCTAAAGCCACCAAACTTCTAAAACGGTCGCAAAGGCATGCCAGGAGTCCACAAACGGACTTTCGGGACTCTAGCGCCAACTTTCAAAATGTGTCGTCATGGGTACCTGACCAACCCTGGCCGGCACAAGGCCACCAGCCCAAAGCAATGGGTATCAATGACAGCCATAACCAGAGGAAGCTGCTAAAGCCACCAAACTTCGCACACGGGCGCGAAGGCATGCCAGGAGTGCACACACGGACTTTCGGGACTCCAGCGCCAACTTTCAAAATGTGTCGTCATGGTTACCTGACCAACCTGGCCGGCCCGAGGCCGCCAGCCCAAAGCAATGGGTGTCAATGACAGCCATGAACAGAGGAAGCCGCTATAGCCACCAAACTTCTAAAACGGTCGCAAAGGCATGCCAGGAGTCCACAAACGGACTTTCGGGACTCTAGCGCCAACTTTCAAAATGTGTCGTCATGGGTACCTGACCAACCCTGGCCAGCACAAGGCCACCAGCCCAAAGCAATGGGTATCTAGACAGCCATAACCAAAGGAAGCCGCTAAAGCCACCAAACTTCGCACACGGGCGTGAAGGCATGCCAGGAGTGCACACACGGACTTTCGGGACTCCAGCGCCAACTTTCAAAATGTGTCGTCATGGTTACCTGACCAACCTGGCCGGCCCGAGGCCGCCAGCCCAAAGCAATGGGTGTCAATGACAGCCATGAACAGAGGAAGCCGCTAAAGCCACCAAACTTTGAAAACGGGTGTGAAGGCATGCCAGGAGTGCACAAACGGACTTTCGGGACTCTAGCGCCAACTTTCAAAATGTGTCGTCATGGGTACCTGATCAACCCTGGCCGGCACGAGGCCGCCAGCCCAAAGCAATGGGTGTCAATGACAGCCATGAACAGAGGAAGCCGCTAAAGCCACCAAACTTCTAAAACGGTCGCAAAGGCATGCCAGGAGTCCACAAAAGGACTCTCGGGACTCTAGTGCCAACTTTCAAAATGTGTCGTCATGGGTACCTGACCAACCCTGGCCGGCACAAGGCCACCAGCCCAAAGCAATGGGTATCAATGACAGCCATAACCAGAGGAAGCCGCTAAAGCCACCAAACTTCGCACACGGGCGCGAAGGCATGCCAGGAGTGCACACACGGACTTTCGGGACTCCAGCGCCAACTTTCAAAATGTGTCGTCATTGTTACCTGACCAACCTGGCCGACCCGAGGCCGCCAGCCCAAAGCAATGGGTGTCAATGACAGCCATAAACAGAGGAAGCCGCTAAAGCCACCAAACTTCGAAAACGGGCGCGAAGGCATGCCAGGAGTGCACAAACGGACTTTCGGGACTCTAGCGCCAACTTTCAAAATGTGTCGTCATGGGTACCTGACCAACCCTGGCCGGCACGAGGCCACCAGCCCAAAGCAATGGGTATCAATGACAGCCATAAACAGACGAAGCCGCTAAAGCCACCAAACTTCGCACACGGGCGTGAAGGCATGCCAGGAGTGCACAAACGGACTTTCGGGACTCTAGCGCCAACTTTCAAAATGTGTCGTCATGGGTACCTGGCCGGCACGAGGCCACCAGCCCAAAGCAATGGGTGTCAATGACAGCCATAACCAGAGGAAGCCGCTAAAGCCACCAAACTTGGCACAATGTCATGAAGGCATGCCAGGAGTGCACAAACGGACTTTCGGGACTCCAGCGCCAACTTTCAAAATGTGTCGTCATGGGTACCTGATCAACCCTGGCCGGCACGAGGCCACCAGCCCAAAGGAATGGGTATCAATGACAGCCATGAACAGAGGAAGCCGCTATAGCCACCAAACTTCGCACACGGGCGTGAAGGCATGCCAGGAGTCCACAAACGGACTTTCGGGACTCTAGCGCCAACTTTCAAAATGTGTCGTCATGGGTACCTGACCAACCCTGGCTGGCACAAGGCCACCAGCCCAAAGCAATGGGTATCTAGACAGCCATAACCAGAGGAAGCCGCTAAAGCCACCAAACTTCGCACACGGGCGCGAAGGCATGCCAGGAGTGCACACACGGACTTTCGGGACTCCAGCGCCAACTTTCAAAATGTGTCGTCATGGTTACCTGACCAACCTGGCCGGCCCGAGGCCGCCAGCCCAAAGCAATGGGTGTCAATGACAGCCATAACCAGAGGAAGCCGCTAAAGCCACCAAACTTCTAAAACGGTCGCAAAGGCATGCCAGGAGTCCACAAACGGACTTTCGGGACTCCAGCGCCAACTTTCAAAATGTGTCGTCATGGTTACCTGACCAACCTGGCCGGCCCGAGGCCGCCAGCCCAAAGCAATGGGTGTCAATGACAGCCATAAACAGAGGAAGCCGCTAAAGCCACCAAACTTGGCACAATGTCATGAAGGCATGCCAGGAGTGCACAAACGGACTTTCGGGACTCTAGCGCCAACTTTCAAAATGTGTCGTCATGGGTACCTGGCCGGCACGAGGCCACCAGCCCAAAGCAATGGGTGTCAATGACAGCCATAACCAGAGGAAACCGCTAAAGCCACCAAACTTGGCACAATGTCATGAAGGCATGCCAGGAGTCCACACACGGACTTTCGGGACTCCAGCGCCTACTTTCAAAATTTGTCGTCATGGGTACCTGGCCGGCCCGAGGCCCCCAGCCCAAAGCAATGGGTATCAATGACAGCCATAAACAGAGGAAGCCGCTAAAGCCACCAAACTTCGAAAACGGGCGCAACGGCATGCCAGGAGTCCACACACGGACTTTCGGGACTCCAGCGCCTACTTTCAAAATGTGTCATCACGGGTACCTGACCAACCTGGCCGGCCCGAGGCCGCCAGCCCAAAGCAATGGGTGTCAATGACAGCCATAAACAGAGGAAGCCGCTAAAGCCACCAAACTTCGAAAACGGGTGCGAAGGCATGCCAGGAGTGCACAAACGGACTTTCGGGACTCTAGCGCCAACTTTCAAAATGTGTCGTCATGGGTACCTGACCAACCCTGGCCGGCACGAGGCCACCAGCCCAAAGCAATGGGTATCAATGACAGCCATAAACAGACGAAGCCGCTAAAGCCACCAAACTTGGCACAATGTCATGAAGGCATGCCAGGAGTGCACAAACGGACTTTCGGGACTCCAGCGCCAACTTTCAAAATGTGTCGTCATGGGTACCTGATCAACCCTGGACAGCACGAGGCCACCAGCCCAAAGGAATGGGTATCAATGACAGCCATGAACAGAGGAAGCCGCTATAGCCACCAAACTTCTAAAACGGTCGCAAAGGCATGCCAGGAGTCCACAAACGGACTTTTGGGACTCTAGCGCCAACTTTCAAAATGTGTCGTCATGGGTACCTGGCCGGCCCGAGGCCCCCAGCCCAAAGCAATGGGTATCAATGACAGCCATAAACAGAGGAAGCCGCTAAAGCCACCAAACTTCGAAAACGGGCGCAACGGCATGCCAGGAGTCCACACACGGACTTTCGGGACTCCAGCGCCTACTTTCAAAATGTGTCATCATGGGTACCTGACCAACCTGGCCGGCCCGAGGCCGCCAGCCCAAAGCAATGGGTGTCAATGACAGCCATAAACAGAGGAAGCCGCTAAAGCCACCAAACTTCGAAAACGGGCGCGAAGGCATGCCAGGAGTGCACAAACGGACTTTCGGGACTCTAGCGCCAACTTTCAAAATGTGTCGTCATGGGTACCTGACCAACCCTGGCCGGCACGAGGCCACCAGCCCAAAGCAATGGGTATCAATGACAGCCATAAACAGACGAAGCCGCTAAAGCCACCAAACTTGGCACAATGTCATGAAGGCATGCCAGGAGTGCACAAACGGACTTTCGGGACTCCAGCGCCAACTTTCAAAATGTGTCGTCATGGGTACCTGATCAACCCTGGACAGCACGAGGCCACCAGCCCAAAGGAATGGGTATCAATGACAGCCATGAACAGAGGAAGCCACTATAGCCACCAAACTTCTAAAACGGTCGCAAAGGCATGCCAGGAGTCCACAAACGGACTTTCGGGACTCTAGCGCCAACTTTCAAAATTTGTCGTCATGGGTACCTGACCAACCCTGGCCGGCACAAGGCCACCAGACCAAAGCAATGGGTATCTAGACAGCCATAACCAGAGGAAGCCGCTAAAGCCACCAAACTTCGCACACGGGCGTAAAGGCATGCCAGGAGTGCACACACGGACTTTCGGGACTCCAGCGCCAACTTTCAAAATGTGTCGTCATGGGTACCTGGCCGGCCCGAGGCCCCCAGCCCAAAGCAATGGGTATTAATGACAGCCATGAACAGAGGAAGCCGCTAAAGCCACCAAACTTCGAAAACGGGCGCGACGGCATGCCAGGAGTCCACACACGGACTTTCGGGACTCCAGCGTCAACTTTCAAAATGTGTCGTAATGGTTACCTGACCAACCCTGGCCTGCCAGCCCAAAGCAATGGGTGTCAATGACAGCCATAAACAGAGGAAGCCGCTAAAGCCACCAAACTTTGAAAACGGGCGCGAAGGCATGCCAGGAGTGCACAAACGGACTTTCGGGACTTTAGCGCCAACTTTCAAAATGTGTCGTCATGGGTACCTGACCAACCCTGGCCGGCACAAGGCCACCAGCCCAAAGCAATGGGTATCAATGACAGCCATAACCAGAAGAAGCCGCTAAAGCCACCAAACTTCGCACACGGGCGCGAAGGCATGCCAGGAGTGCACACACGGACTTTCGGGACTCCAGCGCCAACTTTCAAAATGTGTCGTCATGGGTACCTGGCCGGCCCGAGGCCCCCAGCCCAAAGCAATGGGTATCAATGACAGCCATAAACAGAGGAAGCCGCTAAAGCCACCAAACTTCGAAAACGGGCGCAACGGCATGCCAGGAGTCCACACACGGACTTTCGGGACTCCAGCGCCTACATTCAAAATCTGTCGTCATGGGTACCTGACCAACCCTGGCCGGCACGAGGCCACCAGCCCAAAGCAATGGATATCAATGACAGCCATGAACAGAGGAAGCCGCTAAAGCCACCAAACTTCGAAAACGGGCACGAAGGCATGCCAGGAGTGCACAAACGGACTTTCGGGACTCTAGCGCCAACTTTCAAAATGTGTCGTCATGGGTACCTGACCAACCCTGGCCGGCACGAGGCCACCAGCCCAAAGCAATGGGTGTCAATGACAGCCATAAACAAAGGAAGCCGCTAAAGCCACCAAACTTTGAAAACGGGCGCGAAGGCATGCCAGGAGTGCACAAACGGACTTTCGGGACTCTAGCGCCAACTTTCAAAATGTGTCGTCATGGGTACCTGACCAACCCTGGCCGGCACAAGGCCACCAGCCCAAAGCAATGGGTGTCAATGACAGCCATGAACAGAGGAAGCCGCTAAAGCCACCAAACTTTGAAAACGGGTGTGAAGGCATGCCAGGAGTGCACAAACGGACTTTCGGGACTCTAGCGCCAACTTTCAAAATGTGTCGTCATGGGTACCTGATCAACCCTGGCCGGCACGAGGCCGCCAGCCCAAAGCAATGGGTGTCAATGACAGCCATGAACAGAGGAAGCCGCTAAAGCCACCAAACTTCTAAAACGGTCGCAAAGGCATGCCAGGAGTCCACAAAAGGACTCTCGGGACTCTAGTGCCAACTTTCAAAATGTGTCGTCATGGGTACCTGACCAACCCTGGCCGGCACAAGGCCACCAGCCCAAAGCAATGGGTATCAATGACAGCCATAACCAGAGGAAGCCGCTAAAGCCACCAAACTTCGCACACGGGCGCGAAGGCATGCCAGGAGTGCACACACGGACTTTCGGGACTCCAGCGCCAACTTTCAAAATGTGTCGTCATTGTTACCTGACCAACCTGGCCGACCCGAGGCCGCCAGCCCAAAGCAATGGGTGTCAATGACAGCCATACACAGAGGAAGCCGCTAAAGCCACCAAACTTCGAAAACGGGCGCGAAGGCATGCCAGGAGTGCACAAACGGACTTTCGGGACTCTAGCGCCAACTTTCAAAATGTGTCGTCATGGGTACCTGACCAACCCTGGCCGGCACGAGGCCACCAGCCCAAAGCAATGGGTATCAATGACAGCCATAAACAGACGAAGCCGCTAAAGCCACCAAACTTCGCACACGGGCGTGAAGGCATGCCAGGAGTGCACAAACGGACTTTCGGGACTCTAGCGCCAACTTTCAAAATGTGTCGTCATGGGTACCTGGCCGGCACGAGGCCACCAGCCCAAAGCAATGGGTGTCAATGACAGCCATAACCAGAGGAAGCCGCTAAAGCCACCAAACTTGGCACAATGTCATGAAGGCATGCCAGGAGTGCACAAACGGACTTTCGGGACTCCAGCGCCAACTTTCAAAATGTGTCGTCATGGGTACCTGATCAACCCTGGCCGGCACGAGGCCACCAGCCCAAAGGAATGGGTATCAATGACAGCCATGAACAGAGGAAGCCGCTATAGCCACCAAACTTCGCACACGGGCGTGAAGGCATGCCAGGAGTCCACAAACGGACTTTCGGGACTCTAGCGCCAACTTTCAAAATGTGTCGTCATGGGTACCTGACCAACCCTGGCTGGCACAAGGCCACCAGCCCAAAGCAATGGGTATCTAGACAGCCATAACCAGAGGAAGCCGCTAAAGCCACCAAACTTCGCACACGGGCGCGAAGGCATGCCAGGAGTGCACACACGGACTTTCGGGACTCCAGCGCCAACTTTCAAAATGTGTCGTCATGGTTACCTGACCAACCTGGCCGGCCCGAGGCCGCCAGCCCAAAGCAATGGGTGTCAATGACAGCCATAACCAGAGGAAGCCGCTAAAGCCACCAAACTTCTAAAACGGTCGCAAAGGCATGCCAGGAGTCCACAAACGGACTTTCGGGACTCCAGCGCCAACTTTCAAAATGTGTCGTCATGGTTACCTGACCAACCTGGCCGGCCCGAGGCCGCCAGCCCAAAGCAATGGGTGTCAATGACAGCCATAAACAGAGGAAGCCGCTAAAGCCACCAAACTTGGCACAATGTCATGAAGGCATGCCAGGAGTGCACAAACGGACTTTCGGGACTCTAGCGCCAACTTTCAAAATGTGTCGTCATGGGTACCTGGCCGGCACGAGGCCACCAGCCCAAAGCAATGGGTGTCAATGACAGCCATAACCAGAGGAAACCGCTAAAGCCACCAAACTTGGCACAATGTCATGAAGGCATGCCAGGAGTCCACACACGGACTTTCGGGACTCCAGCGCCTACTTTCAAAATTTGTCGTCATGGGTACCTGGCCGGCCCGAGGCCCCCAGCCCAAAGCAATGGGTATCAATGACAGCCATAAACAGAGGAAGCCGCTAAAGCCACCAAACTTCGAAAACGGGCGCAACGGCATGCCAGGAGTCCACACACGGACTTTCGGGACTCCAGCGCCTACTTTCAAAATGTGTCATCACGGGTACCTGACCAACCTGGCCGGCCCGAGGCCGCCAGCCCAAAGCAATGGGTGTCAATGACAGCCATAAACAGAGGAAGCCGCTAAAGCCACCAAACTTCGAAAACGGGTGCGAAGGCATGCCAGGAGTGCACAAACGGACTTTCGGGACTCTAGCGCCAACTTTCAAAATGTGTCGTCATGGGTACCTGACCAACCCTGGCCGGCACGAGGCCACCAGCCCAAAGCAATGGGTATCAATGACAGCCATAAACAGACGAAGCCGCTAAAGCCACCAAACTTGGCACAATGTCATGAAGGCATGCCAGGAGTGCACAAACGGACTTTCGGGACTCCAGCGCCAACTTTCAAAATGTGTCGTCATGGGTACCTGATCAACCCTGGACAGCACGAGGCCACCAGCCCAAAGGAATGGGTATCAATGACAGCCATGAACAGAGGAAGCCGCTATAGCCACCAAACTTCTAAAACGGTCGCAAAGGCATGCCAGGAGTCCACAAACGGACTTTTGGGACTCTAGCGCCAACTTTCAAAATGTGTCGTCATGGGTACCTGGCCGGCCCGAGGCCCCCAGCCCAAAGCAATGGGTATCAATGACAGCCATAAACAGAGGAAGCCGCTAAAGCCACCAAACTTCGAAAACGGGCGCAACGGCATGCCAGGAGTCCACACACGGACTTTCGGGACTCCAGCGCCTACTTTCAAAATGTGTCATCATGGGTACCTGACCAACCTGGCCGGCCCGAGGCCGCCAGCCCAAAGCAATGGGTGTCAATGACAGCCATAAACAGAGGAAGCCGCTAAAGCCACCAAACTTCGAAAACGGGCGCGAAGGCATGCCAGGAGTGCACAAACGGACTTTCGGGACTCTAGCGCCAACTTTCAAAATGTGTCGTCATGGGTACCTGACCAACCCTGGCCGGCACGAGGCCACCAGCCCAAAGCAATGGGTATCAATGACAGCCATAAACAGACGAAGCCGCTAAAGCCACCAAACTTGGCACAATGTCATGAAGGCATGCCAGGAGTGCACAAACGGACTTTCGGGACTCCAGCGCCAACTTTCAAAATGTGTCGTCATGGGTACCTGATCAACCCTGGACAGCACGAGGCCACCAGCCCAAAGGAATGGGTATCAATGACAGCCATGAACAGAGGAAGCCACTATAGCCACCAAACTTCTAAAACGGTCGCAAAGGCATGCCAGGAGTCCACAAACGGACTTTCGGGACTCTAGCGCCAACTTTCAAAATTTGTCGTCATGGGTACCTGACCAACCCTGGCCGGCACAAGGCCACCAGACCAAAGCAATGGGTATCTAGACAGCCATAACCAGAGGAAGCCGCTAAAGCCACCAAACTTCGCACACGGGCGTAAAGGCATGCCAGGAGTGCACACACGGACTTTCGGGACTCCAGCGCCAACTTTCAAAATGTGTCGTCATGGTTACCTGACCAACCTGGCCGGCCCGAGGCCGCCAGCCCAAAGCAATGGGTGTCAATGAAAGCCATAAACAGAGGAAGACGCTAAAGCCACCAAACTTTGAAAACGGGTGCGAAGGCATGCCAGGAGTGCACAAACAGACTTTCGGGACTCTAGCGCCAACTTTCAAAATGTGTCGTCATGGGTACCTGATCAACCCTGGCCGGCACGAGGCCGCCAGCCCAAAGCAATGGGTGTCAATGACAGCCATGAACAGAGGAAGCCGCTAAAGCCACCAAACTTCTAAAACGGTCGCAAAGGCATGCCAGGAGTCCACAAACGGACTTTCGGGACTCTAGCGCCAACTTTCAAAATGTGTCGTCATGGGTACCTGACCAACCCTGGCCGGCACAAGGCCACCAGCCCAAAGCAATGGGTATCAATGACAGCCATAACCAGAGGAAGCCGCTAAAGCCACCAAACTTCGCACACGGGCGCGAAGGCATGCCAGGAGTGCACACACGGACTTTCGGGACTCCAGCGCCAACTTTCAAAATGTGTCGTCATGGGTACCTGGCCGGCCCGAGGCCCCCAGCCCAAAGCAATGGGTATTAATGACAGCCATGAACAGAGGAAGCCGCTAAAGCCACCAAACTTCGAAAACGGGCGCGACGGCATGCCAGGAGTCCACACACGGACTTTCGGGACTCCAGCGTCAACTTTCAAAATGTGTCGTAATGGTTACCTGACCAACCCTGGCCTGCCAGCCCAAAGCAATGGGTGTCAATGACAGCCATAAACAGAGGAAGCCGCTAAAGCCACCAAACTTTGAAAACGGGCGCGAAGGCATGCCAGGAGTGCACAAACGGACTTTCGGGACTTTAGCGCCAACTTTCAAAATGTGTCGTCATGGGTACCTGACCAACCCTGGCCGGCACAAGGCCACCAGCCCAAAGCAATGGGTATCAATGACAGCCATAACCAGAAGAAGCCGCTAAAGCCACCAAACTTCGCACACGGGCGCGAAGGCATGCCAGGAGTGCACACACGGACTTTCGGGACTCCAGCGCCAACTTTCAAAATGTGTCGTCATGGGTACCTGGCCGGCCCGAGGCCCCCAGCCCAAAGCAATGGGTATCAATGACAGCCATAAACAGAGGAAGCCGCTAAAGCCACCAAACTTCGAAAACGGGCGCAACGGCATGCCAGGAGTCCACACACGGACTTTCGGGACTCCAGCGCCTACATTCAAAATCTGTCGTCATGGGTACCTGACCAACCCTGGCCGGCACGAGGCCACCAGCCCAAAGCAATGGATATCAATGACAGCCATGAACAGAGGAAGCCGCTAAAGCCACCAAACTTCGAAAACGGGCACGAAGGCATGCCAGGAGTGCACAAACGGACTTTCGGGACTCTAGCGCCAACTTTCAAAATGTGTCGTCATGGGTACCTGACCAACCCTGGCCGGCACGAGGCCACCAGCCCAAAGCAATGGGTGTCAATGACAGCCATAAACAAAGGAAGCCGCTAAAGCCACCAAACTTTGAAAACGGGCGCGAAGGCATGCCAGGAGTGCACAAACGGACTTTCGGGACTCTAGCGCCAACTTTCAAAATGTGTCGTCATGGGTACCTGACCAACCCTGGCCGGCACAAGGCCACCAGCCCAAAGCAATGGGTATCAATGACAGCCATAACCAGAGGAAGCCGCTAAAGCCACCAAACTTCGCACACGGGCGCGAAGGCATGCCAGGAGTGCACACACGGACTTTCGGGACTCCAGCGCCAACTTTCAAAATGTGTCGTCATGGGTACCTGGCCGGCCCGAGGCCCCCAGCCCAAAGCAATGGGTATCAATGACAGCCATAAACAGAGGAAGCCGCTAAAGCCACCAAACTTCGAAAACGGGCGCAACGGCATGCCAGGAGTCCACACACGGACTTTCGGGACTCTAGCGCCAACTTTCAAAATGTGTCGTCATGGGTACCTGGCCGGCCCGAGGCCCCCAGCCCAAAGCAATGGGTATCAATGACAGCCATAAACAGAGGAAGCGGCTAAAGCCACCAAACTTCGAAAACGGGCGCAACGGCATGCCAGGAGTCCACACACGGACTTTCGGGACTCCAGCGCCTACTTTCAAAATGTGTCGTCATGGGTACCTGACCAACCTGGCCGGCCCGAGGCCGCCAGCCCAAAGCAATGGGTGTCAATGACAGCCATAAACAGAGGAAGCCGCTAAAGCCACCAAACTTGGCACAATGTCATGAAGGCATGCCAGGAGTGCACAAACGGACTTTCTGGACTCTAGCGCCAACTTTCAAAATGTGTCGTCATGGGTACCTGGCCGGCCCTAGGGCCCCCTGGCCGGCCCGAGGCCCCCAGCCCAAAGCAATGGGTATCAATGACAGCCATAAACAGAGGAAGCCGCTAAAGCCACCAAACTTCGAAAACGGGCGCAACGGCATGCCAGGAGTCCACACACGGACTTTCGGGACTCCAGCGCCTACTTTAAAAATGTGTCATCATGGGTACCTGACCAACCTGGCCAGCCCGAGGCCGCCAGCCCAAAGCAATGGGTGTCAATGACAGCCATAAACAGAGGAAGCCGCTAAAGCCACCAAACTTCGCACACGGGCGCGAAGGCATGCCAGGAGTGCAAACACGGACTTTCGGGACTCCAGCGCAAACTTTCAAAATGTGTCGTCATGGTTACCTGACCAACCTGGCCGGGCCGAGGCCGCCAGCCCAAAGCAATGGGTGTCAATGACAGCCATAAACAGAGGAAGCCGCTAAAGCCACCAAACTTCGAAAACGGGCGCGAAGGCATGCCAGGAGTCCACACACGGACTTTCGGGACTCCAGCGCCAACTTTCAAAATGTGTCGTCATGGGTACCTGACCAACCTGGCCGGCCCGAGGCCGCCAGCCCAAAGCAATGGGTGTCAATGACAGCCATGAACAGAGGAAGCCGCTAAAGCCACCAAACTTCGCACACGGGCGCGAAGGCATGCCAGGAGTGCAAACACGGACTTTCGGGACTCCAGCGCCAACTTTCAAAATGTGTCGTCATGGGTACCTGACCAACCCTGGCCGGCACGAGGCCACCAGCCCAAAGCAATGGGTATCAATGACAGCCATAAACAGACGAAGCCGCTAAAGCCCCCAAACTTGGCACAATGTCATGAAGGCATGCCAGGAGTGCACAAACGGACTTTCGGGACTCTAGCGCCAACTTTCAAAATGTGTCGTCATGGGTACCTGATCAACCCTGGCCGGCACGAGGCCACCAGCCCAAAGGAATGGGTATCAATGACAGCCATGAACAGAGGAAGCCGCTAAAGCCACCAAACTTCTAAAACGGTCGCAAAGGCATGCCAGGAGTCCACAAACGGACTTTCGGGACTCTAGCGCCAACTTTCAAAATGTGTCGTCATGGGTACCTGGCCGGCCCGAGGCCCCCAGCCCAAAGCAATGGGTATCAATGACAGCCATAAACAGAGGAAGCGGCTAAAGCCACCAAACTTCGAAAACGGGCGCAACGGCATGCCAGGAGTCCACACACGGACTTTCGGGACTCCAGCGCCTACTTTCAAAATGTGTCGTCATGGGTACCTGACCAACCTGGCCGGCCCGAGGCCGCCAGCCCAAAGCAATGGGTGTCAATGACAGCCATAAACAGAGGAAGCCGCTAAAGCCACCAAACTTGGCACAATGTCATGAAGGCATGCCAGGAGTGCACAAACGGACTTTCTGGACTCTAGCGCCAACTTTCAAAATGTGTCGTCATGGGTACCTGGCCGGCCCTAGGGCCCCCTGGCCGGCCCGAGGCCCCCAGCCCAAAGCAATGGGTATCAATGACAGCCATAAACAGAGGAAGCCGCTAAAGCCACCAAACTTCGAAAACGGGCGCAACGGCATGCCAGGAGTCCACACACGGACTTTCGGGACTCCAGCGCCTACTTTAAAAATGTGTCATCATGGGTACCTGACCAACCTGGCCAGCCCGAGGCCGCCAGCCCAAAGCAATGGGTGTCAATGACAGCCATAAACAGAGGAAGCCGCTAAAGCCACCAAACTTCGCACACGGGCGCGAAGGCATGCCAGGAGTGCAAACACGGACTTTCGGGACTCCAGCGCAAACTTTCAAAATGTGTCGTCATGGTTACCTGACCAACCTGGCCGGGCCGAGGCCGCCAGCCCAAAGCAATGGGTGTCAATGACAGCCATAAACAGAGGAAGCCGCTAAAGCCACCAAACTTCGAAAACGGGCGCGAAGGCATGCCAGGAGTGCACAAACGGACTTTCGGGACTCTAGCGCCAACTTTCAAAATGTGTCGTCATGGGTACCTGACCAACCCTGGCCGGCACGAGGCCACCAGCCCAAAGCAATGGGTATCAATGACAGCCATAAACAGACGAAGCCGCTAAAGCCACCAAACTTGGCACAATGTCATGAAGGCATGCCAGGAGTGCACAAACGGACTTTCGGGACTCTAGCGCCAACTTTCAAAATGTGTCGTCATGGGTACCTGACCAACCCTGGCCGGCACAAGGCCACCAGCCCAAAGCAATGGGTATCTAGACAGCCATAACCAGAGGAAGCCGCTAAAGCCACCAAACTTCTAAAACGGTCGCAAAGGCATGCCAGGAGTCCACAAACGGACTTTCGGGACTCTAGCGCCAACTTTCAAAATGTGTCGTCATGGGTACCTGGCCGGCCCGAGGCCCCCAGCCCAAAGCAATGGGTGTCAATGACAGTCATAAACAGAGGAAGCCGCTAAAGCCACCAAACTTCGCACACGGGCGCGAAGGCATGCCAGGAGTGCAAACACGGACTTTCGGGACTCCAGCGCCAACTTTCAAAATGTGTCGTCATGGGTACCTGACCAACCCTGGCCGGCACGAGGCCACCAGCCCAAAGCAATGGGTATCAATGACAGCCATAAACAGACGAAGCCGCTAAAGCCCCCAAACTTGGCACAATGTCATGAAGGCATGCCAGGAGTGCACAAACGGACTTTCGGGACTCTAGCGCCAACTTTCAAAATGTGTCGTCATGGGTACCTGATCAACCCTGGCCGGCACGAGGCCACCAGCCCAAAGGAATGGGTATCAATGACAGCCATGAACAGAGGAAGCCGCTAAAGCCACCAAACTTCTAAAACGGTCGCAAAGGCATGCCAGGAGTCCACAAACGGACTTTCGGGACTCTAGCGCCAACTTTCAAAATGTGTCGTCATGGGTACCTGGCCGGCCCGAGGCCCCCAGCCCAAAGCAATGGGTATCAATGACAGCCATAAACAGAGGAAGCGGCTAAAGCCACCAAACTTCGAAAACGGGCGCAACGGCATGCCAGGAGTCCACACACGGACTTTCGGGACTCCAGCGCCTACTTTCAAAATGTGTCGTCATGGGTACCTGGCCGGCCCGAGGCCCCCAGCCCAAAGCAATGGGTATCAATGACAGCCATAAACAGACGAAGCCGCTAAAGCCACCAAACTTGGCACAATGTCATGAAGGCATGCCAGGAGTGCACAAACGGACTTTCGGGACTCCAGCGCTAACTTTCAAAATGTGTCGTCATGGGTACCTGATCAACCCTGGACAGCACGAGGCCACCAGCCCAAAGGAATGGGTATCAATGACAGCCATGAACAGAGGAAGCCGCTATAGCCACCAAACTTCTAAAACGGTCGCAAAGGCATGCCAGGAGTCCACAAACGGACTTTCGGGACTCTAGCGCCAACTTTCAAAATGTGTCGTCATGGGTACCTGACCAACCCTGGCCGGCACAAGGCCACCAGCCCAAAGCAATGGGTATCTAGACAGCCATAACCAGAGGAAGCCGCTAAAGCCACCAAACTTCGCACACGGGCGTGAAGGCATGCCAGGAGTGCACACACGGACTTTCGGGACTCCAGCGCCAACTTTCAAAATGTGTCGTCATGGGTACCTGACCAACCCTGGCCGGCACAAGGCCACCAGCCCAAAGCAATGGGTATCTAGACAGCCATAACCAGAGGAAGCCGCTAAAGCCACCAAACTTCGCACACGGGTGCGAAGGCATGCCAGGAGTGCACAAACAGACTTTCGGGACTCTAGCGCCAACTTTCAAAATGTGTCGTCATGGGTACCTGATCAACCCTGGCCGGCACGAGGCCGCCAGCCCAAAGCAATGGGTGTCAATGACAGCCATGAACAGAGGAAGCCGCTAAAGCCACCAAACTTCTAAAACGGTCGCAAAGGCATGCCAGGAGTCCACAAACGGACTTTCGGGACTCTAGCGCCAACTTTCAAAATGTGTCGTCATGGGTACCTGACCAACCCTGGCCGGCACAAGGCCACCAGCCCAAAGCAATGGGTATCAATGACAGCCATAACCAGAGGAAGCCGCTAAAGCCACCAAACTTCGCACACGGGCGCGAAGGCATGCCAGGAGTGCACACACGGACTTTCGGGACTCCAGCGCCAACTTTCAAAATGTGTCGTCATGGTTACCTGACCAACCTGGCCGGCCCGAGGCCGCCAGCCCAAAGCAATGGGTGTCAATGACAGCCATGAACAGAGGAAGCCGCTATAGCCACCAAACTTCTAAAACGGTCGCAAAGGCATGCCAGGAGTCCACAAACGGACTTTCGGGACTCTAGCGCCAACTTTCAAAATGTGTCGTCATGGGTACCTGACCAACCCTGGCCGGCACAAGGCCACCAGCCTAAAGCAATGGGTATCTAGACAGCCATAACCAGAGGAAGCCGCTAAAGCCACCAAACTTCGCACACGGGCGTAAAGGCATGCCAGGAGTGCACACATGGACTTTCGGGACTCCAGCGCCAACTTTCAAAATGTGTCGTCATGGTTACCTGACCAACCTGGCCGGCCCGAGGCCGCCAGCCCAAAGCAATGGGTGTCAATGACAGCCATAAACAGAGGAAGCCGCTAAAGCCACCAAACTTTGAAAACGGGTGCGAAGGCATGCCAGGAGTGCACAAACGGACTTTCGGGACTCTAGCGCCAACTTTCAAAATGTGTCATCATGGGTACCTGATCAACCCTGGCCGGCACGAGGCCGCCAGCCCAAAGCAATGGGTGTCAATGACAGCCATGAACAGAGGAAGCCGCTAAAGCCACCAAACTTCTAAAACGGTCGCAAAGGCATGCCAGGAGTCCACAAACGGACTCTCGGGACTCTAGCGCCAACTTTCAAAATGTGTCGTCATGGGTACCTGACCAACCCTGGCCGGCACAAGGCCACCAGCCCAAAGCAATGGGTATCAATGACAGCCATAACCAGAGGAAGCCGCTAAAGCCACCAAACTTCGCACACGGGCGCGAAGGCATGCCAGGAGTGCACACACGGACTTTCGGGACTCCAGCGCCAACTTTCAAAATGTGTCGTCATGGTTACCTGACCAACCTGGCCGGCCCGAGGCCGCCAGCCCAAAGCAATGGGTGTCAATGACAGCCATAAACAGAGGAAGCCGCTAAAGCCACCAAACTTCGAAAACGGGCGCGAAGGCATGCCAGGAGTGCACAAACGGACTTTCGGGACTCTAGCGCCAACTTTCAAAATGTGTCGTCATTGTTACCTGACCAACCTGGCCGACCCGAGGCCGCCAGCCCAAAGCAATGGGTGTCAATGACAGCCATAAACAGAGGAAGCCGCTAAAGCCACCAAACTTCGAAAACGGGCGCGAAGGCATGCCAGGAGTGCACAAACGGACTTTCGGGACTCTAGCGTCAACTTTCAAAATGTGTCGTCATGGGTACCTGACCAACCCTGGCCGGCACGAGGCCACCAGCCCAAAGCAATGGGTATCAATGACAGCCATAAACAGACGAAGCCGCTAAAGCCACCAAACTTCGCACACGGGCGTGAAGGCATGCCAGGAGTGCACAAACGGACTTTCGGGACTCTAGCGCCAACTTTCAAAATGTGTCGTCATGGGTACCTGGCCGGCACGAGGCCACCAGCCCAAAGCAATGGGTGTCAATGACAGCCATAACCAGAGGAAGCCGCTAAAGCCACCAAACTTGGCACAATGTCATGAAGGCATGCCAGGAGTGCACAAACGGACTTTCGGGACTCCAGCGCCAACTTTCAAAATGTGTCGTCATGGGTACCTGATCAACCCTGGCTGGCACGAGGCCACCAGCCCAAAGGAATGGGTATCAATGACAGCCATGAACAGAGGAAGCCGCTATAGCCACCAAACTTCGCACACGGGCGTGAAGGCATGCCAGGAGTCCACAAACGGACTTTCGGGACTCTAGCGCCAACTTTCAAAATGTGTCGTCATGGGTACCTGACCAACCCTGGCCGGCACAAGGCCACCAGCCCAAAGCAATGGGTATCTAGACAGCCATAACCAGAGGAAGCCGCTAAAGCCACCAAACTTCTAAAACGGTCGCAAAGGCATGCCAGGAGTCCACAAACGGACTTTCGGGACTCCAGCGCCAACTTTCAAAATGTGTCGTCATGGTTACCTGACCAACCTGGCCGGCCCGAGGCCGCCAGCCCAAAGCAATGGGTGTCAATGACAGCCATAAACAGAGGAAGCCGCTAAAGCCACCAAACTTGGCACAATGTCATGAAGGCATGCCAGGAGTGCACAAACGGACTTTCGGGACTCTAGCGCCAACTTTCAAAATGTGTCGTCATGGGTACCTGGCCGGCACGAGGCCACCAGCCCAAAGCAATGGGTGTCAATGACAGCCATAACCAGAGGAAACCGCTAAAGCCACCAAACTTGGCACAATGTCATGAAGGCATGCCAGGAGTCCACACACGGACTTTCGGGACTCCAGCGCCTACTTTCAAAATTTGTCGTCATGGGTACCTAGCCGGCCCGAGGCCCCCAGCCCAAAGCAATGGGTATCAATGACAGCCATAAACAGAGGAAGCCGCTAAAGCCACCAAACTTCGAAAACGGGCGCAACGGCATGCCAGGAGTCCACACACGGACTTTCGGGACTCCAGCGCCTACTTTCAAAATGTGTCGTCATGGGTACCTGACCAACCCTGGCCGGCACGAGGCCACCAGCCCAAAGCAATGGGTATCAATGACAGCCATAAACAGAGGAAGCCGCTAAAGCCACCAAACTTCGAAAACGGGCGCGAAGGCATGCCAGGAGTGCACAAACGGACTTTCGGGACTCTAGCGCCAACTTTCAAAATGTGTCGTCATGGGTACCTGACCAACCCTGGCCGGCACGAGGCCACCAGCCCAAAGCAATGGGTATCAAAGACAGCCATAAACAGACGAAGCCGCTAAAGCCACCAAACTTCGAAAACGGGCGCGACGGCATGCCAGGAGTCCACACACGGACTTTCGGGACTCCAGCGTCAACTTTCAAAATGTGTCGTAATGGTTACCTGACCAACCCTGGCCTGCCCGAGGCCGCCAGCCCAAAGCAATGGGTGTCAATGACAGCCATAAACAGAGGAAGCCGCTAAAGCCACCAAACTTTGAAAACGGGCGCGAAGGCATGCCAGGAGTGTACACACGGACTTTCGGGACTCCAGCGCCAACTTTCAAAATGTGTCGTCATGGGTACCTGGCCGGCCCGAGGCCCCCAGCCCAAAGCAATGGGTATCAATGACAGCCATAAACAGAGGAAGCCGCTAAAGCCACCAAACTTGGCACAATGTCATGAAGGCATGCCAGGAGTGCACAAACGGACTTTCGGGACTCTAGCGCCAACTTTCAAAATGTGTCGTCATGGGTACCTGACCAACCCTGGCCGGCACAAGGCCACCAGCCCAAAGCAATGGGTATCTAGACAGCCATAACCAGAGGAAGCTGCTAAAGCCACCAAACTTCGCACACGGGCGTGAAGGCATGCCAGGAGTGCACACACGGACTTTCGGGACTCCAGCTCCAACTTTCAAAATGTGTCGTCATGGTTACCTGACCAACCTGGCCGGCCCGAGGCCGCCAGCCCAAAGCAATGGGTGTCAATGAAAGCCATAAACAGAGGAAGCCGCTAAAGCCACCAAACTTCGCACACGGGCGCGAAGGCATGCCAGGAGTGCACACACGGACTTTCGGGACTCCAGCGCCAACTTTCAAAATGTGTCGTCATGGGTACCTGGCCGGCCCGAGGCCCCCAGCCCAAAGCAATGGGTATCAATGACAGCCATAAACAGAGGAAGCCGCTAAAGCCACCAAACTTCGAAAACGGGCGCGAAGGCATGCCAGGAGTGCACAAACGGACTTTCGGGACTCTAGCGCCAACTTTCAAAATGTGTCGTCATGGGTACCTGACCAACCCTGGCCGGCACGAGGCCACCAGCCCAAAGCAATGGGTATCAAAGACAGCCATAAACAGACGAAGCCGCTAAAGCCACCAAACTTCGAAAACGGGCGCGACAGCATGCCAGGAGTCCACACACGGACTTTCGGGACTCCAGCGTCAACTTTCAAAATGTGTCGTCATGGTTACCTGACCAACCTGGCCGGCCCGAGGCCGCCAGCCCAAAGCAATGGGTGTCAATGAAAGCCATAAACAGAGGAAGCCGCTAAAGCCACCAAACTTCACACACGGGCGCGAAGGCATGCCAGGAGTGCACACACGGACTTTCGGGACTCCAGCGCCAACTTTCAAAATGTGTCGTCATGGGTACCTGGCCGGCCCGAGGCCCCCAGCCCAAAGCAATGGGTATCAATGACAGCCATAAACAGAGGAAGCCGCTAAAGCCACCAAACTTCGAAAACGGGCGCAACGGCATGCCAGGAGTCCACACACGGACTTTCGGGACTCCAGCGCCTACTTTCAAAATGTGTCGTCATGGGTACCTGACCAACCCTGGCTGGCACGAGGCCACCAGCCCAAAGCAATGGGTATCAATGACAGCCATAAACAGAGGAAGCCGCTAAAGCCACCAAACTTCGAAAACGGGCGCAACGGCATGCCAGGAGTCCACACACGGACTTTCGGGACTCCAGCGCCTACTTTCAAAATGTGTCGTCATGGGTACCTGACCAACCCTGGCCGGCACGAGGCCACCAGCCCAAAGCAATGGGTATCAATGACAGCCATAAACAGAGGAAGCCGCTAAAGCCACCAAACTTCGAAAACGGGCGCGAAGGCATGCCAGGAGTGCACAAACGGACTTTCGGGACTCTAGCGCCAACTTTCAAAATGTGTCGTCATGGGTACCTGACCAACCCTGGCCGGCACGAGGCCACCAGCCCAAAGCAATGGGTATCAAAGACAGCCATAAACAGACGAAGCCGCTAAAGCCACCAAACTTCGAAAACGGGCGCGACGGCATGCCAGGAGTCCACACACGGACTTTCGGGACTCCAGCGTCAACTTTCAAAATGTGTCGTAATGGTTACCTGACCAACCCTGGCCTGCCCGAGGCCGCCAGCCCAAAGCAATGGGTGTCAATGACAGCCATAAACAGAGGAAGCCGCTAAAGCCACCAAACTTTGAAAACGGGCGCGAAGGCATGCCAGGAGTGTACACACGGACTTTCGGGACTCCAGCGCCAACTTTCAAAATGTGTCGTCATGGGTACCTGGCCGGCCCGAGGCCCCCAGCCCAAAGCAATGGGTATCAATGACAGCCATAAACAGAGGAAGCCGCTAAAGCCACCAAACTTGGCACAATGTCATGAAGGCATGCCAGGAGTGCACAAACGGACTTTCGGGACTCTAGCGCCAACTTTCAAAATGTGTCGTCATGGGTACCTGACCAACCCTGGCCGGCACAAGGCCACCAGCCCAAAGCAATGGGTATCTAGACAGCCATAACCAGAGGAAGCTGCTAAAGCCACCAAACTTCGCACACGGGCGTGAAGGCATGCCAGGAGTGCACACACGGACTTTCGGGACTCCAGCTCCAACTTTCAAAATGTGTCGTCATGGTTACCTGACCAACCTGGCCGGCCCGAGGCCGCCAGCCCAAAGCAATGGGTGTCAATGAAAGCCATAAACAGAGGAAGCCGCTAAAGCCACCAAACTTCGCACACGGGCGCGAAGGCATGCCAGGAGTGCACACACGGACTTTCGGGACTCCAGCGCCAACTTTCAAAATGTGTCGTCATGGGTACCTGGCCGGCCCGAGGCCCCCAGCCCAAAGCAATGGGTATCAATGACAGCCATAAACAGAGGAAGCCGCTAAAGCCACCAAACTTCGAAAACGGGCGCGAAGGCATGCCAGGAGTGCACAAACGGACTTTCGGGACTCTAGCGCCAACTTTCAAAATGTGTCGTCATGGGTACCTGACCAACCCTGGCCGGCACGAGGCCACCAGCCCAAAGCAATGGGTATCAAAGACAGCCATAAACAGACGAAGCCGCTAAAGCCACCAAACTTCGAAAACGGGCGCGACAGCATGCCAGGAGTCCACACACGGACTTTCGGGACTCCAGCGTCAACTTTCAAAATGTGTCGTCATGGTTACCTGACCAACCTGGCCGGCCCGAGGCCGCCAGCCCAAAGCAATGGGTGTCAATGAAAGCCATAAACAGAGGAAGCCGCTAAAGCCACCAAACTTCACACACGGGCGCGAAGGCATGCCAGGAGTGCACACACGGACTTTCGGGACTCCAGCGCCAACTTTCAAAATGTGTCGTCATGGGTACCTGGCCGGCCCGAGGCCCCCAGCCCAAAGCAATGGGTATCAATGACAGCCATAAACAGAGGAAGCCGCTAAAGCCACCAAACTTCGAAAACGGGCGCAACGGCATGCCAGGAGTCCACACACGGACTTTCGGGACTCCAGCGCCTACTTTCAAAATGTGTCGTCATGGGTACCTGACCAACCCTGGCCGGCACGAGGCCACCAGCCCAAAGCAATGAGTATCAATGACAGCCATAAACAGAGGAAGCCGCTAAAGCCACCAAACTTCGAAAACGGGCGCGAAGGCATGCCAGGAGTGCACAAACGGACTTTCGGGACTCTAGCGCCAACTTTCAAAATGTGTCGTCATGGGTACCTGACCAACCCTGGCCAGCACGAGGCCACCAGCCCAAAGCAATGGGTATCAAAGACAGCCATAAACAGAGGAAGCCGCTAAAGCCACCAAACTTCGAAAACGGGCGCGAAGGCATGCCAGGAGTGCACAAACGGACTTTCGGGACACCAGCGCCAACTTTCAAAATGTGTCGTCATGGGTACCTGATCAACCCTGGCTGGCACGAGGCCACCAGCCTAAAGCAATGGGTATCTAGACAGCCATAACCAGAGGAAGCCGCTAAAGCCACCAATCTTCGCACACGGGCGCGAAGGCATGCCAGGAGTGCACACACGGACTTTCGGGACTCCAGCGCCAACTTTCAAAATGTGTCGTCATGGTTACCTGACCAACCTGGCCGGCCCGAGGCCGCCAGCCCAAAGCAATGGGTGTCAATGACAGCCATAAACAGAGGAAGCCGCTAAAGCCACCAAACTTCGAAAACGGGCGCGAAGGCATGCCAGGAGTGCACAAACGGACTTTCGGGACTCTAGCGCCAACTTTCAAAATGTGTCGTCATGGTTACCTGACCAACCTGGCCGGCCCGAGGCTGCCAGCCCAAAGCAATGGGTGTCAATGACAGCCATAAACAGAGGAAGCCGCTAAAGCCACCAAACTTCTAAAACGGTCGCAAAGGCATGCCAGGAGTCCACAAACGGACTTTCGGGACTCTAGCGCCTACTTTGAAAATGTGTCATCATGGGTACCTGACCAACCTGGCCGGCCCGAGGCCGCCAGCCCAAAGCAATGGGTGTCAATGACAGCCATAAACAGAGGAAGCCGCTAAAGCCACCAAACTTCGAAAACGGGCGCGAAGGCATGCCAGGAGTGTACACACGGACTTTCGGGACTCCAGCGCCAACTTTCAAAATGTGTCGTCATGGGTACCTGGCCGGCCCGAGGCCCCCAGCCCAAAGCAATGGGTATCAATGACAGCCATAAACAGAGGAAGCCGCTAAAGCCACCAAACTTGGCACAATGTCATGAAGGCATGCCAGGAGTGCACAAACGGACTTTCGGGACTCCAGCGCCAACTTTCAAAATGTGTCGTCATGGGTACCTGGCCGGCCCGAGGCCCCCAGCCCAAAGCAATGGGTATCAATGCCAGCCATAAACAGAGGAAGCCGCTAAAGCCACCAAACTTGGCACAATGTCATGAAGGCATGCCAGGAATGCACAAACGGACTTTCGGGACTCCAGCGCCAACTTTCAAAATGTGTCGTCATGGTTACCTGACCAACCTGGCCGGCCCGAGGCCGCCAGCCCAAAGCAATGGGTATCAATGACAGCCATAAACAGAGGAAGCCGCTAAAGCCACCAAACTTTGAAAACGGGTGCGAAGGCATGCCAGGAGTGCACAAACGGACTTTCGGGACTCTAGCGCCAACTTTCAAAATGTGTCATCATGGGTACCTGATCAACCCTGGCCGGCACGAGGCCGCCAGCCCAAAGCAATGGGTGTCAATGACAGCCATGAACAGAGGAAGCCGCTAAAGCCACCAAACTTCTAAAACGGTCGCAAAGGCATGCCAGGAGTCCACAAACGGACTCTCGGGACTCTAGCGCCAACTTTCAAAATGTGTCGTCATGGGTACCTGACCAACCCTGGCCGGCACAAGGCCACCAGCCCAAAGCAATGGGTATCAATGACAGCCATAACCAGAGGAAGCCGCTAAAGCCACCAAACTTCGCACACGGGCGCGAAGGCATGCCAGGAGTGCACACACGGACTTTCGGGACTCCAGCGCCAACTTTCAAAATGTGTCGTCATGGTTACCTGACCAACCTGGCCGGCCCGAGGCCGCCAGCCCAAAGCAATGGGTGTCAATGACAGCCATAAACAGAGGAAGCCGCTAAAGCCACCAAACTTCGAAAACGGGCGCGAAGGCATGCCAGGAGTGCACAAACGGACTTTCGGGACTCTAGCGCCAACTTTCAAAATGTGTCGTCATGGGTACCTGACCAACCCTGGCCGGCACGAGGCCACCAGCCCAAAGCAATGGGTATCAATGACAGCCATAAACAGACGAAGCCGCTAAAGCCACCAAACTTCGCACACGGGCGTGAAGGCATGCCAGGAGTGCACAAACGGACTTTCGGGACTCTAGCGCCAACTTTCAAAATGTGTCGTCATGGGTACCTGGCCGGCACGAGGCCACCAGCCCAAAGCAATGGGTGTCAATGACAGCCATAACCAGAGGAAGCCGCTAAAGCCACCAAAGTTGGCACAATGTCATGAAGGCATGCCAGGAGTCCACACACGGACTTTCGGGACTCTAGCGCCAACTTTCAAAATGTGTCGTCATGGGTACCTGACCAACCCTGGCCGGCACAAGGCCACCAGCCCAAAGCAATGGGTATCTAGACAGCCATAACCAGAGGAAGCTGCTAAAGCCACCAAACTTCGCACACGGGCGTGAAGGCATGCCAGGAGTGCACACACGGACTTTCGGGACTCCAGCTCCAACTTTCAAAATGTGTCGTCATGGTTACCTGACCAACCTGGCCGGCCCGAGGCCGCCAGCCCAAAGCAATGGGTGTCAATGAAAGCCATAAACAGAGGAAGCCGCTAAAGCCACCAAACTTCGCACACGGGCGCGAAGGCATGCCAGGAGTGCACACACGGACTTTCGGGACTCCAGCGCCAACTTTCAAAATGTGTCGTCATGGGTACCTGGCCGGCCCGAGGCCCCCAGCCCAAAGCAATGGGTATCAATGACAGCCATAAACAGAGGAAGCCGCTAAAGCCACCAAACTTCGAAAACGGGCGCGAAGGCATGCCAGGAGTGCACAAACGGACTTTCGGGACTCTAGCGCCAACTTTCAAAATGTGTCGTCATGGGTACCTGACCAACCATGGCCGGCACGAGGCCACCAGCCCAAAGCAATGGGTATCAAAGACAGCCATAAACAGACGAAGCCGCTAAAGCCACCAAACTTCGAAAACGGGCGCGACAGCATGCCAGGAGTCCACACACGGACTTTCGGGACTCCAGCGTCAACTTTCAAAATGTGTCGTCATGGTTACCTGACCAACCTGGCCGGCCCGAGGCCGCCAGCCCAAAGCAATGGGTGTCAATGAAAGCCATAAACAGAGGAAGCCGCTAAAGCCACCAAACTTCACACACGGGCGCGAAGGCATGCCAGGAGTGCACACACGGACTTTCGGGACTCCAGCGCCAACTTTCAAAATGTGTCGTCATGGGTACCTGGCCGGCCCGAGGCCCCCAGCCCAAAGCAATGGGTATCAATGACAGCCATAAACAGAGGAAGCCGCTAAAGCCACCAAACTTCGAAAACGGGCGCAACGGCATGCCAGGAGTCCACACACGGACTTTCGGGACTCCAGCGCCTACTTTCAAAATGTGTCGTCATGGGTACCTGACCAACCCTGGCCGGCACGAGGCCACCAGCCCAAAGCAATGGGTATCAATGACAGCCATAAACAGAGGAAGCCGCTAAAGCCACCAAACTTCGAAAACGGGCGCGAAGGCATGCCAGGAGTGCACAAACGGACTTTCGGGACTCTAGCGCCAACTTTCAAAATGTGTCGTCATGGGTACCTGACCAACCCTGGCCAGCACGAGGCCACCAGCCCAAAGCAATGGGTATCAAAGACAGCCATAAACAGACGAAGCCGCTAAAGCCACCAAACTTTGAAAACGGGCGCGACGGCATGCCAGGAGTGCACAAACGGACTTTCGGGACTCCAGCGCCAACTTTCAAAATGTGTCGTCATGGTTACCTGACCAACCTGGCCGGCCCGAGGCCGCCAGCCCAAAGCAATGGGTGTCAATGACAGCCATCAACAGAGGAAGCCGCTAAAGCCACCAAACTTTGAAAACGGGTGCGAAGGCATGCCAGGAGTGCACAAACGGACTTTCGGGACTCTAGCGCCAACTTTCAAAATGTGTCGTCATGGGTACCTGATCAACCCTGGCCGGCACGAGGCCGCCAGCCCAAAGCAATGGGTGTCAATGACAGCCATGAACAGAGGAAGCCGCTAAAGCCACCAAACTTCTAAAACGGTCGCAAAGGCATGCCAGGAGTCCACAAACGGACTTTCGGGACTCTAGCGCCTACTTTGAAAATGTGTCATTATGGGTACCTGACCAACCTGGCCGGCCCGAGGCCGCCAGCCCAAAGCAATGGGTGTCAATGACAGCCATAAACAGAGGAAGCCGCTAAAGCCACCAAACTTCGAAAACGGGCGCGAAGGCATGCCAGGAGTGCACAAACGGACTTTCGGGACACCAGCGCCAACTTTCAAAATGTGTCGTCATGGGTACCTGATCAACCCTGGCTGGCACGAGGCCACCAGCCTAAAGCAATGGGTATCTAGACAGCCATAACCAGAGGAAGCCGCTAAAGCCACCAAACTTCGCACACGGGCGTGAAGGCATGCCAGGAGTGCACACATGGACTTTCGGGACTCCAGCGCCAACTTTCAAAATGTGTCGTCATGGTTACCTGACCAACCTGGCCGGCCCGAGGCCGCCAGCCCAAAGCAATGGGTGTCAATGACAGCCATAAACAGAGGAAGCCGCTAAAGCCACCAAACTTCTAAAACGGTCGCAAAGGCATGCCAGGAGTCCACAAACGGACTCTCGGGACTCTAGCGCCAACTTTCAAAATGTGTCGTCATGGGTACCTGACCAACCCTGGCCGGCACAAGGCCACCAGCCCAAAGCAATGGGTATCAATGACAGCCATAACCAGAGGAAGCCGCTAAAGCCACCAATCTTCGCACACGGGCGCGAAGGCATGCCAGGAGTGCACACACGGACTTTCGGGACTCCAGCGCCAACTTTCAAAATGTGTCGTCATGGTTACCTGACCAACCTGGCCGGCCCGAGGCCGCCAGCCCAAAGCAATGGGTGTCAATGACAGCCATAAACAGAGGAAGCCGCTAAAGCCACCAAACTTCGAAAACGGGCGCGAAGGCATGCCAGGAGTGCACAAACGGACTTTCGGGACTCTAGCGCCAACTTTCAAAATGTGTCGTCATGGTTACCTGACCAACCTGGCCGGCCCGAGGCTGCCAGCCCAAAGCAATGGGTGTCAATGACAGCCATAAACAGAGGAAGCCGCTAAAGCCACCAAACTTCTAAAACGGTCGCAAAGGCATGCCAGGAGTCCACAAACGGACTTTCGGGACTCTAGCGCCTACTTTGAAAATGTGTCATCATGGGTACCTGACCAACCTGGCCGGCCCGAGGCCGCCAGCCCAAAGCAATGGGTGTCAATGACAGCCATAAACAGAGGAAGCCGCTAAAGCCACCAAACTTCGAAAACGGGCGCGAAGGCATGCCAGGAGTGTACACACGGACTTTCGGGACTCCAGCGCCAACTTTCAAAATGTGTCGTCATGGGTACCTGGCCGGCCCGAGGCCCCCAGCCCAAAGCAATGGGTATCAATGACAGCCATAAACAGAGGAAGCCGCTAAAGCCACCAAACTTGGCACAATGTCATGAAGGCATGCCAGGAGTGCACAAACGGACTTTCGGGACTCCAGCGCCAACTTTCAAAATGTGTCGTCATGGGTACCTGGCCGGCCCGAGGCCCCCAGCCCAAAGCAATGGGTATCAATGCCAGCCATAAACAGAGGAAGCCGCTAAAGCCACCAAACTTGGCACAATGTCATGAAGGCATGCCAGGAATGCACAAACGGACTTTCGGGACTCCAGCGCCAACTTTCAAAATGTGTCGTCATGGTTACCTGACCAACCTGGCCGGCCCGAGGCCGCCAGCCCAAAGCAATGGGTATCAATGACAGCCATAAACAGAGGAAGCCGCTAAAGCCACCAAACTTTGAAAACGGGTGCGAAGGCATGCCAGGAGTGCACAAACGGACTTTCGGGACTCTAGCGCCAACTTTCAAAATGTGTCATCATGGGTACCTGATCAACCCTGGCCGGCACGAGGCCGCCAGCCCAAAGCAATGGGTGTCAATGACAGCCATGAACAGAGGAAGCCGCTAAAGCCACCAAACTTCTAAAACGGTCGCAAAGGCATGCCAGGAGTCCACAAACGGACTCTCGGGACTCTAGCGCCAACTTTCAAAATGTGTCGTCATGGGTACCTGACCAACCCTGGCCGGCACAAGGCCACCAGCCCAAAGCAATGGGTATCAATGACAGCCATAACCAGAGGAAGCCGCTAAAGCCACCAAACTTCGCACACGGGCGCGAAGGCATGCCAGGAGTGCACACACGGACTTTCGGGACTCCAGCGCCAACTTTCAAAATGTGTCGTCATGGTTACCTGACCAACCTGGCCGGCCCGAGGCCGCCAGCCCAAAGCAATGGGTGTCAATGACAGCCATAAACAGAGGAAGCCGCTAAAGCCACCAAACTTCGAAAACGGGCGCGAAGGCATGCCAGGAGTGCACAAACGGACTTTCGGGACTCTAGCGCCAACTTTCAAAATGTGTCGTCATGGGTACCTGACCAACCCTGGCCGGCACGAGGCCACCAGCCCAAAGCAATGGGTATCAATGACAGCCATAAACAGACGAAGCCGCTAAAGCCACCAAACTTCGCACACGGGCGTGAAGGCATGCCAGGAGTGCACAAACGGACTTTCGGGACTCTAGCGCCAACTTTCAAAATGTGTCGTCATGGGTACCTGGCCGGCACGAGGCCACCAGCCCAAAGCAATGGGTGTCAATGACAGCCATAACCAGAGGAAGCCGCTAAAGCCACCAAAGTTGGCACAATGTCATGAAGGCATGCCAGGAGTCCACACACGGACTTTCGGGACTCCAGCGCCTACTTTCAAAATGTGTCGTCATGGGTACCTGACCAACCCTGGCCGGCACGAGGCCACCAGCCCAAAGCAATGGGTATCAATGACAGCCATAAACAGACGAAGCCGCTATAGCCACCAAACTTCGCACACGGGCGTGAAGGCATGCCAGGAGTCCACAAACGGACTTTCGGGACTCTAGCGCCAACTTTCAAAATGTGTCGTCATGGGTACCTGACCAACCCTGGCCGGCACAAGGCCACCAGCCCAAAGCAATGGGTATCTAGACAGCCATAACCAGAGTAAGCCGCTAAAGCCACCAAACTTCGCACACGGGTGCGAAGGCATGCCAGGAGTGCACAAACGGACTTTCGGGACTCTAGCGCCAACTTTCAAAATGTGTCGTCATGGGTACCTGATCAACCCTGGCCGGCACGAGGCCGCCAGCCCAAAGCAATGGGTGTCAATGACAGCCATGAACAGAGGAAGCCGCTAAAGCCACCAAACTTCTAAAACGGTCGCAAAGGCATGCCAGGAGTCCACAAACGGACTTTCGGGACTCTAGCGCCAACTTTCAAAATGTGTCGTCATGGGTACCTGACCAACCCTGGCCGGCACAAGGCCACCAGCCCAAAGCAATGGGTATCAATGACAGCCATAACCAGAGGAAGCCGCTAAAGCCACCAAAGTTGGCACAATGTCATGAAGGCATGCCAGGAGTCCACACACGGACTTTCGGGACTCCAGCGCCTACTTTCAAAATGTGTCGTCATGGGTACCTGACCAACCCTGGCCGGCACGAGGCCACCAGCCCAAAGCAATGGGTATCAATGACAGCCATAAACAGACGAAGCCGCTATAGCCACCAAACTTCGCACACGGGCGTGAAGGCATGCCAGGAGTCCACAAACGGACTTTCGGGACTCTAGCGCCAACTTTCAAAATGTGTCGTCATGGGTACCTGACCAACCCTGGCCGGCACAAGGCCACCAGCCCAAAGCAATGGGTATCTAGACAGCCATAACCAGAGTAAGCCGCTAAAGCCACCAAACTTCGCACACGGGTGCGAAGGCATGCCAGGAGTGCACAAACGGACTTTCGGGACTCTAGCGCCAACTTTCAAAATGTGTCGTCATGGGTACCTGATCAACCCTGGCCGGCACGAGGCCGCCAGCCCAAAGCAATGGGTGTCAATGACAGCCATGAACAGAGGAAGCCGCTAAAGCCACCAAACTTCTAAAACGGTCGCAAAGGCATGCCAGGAGTCCACAAACGGACTTTCGGGACTCTAGCGCCAACTTTCAAAATGTGTCGTCATGGGTACCTGACCAACCCTGGCCGGCACAAGGCCACCAGCCCAAAGCAATGGGTATCAATGACAGCCATAACCAGAGGAAGCCGCTAAAGCCACCAAACTTCGCACACGGGCGCGAAGGCATGCCAGGAGTGCACACACGGACTTTCGGGACTCCAGCGCCAACTTTCAAAATGTGTCGTCATGGTTACCTGACCAACCTGGCCGGCCCGAGGCCGCCAGCCCAAAGCAATGGGTGTCAATGACAGCCATGAACAGAGGAAGCCGCTATAGCCACCAAACTTCTAAAACGGTCGCAAAGGCATGCCAGGAGTCCACAAACGGACTTTCGGGACTCTAGCGCCAACTTTCAAAATGTGTCGTCATGGGTACCTGACCAACCCTGGCCGGCACAAGGCCACCAGCCTAAAGCAATGGGTATCTAGACAGCCATAACCAGAGGAAGCCGCTAAAGCCACCAAACTTCGCACACGGGCGTAAAGGCATGCCAGGAGTGCACACATGGACTTTCGGGACTCCAGCGCCAACTTTCAAAATGTGTCGTCATGGTTACCTGACCAACCTGGCCGGCCCGAGGCCGCCAGCCCAAAGCAATGGGTGTCAATGACAGCCATAAACAGAGGAAGCCGCTAAAGCCACCAAACTTTGAAAACGGGTGCGAAGGCATGCCAGGAGTGCACAAACGGACTTTCGGGACTCTAGCGCCAACTTTCAAAATGTGTCATCATGGGTACCTGATCAACCCTGGCCGGCACGAGGCCGCCAGCCCAAAGCAATGGGTGTCAATGACAGCCATGAACAGAGGAAGCCGCTAAAGCCACCAAACTTCTAAAACGGTCGCAAAGGCATGCCAGGAGTCCACAAACGGACTCTCGGGACTCTAGCGCCAACTTTCAAAATGTGTCGTCATGGGTACCTGACCAACCCTGGCCGGCACAAGGCCACCAGCCCAAAGCAATGGGTATCAATGACAGCCATAACCAGAGGAAGCCGCTAAAGCCACCAAACTTCGCACACGGGCGCGAAGGCATGCCAGGAGTGCACACACGGACTTTCGGGACTCCAGCGCCAACTTTCAAAATGTGTCGTCATGGTTACCTGACCAACCTGGCCGGCCCGAGGCCGCCAGCCCAAAGCAATGGGTGTCAATGACAGCCATAAACAGAGGAAGCCGCTAAAGCCACCAAACTTCGAAAACGGGCGCGAAGGCATGCCAGGAGTGCACAAACGGACTTTCGGGACTCTAGCGCCAACTTTCAAAATGTGTCGTCATGGGTACCTGGCCGGCACGAGGCCACCAGCCCAAAGCAATGGGTGTCAATGACAGCCATAACCAGAGGAAGCCGCTAAAGCCACCAAAGTTGGCACAATGTCATGAAGGCATGCCAGGAGTCCACACACGGACTTTCGGGACTCCAGCGCCTACTTTCAAAATGTGTCGTCATGGGTACCTGACCAACCCTGGCCGGCACGAGGCCACCAGCCCAAAGCAATGGGTATCAATGACAGCCATAAACAGACGAAGCCGCTATAGCCACCAAACTTCGCACACGGGCGTGAAGGCATGCCAGGAGTCCACAAACGGACTTTCGGGACTCTAGCGCCAACTTTCAAAATGTGTCGTCATGGGTACCTGACCAACCCTGGCCGGCACAAGGCCACCAGCCCAAAGCAATGGGTATCTAGACAGCCATAACCAGAGTAAGCCGCTAAAGCCACCAAACTTCGCACACGGGTGCGAAGGCATGCCAGGAGTGCACAAACGGACTTTCGGGACTCTAGCGCCAACTTTCAAAATGTGTCGTCGTGGGTACCTGATCAACCCTGGCCGGCACGAGGCCGCCAGCCCAAAGCAATGGGTGTCAATGACAGCCATGAACAGAGGAAGCCGCTAAAGCCACCAAACTTCTAAAACGGTCGCAAAGGCATGCCAGGAGTCCACAAACGGACTTTCGGGACTCTAGCGCCAACTTTCAAAATGTGTCGTCATGGGTACCTGACCAACCCTGGCCGGCCCGAGGCCCCCAGCCCAAAGCAATGGGAATCAATGACAGCCATAAACAGAGGAAGCCGCTAAAGCCACCAAACTTCGAAAACGGGCGCAACGGCATGCCAGGAGTCCACACACGGACTTTCGGGACTCCAGCGCCTACTTTCAAAATGTGTCATCATGGGTACCTGACCAACCTGGCCGGCCCGAGGCCGCCAGCCCAAAGCAATGGGTGTCAATGACAGCCATGAACAGAGGAAGCCGCTATAGCCACCAAACTTCTAAAACGGTCGCAAAGGCATGCCAGGAGTCCACAAACGGACTTTCGGGACTCTAGCGCCAACTTTCAAAATGTGTCGTCATGGGTACCTGATCAACCCTGGCCGGCACGAGGCCGCCAGCCCAAAGCAATGGGTGTCAATGACAGCCATGAACAGAGGAAGCCGCTAAAGCCACCAAACTTCTAAAACGGTCGCAAAGGCATGCCAGGAGTCCACAAAAGGACTCTCGGGACTCTAGCGCCAACTTTCAAAATGTGTCGTCATGGGTACCTGACCAACCCTGGCCGGCACAAGGCCACCAGCCCAAAGCAATGGGTATCAATGACAGCCATAACCAGAGGAAGCCACTAAAGCCACCAAACTTCGCACACGGGCGCGAAGGCATGCCAGGAGTGCACACACGGACTTTCGGGACTCCAGCGCCAACTTTCAAAATGTGTCGTCATTGTTACCTGACCAACCTGGCCGACCCGAGGCCGCCAGCCCAAAGCAATGGGTGTCAATGACAGCCATAAACAGAGGAAGCCGCTAAAGCCACCAAACTTCGAAAACGGGCGCGAAGGCATGCCAGGAGTGCACAAACGGACTTTCGGGACTCTAGCGTCAACTTTCAAAATGTGTCATCATGGGTACCTGACCAACCCTGGCCGGCACGAGGCCACCAGCCCAAAGCAATGGGTATCAATGACAGCCATAAACAGACGAAGCCGCTAAAGCCACCAAACTTCGCACACGGGCGTGAAGGCATGCCAGGAGTGCACAAACGGACTTTCGGGACTCTAGCGCCAACTTTCAAAATGTGTCGTCATGGGTACCTGGCCGGCACGAGGCCACCAGCCCAAAGCAATGGGTGTCAATGACAGCCATAACCAGAGGAAGCCGCTAAAGCCACCAAACTTGGCACAATGTCATGAAGGCATGCCAGGAGTGCACAAACGGACTTTCGGGACTCCAGCGCCAACTTTCAAAATGTGTCGTCATGGGTACCTGATCAACCCTGGCTGGCACGAGGCCACCAGCCCAAAGGAATGGGTATCAATGACAGCCATGAACAGAGGAAGCCGCTATAGCCACCAAACTTCGCACACGGGCGTGAAGGCATGCCAGGAGTCCACAAACGGACTTTCGGGACTCTAGCGCCAACTTTCAAAATGTGTCGTCATGGGTACCTGACCAACCCTGGCCGGCACAAGGCCACCAGCCCAAAGCAATGGGTATCTAGACAGCCATAACCAGAGGAAGCCGCTAAAGCCACCAAACTTCTAAAACGGTCGCAAAGGCATGCCAGGAGTCCACAAACGGACTTTCGGGACTCCAGCGCCAACTTTCAAAATGTGTCGTCATGGTTACCTGACCAACCTGGCCGGCCCGAGGCCGCCAGCCCAAAGCAATGGGTGTCAATGACAGCCATAAACAGAGGAAGCCGCTAAAGCCACCAAACTTGGCACAATGTCATGAAGGCATGCCAGGAGTGCACAAACGGACTTTCGGGACTCTAGCGCCAACTTTCAAAATGTGTCGTCATGGGTACCTGGCCGGCACGAGGCCACCAGCCCAAAGCAATGGGTGTCAATGACAGCCATAAACAGACGAAGCCGCTAAAGCCACCAAACTTCGCACACGGGCGTGAAGGCATGCCAGGAGTGCACAAACGGACTTTCGGGACTCTAGCGCCAACTTTCAAAATGTGTCGTCATGGGTACCTGGCCGGCACGAGGCCACCAGCCCAAAGCAATGGGTGTCAATGACAGCCATAACCAGAGGAAGCCGCTAAAGCCACCAAACTTGGCACAATGTCATGAAGGCATGCCAGGAGTGCACAAACGGACTTTCGGGACTCCAGCGCCAACTTTCAAAATGTGTCGTCATGGGTACCTGATCAACCCTGGCTGGCACGAGGCCACCAGCCCAAAGGAATGGGTATCAATGACAGCCATGAACAGAGGAAGCCGCTATAGCCACCAAACTTCGCACACGGGCGTGAAGGCATGCCAGGAGTCCACAAACGGACTTTCGGGACTCTAGCGCCAACTTTCAAAATGTGTCGTCATGGGTACCTGACCAACCCTGGCCGGCACAAGGCCACCAGCCCAAAGCAATGGGTATCTAGACAGCCATAACCAGAGGAAGCCGCTAAAGCCACCAAACTTCTAAAACGGTCGCAAAGGCATGCCAGGAGTCCACAAACGGACTTTCGGGACTCCAGCGCCAACTTTCAAAATGTGTCGTCATGGTTACCTGACCAACCTGGCCGGCCCGAGGCCGCCAGCCCAAAGCAATGGGTGTCAATGACAGCCATAAACAGAGGAAGCCGCTAAAGCCACCAAACTTGGCACAATGTCATGAAGGCATGCCAGGAGTGCACAAACGGACTTTCGGGACTCTAGCGCCAACTTTCAAAATGTGTCGTCATGGGTACCTGGCCGGCACGAGGCCACCAGCCCAAAGCAATGGGTGTCAATGACAGCCATAACCAGAGGAAACCGCTAAAGCCACCAAACTTGGCACAATGTCATGAAGGCATGCCAGGAGTCCACACACGGACTTTCGGGACTCCAGCGCCTACTTTCAAAATTTGTCGTCATGGGTACCTAGCCGGCCCGAGGCCCCCAGCCCAAAGCAATGGGTATCAATGACAGCCATAAACAGAGGAAGCCGCTAAAGCCACCAAACTTCGAAAACGGGCGCAACGGCATGCCAGGAGTCCACACACGGACTTTCGGGACTCCAGCGCCTACTTTCAAAATGTGTCATCATGGGTACCTGACCAACCTGGCCGGCCCGAGGCCGCCAGCCCAAAGCAATGGGTGTCAATGACAGCCATAAACAGAGGAAGCCGCTAAAGCCACCAAACTTCGAAAACGGGCGCGAAGGCATGCCAGGAGTGCACAAACGGACTTTCGGGACTCTAGCGCCAACTTTCAAAATGTGTCGTCATGGGTACCTGACCAACCCTTGCCGGCACGAGGCCACCAGCCCAAAGCAATGGGTATCAATGACAGCCATAAACAGACGAAGCCGCTAAAGCCACCAAACTTGGCACAATGTCATGAAGGCATGCCAGAAGTGCACAAACGGACTTTCGGGACTCCAGCGCCAACTTTCAAAATGTGTCGTCATGGGTACCTGATCAACCCTGGACAGCACGAGGCCACCAGCCCAAAGGAATGGGTATCAATGACAGCAATGAACAGAGGAAGCCGCTATAGCCACCAAACTTCTAAAACGGTCGCAAAGGCATGCCAGGAGTCCACAAACGGACTTTCGGGACTCTAGCGCCAACTTTCAAAATGTGTCGTCATGGGTACCTGGCCGGCCCGAGGCCCCCAGCCCAAAGCAATGGGTATCAATGACAGCCATAAACAGAGGAAGCCGCTAAAGCCACCAAACTTCGAAAACGGGCGCAACGGCATGCCAGGAGTCCACACACGGACTTTCGGGACTCCAGCGCCTACTTTCAAAATGTGTCATCATGGGTACCTGACCAACCTGGCCGGCCCGAGGCCGCCAGCCCAAAGCAATGGGTGTCAATGACAGCCATAAACAGAGGAAGCCGCTAAAGCCACCAAACTTCGAAAACGGGCGCGTAGGCATGCCAGGAGTGCACAAACGGACTTTCGGGACTCTAGCGCCAACTTTCAAAATGTGTCGTCATGGGTACCTGACCAACCCTGGCCGGCACGAGGCCACCAGCCCAAAGCAATGGGTATCAATGACAGCCATAAACAGACGAAGCCGCTAAAGCCACCAAACTTGGCACAATGTCATGAAGGCATGCCAGGAGTGCACAAACGGACTTTCGGGACTCCAGCGCCAACTTTCAAAATGTGTCGTCATGGGTACCTGATCAACCCTGGACAGCACGAGGCCACCAGCCCAAAGGAATGGGTATCAATGACAGCCATGAACAGAGGAAGCCACTATAGCCACCAAACTTCTAAAACGGTCGCAAAGGCATGCCAGGAGTCCACAAACGGACTTTCGGGACTCTAGCGCCAACTTTCAAAATGTGTCGTCATGGGTACCTGACCAACCCTGGCCGGCACAAGGCCACCAGCCCAAAGCAATGGGTATCTAGACAGCCATAACCAGAGGAAGCCGCTAAAGCCACCAAACTTCGCACACGGGCATGAAGGCATGCCAGGAGTGCACACACGGACTTTCGGGACTCCAGCGCCAACTTTCAAAATGTGTCGTCATGGTTACCTGACCAACCTGGCCGGCCCGAGGCCGCCAGCCCAAAGCAATGGGTGTCAATGAAAGCCATAAACAGAGGAAGCCGCTAAAGCCACCAAACTTTGAAAACGGGTGCGAAGGCATGCCAGGAGTGCACAAACAGACTTTCGGGACTCTAGCGCCAACTTTCAAAATGTGTCGTCATGGGTACCTGATCAACCCTGGCCGGCACGAGGCCGCCAGCCCAAAGCAATGGGTGTCAATGACAGCCATGAACAGAGGAAGCCGCTAAAGCCACCAAACTTCTAAAACGGTCGCAAAGGCATGCCAGGAGTGCACAAACGGACTTTCGGGACTCCAGCGCCAACTTTCAAAATGTGTCGTCATGGGTACCTGACCAACCCTGGCCGGCACAAGGCCACCAGCCCAAAGCAATGGGTATCTAGACAGCCATAACCAGAGTAAGCCGCTAAAGCCACCAAACTTCGCACACGGGTGCGAAGGCATGCCAGGAGTGCACAAACGGACTTTCGGGACTCTAGCGCCAACTTTCAAAATGTGTCGTCGTGGGTACCTGATCAACCCTGGCCGGCACGAGGCCGCCAGCCCAAAGCAATGGGTGTCAATGACAGCCATGAACAGAGGAAGCCGCTAAAGCCACCAAACTTCTAAAACGGTCGCAAAGGCATGCCAGGAGTCCACAAACGGACTTTCGGGACTCTAGCGCCAACTTTCAAAATGTGTCGTCATGGGTACCTGACCAACCCTGGCCGGCACAAGGCCACCAGCCCAAAGCAATGGGTATCAATGACAGCCATAACCAGAGGAAGCCGCTAAAGCCACCAAACTTCGCACACGGGCGCGAAGGCATGCCAGGAGTGCACACACGGACTTTCGGGACTCCAGCGCCAACTTTCAAAATGTGTCGTCATGGTTACCTGACCAACCTGGCCGGCCCGAGGCCGCCAGCCCAAAGCAATGGGTGTCAATGACAGCCATGAACAGAGGAAGCCGCTATAGCCACCAAACTTCTAAAACGGTCGCAAAGGCATGCCAGGAGTCCACAAACGGACTTTCGGGACTCTAGCGCCAACTTTCAAAATGTGTCGTCATGGGTACCTGATCAACCCTGGCCGGCACGAGGCCGCCAGCCCAAAGCAATGGGTGTCAATGACAGCCATGAACAGAGGAAGCCGCTAAAGCCACCAAACTTCTAAAACGGTCGCAAAGGCATGCCAGGAGTCCACAAAAGGACTCTCGGGACTCTAGCGCCAACTTTCAAAATGTGTCGTCATGGGTACCTGACCAACCCTGGCCGGCACAAGGCCACCAGCCCAAAGCAATGGGTATCAATGACAGCCATAACCAGAGGAAGCCACTAAAGCCACCAAACTTCGCACACGGGCGCGAAGGCATGCCAGGAGTGCACACACGGACTTTCGGGACTCCAGCGCCAACTTTCAAAATGTGTCGTCATTGTTACCTGACCAACCTGGCCGACCCGAGGCCGCCAGCCCAAAGCAATGGGTGTCAATGACAGCCATAAACAGAGGAAGCCGCTAAAGCCACCAAACTTCGAAAACGGGCGCGAAGGCATGCCAGGAGTGCACAAACGGACTTTCGGGACTCTAGCGTCAACTTTCAAAATGTGTCATCATGGGTACCTGACCAACCCTGGCCGGCACGAGGCCACCAGCCCAAAGCAATGGGTATCAATGACAGCCATAAACAGACGAAGCCGCTAAAGCCACCAAACTTCGCACACGGGCGTGAAGGCATGCCAGGAGTGCACAAACGGACTTTCGGGACTCTAGCGCCAACTTTCAAAATGTGTCGTCATGGGTACCTGGCCGGCACGAGGCCACCAGCCCAAAGCAATGGGTGTCAATGACAGCCATAACCAGAGGAAGCCGCTAAAGCCACCAAACTTGGCACAATGTCATGAAGGCATGCCAGGAGTGCACAAACGGACTTTCGGGACTCCAGCGCCAACTTTCAAAATGTGTCGTCATGGGTACCTGATCAACCCTGGCTGGCACGAGGCCACCAGCCCAAAGGAATGGGTATCAATGACAGCCATGAACAGAGGAAGCCGCTATAGCCACCAAACTTCGCACACGGGCGTGAAGGCATGCCAGGAGTCCACAAACGGACTTTCGGGACTCTAGCGCCAACTTTCAAAATGTGTCGTCATGGGTACCTGACCAACCCTGGCCGGCACAAGGCCACCAGCCCAAAGCAATGGGTATCTAGACAGCCATAACCAGAGGAAGCCGCTAAAGCCACCAAACTTCTAAAACGGTCGCAAAGGCATGCCAGGAGTCCACAAACGGACTTTCGGGACTCCAGCGCCAACTTTCAAAATGTGTCGTCATGGTTACCTGACCAACCTGGCCGGCCCGAGGCCGCCAGCCCAAAGCAATGGGTGTCAATGACAGCCATAAACAGAGGAAGCCGCTAAAGCCACCAAACTTGGCACAATGTCATGAAGGCATGCCAGGAGTGCACAAACGGACTTTCGGGACTCTAGCGCCAACTTTCAAAATGTGTCGTCATGGGTACCTGGCCGGCACGAGGCCACCAGCCCAAAGCAATGGGTGTCAATGACAGCCATAACCAGAGGAAACCGCTAAAGCCACCAAACTTGGCACAATGTCATGAAGGCATGCCAGGAGTCCACACACGGACTTTCGGGACTCCAGCGCCTACTTTCAAAATTTGTCGTCATGGGTACCTAGCCGGCCCGAGGCCCCCAGCCCAAAGCAATGGGTATCAATGACAGCCATAAACAGAGGAAGCCGCTAAAGCCACCAAACTTCGAAAACGGGCGCAACGGCATGCCAGGAGTCCACACACGGACTTTCGGGACTCCAGCGCCTACTTTCAAAATGTGTCATCATGGGTACCTGACCAACCTGGCCGGCCCGAGGCCGCCAGCCCAAAGCAATGGGTGTCAATGACAGCCATAAACAGAGGAAGCCGCTAAAGCCACCAAACTTCGAAAACGGGCGCGAAGGCATGCCAGGAGTGCACAAACGGACTTTCGGGACTCTAGCGCCAACTTTCAAAATGTGTCGTCATGGGTACCTGACCAACCCTTGCCGGCACGAGGCCACCAGCCCAAAGCAATGGGTATCAATGACAGCCATAAACAGACGAAGCCGCTAAAGCCACCAAACTTGGCACAATGTCATGAAGGCATGCCAGGAGTGCACAAACGGACTTTCGGGACTCCAGCGCCAACTTTCAAAATGTGTCGTCATGGGTACCTGATCAACCCTGGACAGCACGAGGCCACCAGCCCAAAGGAATGGGTATCAATGACAGCAATGAACAGAGGAAGCCGCTATAGCCACCAAACTTCTAAAACGGTCGCAAAGGCATGCCAGGAGTCCACAAACGGACTTTCGGGACTCTAGCGCCAACTTTCAAAATGTGTCGTCATGGGTACCTGGCCGGCCCGAGGCCCCCAGCCCAAAGCAATGGGTATCAATGACAGCCATAAACAGAGGAAGCCGCTAAAGCCACCAAACTTCGAAAACGGGCGCAACGGCATGCCAGGAGTCCACACACGGACTTTCGGGACTCCAGCGCCTACTTTCAAAATGTGTCATCATGGGTACCTGACCAACCTGGCCGGCCCGAGGCCGCCAGCCCAAAGCAATGGGTGTCAATGACAGCCATAAACAGAGGAAGCCGCTAAAGCCACCAAACTTCGAAAACGGGCGCGTAGGCATGCCAGGAGTGCACAAACGGACTTTCGGGACTCTAGCGCCAACTTTCAAAATGTGTCGTCATGGGTACCTGACCAACCCTGGCCGGCACGAGGCCACCAGCCCAAAGCAATGGGTATCAATGACAGCCATAAACAGACGAAGCCGCTAAAGCCACCAAACTTGGCACAATGTCATGAAGGCATGCCAGGAGTGCACAAACGGACTTTCGGGACTCCAGCGCCAACTTTCAAAATGTGTCGTCATGGGTACCTGATCAACCCTGGACAGCACGAGGCCACCAGCCCAAAGGAATGGGTATCAATGACAGCCATGAACAGAGGAAGCCACTATAGCCACCAAACTTCTAAAACGGTCGCAAAGGCATGCCAGGAGTCCACAAACGGACTTTCGGGACTCTAGCGCCAACTTTCAAAATGTGTCGTCATGGGTACCTGACCAACCCTGGCCGGCACAAGGCCACCAGCCCAAAGCAATGGGTATCTAGACAGCCATAACCAGAGGAAGCCGCTAAAGCCACCAAACTTCGCACACGGGTGTGAAGGCATGCCAGGAGTGCACACACGGACTTTCGGGACTCCAGCGCCAACTTTCAAAATGTGTCGTCATGGTTACCTGACCAACCTGGCCGGCCCGAGGCCGCCAGCCCAAAGCAATGGGTGTCAATGAAAGCCATAAACAGAGGAAGCCGCTAAAGCCACCAAACTTCGCACACGGGCGTAAAGGCATGCCAGGAGTGCACACATGGACTTTCGGGACTCCAGCGCCAACTTTCAAAATGTGTCGTCATGGTTACCTGACCAACCTGGCCGGCCCGAGGCCGCCAGCCCAAAGCAATGGGTGTCAATGACAGCCATAAACAGAGGAAGCCGCTAAAGCCACCAAACTTTGAAAACGGGTGCGAAGGCATGCCAGGAGTGCACAAACGGACTTTCGGGACTCTAGCGCCAACTTTCAAAATGTGTCATCATGGGTACCTGATCAACCCTGGCCGGCACGAGGCCGCCAGCCCAAAGCAATGGGTGTCAATGACAGCCATGAACAGAGGAAGCCGCTAAAGCCACCAAACTTCTAAAACGGTCGCAAAGGCATGCCAGGAGTCCACAAACGGACTCTCGGGACTCTAGCGCCAACTTTCAAAATGTGTCGTCATGGGTACCTGACCAACCCTGGCCGGCACAAGGCCACCAGCCCAAAGCAATGGGTATCAATGACAGCCATAACCAGAGGAAGCCGCTAAAGCCACCAAACTTCGCACACGGGCGCGAAGGCATGCCAGGAGTGCACACACGGACTTTCGGGACTCCAGCGCCAACTTTCAAAATGTGTCGTCATGGTTACCTGACCAACCTGGCCGGCCCGAGGCCGCCAGCCCAAAGCAATGGGTGTCAATGACAGCCATAAACAGAGGAAGCCGCTAAAGCCACCAAACTTCGAAAACGGGCGCGAAGGCATGCCAGGAGTGCACAAACGGACTTTCGGGACTCTAGCGCCAACTTTCAAAATGTGTCGTCATGGGTACCTGGCCGGCACGAGGCCACCAGCCCAAAGCAATGGGTGTCAATGACAGCCATAACCAGAGGAAGCCGCTAAAGCCACCAAAGTTGGCACAATGTCATGAAGGCATGCCAGGAGTCCACACACGGACTTTCGGGACTCCAGCGCCTACTTTCAAAATGTGTCGTCATGGGTACCTGACCAACCCTGGCCGGCACGAGGCCACCAGCCCAAAGCAATGGGTATCAATGACAGCCATAAACAGACGAAGCCGCTATAGCCACCAAACTTCGCACACGGGCGTGAAGGCATGCCAGGAGTCCACAAACGGACTTTCGGGACTCTAGCGCCAACTTTCAAAATGTGTCGTCATGGGTACCTGACCAACCCTGGCCGGCACAAGGCCACCAGCCCAAAGCAATGGGTATCTAGACAGCCATAACCAGAGTAAGCCGCTAAAGCCACCAAACTTCGCACACGGGTGCGAAGGCATGCCAGGAGTGCACAAACGGACTTTCGGGACTCTAGCGCCAACTTTCAAAATGTGTCGTCGTGGGTACCTGATCAACCCTGGCCGGCACGAGGCCGCCAGCCCAAAGCAATGGGTGTCAATGACAGCCATGAACAGAGGAAGCCGCTAAAGCCACCAAACTTCTAAAACGGTCGCAAAGGCATGCCAGGAGTCCACAAACGGACTTTCGGGACTCCAGCGCCAACTTTCAAAATGTGTCGTCATGGGTACCTGATCAACCCTGGCCGGCACGAGGCCGCCAGCCCAAAGCAATGGGTGTCAATGACAGCCATGAACAGAGGAAGCCGCTAAAGCCACCAAACTTCTAAAACGGTCGCAAAGGCATGCCAGGAGTCCACAAAAGGACTCTCGGGACTCTAGCGCCAACTTTCAAAATGTGTCGTCATGGGTACCTGACCAACCCTGGCCGGCACAAGGCCACCAGCCCAAAGCAATGGGTATCAATGACAGCCATAACCAGAGGAAGCCACTAAAGCCACCAAACTTCGCACACGGGCGCGAAGGCATGCCAGGAGTGCACACACGGACTTTCGGGACTCCAGCGCCAACTTTCAAAATGTGTCGTCATTGTTACCTGACCAACCTGGCCGACCCGAGGCCGCCAGCCCAAAGCAATGGGTGTCAATGACAGCCATAAACAGAGGAAGCCGCTAAAGCCACCAAACTTCGAAAACGGGCGCGAAGGCATGCCAGGAGTGCACAAACGGACTTTCGGGACTCTAGCGTCAACTTTCAAAATGTGTCGTCATGGGTACCTGACCAACCCTGGCCGGCACGAGGCCACCAGCCCAAAGCAATGGGTATCAATGACAGCCATAAACAGACGAAGCCGCTAAAGCCACCAAACTTCGCACACGGGCGTGAAGGCATGCCAGGAGTGCACAAACGGACTTTCGGGACTCTAGCGCCAACTTTCAAAATGTGTCGTCATGGGTACCTGGCCGGCACGAGGCCACCAGCCCAAAGCAATGGGTGTCAATGACAGCCATAACCAGAGGAAGCCGCTAAAGCCACCAAACTTGGCACAATGTCATGAAGGCATGCCAGGAGTGCACAAACGGACTTTTGGGACTCCAGCGCCAACTTTCAAAATGTGTCGTCATGGGTACCTGATCAACCCTGGCTGGCACGAGGCCACCAGCCCAAAGGAATGGGTATCAATGACAGCCATGAACAGAGGAAGCCGCTATAGCCACCAAACTTCGCACACGGGCGTGAAGGCATGCCAGGAGTCCACAAACGGACTTTCGGGACTCTAGCGCCAACTTTCAAAATGTGTCGTCATGGGTACCTGACCAACCCTGGCCGGCACAAGGCCACCAGCCCAAAGCAATGGGTATCTAGACAGCCATAACCAGAGGAAGCCGCTAAAGCCACCAAACTTCTAAAACGGTCGCAAAGGCATGCCAGGAGTCCACAAACGGACTTTCGGGACTCCAGCGCCAACTTTCAAAATGTGTCGTCATGGTTACCTGACCAACCTGGCCGGCCCGAGGCCGCCAGCCCAAAGCAATGGGTGTCAATGACAGCCATAAACAGAGGAAGCCGCTAAAGCCACCAAACTTGGCACAATGTCATGAAGGCATGCCAGGAGTGCACAAACGGACTTTCGGGACTCTAGCGCCAACTTTCAAAATGTGTCGTCATGGGTACCTGGCCGGCACGAGGCCACCAGCCCAAAGCAATGGGTGTCAATGACAGCCATAACCAGAGGAAACCGCTAAAGCCACCAAACTTGGCACAATGTCATGAAGGCATGCCAGGAGTCCACACACGGACTTTCGGGACTCCAGCGCCTACTTTCAAAATTTGTCGTCATGGGTACCTAGCCGGCCCGAGGCCCCCAGCCCAAAGCAATGGGTATCAATGACAGCCATAAACAGAGGAAGCCGCTAAAGCCACCAAACTTCGAAAACGGGCGCAACGGCATGCCAGGAGTCCACACACGGACTTTCGGGACTCCAGCGCCTACTTTCAAAATGTGTCATCATGGGTACCTGACCAACCTGGCCGGCCCGAGGCCGCCAGCCCAAAGCAATGGGTGTCAATGACAGCCATAAACAGAGGAAGCCGCTAAAGCCACCAAACTTCGAAAACGGGCGCGAAGGCATGCCAGGAGTGCACAAACGGACTTTCGGGACTCTAGCGCCAACTTTCAAAATGTGTCGTCATGGGTACCTGACCAACCCTTGCCGGCACGAGGCCACCAGCCCAAAGCAATGGGTATCAATGACAGCCATAAACAGACGAAGCCGCTAAAGCCACCAAACTTGGCACAATGTCATGAAGGCATGCCAGGAGTGCACAAACGGACTTTCGGGACTCCAGCGCCAACTTTCAAAATGTGTCGTCATGGGTACCTGATCAACCCTGGACAGCACGAGGCCACCAGCCCAAAGGAATGGGTATCAATGACAGCAATGAACAGAGGAAGCCGCTATAGCCACCAAACTTCTAAAACGGTCGCAAAGGCATGCCAGGAGTCCACAAACGGACTTTCGGGACTCTAGCGCCAACTTTCAAAATGTGTCGTCATGGGTACCTGGCCGGCCCGAGGCCCCCAGCCCAAAGCAATGGGTATCAATGACAGCCATAAACAGAGGAAGCCGCTAAAGCCACCAAACTTCGAAAACGGGCGCAACGGCATGCCAGGAGTCCACACACGGACTTTCGGGACTCCAGCGCCTACTTTCAAAATGTGTCATCATGGGTACCTGACCAACCTGGCCGGCCCGAGGCCGCCAGCCCAAAGCAATGGGTGTCAATGACAGCCATAAACAGAGGAAGCCGCTAAAGCCACCAAACTTCGAAAACGGGCGCGAAGGCATGCCAGGAGTGCACAAACGGACTTTCGGGACTCTAGCGCCAACTTTCAAAATGTGTCGTCATGGGTACCTGACCAACCCTGGCCGGCACGAGGCCACCAGCCCAAAGCAATGGGTATCAATGACAGCCATAAACAGACGAAGCCGCTAAAGCCACCAAACTTGGCACAATGTCATGAAGGCATGCCAGGAGTGCACAAACGGACTTTCGGGACTCCAGCGCCAACTTTCAAAATGTGTCGTCATGGGTACCTGATCAACCCTGGACAGCACGAGGCCACCAGCCCAAAGGAATGGGTATCAATGACAGCCATGAACAGAGGAAGCCACTATAGCCACCAAACTTCTAAAACGGTCGCAAAGGCATGCCAGGAGTCCACAAACGGACTTTCGGGACTCTAGCGCCAACTTTCAAAATGTGTCGTCATGGGTACCTGACCAACCCTGGCCGGCACAAGGCCACCAGCCCAAAGCAATGGGTATCTAGACAGCCATAACCAGAGGAAGCCGCTAAAGCCACCAAACTTCGCACACGGGCGTGAAGGCATGCCAGGAGTGCACACACGGACTTTCGGGACTCCAGCGCCAACTTTCAAAATGTGTCGTCATGGTTACCTGACCAACCTGGCCGGCCCGAGGCCGCCAGCCCAAAGCAATGGGTGTCAATGAAAGCCATAAACAGAGGAAGCCGCTAAAGCCACCAAACTTTGAAAACGGGTGCGAAGGCATGCCAGGAGTGCACAAACAGACTTTCGGGACTCTAGCGCCAACTTTCAAAATGTGTCGTCATGGGTACCTGATCAACCCTGGCCGGCACGAGGCCGCCAGCCCAAAGCAATGGGTGTCAATGACAGCCATGAACAGAGGAAGCCGCTAAAGCCACCAAACTTCTAAAACGGTCGCAAAGGCATGCCAGGAGTCCACAAACGGACTTTCGGGACTCTAGCGCCAACTTTCAAAATGTGTCGTCATGGGTACCTGACCAACCCTGGCCGGCACAAGGCCACCAGCCCAAAGCAATGGGTATCAATGACAGCCATAACCAGAGGAAGCCGCTAAAGCCACCAAACTTCGCACACGGGCGCGAAGGCATGCCAGGAGTGCACACACGGACTTTCGGGACTCCAGCGCCAACTTTCAAAATGTGTCGTCATGGGTACCTGGCCGGCCCGAGGCCCCCAGCCCAAAGCAATGGGTATCAATGACAGCCATAAACAGAGGAAGCCGCTAAAGCCACCAAACTTCGAAAACGGGTGCGACGGCATGCCAGGAGTCCACACACGGACTTTCGGGACTCCAGCGTCAACTTTCAAAATGTGTCGTAATGGTTACCTGACCAACCCTGGCCTGCCCGAGGCCGCCAGCCCAAAGCAATGGGTGTCAATGACAGCCATAAACAGAGGAAGCCGCTAAAGCCACCAAACTTTGAAAACGGGCGCGAAGGCATGCCAGGAGTGCACAAACGGACTTTCGGGACTTTAGCGCCAACTTTCAAAATGTGTCGTCATGGGTACCTGACCAACCCTGGCCGGCACAAGGCCACCAGCCCAAAGCAATGGGTATCAATGACAGCCATAACCAGAAGAAGCCGCTAAAGCCACCAAACTTCGCACACGGGCGCGAAGGCATGCCAGGAGTGCACACACGGACTTTCGGGACTCCAGCGCCAACTTTCAAAATGTGTCGTCATGGGTACCTGGCCGGCCCGAGGCCCCCAGCCCAAAGCAATGGGTATCAATGACAGCCATAAACAGAGGAAGCCGCTAAAGCCACCAAACTTCGCACACGGGCGTGAAGGCATGCCAGGAGTGCACACACGGACTTTCGGGACTCCAGCGCCAACTTTCAAAATGTGTCGTCATGGTTACCTGACCAACCTGGCCGGCCCGAGGCCGCCAGCCCAAAGCAATGGGTGTCAATGAAAGCCATAAACAGAGGAAGCCGCTAAAGCCACCAAACTTTGAAAACGGGTGCGAAGGCATGCCAGGAGTGCACAAACAGACTTTCGGGACTCTAGCGCCAACTTTCAAAATGTGTCGTCATGGGTACCTGATCAACCCTGGCCGGCACGAGGCCGCCAGCCCAAAGCAATGGGTGTCAATGACAGCCATGAACAGAGGAAGCCGCTAAAGCCACCAAACTTCTAAAACGGTCGCAAAGGCATGCCAGGAGTCCACAAACGGACTTTCGGGACTCTAGCGCCAACTTTCAAAATGTGTCATCATGGGTACCTGACCAACCCTGGCCGGCACAAGGCCACCAGCCCAAAGCAATGGGTATCAATGACAGCCATAACCAGAGGAAGCCGCTAAAGCCACCAAACTTCGCACACGGGCGCGAAGGCATGCCAGGAGTGCACACACGGACTTTCGGGACTCCAGCGCCAACTTTCAAAATGTGTCATCATGGGTACCTGGCCGGCCCGAGGCCCCCAGCCCAAAGCAATGGGTATCAATGACAGCCATAAACAGAGGAAGCCGCTAAAGCCACCAAACTTCGAAAACGGGTGCGACCGCATGCCAGGAGTCCACACACGGACTTTCGGGACTCCAGCGTCAACTTTCAAAATGTGTCGTAATGGTTACCTGACCAACCCTGGCCTGCCCGAGGCCGCCAGCCCAAAGCAATGGGTGTCAATGACAGCCATAAACAGAGGAAGCCGCTAAAGCCACCAAACTTTGAAAACGGGCGCGAAGGCATGCCAGGAGTGCACAAACGGACTTTCGGGACTTTAGCGCCAACTTTCAAAATGTGTCGTCATGGGTACCTGACCAACCCTGGCCGGCACAGGGCCACCAGCCCAAAGCAATGGGTATCAATGACAGCCATAACCAGAAGAAGCCGCTAAAGCCACCAAACTTCGCACACGGGCGCGAAGGCATGCCAGGAGTGCACACACGGACTTTCGGGACTCCAGCGCCAACTTTCAAAATGTGTCGTCATGGGTACCTGGCCGGCCCGAGGCCCCCAGCCCAAAGCAATGGGTATCAATGACAGCCATAAACAGAGGAAGCCGCTAAAGCCACCAAACTTCGAAAACGGGCGCAACGGCATGCCAGGAGTCCACACACGGACTTTCGGGACTCCAGCGTCAACTTTCAAAATCTGTCGTCATGGGTACCTGACCAACCCTGGCCGGCACGAGGCCACCAGCCCAAAGCAATGGATATCAATGACAGCCATAAACAGAGGAAGCCGCTATAGCCACCAAACTTCGAAAACGGGCACGAAGGCATGCCAGGAGTGCACAAACGGACTTTCGGGACTCTAGCGCCAACTTTCAAAATGTGTCGTCATGGGTACCTGACCAACCCTTGCCGGCACGAGGCCACCAGCCCAAAGCAATGGGTATCAATGACAGCCATAAACAGACGAAGCCGCTAAAGCCACCAAACTTGGCACAATGTCATGAAGGCATGCCAGAAGTGCACAAACGGACTTTCGGGACTCCAGCGCCAACTTTCAAAATGTGTCGTCATGGGTACCTGATCAACCCTGGACAGCACGAGGCCACCAGCCCAAAGGAATGGGTATCAATGACAGCAATGAACAGAGGAAGCCGCTATAGCCACCAAACTTCTAAAACGGTCGCAAAGGCATGCCAGGAGTCCACAAACGGACTTTCGGGACTCTAGCGCCAACTTTCAAAATGTGTCGTCATGGGTACCTGGCCGGCCCGAGGCCCCCAGCCCAAAGCAATGGGTATCAATGACAGCCATAAACAGAGGAAGCCGCTAAAGCCACCAAACTTCGAAAACGGGCGCAACGGCATGCCAGGAGTCCACACACGGACTTTCGGGACTCCAGCGCCTACTTTCAAAATGTGTCATCATGGGTACCTGACCAACCTGGCCGGCCCGAGGCCGCCAGCCCAAAGCAATGGGTGTCAATGACAGCCATAAACAGAGGAAGCCGCTAAAGCCACCAAACTTCGAAAACGGGCGCGTAGGCATGCCAGGAGTGCACAAACGGACTTTCGGGACTCTAGCGCCAACTTTCAAAATGTGTCGTCATGGGTACCTGACCAACCCTGGCCGGCACGAGGCCACCAGCCCAAAGCAATGGGTATCAATGACAGCCATAAACAGACGAAGCCGCTAAAGCCACCAAACTTGGCACAATGTCATGAAGGCATGCCAGGAGTGCACAAACGGACTTTCGGGACTCCAGCGCCAACTTTCAAAATGTGTCGTCATGGGTACCTGATCAACCCTGGACAGCACGAGGCCACCAGCCCAAAGGAATGGGTATCAATGACAGCCATGAACAGAGGAAGCCACTATAGCCACCAAACTTCTAAAACGGTCGCAAAGGCATGCCAGGAGTCCACAAACGGACTTTCGGGACTCTAGCGCCAACTTTCAAAATGTGTCGTCATGGGTACCTGACCAACCCTGGCCGGCACAAGGCCACCAGCCCAAAGCAATGGGTATCTAGACAGCCATAACCAGAGGAAGCCGCTAAAGCCACCAAACTTCGCACACGGGCATGAAGGCATGCCAGGAGTGCACACACGGACTTTCGGGACTCCAGCGCCAACTTTCAAAATGTGTCGTCATGGTTACCTGACCAACCTGGCCGGCCCGAGGCCGCCAGCCCAAAGCAATGGGTGTCAATGAAAGCCATAAACAGAGGAAGCCGCTAAAGCCACCAAACTTTGAAAACGGGTGCGAAGGCATGCCAGGAGTGCACAAACAGACTTTCGGGACTCTAGCGCCAACTTTCAAAATGTGTCGTCATGGGTACCTGATCAACCCTGGCCGGCACGAGGCCGCCAGCCCAAAGCAATGGGTGTCAATGACAGCCATGAACAGAGGAAGCCGCTAAAGCCACCAAACTTCTAAAACGGTCGCAAAGGCATGCCAGGAGTGCACAAACGGACTTTCGGGACTCCAGCGCCAACTTTCAAAATGTGTCGTCATGGGTACCTGACCAACCCTGGCCGGCACAAGGCCACCAGCCCAAAGCAATGGGTATCTAGACAGCCATAACCAGAGTAAGCCGCTAAAGCCACCAAACTTCGCACACGGGTGCGAAGGCATGCCAGGAGTGCACAAACGGACTTTCGGGACTCTAGCGCCAACTTTCAAAATGTGTCGTCGTGGGTACCTGATCAACCCTGGCCGGCACGAGGCCGCCAGCCCAAAGCAATGGGTGTCAATGACAGCCATGAACAGAGGAAGCCGCTAAAGCCACCAAACTTCTAAAACGGTCGCAAAGGCATGCCAGGAGTCCACAAACGGACTTTCGGGACTCTAGCGCCAACTTTCAAAATGTGTCGTCATGGGTACCTGACCAACCCTGGCCGGCACAAGGCCACCAGCCCAAAGCAATGGGTATCAATGACAGCCATAACCAGAGGAAGCCGCTAAAGCCACCAAACTTCGCACACGGGCGCGAAGGCATGCCAGGAGTGCACACACGGACTTTCGGGACTCCAGCGCCAACTTTCAAAATGTGTCGTCATGGTTACCTGACCAACCTGGCCGGCCCGAGGCCGCCAGCCCAAAGCAATGGGTGTCAATGACAGCCATGAACAGAGGAAGCCGCTATAGCCACCAAACTTCTAAAACGGTCGCAAAGGCATGCCAGGAGTCCACAAACGGACTTTCGGGACTCTAGCGCCAACTTTCAAAATGTGTCGTCATGGGTACCTGATCAACCCTGGCCGGCACGAGGCCGCCAGCCCAAAGCAATGGGTGTCAATGACAGCCATGAACAGAGGAAGCCGCTAAAGCCACCAAACTTCTAAAACGGTCGCAAAGGCATGCCAGGAGTCCACAAAAGGACTCTCGGGACTCTAGCGCCAACTTTCAAAATGTGTCGTCATGGGTACCTGACCAACCCTGGCCGGCACAAGGCCACCAGCCCAAAGCAATGGGTATCAATGACAGCCATAACCAGAGGAAGCCACTAAAGCCACCAAACTTCGCACACGGGCGCGAAGGCATGCCAGGAGTGCACACACGGACTTTCGGGACTCCAGCGCCAACTTTCAAAATGTGTCGTCCTTGTTACCTGACCAACCTGGCCGACCCGAGGCCGCCAGCCCAAAGCAATGGGTGTCAATGACAGCCATAAACAGAGGAAGCCGCTAAAGCCACCAAACTTCGAAAACGGGCGCGAAGGCATGCCAGGAGTGCACAAACGGACTTTCGGGACTCTAGCGTCAACTTTCAAAATGTGTCATCATGGGTACCTGACCAACCCTGGCCGGCACGAGGCCACCAGCCCAAAGCAATGGGTATCAATGACAGCCATAAACAGACGAAGCCGCTAAAGCCACCAAACTTCGCACACGGGCGTGAAGGCATGCCAGGAGTGCACAAACGGACTTTCGGGACTCTAGCGCCAACTTTCAAAATGTGTCGTCATGGGTACCTGGCCGGCACGAGGCCACCAGCCCAAAGCAATGGGTGTCAATGACAGCCATAACCAGAGGAAGCCGCTAAAGCCACCAAACTTGGCACAATGTCATGAAGGCATGCCAGGAGTGCACAAACGGACTTTCGGGACTCCAGCGCCAACTTTCAAAATGTGTCGTCATGGGTACCTGATCAACCCTGGCTGGCACGAGGCCACCAGCCCAAAGGAATGGGTATCAATGACAGCCATGAACAGAGGAAGCCGCTATAGCCACCAAACTTCGCACACGGGCGTGAAGGCATGCCAGGAGTCCACAAACGGACTTTCGGGACTCTAGCGCCAACTTTCAAAATGTGTCGTCATGGGTACCTGACCAACCCTGGCCGGCACAAGGCCACCAGCCCAAAGCAATGGGTATCTAGACAGCCATAACCAGAGGAAGCCGCTAAAGCCACCAAACTTCTAAAACGGTCGCAAAGGCATGCCAGGAGTCCACAAACGGACTTTCGGGACTCCAGCGCCAACTTTCAAAATGTGTCGTCATGGTTACCTGACCAACCTGGCCGGCCCGAGGCCGCCAGCCCAAAGCAATGGGTGTCAATGACAGCCATAAACAGAGGAAGCCGCTAAAGCCACCAAACTTGGCACAATGTCATGAAGGCATGCCAGGAGTGCACAAACGGACTTTCGGGACTCTAGCGCCAACTTTCAAAATGTGTCGTCATGGGTACCTGGCCGGCACGAGGCCACCAGCCCAAAGCAATGGGTGTCAATGACAGCCATAACCAGAGGAAACCGCTAAAGCCACCAAACTTGGCACAATGTCATGAAGGCATGCCAGGAGTCCACACACGGACTTTCGGGACTCCAGCGCCTACTTTCAAAATTTGTCGTCATGGGTACCTAGCCGGCCCGAGGCCCCCAGCCCAAAGCAATGGGTATCAATGACAGCCATAAACAGAGGAAGCCGCTAAAGCCACCAAACTTCGAAAACGGGCGCAACGGCATGCCAGGAGTCCACACACGGACTTTCGGGACTCCAGCGCCTACTTTCAAAATGTGTCATCATGGGTACCTGACCAACCTGGCCGGCCCGAGGCCGCCAGCCCAAAGCAATGGGTGTCAATGACAGCCATAAACAGAGGAAGCCGCTAAAGCCACCAAACTTCGAAAACGGGCGCGAAGGCATGCCAGGAGTGCACAAACGGACTTTCGGGACTCTAGCGCCAACTTTCAAAATGTGTCGTCATGGGTACCTGACCAACCCTTGCCGGCACGAGGCCACCAGCCCAAAGCAATGGGTATCAATGACAGCCATAAACAGACGAAGCCGCTAAAGCCACCAAACTTGGCACAATGTCATGAAGGCATGCCAGGAGTGCACAAACGGACTTTCGGGACTCCAGCGCCAACTTTCAAAATGTGTCGTCATGGGTACCTGATCAACCCTGGACAGCACGAGGCCACCAGCCCAAAGGAATGGGTATCAATGACAGCAATGAACAGAGGAAGCCGCTATAGCCACCAAACTTCTAAAACGGTCGCAAAGGCATGCCAGGAGTCCACAAACGGACTTTCGGGACTCTAGCGCCAACTTTCAAAATGTGTCGTCATGGGTACCTGGCCGGCCCGAGGCCCCCAGCCCAAAGCAATGGGTATCAATGACAGCCATAAACAGAGGAAGCCGCTAAAGCCACCAAACTTCGAAAACGGGCGCAACGGCATGCCAGGAGTCCACACACGGACTTTCGGGACTCCAGCGCCTACTTTCAAAATGTGTCATCATGGGTACCTGACCAACCTGGCCGGCCCGAGGCCGCCAGCCCAAAGCAATGGGTGTCAATGACAGCCATAAACAGAGGAAGCCGCTAAAGCCACCAAACTTCGAAAACGGGCGCGTAGGCATGCCAGGAGTGCACAAACGGACTTTCGGGACTCTAGCGCCAACTTTCAAAATGTGTCGTCATGGGTACCTGACCAACCCTGGCCGGCACGAGGCCACCAGCCCAAAGCAATGGGTATCAATGACAGCCATAAACAGACGAAGCCGCTAAAGCCACCAAACTTGGCACAATGTCATGAAGGCATGCCAGGAGTGCACAAACGGACTTTCGGGACTCCAGCGCCAACTTTCAAAATGTGTCGTCATGGGTACCTGATCAACCCTGGACAGCACGAGGCCACCAGCCCAAAGGAATGGGTATCAATGACAGCCATGAACAGAGGAAGCCACTATAGCCACCAAACTTCTAAAACGGTCGCAAAGGCATGCCAGGAGTCCACAAACGGACTTTCGGGACTCTAGCGCCAACTTTCAAAATGTGTCGTCATGGGTACCTGACCAACCCTGGCCGGCACAAGGCCACCAGCCCAAAGCAATGGGTATCTAGACAGCCATAACCAGAGGAAGCCGCTAAAGCCACCAAACTTCGCACACGGGTGTGAAGGCATGCCAGGAGTGCACACACGGACTTTCGGGACTCCAGCGCCAACTTTCAAAATGTGTCGTCATGGTTACCTGACCAACCTGGCCGGCCCGAGGCCGCCAGCCCAAAGCAATGGGTGTCAATGAAAGCCATAAACAGAGGAAGCCGCTAAAGCCACCAAACTTCGCACACGGGCGTAAAGGCATGCCAGGAGTGCACACATGGACTTTCGGGACTCCAGCGCCAACTTTCAAAATGTGTCGTCATGGTTACCTGACCAACCTGGCCGGCCCGAGGCCGCCAGCCCAAAGCAATGGGTGTCAATGACAGCCATAAACAGAGGAAGCCGCTAAAGCCACCAAACTTTGAAAACGGGTGCGAAGGCATGCCAGGAGTGCACAAACGGACTTTCGGGACTCTAGCGCCAACTTTCAAAATGTGTCATCATGGGTACCTGATCAACCCTGGCCGGCACGAGGCCGCCAGCCCAAAGCAATGGGTGTCAATGACAGCCATGAACAGAGGAAGCCGCTAAAGCCACCAAACTTCTAAAACGGTCGCAAAGGCATGCCAGGAGTCCACAAACGGACTCTCGGGACTCTAGCGCCAACTTTCAAAATGTGTCGTCATGGGTACCTGACCAACCCTGGCCGGCACAAGGCCACCAGCCCAAAGCAATGGGTATCAATGACAGCCATAACCAGAGGAAGCCGCTAAAGCCACCAAACTTCGCACACGGGCGCGAAGGCATGCCAGGAGTGCACACACGGACTTTCGGGACTCCAGCGCCAACTTTCAAAATGTGTCGTCATGGTTACCTGACCAACCTGGCCGGCCCGAGGCCGCCAGCCCAAAGCAATGGGTGTCAATGACAGCCATAAACAGAGGAAGCCGCTAAAGCCACCAAACTTCGAAAACGGGCGCGAAGGCATGCCAGGAGTGCACAAACGGACTTTCGGGACTCTAGCGCCAACTTTCAAAATGTGTCGTCATGGGTACCTGGCCGGCACGAGGCCACCAGCCCAAAGCAATGGGTGTCAATGACAGCCATAACCAGAGGAAGCCGCTAAAGCCACCAAAGTTGGCACAATGTCATGAAGGCATGCCAGGAGTCCACACACGGACTTTCGGGACTCCAGCGCCTACTTTCAAAATGTGTCGTCATGGGTACCTGACCAACCCTGGCCGGCACGAGGCCACCAGCCCAAAGCAATGGGTATCAATGACAGCCATAAACAGACGAAGCCGCTATAGCCACCAAACTTCGCACACGGGCGTGAAGGCATGCCAGGAGTCCACAAACGGACTTTCGGGACTCTAGCGCCAACTTTCAAAATGTGTCGTCATGGGTACCTGACCAACCCTGGCCGGCACAAGGCCACCAGCCCAAAGCAATGGGTATCTAGACAGCCATAACCAGAGTAAGCCGCTAAAGCCACCAAACTTCGCACACGGGTGCGAAGGCATGCCAGGAGTGCACAAACGGACTTTCGGGACTCTAGCGCCAACTTTCAAAATGTGTCGTCGTGGGTACCTGATCAACCCTGGCCGGCACGAGGCCGCCAGCCCAAAGCAATGGGTGTCAATGACAGCCATGAACAGAGGAAGCCGCTAAAGCCACCAAACTTCTAAAACGGTCGCAAAGGCATGCCAGGAGTCCACAAACGGACTTTCGGGACTCCAGCGCCAACTTTCAAAATGTGTCGTCATGGGTACCTGATCAACCCTGGCCGGCACGAGGCCGCCAGCCCAAAGCAATGGGTGTCAATGACAGCCATGAACAGAGGAAGCCGCTAAAGCCACCAAACTTCTAAAACGGTCGCAAAGGCATGCCAGGAGTCCACAAAAGGACTCTCGGGACTCTAGCGCCAACTTTCAAAATGTGTCGTCATGGGTACCTGACCAACCCTGGCCGGCACAAGGCCACCAGCCCAAAGCAATGGGTATCAATGACAGCCATAACCAGAGGAAGCCACTAAAGCCACCAAACTTCGCACACGGGCGCGAAGGCATGCCAGGAGTGCACACACGGACTTTCGGGACTCCAGCGCCAACTTTCAAAATGTGTCGTCATTGTTACCTGACCAACCTGGCCGACCCGAGGCCGCCAGCCCAAAGCAATGGGTGTCAATGACAGCCATAAACAGAGGAAGCCGCTAAAGCCACCAAACTTCGAAAACGGGCGCGAAGGCATGCCAGGAGTGCACAAACGGACTTTCGGGACTCTAGCGTCAACTTTCAAAATGTGTCGTCATGGGTACCTGACCAACCCTGGCCGGCACGAGGCCACCAGCCCAAAGCAATGGGTATCAATGACAGCCATAAACAGACGAAGCCGCTAAAGCCACCAAACTTCGCACACGGGCGTGAAGGCATGCCAGGAGTGCACAAACGGACTTTCGGGACTCTAGCGCCAACTTTCAAAATGTGTCGTCATGGGTACCTGGCCGGCACGAGGCCACCAGCCCAAAGCAATGGGTGTCAATGACAGCCATAACCAGAGGAAGCCGCTAAAGCCACCAAACTTGGCACAATGTCATGAAGGCATGCCAGGAGTGCACAAACGGACTTTCGGGACTCCAGCGCCAACTTTCAAAATGTGTCGTCATGGGTACCTGATCAACCCTGGCTGGCACGAGGCCACCAGCCCAAAGGAATGGGTATCAATGACAGCCATGAACAGAGGAAGCCGCTATAGCCACCAAACTTCGCACACGGGCGTGAAGGCATGCCAGGAGTCCACAAACGGACTTTCGGGACTCTAGCGCCAACTTTCAAAATGTGTCGTCATGGGTACCTGACCAACCCTGGCCGGCACAAGGCCACCAGCCCAAAGCAATGGGTATCTAGACAGCCATAACCAGAGGAAGCCGCTAAAGCCACCAAACTTCTAAAACGGTCGCAAAGGCATGCCAGGAGTCCACAAACGGACTTTCGGGACTCCAGCGCCAACTTTCAAAATGTGTCGTCATGGTTACCTGACCAACCTGGCCGGCCCGAGGCCGCCAGCCCAAAGCAATGGGTGTCAATGACAGCCATAAACAGAGGAAGCCGCTAAAGCCACCAAACTTGGCACAATGTCATGAAGGCATGCCAGGAGTGCACAAACGGACTTTCGGGACTCTAGCGCCAACTTTCAAAATGTGTCGTCATGGGTACCTGGCCGGCACGAGGCCACCAGCCCAAAGCAATGGGTGTCAATGACAGCCATAACCAGAGGAAACCGCTAAAGCCACCAAACTTGGCACAATGTCATGAAGGCATGCCAGGAGTCCACACACGGACTTTCGGGACTCCAGCGCCTACTTTCAAAATTTGTCGTCATGGGTACCTAGCCGGCCCGAGGCCCCCAGCCCAAAGCAATGGGTATCAATGACAGCCATAAACAGAGGAAGCCGCTAAAGCCACCAAACTTCGAAAACGGGCGCAACGGCATGCCAGGAGTCCACACACGGACTTTCGGGACTCCAGCGCCTACTTTCAAAATGTGTCATCATGGGTACCTGACCAACCTGGCCGGCCCGAGGCCGCCAGCCCAAAGCAATGGGTGTCAATGACAGCCATAAACAGAGGAAGCCGCTAAAGCCACCAAACTTCGAAAACGGGCGCGAAGGCATGCCAGGAGTGCACAAACGGACTTTCGGGACTCTAGCGCCAACTTTCAAAATGTGTCGTCATGGGTACCTGACCAACCCTTGCCGGCACGAGGCCACCAGCCCAAAGCAATGGGTATCAATGACAGCCATAAACAGACGAAGCCGCTAAAGCCACCAAACTTGGCACAATGTCATGAAGGCATGCCAGGAGTGCACAAACGGACTTTCGGGACTCCAGCGCCAACTTTCAAAATGTGTCGTCATGGGTACCTGATCAACCCTGGACAGCACGAGGCCACCAGCCCAAAGGAATGGGTATCAATGACAGCAATGAACAGAGGAAGCCGCTATAGCCACCAAACTTCTAAAACGGTCGCAAAGGCATGCCAGGAGTCCACAAACGGACTTTCGGGACTCTAGCGCCAACTTTCAAAATGTGTCGTCATGGGTACCTGGCCGGCCCGAGGCCCCCAGCCCAAAGCAATGGGTATCAATGACAGCCATAAACAGAGGAAGCCGCTAAAGCCACCAAACTTCGAAAACGGGCGCAACGGCATGCCAGGAGTCCACACACGGACTTTCGGGACTCCAGCGCCTACTTTCAAAATGTGTCATCATGGGTACCTGACCAACCTGGCCGGCCCGAGGCCGCCAGCCCAAAGCAATGGGTGTCAATGACAGCCATAAACAGAGGAAGCCGCTAAAGCCACCAAACTTCGAAAACGGGCGCGAAGGCATGCCAGGAGTGCACAAACGGACTTTCGGGACTCTAGCGCCAACTTTCAAAATGTGTCGTCATGGGTACCTGACCAACCCTGGCCGGCACAAGGCCACCAGCCCAAAGCAATGGGTATCTAGACAGCCATAACCAGAGGAAGCCGCTAAAGCCACCAAACTTCTAAAACGGTCGCAAAGGCATGCCAGGAGTCCACAAACGGACTTTCGGGACTCCAGCGCCAACTTTCAAAATGTGTCGTCATGGTTACCTGACCAACCTGGCCGGCCCGAGGCCGCCAGCCCAAAGCAATGGGTGTCAATGACAGCCATAAACAGAGGAAGCCGCTAAAGCCACCAAACTTGGCACAATGTCATGAAGGCATGCCAGGAGTGCACAAACGGACTTTCGGGACTCTAGCGCCAACTTTCAAAATGTGTCGTCATGGGTACCTGGCCGGCACGAGGCCACCAGCCCAAAGCAATGGGTGTCAATGACAGCCATAACCAGAGGAAACCGCTAAAGCCACCAAACTTGGCACAATGTCATGAAGGCATGCCAGGAGTCCACACACGGACTTTCGGGACTCCAGCGCCTACTTTCAAAATTTGTCGTCATGGGTACCTAGCCGGCCCGAGGCCCCCAGCCCAAAGCAATGGGTATCAATGACAGCCATAAACAGAGGAAGCCGCTAAAGCCACCAAACTTCGAAAACGGGCGCAACGGCATGCCAGGAGTCCACACACGGACTTTCGGGACTCCAGCGCCTACTTTCAAAATGTGTCATCATGGGTACCTGACCAACCTGGCCGGCCCGAGGCCGCCAGCCCAAAGCAATGGGTGTCAATGACAGCCATAAACAGAGGAAGCCGCTAAAGCCACCAAACTTCGAAAACGGGCGCGAAGGCATGCCAGGAGTGCACAAACGGACTTTCGGGACTCTAGCGCCAACTTTCAAAATGTGTCGTCATGGGTACCTGACCAACCCTTGCCGGCACGAGGCCACCAGCCCAAAGCAATGGGTATCAATGACAGCCATAAACAGACGAAGCCGCTAAAGCCACCAAACTTGGCACAATGTCATGAAGGCATGCCAGGAGTGCACAAACGGACTTTCGGGACTCCAGCGCCAACTTTCAAAATGTGTCGTCATGGGTACCTGATCAACCCTGGACAGCACGAGGCCACCAGCCCAAAGGAATGGGTATCAATGACAGCAATGAACAGAGGAAGCCGCTATAGCCACCAAACTTCTAAAACGGTCGCAAAGGCATGCCAGGAGTCCACAAACGGACTTTCGGGACTCTAGCGCCAACTTTCAAAATGTGTCGTCATGGGTACCTGGCCGGCCCGAGGCCCCCAGCCCAAAGCAATGGGTATCAATGACAGCCATAAACAGAGGAAGCCGCTAAAGCCACCAAACTTCGAAAACGGGCGCAACGGCATGCCAGGAGTCCACACACGGACTTTCGGGACTCCAGCGCCTACTTTCAAAATGTGTCATCATGGGTACCTGACCAACCTGGCCGGCCCGAGGCCGCCAGCCCAAAGCAATGGGTGTCAATGACAGCCATAAACAGAGGAAGCCGCTAAAGCCACCAAACTTCGAAAACGGGCGCGAAGGCATGCCAGGAGTGCACAAACGGACTTTCGGGACTCTAGCGCCAACTTTCAAAATGTGTCGTCATGGGTACCTGACCAACCCTGGCCGGCACGAGGCCACCAGCCCAAAGCAATGGGTATCAATGACAGCCATAAACAGACGAAGCCGCTAAAGCCACCAAACTTGGCACAATGTCATGAAGGCATGCCAGGAGTGCACAAACGGACTTTCGGGACTCCAGCGCCAACTTTCAAAATGTGTCGTCATGGGTACCTGATCAACCCTGGACAGCACGAGGCCACCAGCCCAAAGGAATGGGTATCAATGACAGCCATGAACAGAGGAAGCCACTATAGCCACCAAACTTCTAAAACGGTCGCAAAGGCATGCCAGGAGTCCACAAACGGACTTTCGGGACTCTAGCGCCAACTTTCAAAATGTGTCGTCATGGGTACCTGACCAACCCTGGCCGGCACAAGGCCACCAGCCCAAAGCAATGGGTATCTAGACAGCCATAACCAGAGGAAGCCGCTAAAGCCACCAAACTTCGCACACGGGCGTGAAGGCATGCCAGGAGTGCACACACGGACTTTCGGGACTCCAGCGCCAACTTTCAAAATGTGTCGTCATGGTTACCTGACCAACCTGGCCGGCCCGAGGCCGCCAGCCCAAAGCAATGGGTGTCAATGAAAGCCATAAACAGAGGAAGCCGCTAAAGCCACCAAACTTTGAAAACGGGTGCGAAGGCATGCCAGGAGTGCACAAACAGACTTTCGGGACTCTAGCGCCAACTTTCAAAATGTGTCGTCATGGGTACCTGATCAACCCTGGCCGGCACGAGGCCGCCAGCCCAAAGCAATGGGTGTCAATGACAGCCATGAACAGAGGAAGCCGCTAAAGCCACCAAACTTCTAAAACGGTCGCAAAGGCATGCCAGGAGTCCACAAACGGACTTTCGGGACTCTAGCGCCAACTTTCAAAATGTGTCGTCATGGGTACCTGACCAACCCTGGCCGGCACAAGGCCACCAGCCCAAAGCAATGGGTATCAATGACAGCCATAACCAGAGGAAGCCGCTAAAGCCACCAAACTTCGCACACGGGCGCGAAGGCATGCCAGGAGTGCACACACGGACTTTCGGGACTCCAGCGCCAACTTTCAAAATGTGTCGTCATGGGTACCTGGCCGGCCCGAGGCCCCCAGCCCAAAGCAATGGGTATCAATGACAGCCATAAACAGAGGAAGCCGCTAAAGCCACCAAACTTCGAAAACGGGTGCGACGGCATGCCAGGAGTCCACACACGGACTTTCGGGACTCCAGCGTCAACTTTCAAAATGTGTCGTAATGGTTACCTGACCAACCCTGGCCTGCCCGAGGCCGCCAGCCCAAAGCAATGGGTGTCAATGACAGCCATAAACAGAGGAAGCCGCTAAAGCCACCAAACTTTGAAAACGGGCGCGAAGGCATGCCAGGAGTGCACAAACGGACTTTCGGGACTTTAGCGCCAACTTTCAAAATGTGTCGTCATGGGTACCTGACCAACCCTGGCCGGCACAAGGCCACCAGCCCAAAGCAATGGGTATCAATGACAGCCATAACCAGAAGAAGCCGCTAAAGCCACCAAACTTCGCACACGGGCGCGAAGGCATGCCAGGAGTGCACACACGGACTTTCGGGACTCCAGCGCCAACTTTCAAAATGTGTCGTCATGGGTACCTGGCCGGCCCGAGGCCCCCAGCCCAAAGCAATGGGTATCAATGACAGCCATAAACAGAGGAAGCCGCTAAAGCCACCAAACTTCGCACACGGGCGTGAAGGCATGCCAGGAGTGCACACACGGACTTTCGGGACTCCAGCGCCAACTTTCAAAATGTGTCGTCATGGTTACCTGACCAACCTGGCCGGCCCGAGGCCGCCAGCCCAAAGCAATGGGTGTCAATGAAAGCCATAAACAGAGGAAGCCGCTAAAGCCACCAAACTTTGAAAACGGGTGCGAAGGCATGCCAGGAGTGCACAAACAGACTTTCGGGACTCTAGCGCCAACTTTCAAAATGTGTCGTCATGGGTACCTGATCAACCCTGGCCGGCACGAGGCCGCCAGCCCAAAGCAATGGGTGTCAATGACAGCCATGAACAGAGGAAGCCGCTAAAGCCACCAAACTTCTAAAACGGTCGCAAAGGCATGCCAGGAGTCCACAAACGGACTTTCGGGACTCTAGCGCCAACTTTCAAAATGTGTCATCATGGGTACCTGACCAACCCTGGCCGGCACAAGGCCACCAGCCCAAAGCAATGGGTATCAATGACAGCCATAACCAGAGGAAGCCGCTAAAGCCACCAAACTTCGCACACGGGCGCGAAGGCATGCCAGGAGTGCACACACGGACTTTCGGGACTCCAGCGCCAACTTTCAAAATGTGTCATCATGGGTACCTGGCCGGCCCGAGGCCCCCAGCCCAAAGCAATGGGTATCAATGACAGCCATAAACAGAGGAAGCCGCTAAAGCCACCAAACTTCGAAAACGGGTGCGACCGCATGCCAGGAGTCCACACACGGACTTTCGGGACTCCAGCGTCAACTTTCAAAATGTGTCGTAATGGTTACCTGACCAACCCTGGCCTGCCCGAGGCCGCCAGCCCAAAGCAATGGGTGTCAATGACAGCCATAAACAGAGGAAGCCGCTAAAGCCACCAAACTTTGAAAACGGGCGCGAAGGCATGCCAGGAGTGCACAAACGGACTTTCGGGACTTTAGCGCCAACTTTCAAAATGTGTCGTCATGGGTACCTGACCAACCCTGGCCGGCACAGGGCCACCAGCCCAAAGCAATGGGTATCAATGACAGCCATAACCAGAAGAAGCCGCTAAAGCCACCAAACTTCGCACACGGGCGCGAAGGCATGCCAGGAGTGCACACACGGACTTTCGGGACTCCAGCGCCAACTTTCAAAATGTGTCGTCATGGGTACCTGGCCGGCCCGAGGCCCCCAGCCCAAAGCAATGGGTATCAATGACAGCCATAAACAGAGGAAGCCGCTAAAGCCACCAAACTTCGAAAACGGGCGCAACGGCATGCCAGGAGTCCACACACGGACTTTCGGGACTCCAGCGTCAACTTTCAAAATCTGTCGTCATGGGTACCTGACCAACCCTGGCCGGCACGAGGCCACCAGCCCAAAGCAATGGATATCAATGACAGCCATAAACAGAGGAAGCCGCTATAGCCACCAAACTTCGAAAACGGGCACGAAGGCATGCCAGGAGTGCACAAACGGACTTTCGGGACTCTAGCGCCAACTTTCAAAATGTGTCGTCATGGGTACCTGACCAACCCTGGCCGGCACGAGGCCACCAGCCCAAAGCAATGGGTGTCAATGACAGCCATAAACAGAGGAAGCCGCTAAAGCCACCAAACTTTGAAAACGGGCGCGAAGGCATGCCAGGAGTGCACAAACGGACTTTCGGGACTCTAGCGCCAACTTTCAAAATGTGTCGTCATGGGTACCTGACCAACCCTGGCCGGCACAAGGCCACCAGCCCAAAGCAATGGGTATCAATGACAGCCATAACCAGAGGAAGCCGCTAAAGCCACCAAACTTCTAAAACGGTCGCAAAGGCATGCCAGGAGTCCACAAACGGACTTTCGGGACTCTAGCGCCAACTTTCAAAATGTGTCGTCATGGGTACCTGACCAACCCTGGCCGGCACAAGGCCACCAGCCCAAAGCAATGGGTATCTAGACAGCCATAACCAGAGGAAGCTGCTAAAGCCACCAAACTTCGCACACGGGCGTGAAGGCATGCCAGGAGTGCACACACGGACTTTCGGGACTCCAGCTCCAACTTTCAAAATGTGTCGTCATGGTTACCTGACCAACCTGGCCGGCCCGAGGCCGCCAGCCCAAAGCAATGGGTGTCAATGAAAGCCATAAACAGAGGAAGCCGCTAAAGCCACCAAACTTCGCACACGGGCGCGAAGGCATGCCAGGAGTGCACACACGGACTTTCGGGACTCCAGCGCCAACTTTCAAAATGTGTCGTCATGGGTACCTGGCCGGCCCGAGGCCCCCAGCCCAAAGCAATGGGTATCAATGACAGCCATAAACAGAGGAAGCCGCTAAAGCCACCAAACTTCGAAAACGGGCGCGAAGGCATGCCAGGAGTGCACAAACGGACTTTCGGGACTCTAGCGCCAACTTTCAAAATGTGTCGTCATGGGTACCTGACCAACCCTGGCCGGCACGAGGCCACCAGCCCAAAGCAATGGGTATCAAAGACAGCCATAAACAGACGAAGCCGCTAAAGCCACCAAACTTCGAAAACGGGCGCGACAGCATGCCAGGAGTCCACACACGGACTTTCGGGACTCCAGCGTCAACTTTCAAAATGTGTCGTCATGGTTACCTGACCAACCTGGCCGGCCCGAGGCCGCCAGCCCAAAGCAATGGGTGTCAATGAAAGCCATAAACAGAGGAAGCCGCTAAAGCCACCAAACTTCGCACACGGGCGCGAAGGCATGCCAGGAGTGTACACACGGACTTTCGGGACTCCAGCGCCAACTTTCAAAATGTGTCGTCATGGGTACCTGGCCGGCCCGAGGCCCCCAGCCCAAAGCAATGGGTATCAATGACAGCCATAAACAGAGGAAGCCGCTAAAGCCACCAAACTTCGAAAACGGGCGCAACGGCATGCCAGGAGTCCACACACGGACTTTCGGGACTCCAGCGCCTACTTTCAAAATGTGTCGTCATGGGTACCTGACCAACCCTGGCCGGCAGGAGGCCACCAGCCCAAAGCAATGGGTATCAATGACAGCCATAAACAGAGGAAGCCGCTAAAGCCACCAAACTTCGAAAACGGGCGCGAAGGCATGCCAGGAGTGCACAAACGGACTTTCGGGACTCTAGCGCCAACTTTCAAAATGTGTCGTCATGGGTACCTGACCAACCCTGGCCGGCACGAGGCCACCAGCCCAAAGCAATGGGTATCAAAGACAGCCATAAACAGACGAAGCCGCTAAAGCCACCAAACTTCGAAAACGGGCGCGACGGCATGCCAGGAGTCCACACACGGACTTTCGGGACTCCAGCGTCAACTTTCAAAATGTGTCGTAATGGTTACCTGACCAACCCTGGCCTGCCCGAGGCCGCCAGCCCAAAGCAATGGGTGTCAATGACAGCCATAAACAGAGGAAGCCGCTAAAGCCACCAAACTTTGAAAACGGGCGCGAAGGCATGCCAGGAGTGTACACACGGACTTTCGGGACTCCAGCGCCAACTTTCAAAATGTGTCGTCATGGGTACCTGGCCGGCCCGAGGCCCCCAGCCCAAAGCAATGGGTATCAATGACAGCCATAAACAGAGGAAGCCGCTAAAGCCACCAAACTTCGAAAACGGGCGCAACGGCATGCCAGGAGTCCACACACGGACTTTCGGGACTCCAGCGCCTACTTTCAAAATGTGTCGTCATGGGTACCTGACCAACCCTGGCCGGCACGAGGCCACCAGCCCAAAGCAATGGGTATCAATGACAGCCATAAACAGAGGAAGCCGCTAAAGCCACCAAACTTCGAAAACGGGCGCGAAGGCATGCCAGGAGTGCACAAACGGACTTTCGGGACTCTAGCGCCAACTTTCAAAATGTGTCGTCATGGGTACCTGATCAACCCTGGCCGGCACGAGGCCACCAGCCCAAAGGAATGGGTATCAATGACAGCCATGAACAGAGGAAGCCGCTATAGCCACCAAACTTCGCACACGGGCGTGAAGGCATGCCAGGAGTCCACAAACGGACTTTCGGGACTCTAGCGCCAACTTTCAAAATGTGTCGTCATGGGTACCTGACCAACCCTGGCCGGCACAAGGCCACCAGCCCAAAGCAATGGGTATCTAGACAGCCATAAACAGAGGAAGCCGCTAAAGCCACCAAACTTCGAAAACGGGCGCGAAGGCATGCCAGGAGTGCACAAACGGACTTTCGGGACTCTAGCGCCAACTTTCAAAATGTGTCGTCATGGGTACCTGACCAACCCTTGCCGGCACGAGGCCACCAGCCCAAAGCAATGGGTATCAATGACAGCCATAAACAGACGAAGCCGCTAAAGCCACCAAACTTGGCACAATGTCATGAAGGCATGCCAGGAGTGCACAAACGGACTTTCGGGACTCCAGCGCCAACTTTCAAAATGTGTCGTCATGGGTACCTGATCAACCCTGGACAGCACGAGGCCACCAGCCCAAAGGAATGGGTATCAATGACAGCAATGAACAGAGGAAGCCGCTATAGCCACCAAACTTCTAAAACGGTCGCAAAGGCATGCCAGGAGTCCACAAACGGACTTTCGGGATTCTAGCGCCAACTTTCAAAATGTGTCGTCATGGGTACCTGGCCGGCCCGAGGCCCCCAGCCCAAAGCAATGGGTATCAATGACAGCCATAAACAGAGGAAGCCGCTAAAGCCACCAAACTTCGAAAACGGGCGCAACGGCATGCCAGGAGTCCACACACGGACTTTCGGGACTCCAGCGCCTACTTTCAAAATGTGTCATCATGGGTACCTGACCAACCTGGCCGGCCCGAGGCCGCCAGCCCAAAGCAATGGGTGTCAATGACAGCCATAAACAGAGGAAGCCGCTAAAGCCACCAAACTTCGAAAACGGGCGCGAAGGCATGCCAGGAGTGCACAAACGGACTTTCGGGACTCTAGCGCCAACTTTCAAAATGTGTCGTCATGGGTACCTGACCAACCCTGGCCGGCACGAGGCCACCAGCCCAAAGCAATGGGTATCAATGACAGCCATAAACAGACGAAGCCGCTAAAGCCACCAAACTTGGCACAATGTCATGAAGGCATGCCAGGAGTGCACAAATGGACTTTCGGGACTCCAGCGCCAACTTTCAAAATGTGTCGTCATGGGTACCTGATCAACCCTGGACAGCACGAGGCCACCAGCCCAAAGGAATGGGTATCAATGACAGCCATGAACAGAGGAAGCCACTATAGCCACCAAACTTCTAAAACGGTCGCAAAGGCATGCCAGGAGTCCACAAACGGACTTTCGGGACTCTAGCGCCAACTTTCAAAATGTGTCGTCATGGATACCTGACCAACCCTGGCCGGCACGAGGCCACCAGCCCAAAGCAATGGGTATCAAAGACAGCCATAAACAGACGAAGCCGCTAAAGCCACCAAACTTCGAAAACGGGCGCGACAGCATGCCAGGAGTCCACACACGGACTTTCGGGACTCCAGCGTCAACTTTCAAAATGTGTCGTCATGGTTACCTGACCAACCTGGCCGGCCCGAGGCCGCCAGCCCAAAGCAATGGGTGTCAATGAAAGCCATAAACAGAGGAAGCCGCTAAAGCCACCAAACTTCGCACACGGGCGCGAAGGCATGCCAGGAGTGCACACACGGACTTTCGGGACTCCAGCGCCAACTTTCAAAATGTGTCGTCATGGGTACCTGGCCGGCCCGAGGCCCCCAGCCCAAAACAATGGGTATCAATGACAGCCATAAACAGAGGAAGCCGCTAAAGCCACCAAACTTGGCACAATGTCATGAAGGCATGCCAGGAGTGCACAAACGGACTTTCGGGACTCCAGCGCCAACTTTCAAAATGTGTCGTCATGGTTACCTGACCAACCTGGCCGGCCCGAGGCCGCCAGCCCAAAGCAATGGGTGTCAATGACAGCCATCAACAGAGGAAGCCGCTAAAGCCACCAAACTTTGAAAACGGGTGCGAAGGCATGCCAGGAGTGCACAAACGGACTTTCGGGACTCTAGCGCCAACTTTCAAAATGTGTCGTCATGGGTACCTGATCAACCCTGGCCGGCACGAGGCCGCCAGCCCAAAGCAATGGGTGTCAATGACAGCCATGAACAGAGGAAGCAGCTAAAGCCACCAAACTTCTAAAACGGTCGCAAAGGCATGCCAGGAGTCCACAAACGGACTTTCGGGACTCTAGCGCCAACTTTCAAAATGTGTCGTCATGGGTACCTGACCAACCCTGGCCGGCACGAGGCCACCAGCCCAAAGCAATGGGTGTCAATGACAGCCATAAACAGAGGAAGCCGCTAAAGCCACCAAACTTTGAAAACGGGCGCGAAGGCATGCCAGGAGTGCACAAACGGACTTTCGGGACTCTAGCGCCAACTTTCAAAATGTGTCGTCATGGGTACCTGACCAACCCTGGCCGGCACAAGGCCACCAGCCCAAAGCAATGGGTATCTAGACAGCCATAACCAGAGGAAGCTGCTAAAGCCACCAAACTTCGCACACGGGCGTGAAGGCATGCCAGGAGTGCACACACGGACTTTCGGGACTCCAGCTCCAACTTTCAAAATGTGTCGTCATGGTTACCTGACCAACCTGGCCGGCCCGAGGCCGCCAGCCCAAAGCAATGGGTGTCAATGAAAGCCATAAACAGAGGAAGCCGCTAAAGCCACCAAACTTCGCACACGGGCGCGAAGGCATGCCAGGAGTGCACACACGGACTTTCGGGACTCCAGCGCCAACTTTCAAAATGTGTCGTCATGGGTACCTGGCCGGCCCGAGGCCCCCAGCCCAAAGCAATGGGTATCAATGACAGCCATAAACAGAGGAAGCCGCTAAAGCCACCAAACTTCGAAAACGGGCGCAACGGCATGCCAGGAGTCCACACACGGACTTTCGGGACTCCAGCGCCTACTTTCAAAATGTGTCGTCATGGGTACCTGACCAACCCTGGCCGGCACGAGGCCACCAGCCCAAAGCAATGGGTATCAATGACAGCCATAAACAGAGGAAGCCGCTAAAGCCACCAAACTTCGAAAACGGGCGCGAAGGCATGCCAGGAGTGCACAAACGGACTTTCGGGACTCTAGCGCCAACTTTCAAAATGTGTCGTCATGGGTACCTGACCAACCCTGGCCGGCACGAGGCCACCAGCCCAAAGCAATGGGTATCAAAGACAGCCATAAACAGACGAAGCCGCTAAAGCCACCAAACTTCGAAAACGGGCGCGACAGCATGCCAGGAGTCCACACACGGACTTTCGGGACTCCAGCGTCAACTTTCAAAATGTGTCGTCATGGTTACCTGACCAACCTGGCCGGCCCGAGGCCGCCAGCCCAAAGCAATGGGTGTCAATGAAAGCCATAAACAGAGGAAGCCGCTAAAGCCACCAAACTTCGCACACGGGCGCGAAGGCATGCCAGGAGTGCACACACGGACTTTCGGGACTCCAGCGCCAACTTTCAAAATGTGTCGTCATGGGTACCTGGCCGGCCCGAGGCCCCCAGCCCAAAGCAATGGGTATCAATGACAGCCATAAACAGAGGAAGCCGCTAAAGCCACCAAACTTGGCACAATGTCATGAAGGCATGCCAGGAGTGCACAAACGGACTTTCGGGACTCCAGCGCCAACTTTCAAAATGTGTCGTCATGGTTACCTGACCAACCTGGCCGGCCCGAGGCCGCCAGCCCAAAGCAATGGGTGTCAATGACAGCCATCAACAGAGGAAGCCGCTAAAGCCACCAAACTTTGAAAACGGGTGCGAAGGCATGCCAGGAGTGCACAAACGGACTTTCGGGACTCTAGCGCCAACTTTCAAAATGTGTCGTCATGGGTACCTGATCAACCCTGGCCGGCACGAGGCCGCCAGCCCAAAGCAATGGGTGTCAATGACAGCCATGAACAGAGGAAGCAGCTAAAGCCACCAAACTTCTAAAACGGTCGCAAAGGCATGCCAGGAGTCCACAAACGGACTTTCGGGACTCTAGCGCCTACTTTGAAAATGTGTCATCATGGGTACCTGACCAACCTGGCCGGCCCGAGGCCGCCAGCCCAAAGCAATGGGTGTCAATGAAAGCCATAAACAGAGGAAGCCGCTAAAGCCACCAAACTTCGCACACGGGCGCGAAGGCATGCCAGGAGTGCACACACGGACTTTCGGGACTCCAGCGCCAACTTTCAAAATGTGTCGTCATGGGTACCTGGCCGAACCGAGGCCCCCAGCCCAAAGCAATGGGTATCAATGACAGCCATAAACAGAGGAAGCCGCTAAAGCCACCAAACTTCGAAAACGGGCGCAACGGCATGCCAGGAGTCCACACACGGACTTTCGGGACTCCAGCACCTACTTTCAAAATGTGTCGTCATGGGTACCTGACCAACCCTGGCCGGCACGAGGCCACCAGCCCAAAGCAATGGGTATCAATGACAGCCATAAACAGAGGAAGCCGCTAAAGCCACCAAACTTCTAAAACGGGCGCGAAGGCATGCCAGGAGTGCATAAACGGACTTTCGGGACTCTAGCGCCAACTTTCAAAATGTGTCGTCATGGGTACCTGACCAACCCTGGCCGGCACGAGGCCACCAGCCCAAAGCAATGGGTATCAAAGACAGCCATAAACAGACGAAGCCGCTAAAGCCACCAAACTTCGAAAACGGGCGCGACAGCATGCCAGGAGTCCACACACGGACTTTCGGGACTCCAGCGTCAACTTTCAAAATGTGTCGTCATGGTTACCTGACCAACCTGGCCGGCCCGAGGCCGCCAGCCCAAAGCAATGGGTGTCAATGAAAGCCATAAACAGAGGAAGCCGCTAAAGCCACCAAACTTCGCACACGGGCGCGAAGGCATGCCAGGAGTGCACACACGGACTTTCGGGACTCCAGCGCCAACTTTCAAAATATGTCGTCATGGGTACCTGGCCGGCCCGAGGCCCCCAGCCCAAAGCAATGGGTATCAATGACAGCCATAAACAGAGGAAGCCGCTAAAGCCACCAAACTTCGAAAACGGGCGCAACGGCATGCCAGGAGTCCACACACGGACTTTCGGGACTCCAGCGCCTACTTTCAAAATGTGTCGTCATGGGTACCTGACCAACCCTGGCCGGCACGAGGCCACCAGCCCAAAGCAATGGGTATCAATGACAGCCATAAACAGAGGAAGCCGCTAAAGCCACCAAACTTCGAAAACGGGCGCGAAGGCATGCCAGGAGTGCACAAACGGACTTTCGGGACTCTAGCGCCAACTTTCAAAATGTGTCGTCATGGGTACCTGACCAACCCTGGCCGGCACGAGGCCACCAGCCCAAAGCAATGGGTATCAAAGACAGCCATAAACAGACGAAGCCGCTAAAGCCACCAAACTTCGAAAACGGGCGCGACGGCATGCCAGGAGTCCACACACGGACTTTCGGGACTCCAGCGTCAACTTTCAAAATGTGTCGTAATGGTTACCTGACCAACCCTGGCCTGCCCGAGGCCGCCAGCCCAAAGCAATGGGTGTCAATGACAGCCATAAACAGAGGAAGCCGCTAAAGCCACCAAACTTTGAAAACGGGCGCGAAGGCATGCCAGGAGTGTACACACGGACTTTCGGGACTCCAGCGCCAACTTTCAAAATGTGTCGTCATGGGTACCTGGCCGGCCCGAGGCCCCCAGCCCAAAGCAATGGGTATCAATGACAGCCATAAACAGAGGAAGCCGCTAAAGCCACCAAACTTGGCACAATGTCATGAAGGCATGCCAGGAGTGCACAAACGGACTTTCGGGACTCCAGCGCCAACTTTCAAAATGTGTCTTCATGGTTACCTGACCAACCTGGCCGGCCCGAGGCCGCCAGCCCAAAGCAATGGGTGTCAATGACAGCCATCAACAGAGGAAGCCGCTAAAGCCACCAAACTTTGAAAACGGGTGCGAAGGCATGCCAGGAGTGCACAAACGGACTTTCGGGACTCTAGCGCCAACTTTCAAAATGTGTCGTCATGGGTACCTGATCAACCCTGGCCGGCACGAGGCCGCCAGCCCAAAGCAATGGGTGTCAATGACAGCCATGAACAGAGGAAGCCGCTAAAGCCACCAAACTTCTAAAACGGTCGCAAAGGCATGCCAGGAGTCCACAAACGGACTTTCGGGACTCTAGCGCCTACTTTGAAAATGTGTCATCATGGGTACCTGACCAACCTGGCCGGCCCGAGGCCGCCAGCCCAAAGCAATGGGTGTCAATGACAGCCATAAACAGAGGAAGCCGCTAAAGCCACCAAACTTCGAAAACGGGCGCGAAGGCATGCCAGGAGTGCACAAACGGACTTTCGGGACACCAGCGCCAACTTTCAAAATGTGTCGTCATGGGTACCTGATCAACCCTGGCTGGCACGAGGCCACCAGCCCAAAGGAATGGGTATCAATGACAGCCATGAACAGAGGAAGCCGCTATAGACACCAAACTTCTAAAACGGTCGCAAAGGCATGCCAGGAGTCCACAAACGGACTTTCGGGACTCTAGCGCCAACTTTCAAAATGTGTCGTCATGGGTACCTGACCAACCCTGGCCGGCACAAGGCCACCAGCCCAAAGCAATGGGTATCTAGACAGCCATAACCAGAGGAAGCCGCTAAAGCCACCAAACTTCGCACACGGGCGTGAAGGCATGCCAGGAGTGCACACACGGACTTTCGGGACTCCAGCGCCAACTTTCAAAATGTGTCGTCATGGTTACCTGACCAACCTGGCCGGCCCGAGGCCGCCAGCCCAAAGCAATGGGTGTCAATGACAGCCATAAACAGAGGAAGCCGCTAAAGCCACCAAACTTTGAAAACGGGTGCGAAGGCATGCCAGGAGTGCACAAACGGACTTTCGGGACTCTAGCGCCAACTTTCAAAATGTGTCATCATGGGTACCTGATCAACCCTGGCCGGCACGAGGCCGCCAGCCCAAAGCAATGGGTGTCAATGACAGCCATGAACAGAGGAAGCCGCTAAAGCCACCAAACTTCTAAAACGGTCGCAAAGGCATGCCAGGAGTCCACAAACGGACTCTCGGGACTCTAGCGCCAACTTTCAAAATGTGTCGTCATGGGTACCTGACCAACCCTGGCCGGCACAAGGCCACCAGCCCAAAGCAATGGGTATCAATGACAGCCAAAACCAGAGGAAGCCGCTAAAGCCACCAAACTTCGCACACGGGCGCGAAGGCATGCCAGGAGTGCACACACGGACTTTCGGGACTCCAGCGCCAACTTTCAAAATGTGTCATCATGGTTACCTGACCAACCTGGCCGGCCCGAGGCCGCCAGCCCAAAGCAATGGGTGTCAATGACAGCCATGAACAGAGGAAGCCGCTATAGCCACCAAACTTCTAAAACGGTCGCAAAGGCATGCCAGGAGTCCACAAACGGACTTTCGGGACTCTAGCGCCAACTTTCAAAATGTGTCGTCATGGGTACCTGACCAACCCTGGCCAGCACAAGGCCACCAGCCCAAAGCAATGGGTATCTAGACAGCCATAACCAGAGGAAGCCGCTAAAGCCACCAAACTTTGAAAACGGGCGCGAAGGCATGCCAGGAGTGTACACACGGACTTTCGGGACTCCAGCGCCAACTTTCAAAATGTGTCGTCATGGGTACCTGGCCGGCCTGAGGCCACCAGCCCAAAGCAATGGGTATCAATGACAGCCATAAACAGAGGAAGCCGCTAAAGCCACCAAACTTGGCACAATGTCATGAAGGCATGCCAGGAGTGCACAAACGGACTTTCGGGACTCCAGCGCCAACTTTCAAAATGTGTCGTCATGGTTACCTGACCAACCTGGCCGGCCCGAGGCCGCCAGCCCAAAGCAATGGCTGTCAATGACAGCCATCAACAGAGGAAGCCGCTAAAGCCACCAAACTTTGAAAACGGGTGCGAAGGCATGCCAGGAGTGCACAAACGGACTTTCGGGACTCTAGCGCCAACTTTCAAAATGTGTCGTCATGGGTACCTGATCAACCCTGGCCGGCACGAGGCCGCCAGCCCAAAGCAATGGGTGTCAATGACAGCCATGAACAGAGGAAGCCGCTAAAGCCACCAAACTTCTAAAACGGTCGCAAAGGCATGCCAGGAGTCCACAAACGGACTTTCGGGACTCTAGCGCCTACTTTGAAAATGTGTCATCATGGGTACCTGACCAACCTGGCCGGCCCGAGGCCGCCAGCCCAAAGCAATGGGTGTCAATGACAGCCATAAACAGAGGAAGCCGCTAAAGCCACCAAACTTCGAAAACGGGCGCGAAGGCATGCCAGGAGTGCACAAACGGACTTTCGGGACACCAGCGCCAACTTTCAAAATGTGTCGTCATGGGTACCTGATCAACCCTGGCTGGCATGAGGCCACCAGCCCAAAGGAATGGGTATCAATGACAGCCATGAACAGAGGAAGCCGCTATAGCCACCAAACTTCTAAAACGGTCGCAAAGGCATGCCAGGAGTCCACAAACGGACTTTCGGGACTCTAGCGCCAACTTTCAAAATGTGTCGTCATGGGTACCTGACCAACCCTGGCCGGCACAAGGCCACCAGCCCAAAGCAATGGGTATCTAGACAGCCATAACCAGAGGAAGCCGCTAAAGCCACCAAACTTCGCACACGGGCGTGAAGGCATGCCAGGAGTGCACACACGGACTTTCGGGACTCCAGCGCCAACTTTCAAAATGTGTCGTCATGGTTACCTGACCAACCTGGCCGGCCCGAGGCCGCCAGCCCAAAGCAATGGGTGTCAATGACAGCCATAAACAGAGGAAGCCGCTAAAGCCACCAAACTTTGAAAACGGGTGCGAAGGCATGCCAGGAGTGCACAAACGGACTTTCGGGACTCTAGCGCCAACTTTCAAAATGTGTCATCATGGGTACCTGATCAACCCTGGCCGGCACGAGGCCGCCAGCCCAAAGCAATGGGTGTCAATGACAGCCATGAACAGAGGAAGCCGCTAAAGCCACCAAACTTCTAAAACGGTCGCAAAGGCATGCCAGGAGTCCACAAACGGACTCTCGGGACTCTAGCGCCAACTTTCAAAATGTGTCGTCATGGGTACCTGACCAACCCTGGCCGGCACAAGGCCACCAGCCCAAAGCAATGGGTATCAATGACAGCCAAAACCAGAGGAAGCCGCTAAAGCCACCAAACTTCGCACACGGGCGCGAAGGCATGCCAGGAGTGCACACACGGACTTTCGGGACTCCAGCGCCAACTTTCAAAATGTGTCATCATGGTTACCTGACCAACCTGGCCGGCCCGAGGCCGCCAGCCCAAAGCAATGGGTGTCAATGACAGCCATGAACAGAGGAAGCCGCTATAGCCACCAAACTTCTAAAACGGTCGCAAAGGCATGCCAGGAGTCCACAAACGGACTTTCGGGACTCTAGCGCCAACTTTCAAAATGTGTCGTCATGGGTACCTGATCAACCCTGGCTGGCATGAGGCCACCAGCCCAAAGGAATGGGTATCAATGACAGCCATGAACAGAGGAAGCCGCTATAGCCACCAAACTTCTAAAACGGTCGCAAAGGCATGCCAGGAGTCCACAAACGGACTTTCGGGACTCTAGCGCCAACTTTCAAAATGTGTCGTCATGGGTACCTGACCAACCCTGGCCGGCACAAGGCCACCAGCCCAAAGCAATGGGTATCTAGACAGCCATAACCAGAGGAAGCCGCTAAAGCCACCAAACTTCGCACACGGGCGTGAAGGCATGCCAGGAGTGCACACACGGACTTTCGGGACTCCAGCGCCAACTTTCAAAATGTGTCGTCATGGTTACCTGACCAACCTGGCCGGCCCGAGGCCGCCAGCCCAAAGCAATGGGTGTCAATGACAGCCATAAACAGAGGAAGCCGCTAAAGCCACCAAACTTTGAAAACGGGTGCGAAGGCATGCCAGGAGTGCACAAACGGACTTTCGGGACTCTAGCGCCAACTTTCAAAATGTGTCATCATGGGTACCTGATCAACCCTGGCCGGCACGAGGCCGCCAGCCCAAAGCAATGGGTGTCAATGACAGCCATGAACAGAGGAAGCCGCTAAAGCCACCAAACTTCGCACACGGGCGTGAAGGCATGCCAGGAGTGCACACACGGACTTTCGGGACACCAGCGCCAACTTTCAAAATGTGTCGTCATGGGTACCTGATCAACCCTGGCTGGCATGAGGCCACCAGCCCAAAGGAATGGGTATCAATGACAGCCATGAACAGAGGAAGCCGCTATAGCCACCAAACTTCTAAAACGGTCGCAAAGGCATGCCAGGAGTCCACAAACGGACTTTCGGGACTCTAGCGCCAACTTTCAAAATGTGTCGTCATGGGTACCTGACCAACCCTGGCCGGCACAAGGCCACCAGCCCAAAGCAATGGGTATCTAGACAGCCATAACCAGAGGAAGCCGCTAAAGCCACCAAACTTCGCACACGGGCGTGAAGGCATGCCAGGAGTGCACACACGGACTTTCGGGACTCCAGCGCCAACTTTCAAAATGTGTCGTCATGGTTACCTGACCAACCTGGCCGGCCCGAGGCCGCCAGCCCAAAGCAATGGGTGTCAATGACAGCCATAAACAGAGGAAGCCGCTAAAGCCACCAAACTTTGAAAACGGGTGCGAAGGCATGCCAGGAGTGCACAAACGGACTTTCGGGACTCTAGCGCCAACTTTCAAAATGTGTCATCATGGGTACCTGATCAACCCTGGCCGGCACGAGGCCGCCAGCCCAAAGCAATGGGTGTCAATGACAGCCATGAACAGAGGAAGCCGCTATAGCCACCAAACTTCTAAAACGGTCGCAAAGGCATGCCAGGAGTCCACAAACGGACTTTCGGGACTCTAGCGCCAACTTTCAAAATGTGTCGTCATGGGTACCTGACCAACCCTGGCCGGCACAAGGCCACCAGCCCAAAGCAATGGGTATCTAGACAGCCATAACCAGAGGAAGCCGCTAAAGCCACCAAACTTCGCACACGGGCGTGAAGGCATGCCAGGAGTGCACACACGGACTTTCGGGACTCCAGCGCCAACTTTCAAAATGTGTCGTCATGGTTACCTGACCAACCTGGCCGGCCCGAGGCCGCCAGCCCAAAGCAATGGGTGTCAATGACAGCCATAAACAGAGGAAGCCGCTAAAGCCACCAAACTTTGAAAACGGGTGCGAAGGCATGCCAGGAGTGCACAAACGGACTTTCGGGACTCTAGCGCCAACTTTCAAAATGTGTCATCATGGGTACCTGATCAACCCTGGCCGGCACGAGGCCGCCAGCCCAAAGCAATGGGTGTCAATGACAGCCATGAACAGAGGAAGCCGCTAAAGCCACCAAACTTCTAAAACGGTCGCAAAGGCATGCCAGGAGTCCACAAACGGACTCTCGGGACTCTAGCGCCAACTTTCAAAATGTGTCGTCATGGGTACCTGACCAACCCTGGCCGGCACAAGGCCACCAGCCCAAAGCAATGGGTATCAATGACAGCCAAAACCAGAGGAAGCCGCTAAAGCCACCAAACTTCGCACACGGGCGCGAAGGCATGCCAGGAGTGCACACACGGACTTTCGGGACTCCAGCGCCAACTTTCAAAATGTGTCATCATGGTTACCTGACCAACCTGGCCGGCCCGAGGCCGCCAGCCCAAAGCAATGGGTGTCAATGACAGCCATGAACAGAGGAAGCCGCTATAGCCACCAAACTTCTAAAACGGTCGCAAAGGCATGCCAGGAGTCCACAAACGGACTTTCGGGACTCTAGCGCCAACTTTCAAAATGTGTCGTCATGGGTACCTGACCAACCCTGGCCAGCACAAGGCCACCAGCCCAAAGCAATGGGTATCTAGACAGCCATAACCAGAGGAAGCCGCTAAAGCCACCAAACTTTGAAAACGGGCGCGAAGGCATGCCAGGAGTGTACACACGGACTTTCGGGACTCCAGCGCCAACTTTCAAAATGTGTCGTCATGGGTACCTGGCCGGCCTGAGGCCACCAGCCCAAAGCAATGGGTATCAATGACAGCCATAAACAGAGGAAGCCGCTAAAGCCACCAAACTTGGCACAATGTCATGAAGGCATGCCAGGAGTGCACAAACGGACTTTCGGGACTCCAGCGCCAACTTTCAAAATGTGTCGTCATGGTTACCTGACCAACCTGGCCGGCCCGAGGCCGCCAGCCCAAAGCAATGGCTGTCAATGACAGCCATCAACAGAGGAAGCCGCTAAAGCCACCAAACTTTGAAAACGGGTGCGAAGGCATGCCAGGAGTGCACAAACGGACTTTCGGGACTCTAGCGCCAACTTTCAAAATGTGTCGTCATGGGTACCTGATCAACCCTGGCCGGCACGAGGCCGCCAGCCCAAAGCAATGGGTGTCAATGACAGCCATGAACAGAGGAAGCCGCTAAAGCCACCAAACTTCTAAAACGGTCGCAAAGGCATGCCAGGAGTCCACAAACGGACTTTCGGGACTCTAGCGCCTACTTTGAAAATGTGTCATCATGGGTACCTGACCAACCTGGCCGGCCCGAGGCCGCCAGCCCAAAGCAATGGGTGTCAATGACAGCCATAAACAGAGGAAGCCGCTAAAGCCACCAAACTTCGAAAACGGGCGCGAAGGCATGCCAGGAGTGCACAAACGGACTTTCGGGACACCAGCGCCAACTTTCAAAATGTGTCGTCATGGGTACCTGATCAACCCTGGCTGGCATGAGGCCACCAGCCCAAAGGAATGGGTATCAATGACAGCCATGAACAGAGGAAGCCGCTATAGCCACCAAACTTCTAAAACGGTCGCAAAGGCATGCCAGGAGTCCACAAACGGACTTTCGGGACTCTAGCGCCAACTTTCAAAATGTGTCGTCATGGGTACCTGACCAACCCTGGCCGGCACAAGGCCACCAGCCTAAAGCAATGGGTATCTAGACAGCCATAACCAGAGGCAGCCGCTAAAGCCACCAAACTTCGCACACGGGCGTGAAGGCATGCCAGGAGTGCACACATGGACTTTCGGGACTCCAGCGCCAACTTTCAAAATGTGTCGTCATGGTTACCTGACCAACCTGGCCGGCCCGAGGCCGCCAGCCCAAAGCAATGGGTGTCAATGACAGCCATAAACAGAGGAAGCCGCTAAAGCCACCAAACTTTGAAAACGGGTGCGAAGGCATGCCAGGAGTGCACAAACGGACTTTCGGGACTCTAGCGCCAACTTTCAAAATGTGTCATCATGGGTACCTGATCAACCCTGGCCGGCACGAGGCCGCCAGCCCAAAGCAATGGGTGTCAATGACAGCCATGAACAGAGGAAGCCGCTAAAGCCACCAAACTTCTAAAACGGTCGCAAAGGCATGCCAGGAGTCCACAAACGGACTCTCGGGACTCTAGCGCCAACTTTCAAAATGTGTCGTCATGGGTACCTGACCAACCCTGGCCGGCACAAGGCCACCAGCCCAAAGCAATGGGTATCAATGACAGCCATAACCAGAGGAAGCCGCTAAAGCCACCAAACTTCGCACACGGGCGCGAAGGCATGCCAGGAGTGCACACACGGACTTTCGGGACTCCAGCGCCAACTTTCAAAATGTGTCGTCATGGTTACCTGACCAACCTGGCCGGCCCGAGGCCGCCAGCCCAAAGCAATGGGTGTCAATGACAGCCATGAACAGAGGAAGCCGCTAAAGCCACCAAACTTCGAAAACGGGCGCGAAGGCATGCCAGGAGTGCACAAACGGACTTTCGGGACTCTAGCGCCAACTTTCAAAATGTGTCGTCATGGTTACCTGACCAACCTGGCCGGCCCGAGGCCGCCAGCCCAAAGCAATGGGTGTCAATGACAGCCATAAACAGAGGAAGCCGCTAAAGCCACCAAACTTTGAAAACGGGTGCGAAGGCATGCCAGGAGTGCACAAACGGACTTTCGGGACTCTAGCGCCAACTTTCAAAATGTGTCATCATGGGTACCTGATCAACCCTGGCCGGCACGAGGCCGCCAGCCCAAAGCAATGGGTGTCAATGACAGCCATGAACAGAGGAAGCCGCTAAAGCCACCAAACTTCTAAAACGGTCGCAAAGGCATGCCAGGAGTCCACAAACGGACTCTCGGGACTCTAGCGCCATCTTTCAAAATGTGTCGTCATGGGTACCTGACCAACCCTGGCCGGCACAAGGCCACCAGCCCAAAGCAATGGGTATCAATGACAGCCATAACCAGAGGAAGCCGCTAAAGCCACCAAACTTCGCACACGGGCGCGAAGGAATGCCAGGAGTGCTCACACGGACTTTCGGGACTCCAGCGCCAACTTTCAAAATGTGTCGTCATGGGTACCTGGCCGGCACGAGGCCACCAGCCCAAAGCAATGGGTGTCAATGACAGCCATAACCAGAGGAAGCTGCTAAAGCCACCAAAGTTGGCACAATGTCATGAAGGCATGCCAGGAGTCCACACACGGACTTTCGGGACTCCAGCGCCTACTTTCAAAATGTGTCGTCATGGGTACCTGACCAACCCTGGCCGGCACGAGGCCACCAGCCCAAAGCAATGGGTATCAATGACAGCCATAAACAGCCGAAGCCGCTATAGCCACCAAACTTCGCACACGGGCGTGAAGGCATGCCAGGAGTCCACAAACGGACTTTCGGGACTCTAGCGCCAACTTTCAAAATGTGTCGTCATGGGTACCTGACCAACCCTGGCCGGCACAAGGCCACCAGCCCAAAGCAATGGGTATCTAGACAGCCATAACCAGAGGAAGCCGCTAAAGCCACCAAACTTCGCACACGGGCGCGAAGGCATGCCAGGAGTGCACACACGGACCTTCGGGACTCCAGCGCCAACTTTCAAAATGTGTCGTCATGGGTACCTGGCCGGCCCGAGGCCCCCAGCCCAAAGCAATGGGTATCAATGACAGCCATAAACAGAGGAAGCCGCTAAAGCCACCAAACTTGGCACAATGTCATGAAGGCATGCCAGGAGTGCACAAACGGACTTTCGGGACTCCAGCGCCAACTTTCAAAATGTGTCGTCATGGTTACCTGACCAACCTGGCCGGCCCGAGGCCGCCAGCCCAAAGCAATGGGTGTCAATGACAGCCATCAACAGAGGAAGCCGCTAAAGCCACCAAACTTTGAAAACGGGTGCGAAGGCATGCCAGGAGTGCACAAACGGACTTTCGGGACTCTAGCGCCAACTTTCAAAATGTGTCGTCATGGGTACCTGATCAACCCTGGCCGGCACGAGGCCGCCAGCCCAAAGCAATGGGTGTCAATGACAGCCATGAACAGAGGAAGCAGCTAAAGCCACCAAACTTCTAAAACGGTCGCAAAGGCATGCCAGGAGTCCACAAACGGACTTTCGGGACTCTAGCGCCTACTTTGAAAATGTGTCATCATGGGTACCTGACCAACCTGGCCGGCCCGAGGCCGCCAGCCCAAAGCAATGGGTGTCAATGAAAGCCATAAACAGAGGAAGCCGCTAAAGCCACCAAACTTCGCACACGGGCGCGAAGGCATGCCAGGAGTGCACACACGGACTTTCGGGACTCCAGCGCCAACTTTCAAAATGTGTCGTCATGGGTACCTGGCCGGCCCGAGGCCCCCAGCCCAAAGCAATGGGTATCAATGACAGCCATAAACAGAGGAAGCCGCTAAAGCCACCAAACTTCGAAAACGGGCGCAACGGCATGCCAGGAGTCCACACACGGACTTTCGGGACTCCAGCACCTACTTTCAAAATGTGTCGTCATGGGTACCTGACCAACCTGGCCGGCCCGAGGCCGCCAGCCCAAAGCAATGGGTGTCAATGACAGACATAAACAGAGGAAGCCGCTAAAGCCACCAAACTTCGAAAACGGGCGCGAAGGCATGCCAGGAGTGCACAAACGGACTTTCGGGACTCTAGCGCCAACTTTCAAAATGTGTCGTCATGGGTACCTGACCAACCCTGGCCGGCACGAGGCCACCAGCCCAAAGCAATGGGTATCAATGACAGCCATAAACAGACGAAGCCGCTAAAGCCACCAAACTTCGCACACGGGCGTGAAGGCATGCCAGGAGTGCACAAACGGACTTTCGGGACTCTAGCGCCAACTTTCAAAATGTGTCGTCATGGGTACCTGGCCGGCACGAGGCCACCAGCCCAAAGCAATGGGTGTCAATGACAGCCATAACCAGAGGAAGCCGCTAAAGCCACCAAAGTTGGCACAATGTCATGAAGGCATGCCAGGAGTCCACACACGGACTTTCGGGACTCCAGCGCCAACTTTCAAAATGTGTCGTCATGGTTACCTGACCAACCTGGCCGGCCCGAGGCCGCCAGCCCAAAGCAATGGGTGTCAATGACAGCCATGAACAGAGGAAGCCGCTAAAGCCACCAAACTTCTAAAACGGTCGCAAAGGCATGCCAGGAGTCCACAAACGGACTCTCGGGACTCTAGCGCCAACTTTCAAAATGTGTCGTCATGGGTACCTGACCAACCCTGGCCGGCACGAGGCCACCAGCCCAAAGCAATGGGTATCAATGACAGCCATAAACAGACGAAGCCGCTAAAGCCACCAAACTTCGCACACGGGCGTGAAGGCATGCCAGGAGTGCACAAACGGACTTTCGGGACTCTAGCGCCAACTTTCAAAATGTGTCGTCATGGGTACCTGGCCGGCACGAGGCCACCAGCCCAAAGCAATGGGTGTCAATGACAGCCATAACCAGAGGAAGCCGCTAAAGCCACCAAAGTTGGCACAATGTCATGAAGGCATGCCAGGAGTCCACACACGGACTTTCGGGACTCCAGCGCCTACTTTCAAAATGTGTCGTGATGGGTACCTGACCAACCCTGGCCGGCACGAGGCCACCAGCCCAAAGCAATGGGTATCAATGACAGCCATAAACAGACGAAGCCGCTATAGCCACCAAACTTCGCACACGGGCGTGAAGGCATGCCAGGAGTCCACAAACGGACTTTCGGGACTCTAGCGCCAACTTTCAAAATGTGTCGTCATGGGTACCTGACCAACCCTGGCCGGCACAAGGCCACCAGCCCAAAGCAATGGGTATCTAGACAGCCATAACCAGAGGAAGCCGCTAAAGCCACCAAACTTCGCACACGGGTGCAAAGGCATGCCAGGAGTGCACAAACGGACTTTCGGGACTCTAGCGCCAACTTTCAAAATGTGTCGTCATGGGTACCTGATCAACCCTGGCCGGCACGAGGCCGCCAGCCCAAAGCAATGGGTGTCAATGACAGCCATGAACAGAGGAAGCCGCTAAAGCCACCAAACTTCTAAAACGGTCGCAAAGTCATGCCAGGAGTCCACAAACGGACTTTCGGGACTCTAGCGCCAACTTTCAAAATGTGTCGTCATGGGTACCTGACCAACCCTGGCCGGCACAAGGCCACCAGCCCAAAGCAATGGGTATCAATGACAGCCATAACCAGAGGAAGCCGCTAAAGCCACCAAACTTCGCACACGGGCGCGAAGGCATGCCAGGAGTGCACACACGGACTTTCGGGACTCCAGCGTCAACTTTCAAAATGTGTCGTCATGGTTACCTGACCAACCTGGCCGGCCCGAGGCCGCCAGCCCAAAGCAATGGGTGTCAATGACAGCCATGAACAGAGGAAGCCGCTAAAGCCACCAAACTTCTAAAACGGTCGCAAAGGCATGCCAGGAGTCCACAAACGGACTTTCGGGACTCTAGCGCCAACTTTCAAAATGTGTCGTCATGGGTACCTGACCAACCCTGGCCGGCACAAGGCCACCAGCCCAAAGCAATGGGTATCAATGACAGCCATAACCAGAGGAAGCCGCTAAAGCCACCAAACTTCGCACACGGGCGCGAAGGCATGCCAGGAGTGCACACACGGACTTTCGGGACTCCAGCGCCAACTTTCAAAATGTGTCGTCATGGTTACCTGACCAACCTGGCCGGCCCGAGGCCGCCAGCCCAAAGCAATGGGTGTCAATGACAGCCATGAACAGAGGAAGCCGCTATAGCCACCAAACTTCTAAAACGGTCGCAAAGGCATGCCAGGAGTCCACAAACGGACTTTCGGGACTCTAGCGCCAACTTTCAAAATGTGTCGTCATGGGTACCTGACCAACCCTGGCCGGCACAAGGCCACCAGCCCAAAGCAATGGGTATCTAGACAGCCATAACCAGAGGAAGCCGCTAAAGCCACCAAACTTCGCACACGGGCGTGAAGGCATGCCAGGAGTGCACACACGGACTTTCGGGACTCCAGCGCCAACTTTCAAAATGTGTCGTCATGGTTACCTGACCAACCTGGCCGGCCCGAGGCCGCCAGCCCAAAGCAATGGGTGTCAATGACAGCCATGAACAGAGGAAGCCGCTAAAGCCACCAAACTTTGAAAACGGGTGCGAAGGCATGCCAGGAGTGCACAAACGGACTTTCGGGACTCTAGCGCCAACTTTCAAAATGTGTCGTCATGGGTACCTGATCAACCCTGGCCGGCACGAGGCCGCCAGCCCAAAGCAATGGGTGTCAATGACAGCCATGAACAGAGGAAGCCGCTAAAGTCACCAAACTTCTAAAACGGTCGCAAAGGCATGCCAGGAGTCCACAAAAGGACTCTCGGGACTCTAGCGCCAACTTTCAAAATGTGTCGTCATGGGTACCTGACCAACCCTGGCCGGCACAAGGCCACCAGCCCAAAGCAATGGGTATCAATGACAGCCATAACCAGAGGAAGCCGCTAAAGCCACCAAACTTCGCACACAGGCGCGAAGGCATGCCAGGAGTGCACACACGGACTTTCGGGACTCCAGCGCCAACTTTCAAAATGTGTCGTCATTGTTACCTGACCAACCTGGCCGACCTGAGGCCGCCAGCCCAAAGCAATGGGTGTCAATGACAGCCATAAACAGAGGAAGCCGCTAAAGCCACCAAACTTCGAAAACGGGCGCGAAGGCATGCCAGGAGTGCACAAACGGACTTTCGGGACTCTAGCGCCAACTTTCAAAATGTGTCGTCATGGGTACCTGACCAACCCTGGCCGGCACGAGGCCACCAGCCCAAAGCAATGGGTATCAATGACAGCCATAAACAGACGAAGCCGCTAAAGCCACCAAACTTCGCACACGGGCGTGAAGGCATGCCAGGAGTGCACAAACGGACTTTCGGGACTCTAGCGCCAACTTTCAAAATGTGTCGTCATGGGTACCTGGCCGGCACGAGGCCACCAGCCCAAAGCAATGGGTGTCAATGACAGCCATAACCAGAGGAAGCCGCTAAAGCCACCAAACTTGGCACAATGTCATGAAGGCATGCCAGGAGTGCACAAACGGACTTTCGGGACTCCAGCGCCAACTTTCAAAATGTGTCGTCATGGGTACCTGGCCGGCCTGAGGCCCCCAGCCCAAAGCAATGGGTATCAATGACAGCCATAAACAGAGGAAGCCGCTAAAGCCACCAAACTTGGCACAATGTCATGAAGGCATGCCAGGAGTGCACAAACGGACTTTCGGGACTCCAGCGCCAACTTTCAAAATGTGTCGTCATGGTTACCTGACCAACCTGGCCGGCCCGAGGCCGCCAGCCCAAAGCAATGGCTGTCAATGACAGCCATGAACAGAGGAAGCCGCTAAAGCCACCAAACTTCGAAAACGGGCGCAACGGCATGCCAGGAGTCCACACACGGACTTTCGGGACTCCAGCGCCTACATTCAAAATCTGTCGTCATGGGTACCTGACCAACCCTGGCCGGCACGAGGCCACCAGCCCAAAGCAATGGATATCAATGACAGCCATAAACAGAGGAAGCCGCTAAAGCCACCAAACTTCGAAAACGGGCACGAAGGCATGCCAGGAGTGCACAAACGGACTTTCGGGACTCTAGCGCCAACTTTCAAAATGTGTCGTCATGGGTACCTGACCAACCCTGGCCGGCACGAGGCCACCAGCCCAAAGCAATGGGTGTCAATGACAGCCATAAACAGAGGAAGCCGCTAAAGCCACCAAACTTCGAAAACGGGCGCAACGGCATGCCAGGAGTGCACAAACGGACTTTCGGGACTCTAGCGCCAACTTTCAAAATGTGTCGTCATGGGTACCTGACCAACCCTGGCCGGCACAAGGCCACCAGCCCAAAGCAATGGGTATCAATGACAGCCATAACCAGAGGAAGCCGCTAAAGCCATCAAACTTCTAAAACGGTCGCAAAGGCATGCCAGGAGTGCACAAACGGACTTTCGGGACTCTAGCGCCAACTTTCAAAATGTGTCGTCATGGGTACCTGACCAACCCTGGCCGGCACGAGGCCACCAGCCCAAAGCAATGGGTGTCAATGACAGCCATAAACAGAGGAAGCCGCTAAAGCCACCAAACTTTGAAAACGGGCGCGAAGGCATGCCAGGAGTGCACAAACGGACTTTCGGGACTCTAGCGCCAACTTTCAAAATGTGTCGTCATGGGTACCTGACCAACCCTGGCCGGCACAAGGCCACCAGCCCAAAGCAATGGGTATCAATGACAGCCATAACCAGAGGAAGCCGCTAAAGCCATCAAACTTCTAAAACGGTCGCAAAGGCATGCCAGGAGTCCACAAACGGACTTTCGGGACTCTAGCGCCAACTTTCAAAATGTGTCGTCATGGGTACCTGACCAACCCTGGCCGGCACAAGGCCACCAGCCCAAAGCAATGGGTATCTAGACAGCCATAACCAGAGGAAGCTGCTAAAGCCACCAAACTTCGCACACGGGCGTGAAGGCATGCCAGGAGTGCACACACGGACTTTCGGGACTCCAGCTCCAACTTTCAAAATGTGTCGTCATGGTTACCTGACCAACCTGGCCGGCCCGAGGCCGCCAGCCCAAAGCAATGGGTGTCAATGAAAGCCATAAACAGAGGAAGCCGCTAAAGCCACCAAACTTCGCACACGGGCGCGAAGGCATGCCAGGAGTGCACACACGGACTTTCGGGACTCCAGCGCCAACTTTCAAAATGTGTCGTCATGGGTACCTGGCTGGCCCGAGGCCCCCAGCCCAAAGCAATGGGTATCAATGACAGCCATAAACAGAGGAAGCCGCTAAAGCCACCAAACTTCGAAAACGGGCGCAACGGCATGCCAGGAGTCCACACACGGACTTTCGGGACTCCAGCGCCTACTTTCAAAATGTGTCGTCATGGGTACCTGACCAACCCTGGCCGGCACGAGGCCACCAGCCCAAAGCAATGGGTATCAATGACAGCCATAAACAGAGGAAGCCGCTAAAGCCACCAAACTTCGAAAACGGGCGCGAAGGCATGCCAGGAGTGCACAAACGGACTTTCGGGACTCTAGCGCCAACTTTCAAAATGTGTCGTCATGGGTACCTGACCAACCCTGGCCGGCACGAGGCCACCAGCCCAAAGCAATGGGTATCAAAGACAGCCATAAACAGACGAAGCCGCTAAAGCCACCAAACTTCGAAAACGGGCGCGACAGCATGCCAGGAGTCCACACACGGACTTTCGGGACTCCAGCGTCAACTTTCAAAATGTGTCGTCATGGTTACCTGACCAACCTGGCCGGCCCGAGGCCGCCAGCCCAAAGCAATGGGTGTCAATGAAAGCCATAAACAGAGGAAGCCGCTAAAGCCACCAAACTTCGCACACGGGCGCGAAGGCATGCCAGGAGTGCACACACGGACTTTCGGGACTCCAGCGCCAACTTTCAAAATGTGTCGTCATGGGTACCTGGCCGGCCCGAGGCCCCCAGCCCAAAGCAATGGGTATCAATGACAGCCATAAACAGAGGAAGCCGCTAAAGCCACCAAACTTGGCACAATGTCATGAAGGCATGCCAGGAGTGCACAAACGGACTTTCGGGACTCCAGCGCCAACTTTCAAAATGTGTCGTCATGGTTACCTGACCAACCTGGCCGGCCCGAGGCCGCCAGCCCAAAGCAATGGGTGTCAATGACAGCCATGAACAGAGGAAGCAGCTAAAGCCACCAAACTTCTAAAACGGTCGCAAAGGCATGCCAGGAGTCCACAAACGGACTTTCGGGACTCTAGCGCCAACTTTCAAAATGTGTCGTCATGGGTACCTGACCAACCCTGGCCGGCACGAGGCCACCAGCCCAAAGCAATGGGTGTCAATGACAGCCATAAACAGAGGAAGCCGCTAAAGCCACCAAACTTTGAAAACGGGCGCGAAGGCATGCCAGGAGTGCACAAACGGACTTTCGGGACTCTAGCGCCAACTTTCAAAATGTGTCGTCATGGGTACCTGACCAACCCTGGCCGGCACAAGGCCACCAGCCCAAAGCAATGGGTATCAATGACAGCCATAACCAGAGGAAGCCGCTAAAGCCACCAAACTTCTAAAACGGTCGCAAAGGCATGCCAGGAGTCCACAAACGGACTTTCGGGACTCTAGCGCCAACTTTCAAAATGTGTCGTCATGGGTACCTGACCAACCCTGGCCGGCACAAGGCCACCAGCCCAAAGCAATGGGTATCTAGACAGCCATAACCAGAGGAAGCTGCTAAAGCCACCAAACTTCGCACACGGGCGTGAAGGCATGCCAGGAGTGCACACACGGACTTTCGGGACTCCAGCTCCAACTTTCAAAATGTGTCGTCATGGTTACCTGACCAACCTGGCCGGCCCGAGGCCGCCAGCCCAAAGCAATGGGTGTCAATGAAAGCCATAAACAGAGGAAGCCGCTAAAGCCACCAAACTTCGCACACGGGCGCGAAGGCATGCCAGGAGTGCACACACGGACTTTCGGGACTCCAGCGCCAACTTTCAAAATGTGTCGTCATGGGTACCTGGCCGGCCCGAGGCCCCCAGCCCAAAGCAATGGGTATCAATGACAGCCATAAACAGAGGAAGCCGCTAAAGCCACCAAACTTGGCACAATGTCATGAAGGCATGCCAGGAGTGCACAAACGGACTTTCGGGACTCCAGCGCCAACTTTCAAAATGTGTCGTCATGGTTACCTGACCAACCTGGCCGGCCCGAGGCCGCCAGCCCAAAGCAATGGGTGTCAATGACAGCCATCAACAGAGGAAGCCGCTAAAGCCACCAAACTTTGAAAACGGGTGCGAAGGCATGCCAGGAGTGCACAAACGGACTTTCGGGACTCTAGCGCCAACTTTCAAAATGTGTCGTCATGGGTACCTGATCAACCCTGGCCGGCACGAGGCCGCCAGCCCAAAGCAATGGGTGTCAATGACAGCCATGAACAGAGGAAGCAGCTAAAGCCACCAAACTTCTAAAACGGTCGCAAAGGCATGCCAGGAGTCCACAAACGGACTTTCGGGACTCTAGCGCCTACTTTGAAAATGTGTCATCATGGGTACCTGACCAACCTGGCCGGCCCGAGGCCGCCAGCCCAAAGCAATGGGTGTCAATGAAAGCCATAAACAGAGGAAGCCGCTAAAGCCACCAAACTTCGCACACGGGCGCGAAGGCATGCCAGGAGTGCACACACGGACTTTCGGGACTCCAGCGCCAACTTTCAAAATGTGTCGTCATGGGTACCTGGCCGGCCCGAGGCCCCCAGCCCAAAGCAATGGGTATCAATGACAGCCATAAACAGAGGAAGCCGCTAAAGCCACCAAACTTCGAAAACGGGCGCAACGGCATGCCAGGAGTCCACACACGGACTTTCGGGACTCCAGCACCTACTTTCAAAATGTGTCGTCATGGGTACCTGACCAACCCTGGCCGGCACGAGGCCACCAGCCCAAAGCAATGGGTATCAATGACAGCCATAAACAGAGGAAGCCGCTAAAGCCACCAAACTTCTAAAACGGGCGCGAAGGCATGCCAGGAGTGCATAAACGGACTTTCGGGACTCTAGCGCCAACTTTCAAAATGTGTCGTCATGGGTACCTGACCAACCCTGGCCGGCACGAGGCCACCAGCCCAAAGCAATGGGTATCAAAGACAGCCATAAACAGACGAAGCCGCTAAAGCCACCAAACTTCGAAAACGGGCGCGACAGCATGCCAGGAGTCCACACACGGACTTTCGGGACTCCAGCGTCAACTTTCAAAATGTGTCGTCATGGTTACCTGACCAACCTGGCCGGCCCGAGGCCGCCAGCCCAAAGCAATGGGTGTCAATGAAAGCCATAAACAGAGGAAGCCGCTAAAGCCACCAAACTTCGCACACGGGCGCGAAGGCATGCCAGGAGTGCACACACGGACTTTCGGGACTCCAGCGCCAACTTTCAAAATGTGTCGTCATGGGTACCTGGCCGGCCCGAGGCCCCCAGCCCAAAGCAATGGGTATCAATGACAGCCATAAACAGAGGAAGCCGCTAAAGCCACCAAACTTGGCACAATGTCATGAAGGCATGCCAGGAGTGCACAAACGGACTTTCGGGACTCCAGCGCCAACTTTCAAAATGTGTCGTCATGGTTACCTGACCAACCTGGCCGGCCCGAGGCCGCCAGCCCAAAGCAATGGGTGTCAATGACAGCCATCAATAGAGGAAGCCGCTAAAGCCACCAAACTTTGAAAACGGGTGCGAAGGCATGCTAGGAGTGCACAAACGGACTTTCGGGACTCTAGCGCCAACTTTCAAAATGTGTCGTCATGGGTACCTGATCAACCCTGGCCGGCACGAGGCCGCCAGCCCAAAGCAATGGGTGTCAATGACAGCCATGAACAGAGGAAGCAGCTAAAGCCACCAAACTTCTAAAACGGTCGCAAAGGCATGCCAGGAGTCCACAAACGGACTTTCGGGACTCTAGCGCCTACTTTGAAAATGTGTCATCATGGGTACCTGACCAACCTGGCCGGCCCGAGGCCGCCAGCCCAAAGCAATGGGTGTCAATGAAAGCCATAAACAGAGGAAGCCGCTAAAGCCACCAAACTTCGCACACGGGCGCGAAGGCATGCCAGGAGTGCACACACGGACTTTCGGGACTCCAGCGCCAACTTTCAAAATGTGTCGTCATGGGTACCTGGCCGGCCCGAGGCCCCCAGCCCAAAGCAATGGGTATCAATGACAGCCATAAACAGAGGAAGCCGCTAAAGCCACCAAACTTCGAAAACGGGCGCAACGGCATGCCAGGAGTCCACACACGGACTTTCGGGACTCCAGCACCTACTTTCAAAATGTGTCGTCATGGGTACCTGACCAACCCTGGCCGGCACGAGGCCACCAGCCCAAAGCAATGGGTATCAATGACAGCCATAAACAGAGGAAGCCGCTAAAGCCACCAAACTTCTAAAACGGGCGCGAAGGCATGCCAGGAGTGCATAAACGGACTTTCGGGACTCTAGCGCCAACTTTCAAAATGTGTCGTCATGGGTACCTGACCAACCCTGGCCGGCACGAGGCCACCAGCCCAAAGCAATGGGTATCAAAGACAGCCATAAACAGACGAAGCCGCTAAAGCCACCAAACTTCGAAAACGGGCGCGACAGCATGCCAGGAGTCCACACACGGACTTTCGGGACTCCAGCGTCAACTTTCAAAATGTGTCGTCATGGTTACCTGACCAACCTGGCCGGCCCGAGGCCGCCAGCCCAAAGCAATGGGTGTCAATGAAAGCCATAAACAGAGGAAGCCGCTAAAGCCACCAAACTTCGCACACGGGCGCGAAGGCATGCCAGGAGTGCACACACGGACTTTCGGGACTCCAGCGCCAACTTTCAAAATGTGTCGTCATGGGTACCTGGCCGGCCCGAGGCCCCCAGCCCAAAGCAATGGGTATCAATGACAGCCATAAACAGAGGAAGCCGCTAAAGCCACCAAACTTCGAAAACGGGCGCAACGGCATGCCAGGAGTCCACACACGGACTTTCGGGACTCCAGCGCCTACTTTCAAAATGTGTCGTCATGGGTACCTGACCAACCCTGGCTGGCACGAGGCCACCAGCCCAAAGCAATGGGTATCAATGACAGCCATAAACAGAGGAAGCCGCTAAAGCCACCAAACTTCGAAAACGGGCGCGAAGGCATGCCAGGAGTGCACAAACAGACTTTCGGGACTCTAGCGCCAACTTTCAAAATGTGTCGTCATGGGTACCTGACCAACCCTGGCCGGCACGAGGCCACCAGCCCAAAGCAATGGGTATCAAAGACAGCCATAAACAGACGAAGCCGCTAAAGCCACCAAACTTCGAAAACGGGCGCGACGGCATGCCAGGAGTCCACACACGGACTTTCGGGACTCCAGCGTCAACTTTCAAAATGTGTCGTAATGGTTACCTGACCAACCCTGGCCTGCCCGAGGCCGCCAGCCCAAAGCAATGGGTGTCAATGACAGCCATAAACAGAGGAAGCCGCTAAAGCCACCAAACTTTGAAAACGGGCGCGAAGGCATGCCAGGAGTGTACACACGGACTTTCGGGACTCCAGCGCCAACTTTCAAAATGTGTCGTCATGGGTACCTGGCCGGCCCGAGGCCCCCAGCCCAAAGCAATGGGTATCAATGACAGCCATAAACAGAGGAAGCCGCTAAAGCCACCAAACTTGGCACAATGTCATGAAGGCATGCCAGGAGTGCACAAACGGACTTTCGGGACTCCAGCGCCAACTTTCAAAATGTGTCTTCATGGTTACCTGACCAACCTGGCCGGCCCGAGGCCGCCAGCCCAAAGCAATGGGTGTCAATGACAGCCATCAACAGAGGAAGCCGCTAAAGCCACCAAACTTTGAAAACGGGTGCGAAGGCATGCCAGGAGTGCACAAACGGACTTTCGGGACTCTAGCGCCAACTTTCAAAATGTGTCGTCATGGGTACCTGATCAACCCTGGCCGGCACGAGGCCGCCAGCCCAAAGCAATGGGTGTCAATGACAGCCATGAACAGAGGAAGCCGCTAAAGCCACCAAACTTCTAAAACGGTCGCAAAGGCATGCCAGGAGTCCACAAACGGACTTTCGGGACTCTAGCGCCTACTTTGAAAATGTGTCATCATGGGTACCTGACCAACCTGGCCGGCCCGAGGCCGCCAGCCCAAAGCAATGGGTGTCAATGACAGCCATAAACAGAGGAAGCCGCTAAAGCCACCAAACTTCGAAAACGGGCGCGAAGGCATGCCAGGAGTGCACAAACGGACTTTCGGGACACCAGCGCCAACTTTCAAAATGTGTCGTCATGGGTACCTGATCAACCCTGGCTGGCACGAGGCCACCAGCCCAAAGCAATGGGTATCTAGACAGCCATAACCAGAGGAAGCTGCTAAAGCCACCAAACTTCGCACACGGGCGTGAAGGCATGCCAGGAGTGCACACACGGACTTTCGGGACTCCAGCTCCAACTTTCAAAATGTGTCGTCATGGTTACCTGACCAACCTGGCCGGCCCGAGGCCGCCAGCCCAAAGCAATGGGTGTCAATGAAAGCCATAAACAGAGGAAGCCGCTAAAGCCACCAAACTTCGCACACGGGCGCGAAGGCATGCCAGGAGTGCACACACGGACTTTCGGGACTCCAGCGCCAACTTTCAAAATGTGTCGTCATGGGTACCTGGCTGGCCCGAGGCCCCCAGCCCAAAGCAATGGGTATCAATGACAGCCATAAACAGAGGAAGCCGCTAAAGCCACCAAACTTCGAAAACGGGCGCAACGGCATGCCAGGAGTCCACACACGGACTTTCGGGACTCCAGCGCCTACTTTCAAAATGTGTCGTCATGGGTACCTGACCAACCCTGGCCGGCACGAGGCCACCAGCCCAAAGCAATGGGTATCAATGACAGCCATAAACAGAGGAAGCCGCTAAAGCCACCAAACTTCGAAAACGGGCGCGAAGGCATGCCAGGAGTGCACAAACGGACTTTCGGGACTCTAGCGCCAACTTTCAAAATGTGTCGTCATGGGTACCTGACCAACCCTGGCCGGCACGAGGCCACCAGCCCAAAGCAATGGGTATCAAAGACAGCCATAAACAGACGAAGCCGCTAAAGCCACCAAACTTCGAAAACGGGCGCGACAGCATGCCAGGAGTCCACACACGGACTTTCGGGACTCCAGCGTCAACTTTCAAAATGTGTCGTCATGGTTACCTGACCAACCTGGCCGGCCCGAGGCCGCCAGCCCAAAGCAATGGGTGTCAATGAAAGCCATAAACAGAGGAAGCCGCTAAAGCCACCAAACTTCGCACACGGGCGCGAAGGCATGCCAGGAGTGCACACACGGACTTTCGGGACTCCAGCGCCAACTTTCAAAATGTGTCGTCATGGGTACCTGGCCGGCCCGAGGCCCCCAGCCCAAAGCAATGGGTATCAATGACAGCCATAAACAGAGGAAGCCGCTAAAGCCACCAAACTTGGCACAATGTCATGAAGGCATGCCAGGAGTGCACAAACGGACTTTCGGGACTCCAGCGCCAACTTTCAAAATGTGTCGTCATGGTTACCTGACCAACCTGGCCGGCCCGAGGCCGCCAGCCCAAAGCAATGGGTGTCAATGACAGCCATGAACAGAGGAAGCAGCTAAAGCCACCAAACTTCTAAAACGGTCGCAAAGGCATGCCAGGAGTCCACAAACGGACTTTCGGGACTCTAGCGCCAACTTTCAAAATGTGTCGTCATGGTTACCTGACCAACCTGGCCGGCCCGAGGCCGCCAGCCCAAAGCAATGGGTGTCAATGACAGCCATGAACAGAGGAAGCAGCTAAAGCCACCAAACTTCTAAAACGGTCGCAAAGGCATGCCAGGAGTCCACAAACGGACTTTCGGGACTCTAGCGCCAACTTTCAAAATGTGTCGTCATGGGTACCTGACCAACCCTGGCCGGCACGAGGCCACCAGCCCAAAGCAATGGGTGTCAATGACAGCCATAAACAGAGGAAGCCGCTAAAGCCACCAAACTTTGAAAACGGGCGCGAAGGCATGCCAGGAGTGCACAAACGGACTTTCGGGACTCTAGCGCCAACTTTCAAAATGTGTCGTCATGGGTACCTGACCAACCCTGGCCGGCACAAGGCCACCAGCCCAAAGCAATGGGTATCAATGACAGCCATAACCAGAGGAAGCCGCTAAAGCCACCAAACTTCTAAAACGGTCGCAAAGGCATGCCAGGAGTCCACAAACGGACTTTCGGGACTCTAGCGCCAACTTTCAAAATGTGTCGTCATGGGTACCTGACCAACCCTGGCCGGCACAAGGCCACCAGCCCAAAGCAATGGGTATCTAGACAGCCATAACCAGAGGAAGCTGCTAAAGCCACCAAACTTCGCACACGGGCGTGAAGGCATGCCAGGAGTGCACACACGGACTTTCGGGACTCCAGCTCCAACTTTCAAAATGTGTCGTCATGGTTACCTGACCAACCTGGCCGGCCCGAGGCCGCCAGCCCAAAGCAATGGGTGTCAATGAAAGCCATAAACAGAGGAAGCCGCTAAAGCCACCAAACTTCGCACACGGGCGCGAAGGCATGCCAGGAGTGCACACACGGACTTTCGGGACTCCAGCGCCAACTTTCAAAATGTGTCGTCATGGGTACCTGGCCGGCCCGAGGCCCCCAGCCCAAAGCAATGGGTATCAATGACAGCCATAAACAGAGGAAGCCGCTAAAGCCACCAAACTTGGCACAATGTCATGAAGGCATGCCAGGAGTGCACAAACGGACTTTCGGGACTCCAGCGCCAACTTTCAAAATGTGTCGTCATGGTTACCTGACCAACCTGGCCGGCCCGAGGCCGCCAGCCCAAAGCAATGGGTGTCAATGACAGCCATCAACAGAGGAAGCCGCTAAAGCCACCAAACTTTGAAAACGGGTGCGAAGGCATGCCAGGAGTGCACAAACGGACTTTCGGGACTCTAGCGCCAACTTTCAAAATGTGTCGTCATGGGTACCTGATCAACCCTGGCCGGCACGAGGCCGCCAGCCCAAAGCAATGGGTGTCAATGACAGCCATGAACAGAGGAAGCAGCTAAAGCCACCAAACTTCTAAAACGGTCGCAAAGGCATGCCAGGAGTCCACAAACGGACTTTCGGGACTCTAGCGCCTACTTTGAAAATGTGTCATCATGGGTACCTGACCAACCTGGCCGGCCCGAGGCCGCCAGCCCAAAGCAATGGGTGTCAATGAAAGCCATAAACAGAGGAAGCCGCTAAAGCCACCAAACTTCGCACACGGGCGCGAAGGCATGCCAGGAGTGCACACACGGACTTTCGGGACTCCAGCGCCAACTTTCAAAATGTGTCGTCATGGGTACCTGGCCGGCCCGAGGCCCCCAGCCCAAAGCAATGGGTATCAATGACAGCCATAAACAGAGGAAGCCGCTAAAGCCACCAAACTTCGAAAACGGGCGCAACGGCATGCCAGGAGTCCACACACGGACTTTCGGGACTCCAGCACCTACTTTCAAAATGTGTCGTCATGGGTACCTGACCAACCCTGGCCGGCACGAGGCCACCAGCCCAAAGCAATGGGTATCAATGACAGCCATAAACAGAGGAAGCCGCTAAAGCCACCAAACTTCTAAAACGGGCGCGAAGGCATGCCAGGAGTGCATAAACGGACTTTCGGGACTCTAGCGCCAACTTTCAAAATGTGTCGTCATGGGTACCTGACCAACCCTGGCCGGCACGAGGCCACCAGCCCAAAGCAATGGGTATCAAAGACAGCCATAAACAGACGAAGCCGCTAAAGCCACCAAACTTCGAAAACGGGCGCGACAGCATGCCAGGAGTCCACACACGGACTTTCGGGACTCCAGCGTCAACTTTCAAAATGTGTCGTCATGGTTACCTGACCAACCTGGCCGGCCCGAGGCCGCCAGCCCAAAGCAATGGGTGTCAATGAAAGCCATAAACAGAGGAAGCCGCTAAAGCCACCAAACTTCGCACACGGGCGCGAAGGCATGCCAGGAGTGCACACACGGACTTTCGGGACTCCAGCGCCAACTTTCAAAATGTGTCGTCATGGGTACCTGGCCGGCCCGAGGCCCCCAGCCCAAAGCAATGGGTATCAATGACAGCCATAAACAGAGGAAGCCGCTAAAGCCACCAAACTTGGCACAATGTCATGAAGGCATGCCAGGAGTGCACAAACGGACTTTCGGGACTCCAGCGCCAACTTTCAAAATGTGTCGTCATGGTTACCTGACCAACCTGGCCGGCCCGAGGCCGCCAGCCCAAAGCAATGGGTGTCAATGACAGCCATCAATAGAGGAAGCCGCTAAAGCCACCAAACTTTGAAAACGGGTGCGAAGGCATGCTAGGAGTGCACAAACGGACTTTCGGGACTCTAGCGCCAACTTTCAAAATGTGTCGTCATGGGTACCTGATCAACCCTGGCCGGCACGAGGCCGCCAGCCCAAAGCAATGGGTGTCAATGACAGCCATGAACAGAGGAAGCAGCTAAAGCCACCAAACTTCTAAAACGGTCGCAAAGGCATGCCAGGAGTCCACAAACGGACTTTCGGGACTCTAGCGCCTACTTTGAAAATGTGTCATCATGGGTACCTGACCAACCTGGCCGGCCCGAGGCCGCCAGCCCAAAGCAATGGGTGTCAATGAAAGCCATAAACAGAGGAAGCCGCTAAAGCCACCAAACTTCGCACACGGGCGCGAAGGCATGCCAGGAGTGCACACACGGACTTTCGGGACTCCAGCGCCAACTTTCAAAATGTGTCGTCATGGGTACCTGGCCGGCCCGAGGCCCCCAGCCCAAAGCAATGGGTATCAATGACAGCCATAAACAGAGGAAGCCGCTAAAGCCACCAAACTTCGAAAACGGGCGCAACGGCATGCCAGGAGTCCACACACGGACTTTCGGGACTCCAGCACCTACTTTCAAAATGTGTCGTCATGGGTACCTGACCAACCCTGGCCGGCACGAGGCCACCAGCCCAAAGCAATGGGTATCAATGACAGCCATAAACAGAGGAAGCCGCTAAAGCCACCAAACTTCTAAAACGGGCGCGAAGGCATGCCAGGAGTGCATAAACGGACTTTCGGGACTCTAGCGCCAACTTTCAAAATGTGTCGTCATGGGTACCTGACCAACCCTGGCCGGCACGAGGCCACCAGCCCAAAGCAATGGGTATCAAAGACAGCCATAAACAGACGAAGCCGCTAAAGCCACCAAACTTCGAAAACGGGCGCGACAGCATGCCAGGAGTCCACACACGGACTTTCGGGACTCCAGCGTCAACTTTCAAAATGTGTCGTCATGGTTACCTGACCAACCTGGCCGGCCCGAGGCCGCCAGCCCAAAGCAATGGGTGTCAATGAAAGCCATAAACAGAGGAAGCCGCTAAAGCCACCAAACTTCGCACACGGGCGCGAAGGCATGCCAGGAGTGCACACACGGACTTTCGGGACTCCAGCGCCAACTTTCAAAATGTGTCGTCATGGGTACCTGGCCGGCCCGAGGCCCCCAGCCCAAAGCAATGGGTATCAATGACAGCCATAAACAGAGGAAGCCGCTAAAGCCACCAAACTTCGAAAACGGGCGCAACGGCATGCCAGGAGTCCACACACGGACTTTCGGGACTCCAGCACCTACTTTCAAAATGTGTCGTCATGGGTACCTGACCAACCCTGGCCGGCACGAGGCCACCAGCCCAAAGCAATGGGTATCAATGACAGCCATAAACAGAGGAAGCCGCTAAAGCCACCAAACTTCTAAAACGGGCGCGAAGGCATGCCAGGAGTGCATAAACGGACTTTCGGGACTCTAGCGCCAACTTTCAAAATGTGTCGTCATGGGTACCTGACCAACCCTGGCCGGCACGAGGCCACCAGCCCAAAGCAATGGGTATCAAAGACAGCCATAAACAGACGAAGCCGCTAAAGCCACCAAACTTCGAAAACGGGCGCGACAGCATGCCAGGAGTCCACACACGGACTTTCGGGACTCCAGCGTCAACTTTCAAAATGTGTCGTCATGGTTACCTGACCAACCTGGCCGGCCCGAGGCCGCCAGCCCAAAGCAATGGGTGTCAATGAAAGCCATAAACAGAGGAAGCCGCTAAAGCCACCAAACTTCGCACACGGGCGCGAAGGCATGCCAGGAGTGCACACACGGACTTTCGGGACTCCAGCGCCAACTTTCAAAATGTGTCGTCATGGGTACCTGGCCGGCCCGAGGCCCCCAGCCCAAAGCAATGGGTATCAATGACAGCCATAAACAGAGGAAGCCGCTAAAGCCACCAAACTTGGCACAATGTCATGAAGGCATGCCAGGAGTGCACAAACGGACTTTCGGGACTCCAGCGCCAACTTTCAAAATGTGTCGTCATGGTTACCTGACCAACCTGGCCGGCCCGAGGCCGCCAGCCCAAAGCAATGGGTGTCAATGACAGCCATCAATAGAGGAAGCCGCTAAAGCCACCAAACTTTGAAAACGGGTGCGAAGGCATGCTAGGAGTGCACAAACGGACTTTCGGGACTCTAGCGCCAACTTTCAAAATGTGTCGTCATGGGTACCTGATCAACCCTGGCCGGCACGAGGCCGCCAGCCCAAAGCAATGGGTGTCAATGACAGCCATGAACAGAGGAAGCAGCTAAAGCCACCAAACTTCTAAAACGGTCGCAAAGGCATGCCAGGAGTCCACAAACGGACTTTCGGGACTCTAGCGCCTACTTTGAAAATGTGTCATCATGGGTACCTGACCAACCTGGCCGGCCCGAGGCCGCCAGCCCAAAGCAATGGGTGTCAATGAAAGCCATAAACAGAGGAAGCCGCTAAAGCCACCAAACTTCGCACACGGGCGCGAAGGCATGCCAGGAGTGCACACACGGACTTTCGGGACTCCAGCGCCAACTTTCAAAATGTGTCGTCATGGGTACCTGGCCGGCCCGAGGCCCCCAGCCCAAAGCAATGGGTATCAATGACAGCCATAAACAGAGGAAGCCGCTAAAGCCACCAAACTTCGAAAACGGGCGCAACGGCATGCCAGGAGTCCACACACGGACTTTCGGGACTCCAGCACCTACTTTCAAAATGTGTCGTCATGGGTACCTGACCAACCCTGGCCGGCACGAGGCCACCAGCCCAAAGCAATGGGTATCAATGACAGCCATAAACAGAGGAAGCCGCTAAAGCCACCAAACTTCTAAAACGGGCGCGAAGGCATGCCAGGAGTGCATAAACGGACTTTCGGGACTCTAGCGCCAACTTTCAAAATGTGTCGTCATGGGTACCTGACCAACCCTGGCCGGCACGAGGCCACCAGCCCAAAGCAATGGGTATCAAAGACAGCCATAAACAGACGAAGCCGCTAAAGCCACCAAACTTCGAAAACGGGCGCGACAGCATGCCAGGAGTCCACACACGGACTTTCGGGACTCCAGCGTCAACTTTCAAAATGTGTCGTCATGGTTACCTGACCAACCTGGCCGGCCCGAGGCCGCCAGCCCAAAGCAATGGGTGTCAATGAAAGCCATAAACAGAGGAAGCCGCTAAAGCCACCAAACTTCGCACACGGGCGCGAAGGCATGCCAGGAGTGCACACACGGACTTTCGGGACTCCAGCGCCAACTTTCAAAATGTGTCGTCATGGGTACCTGGCCGGCCCGAGGCCCCCAGCCCAAAGCAATGGGTATCAATGACAGCCATAAACAGAGGAAGCCGCTAAAGCCACCAAACTTCGAAAACGGGCGCAACGGCATGCCAGGAGTCCACACACGGACTTTCGGGACTCCAGCACCTACTTTCAAAATGTGTCGTCATGGGTACCTGACCAACCCTGGCCGGCACGAGGCCACCAGCCCAAAGCAATGGGTATCAATGACAGCCATAAACAGAGGAAGCCGCTAAAGCCACCAAACTTCTAAAACGGGCGCGAAGGCATGCCAGGAGTGCATAAACGGACTTTCGGGACTCTAGCGCCAACTTTCAAAATGTGTCGTCATGGGTACCTGACCAACCCTGGCCGGCACGAGGCCACCAGCCCAAAGCAATGGGTATCAAAGACAGCCATAAACAGACGAAGCCGCTAAAGCCACCAAACTTCGAAAACGGGCGCGACAGCATGCCAGGAGTCCACACACGGACTTTCGGGACTCCAGCGTCAACTTTCAAAATGTGTCGTCATGGTTACCTGACCAACCTGGCCGGCCCGAGGCCGCCAGCCCAAAGCAATGGGTGTCAATGAAAGCCATAAACAGAGGAAGCCGCTAAAGCCACCAAACTTCGCACACGGGCGCGAAGGCATGCCAGGAGTGCACACACGGACTTTCGGGACTCCAGCGCCAACTTTCAAAATGTGTCGTCATGGGTACCTGGCCGGCCCGAGGCCCCCAGCCCAAAGCAATGGGTATCAATGACAGCCATAAACAGAGGAAGCCGCTAAAGCCACCAAACTTCGAAAACGGGCGCAACGGCATGCCAGGAGTCCACACACGGACTTTCGGGACTCCAGCGCCTACTTTCAAAATGTGTCGTCATGGGTACCTGACCAACCCTGGCTGGCACGAGGCCACCAGCCCAAAGCAATGGGTATCAATGACAGCCATAAACAGAGGAAGCCGCTAAAGCCACCAAACTTCGAAAACGGGCGCGAAGGCATGCCAGGAGTGCACAAACAGACTTTCGGGACTCTAGCGCCAACTTTCAAAATGTGTCGTCATGGGTACCTGACCAACCCTGGCCGGCACGAGGCCACCAGCCCAAAGCAATGGGTATCAAAGACAGCCATAAACAGACGAAGCCGCTAAAGCCACCAAACTTCGAAAACGGGCGCGATGGCATGCCAGGAGTCCACACACGGACTTTCGGGACTCCAGCGTCAACTTTCAAAATGTGTCGTAATGGTTACCTGACCAACCCTGGCCTGCCCGAGGCCGCCAGCCCAAAGCAATGGGTGTCAATGACAGCCATAAACAGAGGAAGCCGCTAAAGCCACCAAACTTTGAAAACGGGCGCGAAGGCATGCCAGGAGTGTACACACGGACTTTCGGGACTCCAGCGCCAACTTTCAAAATGTGTCGTCATGGGTACCTGGCCGGCCCGAGGCCCCCAGCCCAAAGCAATGGGTATCAATGACAGCCATAAACAGAGGAAGCCGCTAAAGCCACCAAACTTGGCACAATGTCATGAAGGCATGCCAGGAGTGCACAAACGGACTTTCGGGACTCCAGCGCCAACTTTCAAAATGTGTCTTCATGGTTACCTGACCAACCTGGCCGGCCCGAGGCCGCCAGCCCAAAGCAATGGGTGTCAATGACAGCCATCAACAGAGGAAGCCGCTAAAGCCACCAAACTTTGAAAACGGGTGCGAAGGCATGCCAGGAGTGCACAAACGGACTTTCGGGACTCTAGCGCCAACTTTCAAAATGTGTCGTCATGGGTACCTGATCAACCCTGGCCGGCACGAGGCCGCCAGCCCAAAGCAATGGGTGTCAATGACAGCCATGAACAGAGGAAGCCGCTAAAGCCACCAAACTTCTAAAACGGTCGCAAAGGCATGCCAGGAGTCCACAAACGGACTTTCGGGACTCTAGCGCCTACTTTGAAAATGTGTCATCATGGGTACCTGACCAACCTGGCCGGCCCGAGGCCGCCAGCCCAAAGCAATGGGTGTCAATGACAGCCATAAACAGAGGAAGCCGCTAAAGCCACCAAACTTCGAAAACGGGCGCGAAGGCATGCCAGGAGTGCACAAACGGACTTTCGGGACACCAGCGCCAACTTTCAAAATGTGTCGTCATGGGTACCTGATCAACCCTGGCTGGCACGAGGCCACCAGCCCAAAGGAATGGGTATCTAGACAGCCATAACCAGAGGAAGCCGCTAAAGCCACCAAACTTCGCACACGGGTGCAAAGGCATGCCAGGAGTGCACAAACGGACTTTCGGGACTCTAGCGCCAACTTTCAAAATGTGTCGTCATGGGTACCTGATCAACCCTGGCCGGCACGAGGCCGCCAGCCCAAAGCAATGGGTGTCAATGACAGCCATGAACAGAGGAAGCCGCTAAAGCCACCAAACTTCTAAAACGGTCGCAAAGTCATGCCAGGAGTCCACAAACGGACTTTCGGGACTCTAGCGCCAACTTTCAAAATGTGTCGTCATGGGTACCTGACCAACCCTGGCCGGCACAAGGCCACCAGCCCAAAGAAATGGGTATCAATGACAGCCATAACCAGAGGAAGCCGCTAAAGCCACCAAACTTCGCACACGGGCGCGAAGGCATGCCAGGAGTGCACACACGGACTTTCGGGACTCCAGCGCCAACTTTCAAAATGTGTCGTCATGGTTACCTGACCAACCTGGCCGGCCCGAGGCCGCCAGCCCAAAGCAATGGGTGTCAATGACAGCCATGAACAGAGGAAGCCGCTAAAGCCACCAAACTTCTAAAATGGTCGCAAAGGCATGCCAGGAGTCCACAAACGGACTTTCGGGACTCTAGCGCCAACTTTCAAAATGTGTCGTCATGGGTACCTGACCAACCCTGGCCGGCACAAGGCCACCAGCCCAAAGCAATGGGTATCAATGACAGCCATAACCAGAGGAAGCCGCTAAAGCCACCAAACTTCGCACACGGGCGCGAAGGCATGCCAGGAGTGCACACACGGACTTTCGGGACTCCAGCGCCAACTTTCAAAATGTGTCGTCATGGTTACCTGACCAACCTGGCCGGCCCGAGGCCGCCAGCCCAAAGCAATGGGTGTCAATGACAGCCATGAACAGAGGAAGCCGCTATAGCCACCAAACTTCTAAAACGGTCGCAAAGGCATGCCAGGAGTCCACAAACGGACTTTCGGGACTCTAGCGCCAACTTTCAAAATGTGTCGTCATGGGTACCTGACCAACCCTGGCCGGCACAAGGCCACCAGCCCAAAGCAATGGGTATCTAGACAGCCATAACCAGAGGAAGCCGCTAAAGCCACCAAACTTCGCACACGGGCGTGAAGGCATGCCAGGAGTGCACACACGGACTTTCGGGACTCCAGCGCCAACTTTCAAAATGTGTCGTCATGGTTACCTGACCAACCTGGCCGGCCCGAGGCCGCCAGCCCAAAGCAATGGGTGTCAATGACAGCCATGAACAGAGGAAGCCGCTAAAGCCACCAAACTTTGAAAACGGGTGCGAAGGCATGCCAGGAGTGCACAAACGGACTTTCGGGACTCTAGCGCCAACTTTCAAAATGTGTCGTCATGGGTACCTGATCAACCCTGGCCGGCACGAGGCCGCCAGCCCAAAGCAATGGGTGTCAATGACAGCCATGAACAGAGGAAGCCGCTAAAGTCACCAAACTTCTAAAACGGTCGCAAAGGCATGCCAGGAGTCCACAAAAGGACTCTCGGGACTCTAGCGCCAACTTTCAAAATGTGTCGTCATGGGTACCTGACCAACCCTGGCCGGCACAAGGCCACCAGCCCAAAGCAATGGGTATCAATGACAGCCATAACCAGAGGAAGCCGCTAAAGCCACCAAACTTCGCACACAGGCGCGAAGGCATGCCAGGAGTGCACACACGGACTTTCGGGACTCCAGCGCCAACTTTCAAAATGTGTCGTCATTGTTACCTGACCAACCTGGCCGACCTGAGGCCGCCAGCCCAAAGCAATGGGTGTCAATGACAGCCATAAACAGAGGAAGCCGCTAAAGCCACCAAACTTCGAAAACGGGCGCGAAGGCATGCCAGGAGTGCACAAACGGACTTTCGGGACTCTAGCGCCAACTTTCAAAATGTGTCGTCATGGGTACCTGACCAACCCTGGCCGGCACGAGGCCACCAGCCCAAAGCAATGGGTATCAATGACAGCCATAAACAGACGAAGCCGCTAAAGCCACCAAACTTCGCACACGGGCGTGAAGGCATGCCAGGAGTGCACAAACGGACTTTCGGGACTCTAGCGCCAACTTTCAAAATGTGTCGTCATGGGTACCTGGCCGGCACGAGGCCACCAGCCCAAAGCAATGGGTGTCAATGACAGCCATAACCAGAGGAAGCCGCTAAAGCCACCAAACTTGGCACAATGTCATGAAGGCATGCCAGGAGTGCACAAACGGACTTTCGGGACTCCAGCGCCAACTTTCAAAATGTGTCGTCATGGGTACCTGGCCGGCCTGAGGCCCCCAGCCCAAAGCAATGGGTATCAATGACAGCCATAAACAGAGGAAGCCGCTAAAGCCACCAAACTTGGCACAATGTCATGAAGGCATGCCAGGAGTGCACAAACGGACTTTCGGGACTCCAGCGCCAACTTTCAAAATGTGTCGTCATGGTTACCTGACCAACCTGGCCGGCCCGAGGCCGCCAGCCCAAAGCAATGGCTGTCAATGACAGCCATGAACAGAGGAAGCCGCTAAAGCCACCAAACTTCGAAAACGGGCGCAACGGCATGCCAGGAGTCCACACACGGACTTTCGGGACTCCAGCGCCTACATTCAAAATCTGTCGTCATGGGTACCTGACCAACCCTGGCCGGCACGAGGCCACCAGCCCAAAGCAATGGATATCAATGACAGCCATAAACAGAGGAAGCCGCTAAAGCCACCAAACTTCGAAAACGGGCACGAAGGCATGCCAGGAGTGCACAAACGGACTTTCGGGACTCTAGCGCCAACTTTCAAAATGTGTCGTCATGGGTACCTGACCAACCCTGGCCGGCACGAGGCCACCAGCCCAAAGCAATGGGTGTCAATGACAGCCATAAACAGAGGAAGCCGCTAAAGCCACCAAACTTCGAAAACGGGCGCAACGGCATGCCAGGAGTGCACAAACGGACTTTCGGGACTCTAGCGCCAACTTTCAAAATGTGTCGTCATGGGTACCTGACCAACCCTGGCCGGCACAAGGCCACCAGCCCAAAGCAATGGGTATCAATGACAGCCATAACCAGAGGAAGCCGCTAAAGCCATCAAACTTCTAAAACGGTCGCAAAGGCATGCCAGGAGTGCACAAACGGACTTTCGGGACTCTAGCGCCAACTTTCAAAATGTGTCGTCATGGGTACCTGACCAACCCTGGCCGGCACGAGGCCACCAGCCCAAAGCAATGGGTGTCAATGACAGCCATAAACAGAGGAAGCCGCTAAAGCCACCAAACTTTGAAAACGGGCGCGAAGGCATGCCAGGAGTGCACAAACGGACTTTCGGGACTCTAGCGCCAACTTTCAAAATGTGTCGTCATGGGTACCTGACCAACCCTGGCCGGCACAAGGCCACCAGCCCAAAGCAATGGGTATCAATGACAGCCATAACCAGAGGAAGCCGCTAAAGCCATCAAACTTCTAAAACGGTCGCAAAGGCATGCCAGGAGTCCACAAACGGACTTTCGGGACTCTAGCGCCAACTTTCAAAATGTGTCGTCATGGGTACCTGACCAACCCTGGCCGGCACAAGGCCACCAGCCCAAAGCAATGGGTATCTAGACAGCCATAACCAGAGGAAGCTGCTAAAGCCACCAAACTTCGCACACGGGCGTGAAGGCATGCCAGGAGTGCACACACGGACTTTCGGGACTCCAGCTCCAACTTTCAAAATGTGTCGTCATGGTTACCTGACCAACCTGGCCGGCCCGAGGCCGCCAGCCCAAAGCAATGGGTGTCAATGAAAGCCATAAACAGAGGAAGCCGCTAAAGCCACCAAACTTCGCACACGGGCGCGAAGGCATGCCAGGAGTGCACACACGGACTTTCGGGACTCCAGCGCCAACTTTCAAAATGTGTCGTCATGGGTACCTGGCTGGCCCGAGGCCCCCAGCCCAAAGCAATGGGTATCAATGACAGCCATAAACAGAGGAAGCCGCTAAAGCCACCAAACTTCGAAAACGGGCGCAACGGCATGCCAGGAGTCCACACACGGACTTTCGGGACTCCAGCGCCTACTTTCAAAATGTGTCGTCATGGGTACCTGACCAACCCTGGCCGGCACGAGGCCACCAGCCCAAAGCAATGGGTATCAATGACAGCCATAAACAGAGGAAGCCGCTAAAGCCACCAAACTTCGAAAACGGGCGCGAAGGCATGCCAGGAGTGCACAAACGGACTTTCGGGACTCTAGCGCCAACTTTCAAAATGTGTCGTCATGGGTACCTGACCAACCCTGGCCGGCACGAGGCCACCAGCCCAAAGCAATGGGTATCAAAGACAGCCATAAACAGACGAAGCCGCTAAAGCCACCAAACTTCGAAAACGGGCGCGACAGCATGCCAGGAGTCCACACACGGACTTTCGGGACTCCAGCGTCAACTTTCAAAATGTGTCGTCATGGTTACCTGACCAACCTGGCCGGCCCGAGGCCGCCAGCCCAAAGCAATGGGTGTCAATGAAAGCCATAAACAGAGGAAGCCGCTAAAGCCACCAAACTTCGCACACGGGCGCGAAGGCATGCCAGGAGTGCACACACGGACTTTCGGGACTCCAGCGCCAACTTTCAAAATGTGTCGTCATGGGTACCTGGCCGGCCCGAGGCCCCCAGCCCAAAGCAATGGGTATCAATGACAGCCATAAACAGAGGAAGCCGCTAAAGCCACCAAACTTGGCACAATGTCATGAAGGCATGCCAGGAGTGCACAAACGGACTTTCGGGACTCCAGCGCCAACTTTCAAAATGTGTCGTCATGGTTACCTGACCAACCTGGCCGGCCCGAGGCCGCCAGCCCAAAGCAATGGGTGTCAATGACAGCCATCAACAGAGGAAGCCGCTAAAGCCACCAAACTTTGAAAACGGGTGCGAAGGCATGCCAGGAGTGCACAAACGGACTTTCGGGACTCTAGCGCCAACTTTCAAAATGTGTCGTCATGGGTACCTGATCAACCCTGGCCGGCACGAGGCCGCCAGCCCAAAGCAATGGGTGTCAATGACAGCCATGAACAGAGGAAGCAGCTAAAGCCACCAAACTTCTAAAACGGTCGCAAAGGCATGCCAGGAGTCCACAAACGGACTTTCGGGACTCTAGCGCCAACTTTCAAAATGTGTCGTCATGGGTACCTGACCAACCCTGGCCGGCACGAGGCCACCAGCCCAAAGCAATGGGTGTCAATGACAGCCATAAACAGAGGAAGCCGCTAAAGCCACCAAACTTTGAAAACGGGCGCGAAGGCATGCCAGGAGTGCACAAACGGACTTTCGGGACTCTAGCGCCAACTTTCAAAATGTGTCGTCATGGGTACCTGACCAACCCTGGCCGGCACAAGGCCACCAGCCCAAAGCAATGGGTATCAATGACAGCCATAACCAGAGGAAGCCGCTAAAGCCACCAAACTTCTAAAACGGTCGCAAAGGCATGCCAGGAGTCCACAAACGGACTTTCGGGACTCTAGCGCCAACTTTCAAAATGTGTCGTCATGGGTACCTGACCAACCCTGGCCGGCACAAGGCCACCAGCCCAAAGCAATGGGTATCTAGACAGCCATAACCAGAGGAAGCTGCTAAAGCCACCAAACTTCGCACACGGGCGTGAAGGCATGCCAGGAGTGCACACACGGACTTTCGGGACTCCAGCTCCAACTTTCAAAATGTGTCGTCATGGTTACCTGACCAACCTGGCCGGCCCGAGGCCGCCAGCCCAAAGCAATGGGTGTCAATGAAAGCCATAAACAGAGGAAGCCGCTAAAGCCACCAAACTTCGCACACGGGCGCGAAGGCATGCCAGGAGTGCACACACGGACTTTCGGGACTCCAGCGCCAACTTTCAAAATGTGTCGTCATGGGTACCTGGCCGGCCCGAGGCCCCCAGCCCAAAGCAATGGGTATCAATGACAGCCATAAACAGAGGAAGCCGCTAAAGCCACCAAACTTCGAAAACGGGCGCAACGGCATGCCAGGAGTCCACACACGGACTTTCGGGACTCCAGCACCTACTTTCAAAATGTGTCGTCATGGGTACCTGACCAACCCTGGCCGGCACGAGGCCACCAGCCCAAAGCAATGGGTATCAATGACAGCCATAAACAGAGGAAGCCGCTAAAGCCACCAAACTTCTAAAACGGGCGCGAAGGCATGCCAGGAGTGCATAAACGGACTTTCGGGACTCTAGCGCCAACTTTCAAAATGTGTCGTCATGGGTACCTGACCAACCCTGGCCGGCACGAGGCCACCAGCCCAAAGCAATGGGTATCAAAGACAGCCATAAACAGACGAAGCCGCTAAAGCCACCAAACTTCGAAAACGGGCGCGACAGCATGCCAGGAGTCCACACACGGACTTTCGGGACTCCAGCGTCAACTTTCAAAATGTGTCGTCATGGTTACCTGACCAACCTGGCCGGCCCGAGGCCGCCAGCCCAAAGCAATGGGTGTCAATGAAAGCCATAAACAGAGGAAGCCGCTAAAGCCACCAAACTTCGCACACGGGCGCGAAGGCATGCCAGGAGTGCACACACGGACTTTCGGGACTCCAGCGCCAACTTTCAAAATGTGTCGTCATGGGTACCTGGCCGGCCCGAGGCCCCCAGCCCAAAGCAATGGGTATCAATGACAGCCATAAACAGAGGAAGCCGCTAAAGCCACCAAACTTGGCACAATGTCATGAAGGCATGCCAGGAGTGCACAAACGGACTTTCGGGACTCCAGCGCCAACTTTCAAAATGTGTCGTCATGGTTACCTGACCAACCTGGCCGGCCCGAGGCCGCCAGCCCAAAGCAATGGGTGTCAATGACAGCCATCAACAGAGGAAGCCGCTAAAGCCACCAAACTTTGAAAACGGGTGCGAAGGCATGCTAGGAGTGCACAAACGGACTTTCGGGACTCTAGCGCCAACTTTCAAAATGTGTCGTCATGGGTACCTGATCAACCCTGGCCGGCACGAGGCCGCCAGCCCAAAGCAATGGGTGTCAATGACAGCCATGAACAGAGGAAGCAGCTAAAGCCACCAAACTTCTAAAACGGTCGCAAAGGCATGCCAGGAGTCCACAAACGGACTTTCGGGACTCTAGCGCCTACTTTGAAAATGTGTCATCATGGGTACCTGACCAACCTGGCCGGCCCGAGGCCGCCAGCCCAAAGCAATGGGTGTCAATGAAAGCCATAAACAGAGGAAGCCGCTAAAGCCACCAAACTTCGCACACGGGCGCGAAGGCATGCCAGGAGTGCACACACGGACTTTCGGGACTCCAGCGCCAACTTTCAAAATGTGTCGTCATGGGTACCTGGCCGGCCCGAGGCCCCCAGCCCAAAGCAATGGGTATCAATGACAGCCATAAACAGAGGAAGCCGCTAAAGCCACCAAACTTCGAAAACGGGCGCAACGGCATGCCAGGAGTCCACACACGGACTTTCGGGACTCCAGCACCTACTTTCAAAATGTGTCGTCATGGGTACCTGACCAACCCTGGCCGGCACGAGGCCACCAGCCCAAAGCAATGGGTATCAATGACAGCCATAAACAGAGGAAGCCGCTAAAGCCACCAAACTTCTAAAACGGGCGCGAAGGCATGCCAGGAGTGCATAAACGGACTTTCGGGACTCTAGCGCCAACTTTCAAAATGTGTCGTCATGGGTACCTGACCAACCCTGGCCGGCACGAGGCCACCAGCCCAAAGCAATGGGTATCAAAGACAGCCATAAACAGACGAAGCCGCTAAAGCCACCAAACTTCGAAAACGGGCGCGACAGCATGCCAGGAGTCCACACACGGACTTTCGGGACTCCAGCGTCAACTTTCAAAATGTGTCGTCATGGTTACCTGACCAACCTGGCCGGCCCGAGGCCGCCAGCCCAAAGCAATGGGTGTCAATGAAAGCCATAAACAGAGGAAGCCGCTAAAGCCACCAAACTTCGCACACGGGCGCGAAGGCATGCCAGGAGTGCACACACGGACTTTCGGGACTCCAGCGCCAACTTTCAAAATGTGTCGTCATGGGTACCTGGCCGGCCCGAGGCCCCCAGCCCAAAGCAATGGGTATCAATGACAGCCATAAACAGAGGAAGCCGCTAAAGCCACCAAACTTCGAAAACGGGCGCAACGGCATGCCAGGAGTCCACACACGGACTTTCGGGACTCCAGCGCCTACTTTCAAAATGTGTCGTCATGGGTACCTGACCAACCCTGGCCGGCACGAGGCCACCAGCCCAAAGCAATGGGTATCAATGACAGCCATAAACAGAGGAAGCCGCTAAAGCCACCAAACTTCGAAAACGGGCGCGAAGGCATGCCAGGAGTGCACAAACGGACTTTCGGGACTCTAGCGCCAACTTTCAAAATGTGTCGTCATGGGTACCTGACCAACCCTGGCCGGCACGAGGCCACCAGCCCAAAGCAATGGGTATCAAAGACAGCCATAAACAGACGAAGCCGCTAAAGCCACCAAACTTCGAAAACGGGCGCGACGGCATGCCAGGAGTCCACACACGGACTTTCGGGACTCCAGCGTCAACTTTCAAAATGTGTCGTAATGGTTACCTGACCAACCCTGGCCTGCCCGAGGCCGCCAGCCCAAAGCAATGGGTGTCAATGACAGCCATAAACAGAGGAAGCCGCTAAAGCCACCAAACTTTGAAAACGGGCGCGAAGGCATGCCAGGAGTGTACACACGGACTTTCGGGACTCCAGCGCCAACTTTCAAAATGTGTCGTCATGGGTACCTGGCCGGCCCGAGGCCCCCAGCCCAAAGCAATGGGTATCAATGACAGCCATAAACAGAGGAAGCCGCTAAAGCCACCAAACTTGGCACAATGTCATGAAGGCATGCCAGGAGTGCACAAACGGACTTTCGGGACTCCAGCGCCAACTTTCAAAATGTGTCTTCATGGTTACCTGACCAACCTGGCCGGCCCGAGGCCGCCAGCCCAAAGCAATGGGTGTCAATGACAGCCATCAACAGAGGAAGCCGCTAAAGCCACCAAACTTTGAAAACGGGTGCGAAGGCATGCCAGGAGTGCACAAACGGACTTTCGGGACTCTAGCGCCAACTTTCAAAATGTGTCGTCATGGGTACCTGATCAACCCTGGCCGGCACGAGGCCGCCAGCCCAAAGCAATGGGTGTCAATGACAGCCATGAACAGAGGAAGCCGCTAAAGCCACCAAACTTCTAAAACGGTCGCAAAGGCATGCCAGGAGTCCACAAACGGACTTTCGGGACTCTAGCGCCTACTTTGAAAATGTGTCATCATGGGTACCTGACCAACCTGGCCGGCCCGAGGCCGCCAGCCCAAAGCAATGGGTGTCAATGACAGCCATAAACAGAGGAAGCCGCTAAAGCCACCAAACTTCGAAAACGGGCGCGAAGGCATGCCAGGAGTGCACAAACGGACTTTCGGGACACCAGCGCCAACTTTCAAAATGTGTCGTCATGGGTACCTGATCAACCCTGGCTGGCACGAGGCCACCAGCCCAAAGGAATGGGTATCAATGACAGCCATGAACAGAGGAAGCCGCTATAGACACCAAACTTCTAAAACGGTCGCAAAGGCATGCCAGGAGTCCACAAACGGACTTTCGGGACTCTAGCGCCAACTTTCAAAATGTGTCGTCATGGGTACCTGACCAACCCTGGCCGGCACAAGGCCACCAGCCCAAAGCAATGGGTATCTAGACAGCCATAACCAGAGGAAGCCGCTAAAGCCACCAAACTTCGCACACGGGCGTGAAGGCATGCCAGGAGTGCACACACGGACTTTCGGGACTCCAGCGCCAACTTTCAAAATGTGTCGTCATGGTTACCTGACCAACCTGGCCGGCCCGAGGCCGCCAGCCCAAAGCAATGGGTGTCAATGACAGCCATAAACAGAGGAAGCCGCTAAAGCCACCAAACTTTGAAAACGGGTGCGAAGGCATGCCAGGAGTGCACAAACGGACTTTCGGGACTCTAGCGCCAACTTTCAAAATGTGTCATCATGGGTACCTGATCAACCCTGGCCGGCACGAGGCCGCCAGCCCAAAGCAATGGGTGTCAATGACAGCCATGAACAGAGGAAGCCGCTAAAGCCACCAAACTTCTAAAACGGTCGCAAAGGCATGCCAGGAGTCCACAAACGGACTCTCGGGACTCTAGCGCCAACTTTCAAAATGTGTCGTCATGGGTACCTGACCAACCCTGGCCGGCACAAGGCCACCAGCCCAAAGCAATGGGTATCAATGACAGCCATAACCAGAGGAAGCCGCTAAAGCCACCAAACTTCGCACACGGGCGCGAAGGCATGCCAGGAGTGCACACACGGACTTTCGGGACTCCAGCGCCAACTTTCAAAATGTGTCGTCATGGGTACCTGGCCGGCCTGAGGCCACCAGCCCAAAGCAATGGGTATCAATGACAGCCATAAACAGAGGAAGCCGCTAAAGCCACCAAACTTGGCACAATGTCATGAAGGCATGCCAGGAGTGCACAAACGGACTTTCGGGACTCCAGCGCCAACTTTCAAAATGTGTCGTCATGGTTACCTGACCAACCTGGCCGGCCCGAGGCCGCCAGCCCAAAGCAATGGCTGTCAATGACAGCCATCAACAGAGGAAGCCGCTAAAGCCACCAAACTTTGAAAACGGGTGCGAAGGCATGCCAGGAGTGCACAAACGGACTTTCGGGACTCTAGCGCCAACTTTCAAAATGTGTCGTCATGGGTACCTGATCAACCCTGGCCGGCACGAGGCCGCCAGCCCAAAGCAATGGGTGTCAATGACAGCCATGAACAGAGGAAGCCGCTAAAGCCACCAAACTTCTAAAACGGTCGCAAAGGCATGCCAGGAGTCCACAAACGGACTTTCGGGACTCTAGCGCCTACTTTGAAAATGTGTCATCATGGGTACCTGACCAACCTGGCCGGCCCGAGGCCGCCAGCCCAAAGCAATGGGTGTCAATGACAGCCATAAACAGAGGAAGCCGCTAAAGCCACCAAACTTCGAAAACGGGCGCGAAGGCATGCCAGGAGTGCACAAACGGACTTTCGGGACACCAGCGCCAACTTTCAAAATGTGTCGTCATGGGTACCTGATCAACCCTGGCTGGCATGAGGCCACCAGCCCAAAGGAATGGGTATCAATGACAGCCATGAACAGAGGAAGCCGCTATAGCCACCAAACTTCTAAAACGGTCGCAAAGGCATGCCAGGAGTCCACAAACGGACTTTCGGGACTCTAGCGCCAACTTTCAAAATGTGTCGTCATGGGTACCTGACCAACCCTGGCCGGCACAAGGCCACCAGCCTAAAGCAATGGGTATCTAGACAGCCATAACCAGAGGCAGCCGCTAAAGCCACCAAACTTCGCACACGGGCGTGAAGGCATGCCAGGAGTGCACAAACGGACTTTCGGGACTCTAGCGCCAACTTTCAAAATGTGTCATCATGGGTACCTGATCAACCCTGGCCGGCACGAGGCCGCCAGCCCAAAGCAATGGGTGTCAATGACAGCCATGAACAGAGGAAGCCGCTAAAGCCACCAAACTTCTAAAACGGTCGCAAAGGCATGCCAGGAGTCCACAAACGGACTCTCGGGACTCTAGCGCCAACTTTCAAAATGTGTCGTCATGGGTACCTGACCAACCCTGGCCGGCACAAGGCCACCAGCCCAAAGCAATGGGTATCAATGACAGCCATAACCAGAGGAAGCCGCTAAAGCCACCAAACTTCGCACACGGGCGCGAAGGCATGCCAGGAGTGCACACACGGACTTTCGGGACTCCAGCGCCAACTTTCAAAATGTGTCGTCATGGGTACCTGGCCGGCCTGAGGCCACCAGCCCAAAGCAATGGGTATCAATGACAGCCATAAACAGAGGAAGCCGCTAAAGCCACCAAACTTGGCACAATGTCATGAAGGCATGCCAGGAGTGCACAAACGGACTTTCGGGACTCCAGCGCCAACTTTCAAAATGTGTCGTCATGGTTACCTGACCAACCTGGCCGGCCCGAGGCCGCCAGCCCAAAGCAATGGCTGTCAATGACAGCCATCAACAGAGGAAGCCGCTAAAGCCACCAAACTTTGAAAACGGGTGCGAAGGCATGCCAGGAGTGGACAAACGGACTTTCGGGACTCTAGCGCCAACTTTCAAAATGTGTCGTCATGGGTACCTGATCAACCCTGGCCGGCACGAGGCCGTCAGCCCAAAGCAATGGGTGTCAATGACAGCCATGAACAGAGGAAGCCGCTAAAGCCACCAAACTTCTAAAACGGTCGCAAAGGCATGCCAGGAGTCCACAAACGGACTTTCGGGACTCTAGCGCCTACTTTGAAAATGTGTCATCATGGGTACCTGACCAACCTGGCCGGCCCGAGGCCGCCAGCCCAAAGCAATGGGTGTCAATGACAGCCATAAACAGAGGAAGCCGCTAAAGCCACCAAACTTCGAAAACGGGCGCGAAGGCATGCCAGGAGTGCACAAACGGACTTTCGGGACACCAGCGCCAACTTTCAAAATGTGTCGTCATGGGTACCTGATCAACCCTGGCTGGCATGAGGCCACCAGCCCAAAGGAATGGGTATCAATGACAGCCATGAACAGAGGAAGCCGCTATAGCCACCAAACTTCTAAAACGGTCGCAAAGGCATGCCAGGAGTCCACAAACGGACTTTCGGGACTCTAGCGCCAACTTTCAAAATGTGTCGTCATGGGTACCTGACCAACCCTGGCCGGCACAAGGCCACCAGCCTAAAGCAATGGGTATCTAGACAGCCATAACCAGAGGCAGCCGCTAAAGCCACCAAACTTCGCACACGGGCGTGAAGGCATGCCAGGAGTGCACACATGGACTTTCGGGACTCCAGCGCCAACTTTCAAAATGTGTCGTCATGGTTACCTGACCAACCTGGCCGGCCCGAGGCCGCCAGCCCAAAGCAATGGGTGTCAATGACAGCCATAAACAGAGGAAGCCGCTAAAGCCACCAAACTTTGAAAACGGGTGCGAAGGCATGCCAGGAGTGCACAAACGGACTTTCGGGACTCTAGCGCCAACTTTCAAAATGTGTCATCATGGGTACCTGATCAACCCTGGCCGGCACGAGGCCGCCAGCCCAAAGCAATGGGTGTCAATGACAGCCATGAACAGAGGAAGCCGCTAAAGCCACCAAACTTCTAAAACGGTCGCAAAGGCATGCCAGGAGTCCACAAACGGACTCTCGGGACTCTAGCGCCAACTTTCAAAATGTGTCGTCATGGGTACCTGACCAACCCTGGCCGGCACAAGGCCACCAGCCCAAAGCAATGGGTATCAATGACAGCCATAACCAGAGGAAGCCGCTAAAGCCACCAAACTTCGCACACGGGCGCGAAGGCATGCCAGGAGTGCACACACGGACTTTCGGGACTCCAGCGCCAACTTTCAAAATGTGTCGTCATGGTTACCTGACCAACCTGGCCGGCCCGAGGCCGCCAGCCCAAAGCAATGGGTGTCAATGACAGCCATGAACAGAGGAAGCCGCTAAAGCCACCAAACTTCGAAAACGGGCGCGAAGGCATGCCAGGAGTGCACAAACGGACTTTCGGGACTCTAGCGCCAACTTTCAAAATGTGTCGTCATGGTTACCTGACCAACCTGGCCGGCCCGAGGCCGCCAGCCCAAAGCAATGGGTGTCAATGACAGCCATAAACAGAGGAAGCCGCTAAAGCCACCAAACTTTGAAAACGGGTGCGAAGGCATGCCAGGAGTGCACAAACGGACTTTCGGGACTCTAGCGCCAACTTTCAAAATGTGTCATCATGGGTACCTGATCAACCCTGGCCGGCACGAGGCCGCCAGCCCAAAGCAATGGGTGTCAATGACAGCCATAAACAGAGGAAGCCGCTAAAGCCACCAAACTTTGAAAACGGGTGCGAAGGCATGCCAGGAGTGCACAAACGGACTTTCGGGACTCTAGCGCCAACTTTCAAAATGTGTCATCATGGGTACCTGATCAACCCTGGCCGGCACGAGGCCGCCAGCCCAAAGCAATGGGTGTCAATGACAGTCATGAACAGAGGAAGCCGCTAAAGCCACCAAACTTCTAAAACGGTCGCAAAGGCATGCCAGGAGTCCACAAACGGACTCTCGGGACTCTAGCGCCAACTTTCAAAATGTGTCGTCATGGGTACCTGACCAACCCTGGCCGGCACAAGGCCACCAGCCCAAAGCAATGGGTATCAATGACAGCCATAACCAGAGGAAGCCGCTAAAGCCACCAAACTTCGCACACGGGCGCGAAGGAATGCCAGGAGTGCTCACACGGACTTTCGGGACTCCAGCGCCAACTTTCAAAATGTGTCGTCATGGGTACCTGGCCGGCCCGAGGCCCCCAGCCCAAAGCAATGGGTATCAATGACAGCCATAAACAGAGGAAGCCGCTAAAGCCACCAAACTTGGCACAATGTCATGAAGGCATGCCAGGAGTGCACAAACGGACTTTCGGGACTCCAGCGCCAACTTGCAAAATGTGTCGTCATGGTTATCTGACCAACCTGGCCGGCCCGAGGCCGCCAGCCCAAAGCAATGGGTGTCAATGACAGCCATCAACAGAGGAAGCCGCTAAAGCCACCAAACTTTGAAAACGGGTGCGAAGGCATGCCAGGAGTGCACAAACGGACTTTCGGGACTCTAGCGCCAACTTTCAAAATGTGTCGTCATGGGTACCTGATCAACCCTGGCCGGCACGAGGCCGCCAGCCCAAAGCAATGGGTGTCAATGACAGCCATGAACAGAGGAAGCAGCTAAAGCCACCAAACTTCTAAAACGGTCGCAAAGGCATGCCAGGAGTCCACAAACGGACTTTCGGGACTCTAGCGCCTACTTTGAAAATGTGTCATCATGGGTACCTGACCAACCTGGCCGGCCCGAGGCCGCCAGCCCAAAGCAATGGGTGTCAATGAAAGCCATAAACAGAGGAAGCCGCTAAAGCCACCAAACTTCGCACACGGGCGCGAAGGCATGCCAGGAGTGCACACACGGACTTTCGGGACTCCAGCGCCAACTTTCAAAATGTGTCGTCATGGGTACCTGGCCGGCCCGAGGCCCCCAGCCCAAAGCAATGGGTATCAATGACAGCCATCAACAGAGGAAGCCGCTAAAGCCACCAAACTTCGAAAACGGGCGCAACGGCATGCCAGGAGTCCACACACGGACTTTCGGGACTCCAGCACCTACTTTCAAAATGTGTCGTCATGGGTACCTGACCAACCCTGGCCGGCACGAGGCCACCAGCCCAAAGCAATGGGTATCAATGACAGCCATAAACAGAGGAAGCCGCTAAAGCCACCAAACTTCTAAAACGGGCGCGAAGGCATGCCAGGAGTGCATAAACGGACTTTCGGGACTCCAGCGCCAACTTTCAAAATGTGTCGTCATGGGTACCTGGCCGGCCCGAGGCCCCCAGCCCAAAGCAATGGGTATCAATGACAGCCATAAACAGAGGAAGCCGCTAAAGCCACCAAACTTGGCACAATGTCATGAAGGCATGCCAGGAGTGCACAAACGGACTTTCGGGACTCCAGCGCCAACTTTCAAAATGTGTCGTCATGGTTACCTGACCAACCTGGCCGGCCCGAGGCCGCCAGCCCAAAGCAATGGGTGTCAATGACAGCCATCAACAGAGGAAGCCGCTAAAGCCACCAAACTTTGAAAACGGGTGCGAAGGCATGCCAGGAGTGCACAAACGGACTTTCGGGACTCTAGCGCCAACTTTCAAAATGTGTCGTCATGGGTACCTGATCAACCCTGGCCGGCACGAGGCCGCCAGCCCAAAGCAATGGGTGTCAATGACAGCCATGAACAGAGGAAGCAGCTAAAGCCACCAAACTTCTAAAACGGTCGCAAAGGCATGCCAGGAGTCCACAAACGGACTTTCGGGACTCTAGCGCCTACTTTGAAAATGTGTCATCATGGGTACCTGACCAACCTGGCCGGCCCGAGGCCGCCAGCCCAAAGCAATGGGTGTCAATGAAAGCCATAAACAGAGGAAGCCGCTAAAGCCACCAAACTTCGCACACGGGCGCGAAGGCATGCCAGGAGTGCACACACGGACTTTCGGGACTCCAGCGCCAACTTTCAAAATGTGTCGTCATGGGTACCTGGCCGGCCCGAGGCCCCCAGCCCAAAGCAATGGGTATCAATGACAGCCATAAACAGAGGAAGCCGCTAAAGCCACCAAACTTCGAAAACGGGCGCAACGGCATGCCAGGAGTCCACACACGGACTTTCGGGACTCCAGCGCCTACTTTCAAAATGTGTCGTCATGGGTACCTGACCAACCCTGGCCGGCACGAGGCCACCAGCCCAAAGCAATGGGTATCAATGACAGCCATAAACAGAGGAAGCCGCTAAAGCCACCAAACTTCGAAAACGGGCGCAAAGGCATGCCAGGAGTCCACACACGGACTTTCGGGACTCCAGCGCCTACTTTCAAAATGTGTCGTCATGGGTACCTGACCAACCCTGGCCGGCACGAGGCCACCAGCCCAAAGCAATGGGTATCAAAGACAGCCATAAACAGACGAAGCCGCTAAAGCCACCAAACTTCGAAAACGGGCGCGACGGCATGCCAGGAGTCCACACACGGACTTTCGGGACTCCAGCGTCAACTTTCAAAATGTGTCGTAATGGTTACCTGACCAACCCTGGCCTGCCCGAGGCCGCCAGCCCAAAGCAATGGGTGTCAATGACAGCCATAAACAGAGGAAGCCGCTAAAGCCACCAAACTTTGAAAACGGGCGCGAAGGCATGCCAGGAGTGTACACACGGACTTTCGGGACTCCAGCGCCAACTTTCAAAATGTGTCGTCATGGGTACCTGGCCGGCCCGAGGCCCCCAGCCCAAAGCAATGGGTATCAATGACAGCCATAAACAGAGGAAGCCGCTAAAGCCACCAAACTTGGCACAATGTCATGAAGGCATGCCAGGAGTGCACAAACGGACTTTCGGGACTCCAGCGCCAACTTTCAAAATGTGTCGTCATGGTTACCTGACCAACCTGGCCGGCCCGAGGCCGCCAGCCCAAAGCAATGGGTGTCAATGACAGTCATCAACAGAGGAAGCCGCTAAAGCCACCAAACTTTGAAAACGGGTGCGAAGGCATGCCAGGAGTGCACAAACGGACTTTTGGGACTCTAGCGCCAACTTTCAAAATGTGTCGTCATGGGTACCTGATCAACCCTGGCCGGCACGAGGCCGCCAGCCCAAAGCAATGGGTGTCAATGACAGCCATGAACAGAGGAAGCCGCTAAAGCCACCAAACTTCTAAAACGGTCGCAAAGGCATGCCAGGAGTCCACAAACGGACTTTCGGGACTCTAGCGCCTACTTTGAAAATGTGTCATCATGGGTACCTGACCAACCTGGCCGGCCCGAGGCCGCCAGCCCAAAGCAATGGGTGTCAATGACAGCCATAAACAGAGGAAGCCGCTAAAGCCACCAAACTTCGAAAACGGGCGCGAAGGCATGCCAGGAGTGCACAAACGGACTTTCGGGACACCAGCGCCAACTTTCAAAATGTGTCGTCATGGGTACCTGATCAACCCTGGCTGGCACGAGGCCACCAGCCCAAAGGAATGGGTATCAATGACAGCCATGAACAGAGGAAGCCGCTATAGACACCAAACTTCTAAAACGGTCGCAAAGGCATGCCAGGAGTCCACACACGGACTTTCGGGACTCCAGCGCCAACTTTCAAAATGTGTCGTCATGGGTACCTGGCCGGCCTGAGGCCACCAGCCCAAAGCAATGGGTATCAATGACAGCCATAAACAGAGGAAGCCGCTAAAGCCACCAAACTTGGCACAATGTCATGAAGGCATGCCAGGAGTGCACAAACGGACTTTCGGGACTCCAGCGCCAACTTTCAAAATGTGTCGTCATGGTTACCTGACCAACCTGGCCGGCCCGAGGCCGCCAGCCCAAAGCAATGGCTGTCAATGACAGCCATCAACAGAGGAAGCCGCTAAAGCCACCAAACTTTGAAAACGGGTGCGAAGGCATGCCAGGAGTGCACAAACGGACTTTCGGGACTCTAGCGCCAACTTTCAAAATGTGTCGTCATGGGTACCTGATCAACCCTGGCCGGCACGAGGCCGCCAGCCCAAAGCAATGGGTGTCAATGACAGCCATGAACAGAGGAAGCCGCTAAAGCCACCAAACTTCGAAAACGGGCGCGAAGGCATGCCAGGAGTGCACAAACGGACTTTCGGGACTCTAGCGCCAACTTTCAAAATGTGTCGTCATGGGTACCTGACCAACCCTGGCCGGCACGAGGCCACCAGCCCAAAGCAATGGGTATCAATGACAGCCATAAACAGACGAAGCCGCTAAAGCCACCAAACTTCGCACACGGGCGTGAAGGCATGCCAGGAGTGCACAAACGGACTTTCGGGACTCTAGCGCCAACTTTCAAAATGTGTCGTCATGGGTACCTGGCCGGCACGAGGCCACCAGCCCAAAGCAATGGGTGTCAATGACAGCCATAACCAGAGGAAGCCGCTAAAGCCACCAAAGTTGGCACAATGTCATGAAGGCATGCCAGGAGTCCACACACGGACTTTCGGGACTCCAGCGCCAACTTTCAAAATGTGTCGTCATGGTTACCTGACCAACCTGGCCGGCCCGAGGCCGCCAGCCCAAAGCAATGGGTGTCAATGACAGCCATGAACAGAGGAAGCCGCTAAAGCCACCAAACTTCTAAAACGGTCGCAAAGGCATGCCAGGAGTCCACAAACGGACTCTCGGGACTCTAGCGCCAACTTTCAAAATGTGTCGTCATGGGTACCTGACCAACCCTGGCCGGCACGAGGCCACCAGCCCAAAGCAATGGGTATCAATGACAGCCATAAACAGACGAAGCCGCTAAAGCCACCAAACTTCGCACACGGGCGTGAAGGCATGCCAGGAGTGCACAAACGGACTTTCGGGACTCTAGCGCCAACTTTCAAAATGTGTCGTCATGGGTACCTGGCCGGCACGAGGCCACCAGCCCAAAGCAATGGGTGTCAATGACAGCCATAACCAGAGGAAGCCGCTAAAGCCACCAAAGTTGGCACAATGTCATGAAGGCATGCCAGGAGTCCACACACGGACTTTCGGGACTCCAGCGCCTACTTTCAAAATGTGTCGTCATGGGTACCTGACCAACCCTGGCCGGCACGAGGCCACCAGCCCAAAGCAATGGGTATCAATGACAGCCATAAACAGACGAAGCCGCTATAGCCACCAAACTTCGCACACGGGCGTGAAGGCATGCCAGGAGTCCACAAACGGACTTTCGGGACTCTAGCGCCAACTTTCAAAATGTGTCGTCATGGGTACCTGACCAACCCTGGCCGGCACAAGGCCACCAGCCCAAAGCAATGGGTATCTAGACAGCCATAACCAGAGGAAGCCGCTAAAGCCACCAAACTTCGCACACGGGTGCAAAGGCATGCCAGGAGTGCACAAACGGACTTTCGGGACTCTAGCGCCAACTTTCAAAATGTGTCGTCATGGGTACCTGATCAACCCTGGCCGGCACGAGGCCGCCAGCCCAAAGCAATGGGTGTCAATGACAGCCATGAACAGAGGAAGCCGCTAAAGCCACCAAACTTCTAAAACGGTCGCAAAGTCATGCCAGGAGTCCACAAACGGACTTTCGGGACTCTAGCGCCAACTTTCAAAATGTGTCGTCATGGGTACCTGACCAACCCTGGCCGGCACAAGGCCACCAGCCCAAAGCAATGGGTATCAATGACAGCCATAACCAGAGGAAGCCGCTAAAGCCACCAAACTTCGCACACGGGCGCGAAGGCATGCCAGGAGTGCACACACGGACTTTCGGGACTCCAGCGCCAACTTTCAAAATGTGTCGTCATGGTTACCTGACCAACCTGGCCGGCCCGAGGCCGCCAGCCCAAAGCAATGGGTGTCAATGACAGCCATGAACAGAGGAAGCCGCTAAAGCCACCAAACTTTGAAAACGGGTGCGAAGGCATGCCAGGAGTGCACAAACGGACTTTCGGGACTCTAGCGCCAACTTTCAAAATGTGTCGTCATGGGTACCTGATCAACCCTGGCCGGCACGAGGCCGCCAGCCCAAAGCAATGGGTGTCAATGACAGCCATGAACAGAGGAAGCCGCTAAAGTCACCAAACTTCTAAAACGGTCGCAAAGGCATGCCAGGAGTCCACAAAAGGACTCTCGGGACTCTAGCGCCAACTTTCAAAATGTGTCGTCATGGGTACCTGACCAACCCTGGCCGGCACAAGGCCACCAGCCCAAAGCAATGGGTATCAATGACAGCCATAACCAGAGGAAGCCGCTAAAGCCACCAAACTTCGCACACAGGCGCGAAGGCATGCCAGGAGTGCACACACGGACTTTCGGGACTCCAGCGCCAACTTTCAAAATGTGTCGTCATTGTTACCTGACCAACCTGGCCGACCCGAGGCCGCCAGCCCAAAGCAATGGGTGTCAATGACAGCCATAAACAGAGGAAGCCGCTAAAGCCACCAAACTTCGAAAACGGGCGCGAAGGCATGCCAGGAGTGCACAAACGGACTTTCGGGACTCTAGCGCCAACTTTCAAAATGTGTCGTCATGGGTACCTGACCAACCCTGGCCGGCACGAGGCCACCAGCCCAAAGCAATGGGTATCAATGACAGCCATAAACAGACGAAGCCGCTAAAGCCACCAAACTTCGCACACGGGCGTGAAGGCATGCCAGGAGTGCACAAACGGACTTTCGGGACTCTAGCGCCAACTTTCAAAATGTGTCGTCATGGGTACCTGGCCGGCACGAGGCCACCAGCCCAAAGCAATGGGTGTCAATGACAGCCATAACCAGAGGAAGCCGCTAAAGCCACCAAACTTGGCACAATGTCATGAAGGCATGCCAGGAGTGCACAAACGGACTTTCGGGACTCCAGCGCCAACTTTCAAAATGTGTCGTCATGGGTACCTGGCCGGCCTGAGGCCCCCAGCCCAAAGCAATGGGTATCAATGACAGCCATAAACAGAGGAAGCCGCTAAAGCCACCAAACTTGGCACAATGTCATGAAGGCATGCCAGGAGTGCACAAACGGACTTTCGGGACTCCAGCGCCAACTTTCAAAAATGTGTCGTCATGGTTACCTGACCAACCTGGCCGGCCCGAGGCCGCCAGCCCAAAGCAATGGCTGTCAATGACAGCCATCAACAGAGGAAGCCGCTAAAGCCACCAAACTTTGAAAACGGGTGCGAAGGCATGCCAGGAGTGCACAAACGGACTTTCGGGACTCTAGCGCCAACTTTCAAAATGTGTCGTCATGGGTACCTGATCAACCCTGGCCGGCACGAGGCCGCCAGCCCAAAGCAATGGGTGTCAATGACAGCCATGAACAGAGGAAGCCGCTAAAGCCACCAAACTTCGAAAACGGGCGCAACGGCATGCCAGGAGTCCACACACGGACTTTCGGGACTCCAGCGCCTACATTCAAAATCTGTCGTCATGGGTACCTGACCAACCCTGGCCGGCACGAGGCCACCAGCCCAAACCAATGGATATCAATGACAGCCATAAACAGAGGAAGCCGCTAAAGCCACCAAACTTCGAAAACGGGCACGAAGGCATGCCAGGAGTGCACAAACGGACTTTCGGGACTCTAGCGCCAACTTTCAAAATGTGTCGTCATGGGTACCTGACCAACCCTGGCCGGCACGAGGCCACCAGCCCAAAGCAATGGGTGTCAATGACAGCCATAAACAGAGGAAGCCGCTAAAGCCACCAAACTTCGAAAACGGGCGCAACGGCATGCCAGGAGTGCACAAACGGACTTTCGGGACTCTAGCGCCAACTTTCAAAATGTGTCGTCATGGGTACCTGACCAACCCTGGCCGGCACAAGGCCACCAGCCCAAAGCAATGGGTATCAATGACAGCCATAACCAGAGGAAGCCGCTAAAGCCATCAAACTTCTAAAACGGTCGCAAAGGCATGCCAGGAGTGCACAAACGGACTTTCGGGACTCTAGCGCCAACTTTCAAAATGTGTCGTCATGGGTACCTGACCAACCCTGGCCGGCACGAGGCCACCAGCCCAAAGCAATGGGTGTCAATGACAGCCATAAACAGAGGAAGCCGCTAAAGCCACCAAACTTTGAAAACGGGCGCGAAGGCATGCCAGGAGTGCACAAACGGACTTTCGGGACTCTAGCGCCAACTTTCAAAATGTGTCGTCATGGGTACCTGACCAACCCTGGCCGGCACAAGGCCACCAGCCCAAAGCAATGGGTATCAATGACAGCCATAACCAGAGGAAGCCGCTAAAGCCATCAAACTTCTAAAACGGTCGCAAAGGCATGCCAGGAGTCCACAAACGGACTTTCGGGACTCTAGCGCCAACTTTCAAAATGTGTCGTCATGGGTACCTGACCAACCCTGGCCGGCACAAGGCCACCAGCCCAAAGCAATGGGTATCTAGACAGCCATAACCAGAGGAAGCTGCTAAAGCCACCAAACTTCGCACACGGGCGCGAAGGCATGCCAGGAGTGCACACACGGACTTTCGGGACTCCAGCTCCAACTTTCAAAATGTGTCGTCATGGTTACCTGACCAACCTGGCCGGCCCGAGGCCGCCAGCCCAAAGCAATGGGTGTCAATGAAAGCCATAAACAGAGGAAGCCGCTAAAGCCACCAAACTTCGCACACGGGCGCGAAGGCATGCCAGGAGTGCACACACGGACTTTCGGGACTCCAGCGCCAACTTTCAAAATGTGTCGTCATGGGTACCTGGCCGGCCCGAGGCCCCCAGCCCAAAGCAATGGGTATCAATGACAGCCATAAACAGAGGAAGCCGCTAAAGCCACCAAACTTCGAAAACGGGCGCAACGGCATGCAGGAGTCCACACACGGACTTTCGGGACTCCAGCGCCTACTTTCAAAATGTGTCGTCATGGGTACCTGACCAACCCTGGCCGGCACGAGGCCACCAGCCCAAAGCAATGGGTATCAATGACAGCCATAAACAGAGGAAGCCGCTAAAGCCACCAAACTTCGAAAACGGGCGCGAAGGCATGCCAGGAGTGCACAAACGGACTTTCGGGACTCTAGCGCCAACTTTCAAAATGTGTCGTCATGGGTACCTGACCAACCCTGGCCGGCACGAGGCCACCAGCCCAAAGCAATGGGTATCAAAGACAGCCATAAACAGACGAAGCCGCTAAAGCCACCAAACTTCGAAAACGGGCGCGACAGCATGCCAGGAGTCCACACACGGACTTTCGGGACTCCAGCGTCAACTTTCAAAATGTGTCGTCATGGTTACCTGACCAACCTGGCCGGCCCGAGGCCGCCAGCCCAAAGCAATGGGTGTCAATGAAAGCCATAAACAGAGGAAGCCGCTAAAGCCACCAAACTTCGCACACAGGCGCGAAGGCATGCCAGGAGTGCACACACGGACTTTCGGGACTCCAGCGCCAACTTTCAAAATGTGTCGTCATGGGTACCTGGCCGGCCCAAGGCCCCCAGCCCAAAGCAATGGGTATCAATGACAGCCATGAACAGAGGAAGCCGCTAAAGCCACCAAACTTCGAAAACGGGCGCAACGGCATGCCAGGAGTCCACACACGGACTTTCGGGACTCCAGCGCCTACTTTCAAAATGTGTCGTCATGGGTACCTGACCAACCCTGGCCGGCACGAGGCCACCAGCCCAAAGCAATGGGTATCAAAGACAGCCATAAACAGACGAAGCCGCTAAAGCCACCAAACTTCGAAAACGGGCGCGACGGCATGCCAGGAGTCCACACACGGACTTTCGGGACTCCAGCGTCAACTTTCAAAATGTGTCGTAATGGTTACCTGACCAACCCTGGCCTGCCCGAGGCCGCCAGCCCAAAGCAATGGGTGTCAATGACAGCCATAAACAGAGGAAGCCGCTAAAGCCACCAAACTTTGAAAACGGGCGCGAAGGCATGCCAGGAGTGTACACACGGACTTTCGGGACTCCAGCGCCAACTTTCAAAATGTGTCGTCATGGGTACCTGGCCGGCCCGAGGCCCCCAGCCCAAAGCAATGGGTATCAATGACAGCCATAAACAGAGGAAGCCGCTAAAGCCACCAAACTTGGCACAATGTCATGAAGGCATGCCAGGAGTGCACAAACGGACTTTCGGGACTCCAGCGCCAACTTTCAAAATGTGTCGTCATGGTTACCTGACCAACCTGGCCGGCCCGAGGCCGCCAGCCCAAAGCAATGGGTGTCAATGACAGCCATCAACAGAGGAAGCCGCTAAAGCCACCAAACTTTGAAAACGGGTGCGAAGGCATGCCAGGAGTGCACAAACGGACTTTCGGGACTCTAGCGCCAACTTTCAAAATGTGTCGTCATGGGTACCTGATCAACCCTGGCCGGCACGAGGCCGCCAGCCCAAAGCAATGGGTGTCAATGACAGCCATGAACAGAGGAAGCCGCTAAAGCCACCAAACTTCTAAAACGGTCGCAAAGGCATGCCAGGAGTCCACAAACGGACTTTCGGGACTCTAGCGCCTACTTTGAAAATGTGTCATCATGGGTACCTGACCAACCTGGCCGGCCCGAGGCCGCCAGCCCAAAGCAATGGGTGTCAATGACAGCCATAAACAGAGGAAGCCGCTAAAGCCACCAAACTTCGAAAACGGGCGCGAAGGCATGCCAGGAGTGCACAAACGGACTTTCGGGACACCAGCGCCAACTTTCAAAATGTGTCGTCATGGGTACCTGATCAACCCTGGCTGGCACGAGGCCACCAGCCCAAAGGAATGGGTATCAATGACAGCCATGAACAGAGGAAGCCGCTATAGACACCAAACTTCTAAAACGGTCGCAAAGGCATGCCAGGAGTCCACAAACGGACTTTCGGGACTCTAGCGCCAACTTTCAAAATGTGTCGTCATGGGTACCTGACCAACCCTGGCCGGCACAAGGCCACCAGCCCAAAGCAATGGGTATCTAGACAGCCATAACCAGAGGAAGCCGCTAAAGCCACCAAACTTCGCACACGGGCGTGAAGGCATGCCAGGAGTGCACACACGGACTTTCGGGACTCCAGCGCCAACTTTCAAAATGTGTCGTCATGGTTACCTGACCAACCTGGCCGGCCCGAGGCCGCCAGCCCAAAGCAATGGGTGTCAATGACAGCCATAAACAGAGGAAGCCGCTAAAGCCACCAAACTTTGAAAACGGGTGCGAAGGCATGCCAGGAGTGCACAAACGGACTTTCGGGACTCTAGCGCCAACTTTCAAAATGTGTCATCATGGGTACCTGATCAACCCTGGCCGGCACGAGGCCGCCAGCCCAAAGCAATGGGTGTCAATGACAGCCATGAACAGAGGAAGCCGCTAAAGCCACCAAACTTCTAAAACGGTCGCAAAGGCATGCCAGGAGTCCACAAACGGACTCTCGGGACTCTAGCGCCAACTTTCAAAATGTGTCGTCATGGGTACCTGACCAACCCTGGCCGGCACAAGGCCACCAGCCCAAAGCAATGGGTATCAATGACAGCCATAACCAGAGGAAGCCGCTAAAGCCACCAAACTTCGCACACGGGCGCGAAGGCATGCCAGGAGTGCACACACGGACTTTCGGGACTCCAGCGCCTACTTTCAAAATGTGTCGTCATGGGTACCTGGCCGGCCCGAGGCCCCCAGCCCAAAGCAATGGGTATCAATGACAGCCATAAACAGAGGAAGCCGCTAAAGCCACCAAACTTCGAAAACGGGCGCAACGGCATGCCAGGAGTCCACACACGGACTTTCGGGACTCCAGCGCCTACTTTCAAAATGTGTCGTCATGGGTACCTGACCAACCCTGGCCGGCACGAGGCCACCAGCCCAAAGCAATGGGTATCAATGACAAAATGTGTCGTAATGGTTACCTGACCAACCCTGGCCTGCCCGAGGCCGCCAGCCCAAAGCAATGGGTGTCAATGACAGCCATAAACAGAGGAAGCCGCTAAAGCCACCAAACTTTGAAAACGGGCGCGAAGGCATGCCAGGAGTGTACACACGGACTTTCGGGACTCCAGCGCCAACTTTCAAAATGTGTCGTCATGGGTACCTGGCCGGCCCGAGGCCCCCAGCCCAAAGCAATGGGTATCAATGACAGCCATAAACAGAGGAAGCCGCTAAAGCCACCAAACTTGGCACAATGTCATGAAGGCATGCCAGGAGTGCACAAACGGACTTTCGGGACTCCAGCGCCAACTTTCAAAATGTGTCGTCATGGTTACCTGACCAACCTGGCCGGCCCGAGGCCGCCAGCCCAAAGCAATGGGTGTCAATGACAGCCATCAACAGAGGAAGCCGCTAAAGCCACCAAACTTTGAAAACGGGTGCGAAGGCATGCCAGGAGTGCACAAACGAACTTTCGGGACTCTAGCGCCAACTTTCAAAATGTGTCGTCATGGGTACCTGATCAACCCTGGCCGGCACGAGGCCGCCAGCCCAAAGCAATGGGTGTCAATGACAGCCATGAACAGAGGAAGCCGCTAAAGCCACCAAACTTCTAAAACGGTCGCAAAGGCATGCCAGGAGTCCACAAACGGACTTTCGGGACTCTAGCGCCTACTTTGAAAATGTGTCATCATGGGTACCTGACCAACCTGGCCGGCCCGAGGCCGCCAGCCCAAAGCAATGGGTGTCAATGACAGCCATAAACAGAGGAAGCCGCTAAAGCCACCAAACTTCGAAAACGGGCGCGAAGGCATGCCAGGAGTGCACAAACGGACTTTCGGGACACCAGCGCCAACTTTCAAAATGTGTCGTCATGGGTACCTGATCAACCCTGGCTGGCACGAGGCCACCAGCCCAAAGGAATGGGTATCAATGACAGCCATGAACAGAGGAAGCCGCTATAGACACCAAACTTCTAAAACGGTCGCAAAGGCATGCCAGGAGTCCACAAACGGACTTTCGGGACTCTAGCGCCAACTTTCAAAATGTGTCGTCATGGGTACCTGACCAACCCTGGCCGGCACAAGGCCACCAGCCCAAAGCAATGGGTATCTAGACAGCCATAACCAGAGGAAGCCGCTAAAGCCACCAAACTTCGCACACGGGCGTGAAGGCATGCCAGGAGTGCACACACGGACTTTCGGGACTCCAGCGCCAACTTTCAAAATGTGTCGTCATGGTTACCTGACCAACCTGGCCGGCCCGAGGCCGCCAGCCCAAAGCAATGGGTGTCAATGACAGCCATAAACAGAGGAAGCCGCTAAAGCCACCAAACTTTGAAAACGGGTGCGAAGGCATGCCAGGAGTGCACAAACGGACTTTCGGGACTCTAGCGCCAACTTTCAAAATGTGTCATCATGGGTACCTGATCAACCCTGGCCGGCACGAGGCCGCCAGCCCAAAGCAATGGGTGTCAATGACAGCCATGAACAGAGGAAGCCGCTAAAGCCACCAAACTTCTAAAACGGTCGCAAAGGCATGCCAGGAGTCCACAAACGGACTCTCGGGACTCTAGCGCCAACTTTCAAAATGTGTCGTCATGGGTACCTGACCAACCCTGGCCGGCACAAGGCCACCAGCCCAAAGCAATGGGTATCAATGACAGCCATAACCAGAGGAAGCCGCTAAAGCCACCAAACTTCGCACACGGGCGCGAAGGCATGCCAGGAGTGCACACACGGACTTTCGGGACTCCAGCGCCAACTTTCAAAATGTGTCGTCATGGTTACCTGACCAACCTGGCCGGCCCGAGGCCGCCAGCCCAAAGCAATGGGTGTCAATGACAGCCATGAACAGAGGAAGCCGCTATAGCCACCAAACTTCTAAAACGGTCGCAAAGGCATGCCAGGAGTCCACAAACGGACTTTCGGGACTCTAGCGCCAACTTTCAAAATGTGTCGTCATGGGTACCTGACCAACCCTGGCCAGCACAAGGCCACCAGCCCAAAGCAATGGGTATCTAGACAGCCATAACCAGAGGAAGCCGCTAAAGCCACCAAACTTTGAAAACGGGCGCGAAGGCATGCCAGGAGTGTACACACGGACTTTCGGGACTCCAGCGCCAACTTTCAAAATGTGTCGTCATGGGTACCTGGCCGGCCTGAGGCCACCAGCCCAAAGCAATGGGTATCAATGACAGCCATAAACAGAGGAAGCCGCTAAAGCCACCAAACTTGGCACAATGTCATGAAGGCATGCCAGGAGTGCACAAACGGACTTTCGGGACTCCAGCGCCAACTTTCAAAATGTGTCGTCATGGTTACCTGACCAACCTGGCCGGCCCGAGGCCGCCAGCCCAAAGCAATGGCTGTCAATGACAGCCATCAACAGAGGAAGCCGCTAAAGCCACCAAACTTTGAAAACGGGTGCGAAGGCATGCCAGGAGTGCACAAACGGACTTTCGGGACTCTAGCGCCAACTTTCAAAATGTGTCGTCATGGGTACCTGATCAACCCTGGCCGGCACGAGGCCGCCAGCCCAAAGCAATGGGTGTCAATGACAGCCATGAACAGAGGAAGCCGCTAAAGCCACCAAACTTCTAAAACGGTCGCAAAGGCATGCCAGGAGTCCACAAACGGACTTTCGGGACTCTAGCGCCTACTTTGAAAATGTGTCATCATGGGTACCTGACCAACCTGGCCGGCCCGAGGCCGCCAGCCCAAAGCAATGGGTGTCAATGACAGCCATAAACAGAGGAAGCCGCTAAAGCCACCAAACTTCGAAAACGGGCGCGAAGGCATGCCAGGAGTGCACAAACGGACTTTCGGGACACCAGCGCCAACTTTCAAAATGTGTCGTCATGGGTACCTGATCAACCCTGGCTGGCATGAGGCCACCAGCCCAAAGGAATGGGTATCAATGACAGCCATGAACAGAGGAAGCCGCTATAGCCACCAAACTTCTAAAACGGTCGCAAAGGCATGCCAGGAGTCCACAAACGGACTTTCGGGACTCTAGCGCCAACTTTCAAAATGTGTCGTCATGGGTACCTGATCAACCCTGGCCGGCACGAGGCCGCCAGCCCAAAGCAATGGGTGTCAATGACAGCCATGAACAGAGGAAGCCGCTAAAGCCACCAAACTTCTAAAACGGTCGCAAAGGCATGCCAGGAGTCCACAAACGGACTTTCGGGACTCTAGCGCCTACTTTGAAAATGTGTCATCATGGGTACCTGACCAACCTGGCCGGCCCGAGGCCGCCAGCCCAAAGCAATGGGTGTCAATGACAGCCATAAACAGAGGAAGCCGCTAAAGCCACCAAACTTCGAAAACGGGCGCGAAGGCATGCCAGGAGTGCACAAACGGACTTTCGGGACACCAGCGCCAACTTTCAAAATGTGTCGTCATGGGTACCTGATCAACCCTGGCTGGCACGAGGCCACCAGCCCAAAGGAATGGGTATCAATGACAGCCATGAACAGAGGAAGCCGCTATAGACACCAAACTTCTAAAACGGTCGCAAAGGCATGCCAGGAGTCCACAAACGGACTTTCGGGACTCTAGCGCCAACTTTCAAAATGTGTCGTCATGGGTACCTGACCAACCCTGGCCGGCACAAGGCCACCAGCCCAAAGCAATGGGTATCTAGACAGCCATAACCAGAGGAAGCCGCTAAAGCCACCAAACTTCGCACACGGGCGTGAAGGCATGCCAGGAGTGCACACACGGACTTTCGGGACTCCAGCACCAACTTTCAAAATGTGTCGTCATGGTTACCTGACCAACCTGGCCGGCCCGAGGCCGCCAGCCCAAAGCAATGGGTGTCAATGACAGCCATAAACAGAGGAAGCCGCTAAAGCCACCAAACTTTGAAAACGGGTGCGAAGGCATGCCAGGAGTGCACAAACGGACTTTCGGGACTCTAGCGCCAACTTTCAAAATGTGTCATCATGGGTACCTGATCAACCCTGGCCGGCACGAGGCCGCCAGCCCAAAGCAATGGGTGTCAATGACAGCCATGAACAGAGGAAGCCGCTAAAGCCACCAAACTTCTAAAACGGTCGCAAAGGCATGCCAGGAGTCCACAAACGGACTCTCGGGACTCTAGCGCCAACTTTCAAAATGTGTCGTCATGGGTACCTGACCAACCCTGGCCGGCACAAGGCCACCAGCCCAAAGCAATGGGTATCAATGACAGCCATAACCAGAGGAAGCCGCTAAAGCCACCAAACTTCGCACACGGGCGCGAAGGCATGCCAGGAGTGCACACACGGACTTTCGGGACTCCAGCGCCAACTTTCAAAATGTGTCGTCATGGTTACCTGACCAACCTGGCCGGCCCGAGGCCGCAAGCCCAAAGCAATGGGTGTCAATGACAGCCATGAACAGAGGAAGCCGCTATAGCCACCAAACTTCTAAAACGGTCGCAAAGGCATGCCAGGAGTCCACAAACGGACTTTCGGGACTCTAGCGCCAACTTTCAAAATGTGTCGTCATGGGTACCTGACCAACCCTGGCCAGCACAAGGCCACCAGCCCAAAGCAATGGGTATCTAGACAGCCATAACCAGAGGAAGCCGCTAAAGCCACCAAACTTTGAAAACGGGCGCGAAGGCATGCCAGGAGTGTACACACGGACTTTCGGGACTCCAGCGCCAACTTTCAAAATGTGTCGTCATGGGTACCTGGCCGGCCTGAGGCCACCAGCCCAAAGCAATGGGTATCAATGACAGCCATAAACAGAGGAAGCCGCTAAAGCCACCAAACTTGGCACAATGTCATGAAGGCATGCCAGGAGTGCACAAACGGACTTTCGGGACTCCAGCGCCAACTTTCAAAATGTGTCGTCATGGTTACCTGACCAACCTGGCCGGCCCGAGGCCGCCAGCCCAAAGCAATGGCTGTCAATGACAGCCATCAACAGAGGAAGCCGCTAAAGCCACCAAACTTTGAAAACGGGTGCGAAGGCATGCCAGGAGTGCACAAACGGACTTTCGGGACTCTAGCGCCAACTTTCAAAATGTGTCGTCATGGGTACCTGATCAACCCTGGCCGGCACGAGGCCGCCAGCCCAAAGCAATGGGTGTCAATGACAGCCATGAACAGAGGAAGCCGCTAAAGCCACCAAACTTCTAAAACGGTCGCAAAGGCATGCCAGGAGTCCACAAACGGACTTTCGGGACTCTAGCGCCTACTTTGAAAATGTGTCATCATGGGTACCTGACCAACCTGGCCGGCCCGAGGCCGCCAGCCCAAAGCAATGGGTGTCAATGACAGCCATAAACAGAGGAAGCCGCTAAAGCCACCAAACTTCGAAAACGGGCGCGAAGGCATGCCAGGAGTGCACAAACGGACTTTCGGGACACCAGCGCCAACTTTCAAAATGTGTCGTCATGGGTACCTGATCAACCCTGGCTGGCATGAGGCCACCAGCCCAAAGGAATGGGTATCAATGACAGCCATGAACAGAGGAAGCCGCTATAGCCACCAAACTTCTAAAACGGTCGCAAAGGCATGCCAGGAGTCCACAAACGGACTTTCGGGACTCTAGCGCCAACTTTCAAAATGTGTCGTCATGGGTACCTGACCAACCCTGGCCGGCACAAGGCCACCAGCCTAAAGCAATGGGTATCTAGACAGCCATAACCAGAGGCAGCCGCTAAAGCCACCAAACTTCGCACACGGGCGTGAAGGCATGCCAGGAGTGCACACATGGACTTTCGGGACTCCAGCGCCAACTTTCAAAATGTGTCGTCATGGTTACCTGACCAACCTGGCCGGCCCGAGGCCGCCAGCCCAAAGCAATGGGTGTCAATGACAGCCATAAACAGAGGAAGCCGCTAAAGCCACCAAACTTTGAAAACGGGTGCGAAGGCATGCCAGGAGTGCACAAACGGACTTTCGGGACTCTAGCGCCAACTTTCAAAATGTGTCATCATGGGTACCTGATCAACCCTGGCCGGCACGAGGCCGCCAGCCCAAAGCAATGGGTGTCAATGACAGCCATGAACAGAGGAAGCCGCTAAAGCCACCAAACTTCTAAAACGGTCGCAAAGGCATGCCAGGAGTCCACAAACGGACTCTCGGGACTCTAGCGCCAACTTTCAAAATGTGTCGTCATGGGTACCTGACCAACCCTGGCCGGCACAAGGCCACCAGCCCAAAGCAATGGGTATCAATGACAGCCATAACCAGAGGAAGCCGCTAAAGCCACCAAACTTCGCACACGGGCGCGAAGGCATGCCAGGAGTGCACACACGGACTTTCGGGACTCCAGCGCCAACTTTCAAAATGTGTCGTCATGGTTACCTGACCAACCTGGCCGGCCCGAGGCCGCCAGCCCAAAGCAATGGGTGTCAATGACAGCCATGAACAGAGGAAGCCGCTAAAGCCACCAAACTTCGAAAACGGGCGCGAAGGCATGCCAGGAGTGCACAAACGGACTTTCGGGACTCTAGCGCCAACTTTCAAAATGTGTCGTCATGGTTACCTGACCAACCTGGCCGGCCCGAGGCCGCCAGCCCAAAGCAATGGGTGTCAATGACAGCCATAAACAGAGGAAGCCGCTAAAGCCACCAAACTTTGAAAACGGGTGCGAAGGCATGCCAGGAGTGCACAAACGGACTTTCGGGACTCTAGCGCCAACTTTCAAAATGTGTCATCATGGGTACCTGATCAACCCTGGCCGGCACGAGGCCGCCAGCCCAAAGCAATGGGTGTCAATGACAGCCATGAACAGAGGAAGCCGCTAAAGCCACCAAACTTCTAAAACGGTCGCAAAGGCATGCCAGGAGTCCACAAACGGACTCTCGGGACTCTAGCGCCAACTTTCAAAATGTGTCGTCATGGGTACCTGACCAACCCTGGCCGGCACAAGGCCACCAGCCCAAAGCAATGGGTATCAATGACAGCCATAACCAGAGGAAGCCGCTAAAGCCACCAAACTTCGCACACGGGCGCGAAGGAATGCCAGGAGTGCTCACACGGACTTTCGGGACTCCAGCGCCAACTTTCAAAATGTGTCGTCATGGGTACCTGGCCGGCACGAGGCCACCAGCCCAAAGCAATGGGTGTCAATGACAGCCATAACCAGAGGAAGCTGCTAAAGCCACCAAAGTTGGCACAATGTCATGAAGGCATGCCAGGAGTCCACACACGGACTTTCGGGACTCCAGCGCCTACTTTCAAAATGTGTCGTCATGGGTACCTGACCAACCCTGGCCGGCACGAGGCCACCAGCCCAAAGCAATGGGTATCAATGACAGCCATAAACAGCCGAAGCCGCTATAGCCACCAAACTTCGCACACGGGCGTGAAGGCATGCCAGGAGTCCACAAACGGACTTTCGGGACTCTAGCGCCAACTTTCAAAATGTGTCGTCATGGGTACCTGACCAACCCTGGCCGGCACAAGGCCACCAGCCCAAAGCAATGGGTATCTAGACAGCCATAACCAGAGGAAGCCGCTAAAGCCACCAAACTTCGCACACGGGCGCGAAGGCATGCCAGGAGTGCACACACGGACCTTCGGGACTCCAGCGCCAACTTTCAAAATGTGTCGTCATGGGTACCTGGCCGGCCCGAGGCCCCCAGCCCAAAGCAATGGGTATCAATGACAGCCATAAACAGAGGAAGCCGCTAAAGCCACCAAACTTGGCACAATGTCATGAAGGCATGCCAGGAGTGCACAAACGGACTTTCGGGACTCCAGCGCCAACTTGCAAAATGTGTCGTCATGGTTACCTGACCAACCTGGCCGGCCCGAGGCCGCCAGCCCAAAGCAATGGGTGTCAATGAAAGCCATAAACAGAGGAAGCCGCTAAAGCCACCAAACTTCGCACACGGGCGCGAAGGCATGCCAGGAGTGCACACACGGACTTTCGGGACTCCAGCGCCAACTTTCAAAATGTGTCGTCATGGGTACCTGGCCGGCCCGAGGCCCCCAGCCCAAAGCAATGGGTATCAATGACAGCCATAAACAGAGGAAGCCGCTAAAGCCACCAAACTTCGAAAACGGGCGCAACGGCATGCCAGGAGTCCACACACGGACTTTCGGGACTCCAGCACCTACTTTCAAAATGTGTCGTCATGGGTACCTGACCAACCCTGGCCGGCACGAGGCCACCAGCCCAAAGCAATGGGTATCAATGACAGCCATAAACAGAGGAAGCCGCTAAAGCCACCAAACTTCTAAAACGGGCGCGAAGGCATGCCAGGAGTGCATAAACGGACTTTCGGGACTCCAGCGCCAACTTTCAAAATGTGTCGTCATGGGTACCTGGCCGGCCCGAGGCCCCCAGCCCAAAGCAATGGGTATCAATGACAGCCATAAACAGAGGAAGCCGCTAAAGCCACCAAACTTGGCACAATGTCATGAAGGCATGCCAGGAGTGCACAAACGGACTTTCGGGACTCCAGCGCCAACTTTCAAAATGTGTCGTCATGGTTACCTGACCAACCTGGCCGGCCCGAGGCCGCCAGCCCAAAGCAATGGGTGTCAATGACAGCCATCAACAGAGGAAGCCGCTAAAGCCACCAAACTTTGAAAACGGGTGCGAAGGCATGCCAGGAGTGCACAAACGGACTTTCGGGACTCTAGCGCCAACTTTCAAAATGTGTCGTCATGGGTACCTGATCAACCCTGGCCGGCACGAGGCCGCCAGCCCAAAGCAATGGGTGTCAATGACAGCCATGAACAGAGGAAGCAGCTAAAGCCACCAAACTTCTAAAACGGTCGCAAAGGCATGCCAGGAGTCCACAAACGGACTTTCGGGACTCTAGCGCCAACTTTCAAAATGTGTCGTCATGGGTACCTGGCCGGCCCGAGGCCCCCAGCCCAAAGCAATGGGTATCAATGACAGCCATAAACAGAGGAAGCCGCTAAAGCCACCAAACTTCGAAAACGGGCGCAACGGCATGCCAGGAGTCCACACACGGACTTTCGGGACTCCAGCGCCTACTTTCAAAATGTGTCGTCATGGGTACCTGACCAACCCTGGCCGGCACGAGGCCACCAGCCCAAAGCAATGGGTATCAATGACAGCCATAAACAGAGGAAGCCGCTAAAGCCACCAAACTTCGAAAACGGGCGCAAAGGCATGCCAGGAGTGCACAAACGGACTTTCGGGACTCTAGCGCCAACTTTCAAAATGTGTCGTCATGGGTACCTGACCAACCCTGGCCGGCACGAGGCCACCAGCCCAAAGCAATGGGTATCAAAGACAGCCATAAACAGACGAAGCCGCTAAAGCCACCAAACTTCGAAAACGGGCGCGACGGCATGCCAGGAGTCCACACACGGACTTTCGGGACTCCAGCGTCAACTTTCAAAATGTGTCGTAATGGTTACCTGACCAACCCTGGCCTGCCCGAGGCCGCCAGCCCAAAGCAATGGGTGTCAATGACAGCCATAAACAGAGGAAGCCGCTAAAGCCACCAAACTTTGAAAACGGGCGCGAAGGCATGCCAGGAGTGTACACACGGACTTTCGGGACTCCAGCGCCAACTTTCAAAATGTGTCGTCATGGGTACCTGGCCGGCCCGAGGCCCCCAGCCCAAAGCAATGGGTATCAATGACAGCCATAAACAGAGGAAGCCGCTAAAGCCACCAAACTTGGCACAATGTCATGAAGGCATGCCAGGAGTGCACAAACGGACTTTCGGGACTCCAGCGCCAACTTTCAAAATGTGTCGTCATGGTTACCTGACCAACCTGGCCGGCCCGAGGCCGCCAGCCCAAAGCAATGGGTGTCAATGACAGCCATCAACAGAGGAAGCCGCTAAAGCCACCAAACTTTGAAAACGGGTGCGAAGGCATGCCAGGAGTGCACAAACGGACTTTCGGGACTCTAGCGCCAACTTTCAAAATGTGTCGTCATGGGTACCTGATCAACCCTGGCCGGCACGAGGCCGCCAGCCCAAAGCAATGGGTGTCAATGACAGCCATGAACAGAGGAAGCCGCTAAAGCCACCAAACTTCTAAAACGGTCGCAAAGGCATGCCAGGAGTCCACAAACGGACTTTCGGGACTCTAGCGCCTACTTTGAAAATGTGTCATCATGGGTACCTGACCAACCTGGCCGGCCCGAGGCCGCCAGCCCAAAGCAATGGGTGTCAATGACAGCCATAAACAGAGGAAGCCGCTAAAGCCACCAAACTTCGAAAACGGGCGCGAAGGCATGCCAGGAGTGCACAAACGGACTTTCGGGACACCAGCGCCAACTTTCAAAATGTGTCGTCATGGGTACCTGATCAACCCTGGCTGGCACGAGGCCACCAGCCCAAAGGAATGGGTATCAATGACAGCCATGAACAGAGGAAGCCGCTATAGACACCAAACTTCTAAAACGGTCGCAAAGGCATGCCAGGAGTCCACACACGGACTTTCGGGACTCCAGCGCCAACTTTCAAAATGTGTCGTCATGGGTACCTGGCCGGCCTGAGGCCACCAGCCCAAAGCAATGGGTATCAATGACAGCCATAAACAGAGGAAGCCGCTAAAGCCACCAAACTTGGCACAATGTCATGAAGGCATGCCAGGAGTGCACAAACGGACTTTCGGGACTCCAGCGCCAACTTTCAAAATGTGTCGTCATGGTTACCTGACCAACCTGGCCGGCCCGAGGCCGCCAGCCCAAAGCAATGGCTGTCAATGACAGCCATCAACAGAGGAAGCCGCTAAAGCCACCAAACTTTGAAAACGGGTGCGAAGGCATGCCAGGAGTGCACAAACGGACTTTCGGGACTCTAGCGCCAACTTTCAAAATGTGTCGTCATGGGTACCTGATCAACCCTGGCCGGCACGAGGCCGCCAGCCCAAAGCAATGGGTGTCAATGACAGCCATGAACAGAGGAAGCCGCTAAAGCCACCAAACTTCGAAAACGGGCGCGAAGGCATGCCAGGAGTGCACAAACGGACTTTCGGGACTCTAGCGCCAACTTTCAAAATGTGTCGTCATGGGTACCTGACCAACCCTGGCCGGCACGAGGCCACCAGCCCAAAGCAATGGGTATCAATGACAGCCATAAACAGACGAAGCCGCTAAAGCCACCAAACTTCGCACACGGGCGTGAAGGCATGCCAGGAGTGCACAAACGGACTTTCGGGACTCTAGCGCCAACTTTCAAAATGTGTCGTCATGGGTACCTGGCCGGCACGAGGCCACCAGCCCAAAGCAATGGGTGTCAATGACAGCCATAACCAGAGGAAGCCGCTAAAGCCACCAAAGTTGGCACAATGTCATGAAGGCATGCCAGGAGTCCACACACGGACTTTCGGGACTCCAGCGCCAACTTTCAAAATGTGTCGTCATGGTTACCTGACCAACCTGGCCGGCCCGAGGCCGCCAGCCCAAAGCAATGGGTGTCAATGACAGCCATGAACAGAGGAAGCCGCTAAAGCCACCAAACTTCTAAAACGGTCGCAAAGGCATGCCAGGAGTCCACAAACGGAC